>NC_133526.1:149672770-150294589 GCF_048544455.1 Silene latifolia
TTTGATATAAGCCAAAGGAAATGTGATATAGTATCACAAGTTAATCTCTCTTAGCACGCATTATGGAATAATGTGTGGTTGGATAAGAAATCAAACGCTATTCGATATGGTTTGGACTTCAATCAAGTTAGTTTGAGTTACTTGATCCTTTTGGGGATTTTATCATTTTTGTCTAAATTATTTTTCCACTAAATCGAATCATATGAGATATGAAATGGTAAGGGTACCATGTTTGTAAGTTTTCACAAGAAACAAATGCTCATTTTTCCCTTTTCAATTATCACGAGTACGACGGGTTTGCGGCTCGTGAAGCTGTATTTCTAAAATACAAGTTTATTTCTAGAAGACATAGTGGGAGAAATTATTCAAGAGCCACAAAGAATGCCACAAAGAATGTTATGTCGCAAGAAACTGGTCTTTCTTGGCTACATGAGACGTTTTGTGTAAGACATTGTTTCTTCAAAATCTAGGAGGTTAAATTCGTCACTTGTTAAAAATGATGAATTCATGCTACTTTTAAGAAAGTAAAAAGCTTATAACTTACAAAAGAAATTGTTTGATTCAAGTTGATTACTTCTAGAAAGTAATGAACATATGACTTACATAAGAGTGTTTAAGTCACAACTCAATACAAGGCTTAGAGCCATGAAAATCCGAAACAAAAGGGCTTGATTCGTGACAAAGGGTTTTGCACTAATAAAGAGAGATTTCAAAGCACGATTGGTTGCAAAGGGTTTTGCACTAATTGAAATGCTTAAGTATATTTGGATCTTCTTAGGGATTGTATTTCATTATGAGGATACGCATACAGCATGTGAATTTAAAACCCACTTCTTCAAAAGAAGGAATGTATTCAATACATGTCATGAGTTTTATAGATTCTTGCAATCCTAAGATAATGTGCAACTTAAGAGATGGTCTTAAGTAGGACATCAATGAGTTAGAATCAATGTTTTGATCATGTTATAAAACTTTTCTCGATAAGTCGAGAAGTTGTGTTTATACATGGAGTTTAGTGGGAGTTACGGAAATTTTTATTAGTCTTATATGTGGATGACATATTGATCATTGCGAATGATTTAAGACTTTTGGAGTATTATAATACATCTTGAATATCCGGTTTTATGAAGATAAATCCACATGATATTAGCATCAATAAGAAGTCTTATGTTGATAAGATTCACGACTAGTTCAATTAAATTGAACGTATTTGATTGATTTCATTTGCTTCATTTTTGGATCAATTAAATGAGTAATGATGTATAACACTTCATATACTTTGAGTATGATGAGTTGTTTTCAAAATCGAATTTAAGTAATCTTTACCAAGTAAGCCATAAAGATTACCCTTAAGTGCTTGCAGAAGCATTAAGGAAGTAAGGCAAAGTGTTTATGATGCAATTTTGTGTAAGGGTGTTACACAATTGACAATTGACAATTGAGATTGCACATGGTTTCTGACAAAACCATAATCAAAACACATTAGGATGGTTAAGATACCATTGTGGCTATGTTAATTAAGAAATAGATTTTCTAGAATCGTTCTAGGCAATAAAGAACAATGAGAAATATTTACAACGGAAATTGAGTACACTTGCAATCATGAGATATGCAAGAGGATGAGTCCCGCACTTGTGAAAAAACAGTGGGAGCTATTCTTAGGCTAGAGGGCCTATGTCTTGATTGGATCTCGACACGTACTCAGAGAATTTTGTGATGCAAATGTATACATTACAAAGGAAAACGAATATGTAGTAAGGTTGAATAAGGTACAAGAAGTTGATAAAACCTACTAACCAAAGCCTTCTCATAGGCTTAACATGATAAGTCATGTCATTTCAATTAAATTGAGATGAACAACTACATTCAAGATCAAATTAGATTATAGAACATGAAATAGTAATCAGGCATTGACTATTCATATGTGATAATCACATTTGTCGTTCGAGTTTTACTTTAAAACTCTTTTGTTATACTTTGTTACATCCAAACGGGTTGTAGAGACAACATTGAACCCCGTTAAAGTGAACCCGGATTGACATAGTATTAGCCCATAGTCGCTTGTATGAGGTGACGTCTCGAAGTGACTAGAGTGTGATGCGATTGATGGCAAGTTCAAGTGCCATAGAGTCATGTGAGATGACTAGTCGATCACATAGGCAGACTGTTAGGAACACTTTGTCGGGCAGTGACCCGCTTATAGAGTTCTGGCAAATTTATATAGCCTGGTCATGGCAAGAGCTACTATAGTATTCTAATGAGTCGATTCTTTTGACTAAAGACTATTCGCCTAAGATGGCACAGTTTCAGATTAACTTTGATTTGTGTTACTACGACCTTCGTAAATGGGGTCAAATGGGCATATTTTGGGTTATGATGGATGTGGCTAGTCGAAGGGAATAAGTGCGATAGGAATTGTCCACCCCCTTGTCAGGGTTAAAACAATATCTCAGGGCCGCTCGAGGAGTAATGAACTGGAAATGCGTGGCCACGCTCGGAAGGTATCCATGGTGGATAAATTCCGGTCAATCAGTTATTCTCCAGATCGAGGAAACCACTCTCGATATGATCACTTGCAAGTACGACCCGAAAGACACCTTGGATTGAGTGGGAGATAGTAATGGGACAAGAGAATTGGTGACGCACACTTGTCGAGGACAAGTGGGAGATTGTTGGGAAATGTGTCCTCAACAATGGTGCGATCACATGATTTAAATATCATTATTAAATCTCATTACAAGAATACGGAAGAGATGATACATAATATATATAGTCAACTGGTCCACACTTATCGGTAATGATTGGCTGGCTAGAGTTTGACATTACTGTCGGGCGACGGTGGTGATCAGTTGATCCCTTGAGGTCACACCTAAAGGACGATTCCCTTAATTGAAAAGGTTAATTAATTGTATACCGATACAGATTAATTAATTCCTTAAAATTGAACAATTCAATTTGTGAGAGAGAATATTGATATCTTATTATAATGGGATTAAATAAGATTTATTTTATTAAATAAAATGCTTTATTACTAAAATTGTTTATTGTTTGAGAAACAATAAAGATAAGAATGAATGGTTGATTATAATTACAAGATATTGTGAATTATAATTATATGACCCATTTTATTTATGTGATCAAGTATCACTAGTCAATTTGTTGAATGTAATTTAATTAATTTATAAAATGATATTTATGTGATAAATATGCATTTAATTAATTAGTAACATGTATCATACTACATGTGACATATTGTGTGACAAATGACAAATTGACAAAAATAAAATGGTAGTCCATTTTATAAAGATGGACCGAAATATGAGTGTAAAGGGAGTTAGTGGGTGAATTATTTTATGAGATAAAATAAGCTAATGATTACTAACCTACTACTAGCCTTACAAGCTCAAGGTATAGAAAAGAACAAAAAGAAAAGTGAAGGACCAATATTGGTCCCTTTTGCCTCACCCAAACCGTGTGGCCTCTCTACTAATGAGAGGGCTTTTGTTCTTTTATTATTATCACACTCTACCATTCAAAACACATGCAAAAGTTCATGAATTATTTTCTCTCTTTAATCTTCATCAAAAAGGATGAATTTTTGATTCAAATTTGTTCAAAAGATTACTAAAAATTATCAATGTAATATATGAGTATTAGTAATCAATTTTAAGGTGAACCACAATATAAATATCTAGTACATATTAGTTTGTGGGTTTAAGGGATAGTCTTGGGTGCTACTAATTGGAGGGCTTCTACTTTGAGGTCATGTATGTTCATCCAATATTGGAAAGCTCAAGAACTAACAAGAAGGAGATCTTGTTGGTGCCCATTTGACCGAGTTTCATATGGTGAGAAAATGATTTCTTCATTTATCTATTTTAGTTTGCATGCATAAGATTTGCAATTTATTTTATGACTTAATAAATTTGAAACATATAAGAATATGTTAAATAATGAGATATAAATTTCCAACAGATAGATAGATAGATAGATAGATAGATAGATAGATAGATAGATAGATAGATAGATAGATAGATAGATAGATAGATAGATAGATAGATAGATAGATAGATAGATAGATAGATAGATAGATAGATAGATAGATAGATAGATAGATAGATAGATAGATAGATAGATAGATAGATAGATAGATAGATAGATAGATAGATAGATAGATAGATAGATAGATAGATAGATAGATAGATAGATAGATAGATAGATAGATAGATAGATAGATAGATAGATAGATAGATAGATAGATAGATAGATAGATAGATAGATAGATAGATAGATAGATAGATAGATAGATAGATAGATAGATAGATAGATAGATAGATAGATAGATAGATAGATAGATAGATAGATAGATAGATAGATAGATAGATAGATAGATAGATAGATAGATAGATAGATAGATAGATAGATAGATAGATAGATAGATAGATAGATAGATAGATAGATAGATAGATAGATAGATAGATAGATAGATAGATAGATAGATAGATAGATAGATAGATAGATAGATAGATAGATAGATAGATAGATAGATAGATAGATAGATAGATAGATAGATAGATAGATAGATAGATAGATAGATAGATAGATAGATAGATAGATAGATAGATAGATAGATAGATAGATAGATAGATAGATAGATAGATAGATAGATAGATAGATAGATAGATAGATAGATAGATAGATAGATAGATAGATAGATAGATAGATAGATAGATAGATAGACAGATAGACAGACAGACAGACAGACAGATAGACAGATAGATAGATAGATAGATAGATAGATAGATAGATAGATAGATAGATAGATAGACAGACAGACAGACAGATAGAGAGATAGATAGATAGAAGAACTTCCTTATTATTCATATCATATGAGGTATATATATAGTACTTAGATGATGGGGTTATCAACACCCTAGTTATATATATAGTGTGTATAATGGGTATAAGCCCAATGGACAACCATCTAACAAATATTTCATAATAGTTATATTATATTTATTATTTTATTAATATATTCATTATTATTAATATTATTAATAACTGATAAGGCTAAAGTCGTATCACCTTAATCAAAATAATCCTATATCACTATTACAAAATTTTATTTTAAAGACGGTTTAATGCTATTGTCTAGAATCTCCTAGGGTTTTGTCTATTTTCTTCGTAGAGTCGATCCTCCAGTTCGAGGCTCATCTCACGATTTCGATTGTGAGAGTGTTGTTTTTGCTGTGTTTCCTTGTTTGCTTTGTTTTTCTATACAGGGTCAGATAGATAGTTCGACGCGAGGCCTTACTCGGGATGGAAAGCAGCCGATGGGGGCGGTTAATGATGAAGATGGTGGTGTTTTTGAGTGGGAGGAAGGTTTTGATGAGGGACAGGAGAAGGAGCGTTTGCTCCTAGTGGGGAAAATATGGGCATCTAAATCGATTAATGTGAAGGCTGGCATTGATTCTATGATTCGGTTATGGAATCCCACAAAACCGATGATAGGGAACGTGATTGATGCGAAGGAAAAACTGTTTGTGTTTCGTTTCAGTACGGAGCGTGATAAAGCTAAGGTTTTGGAGGGCCAACCATGGCATTTCGACAAGTTTTTTGGTGCTTCAACGAGCCGAATCGCGAAGGTAAACTCACTGATGTACCGCTTTTCTTTTTTCCGATTTGGACACAAGTCTATGACCTACCTATAGTGGGGCGTTCGAGTGCGTCGAATGGGGCGTTTGAGTGCGTCGAATATACAAAAAATTGGTGCATCTTTGGGGACTTTTATTGCTATGGAGGTTAGGCCAAATAATGAGCTTGATAGAGATGTTCGTATACGCGTTTTGCATGATGTCCGTGTACCTTTGAAAACGTCAATGCCAATTAAAATGAAGGGAGGACGGGTGGTCAGTTTTGATGTTAAATACGAGCGACTACCTTTGTATTGCTATGGGTGTGGACATATAGGGCATGGCGAGAAAGATTGTGATGATGGACCATACGAGGAGGGTGAATTGCGGTATGGTGACTGGTTGCGTGCATCTCCGTGGAAGGTGACCAAAACAGCTACTGATGGACCAGGGCGTGCTAGGCGAGATTTGAGGGCATATTTTGAGGCGGAGAGGAAGCAAACGAGGGAGGTGGATATTGCAAAGATGATTGACAAACTGCAGGCTATTGCTATAGATTTGAAGAAAAAAAAGCGGGAGCTAATCCGATTATATCACAAGGTGACAATGGGGTTCTAGTGGTGGGGACAATAAATAAGGGTTTGGTGGAGGGGGAGGGGGTGAGGGGGTGAGGGATGCTACTGGCCCAGCTGGTGGTGATGATGGGGAGGCAGGGAATAGAGCAATGTTAGATGTGGGGGAGACTATGAGAAGGCTAAGTGACGAGAGGGTTATTTCAGGGCCTGAGTTAAGGGGGTTGCAATCAGGGGGAGAGATACAAGGCGAGCCCGAGGGGTGAGGTGTGTCTCATGGGGTGCAGATGGTAGAGCGAGGAGGTAAGACCTAGACAAGGTTGGCGAGGGAGGTCGTTGAAAAGAATCGTGGTGGGGTAATGCGGGAGATAGGGAAGAGGAGTCGTGATGATGAGCTGGCGGGAGAGGGAGAAAAAAATTAAAGCTTTCTACAGACGGGGACGTCTTAATATCTGAGGCGGAGGTTGAGGGTACTCAACCCCGCTGGACCAATGAATCTCCTAAGTCTTAATTGTCGGGGATTGGGCAACCCCGACGTTGTAAATAATCTTTGTGCCTTGGTACGAAGGGAAGCCCCGGCCATGCTTTTCTTGTGTGAGACAAAGTTGTGTGGTCGTGAAATGCAGAGAGTAAGGGAGAAACTGGATGGGTACTTTGGGATTGAGATTGACTGTATGGGGAGAGCAGGAGGGCTTGCTTTTATGTGGAAGAAAGAGCTAGATTGCACCTTTAAATCGGCATCGGTCCATTACATTGATATTGTTGTCCGTGAGGGAGAAAGAGAATGGCGGGTCACGAGTTTCTATAGGTGGCCGGTGGTCGCAGATAGACACTTATCATGGGAGCTACTACGCCTTCTTTATGGGCAATCTGACCTTCCGTGGCTGTGCATTGGCGATTTTAATGAGATCCTCTTCTCAACTGAAATGAAGAGAGGGAGTAGAGAGTAATGACAAATGAACAATTTTCAAGCAGCTGTGGATGATTGTGGTCTTAAGGATGTGGGGTGGGAGGGGTACTAGTTCACTTGGGATAATGGACAAGCGGGTGGAGCCAATCGATAAAGCATGATTAATAGAGCGATATGTACAGGTTCGTGGGTGGAGCTATTTCCGTATGCAAAGCTTATTCATTTAACCCGAGAATGGTCTGATCATGCCCCAATCAAGCTGCTTTTTGACAAGAGGGTCACGGGTTTGGAGGACAAGAGGAATTTTAAATTTGAACAAATATGGCTCGGTGAAGAGGGGTGCGAAGAAGAAGTTAGGTGCGGGGTCAGTAAAGGTGGAGGAGTGCTGGGTGAAGCGATAAAGTGTTGTGCCCGTGAGCTGCAAGCTTGGAAGAAGACTAGCATACGGAAAATTGGGTATATGATTGAGCGAAAGGGTAAGCAATTTACCCGTTTAACTGAAGGGAACCGCACGGAAGAGGAGGTTCGTAAGAGGAAGAAGCTTGTTGCTGAGATTGCTACGCTTCGACGACAAGAAGAGAAGTATTGGAGGCAACGGTCTAGGGCACTGTGGCTACAAGACAGAGATCGCAATACTAAGTTTTTTCATACAAGGGTGGGGGAGAGGAAGAGAAAAAATTATATTGGCATGCTTGTTGATGATAGCGGGGTTAAACGAGTGGGGCATGACGCGGTCGCGGGGGTGGCAACAGACTATTTTAAGGAGATTTTCACTTCGTCACAACCACCAAATTTCGACGAGGTACTGTATGGGATGGAAGGTCGGGTGCTGGATCGCATGAATGCATGTTTTAGGCTCGAATACCGAGAATAGGAGGTTATGGAAGCGTTGAATCAAATGCATCCGCTTAAAGCGACGGGCCCAGATGGTATGAATGCTTTAATTTTCCAATCCTTTTGGCATATTATTGGGTCGGATGTTATCAAAACTGTGTTGGGCATTTTAACGGGTGAGCTGGACTCAGGTGAGTTTAATAAAACCAACACTGTTTTGATCCCCAAGAAAAAGGCGCCGGATAAAATTAGGGACTTTCGACCTATCAGCTTATGTAACGTGGTATACAAACTCGTATCAAAAGTCCTAGCAAATAGACTGAAAGTCTTTCTTGGTGATATCGTTTCTGAAAATCAAAGTGCGTTTAGCCCAGGGCGGTTAATCACTGATAATATGTTTATTGCGTTTGAGATGTTTCATTATATGAAAAACTCGAGACCGAATGACGGCTTCATGGCGATCAAGCTGGATATGGCTAAGGCTTATGATAGGGTTGAATGGCGGTTTTTGAGAAGAGTGCTGGAGGTGATGAACTTTGATCGCGGATGGATAGCTCGGGTTATGGTTTGTGTCTCGTCAGTGTCCTTCTCAGTTCTTATCAATGGAGTGCAGATGGATGGGTTCCGACCTGAACGAGGTTTACGTCAAGGGGACCCTTTGTCGCCGTACCTGTTTATTCTTTGTGCGGAGGCATTATCTAATCTTATGAGGAGAGCAGTGGAACACGGATCCCTTCACGGCCTGCGTATATCGAGTACTGCCCCTGCTATTTCTCACTTATTTGTCGCAGATGACAGTATCTTCTTTATGAGAGCAGCGGAGGAGGAAGCTGATGTGGTGACCAATATTTTAAGACGGTATGAAGCTGCCTCGGGCCAACTTGTTAGTTTGGAGAAGACTACTGTGTCTTTTAGCAGAGGAGTCCCAAGAGCTGCAAGGAATCAGGTGCTAGGCCGTTTAGGGGTGCGGGCCAGAAGTTGAGGTCCAAAATATTGTCGCGGTGGTGGGGAGATCAAAAAAAGTTCTCACTGATATTCTTCGTGACAAGTTAAGTAAACGGTTGCGGAGTTGGCGCGGGAAAATATTGTCGAAGGCTGGTAGGGAGGTTCTCATAAAGGCTGTTGCCAATTCACTTCCTACCTATGTGATGAGTGTTTTTAAGATCCCAGCGAATTTTTGTAACGTACTCTGATCGATGGTGTCTCGGTTTTGGTGGGGGCATGGAGAAGGGAAAAGGGGAATTTCGTGGGTTTCATGGAAGCAACTATGTCGACCTAAATGTGATGGGGGCCTTGGTTTCCGCAATTTTGAGCTCTTTAATGATGCGCTCCTAGGGAAGCAGGCTTGGCGGTTGGTGGTTGAACCTGATTATCTATGGGCGCGGGTGATGAAGGCCCAGTATTACCATATGGGTGAGTTCATGAGTGCAGAAGTGGGGCATAGGCCGAGCTATACCTGGCGGAGTATCATGGGTGCCCGAGGTGTTCTGGAGCGTGGTTTGCGATGAAGAATTGGAGATGGTCGTGACACGAGGGTGTGGGGACAGGCGTGGGCCAAGGGGTGTCAGAGGGGGATGGTAATCTCACCGTGTGGACCGGGGAATGAGGTTATGAGGGTGGCTGATTTGCTGAAGCCACATGGTAGGGGATGGGATGTGGACGCTCTTGAGCGCCTTTTCTTACCTTTTGAAGTGCAGCGTATTCTCAACATCCGGGTTAGCCCTAATATGCCGAGAGATGTGTGGTTTTGGAGCCTCGAGAGAGATGGGGAGTACTCTGTGAAGATGGCTTATGTGTGCTTGGTCGGGGATGGTAGTGACTCAGGGGGTCCGTCAAATTGGGAGAAAGAGCAGTGGCTTTGGAATCGGTTTTGGAAAGTTCGGGTTTGGCCTCGCGTCAAGCTATTTTTCTGGCAGCTGTGTAGTGGAGCATTGGCAACCTTGGACAACATTGCAGCTCGAACTAGAGGTGAGTCTTCTTCTTGTTATTTTTGTACGTCTAACTCCGAGTCGTCTTTACATTTGTTTCGAGATTGCAGCGTGGCAAAATGAGTGTGGAGTGCTGTCGGGTTGGAGTGGGACGGTGTAGGAGCTGAAGTGAGGGGCGATGGTGACGTGCGTGGCTGGGTAGAGAGCAGGTGGAGGGAGATAGAGGCGGGGGATTACGGGAAATTTATGGTTGGTTGCTGGGCGATATGGGAACATAGAAATAAGGTGGTGTTTGAGGGGGTGCAGGTGGAACCGGAGAGAGTTGTACAGCGTATTAGGGACATCTTACAGGAGGAGGTAGTGAGCGCAGGAGCTGGTAGGGGACGACGGAAAGGGCAGGTGGAGGACACGGGTGGGAGGGAGAATGAAACATGGAAACCGGCACCGGAAGGTTATGTTAAAATAAATGTGGATGCGGGGATTAAGGAGGAGGAGGGGGTAAGCACAGGGGTCGTGTGTCGAGATGACCAATGTGTGGTGTTGTGGGGGCTGACGGTGGTGCAGGAATTGGAGTGGGAGCCTCGGTTTGTAGAAGCGGTTGCGGTGTTCGATGGGTTGCAAGAAGCTCAGGCACGTGGACATCGACGGGTGGTGTTGGAGAGCGATTGCCTTCAGGTGATTGACGCGCTCTTGGAGAAACGCAAAGGGCGGAGCACGTTCTTGCTTTTAGTGGACGATATTTTATCTCTTTGTAATGATTTTCAATCGGTAGTTTGGTCTCATATGAGTCGTATTAAATACTCTGTAGCTCATGCCTTAGCTCATGTTTTACCTAAGGTAGTCGAAAAAACTGTGTGGTCGGCTGATTTACCTTCTGTTGCGAATTCTGCTATAGATACCCAGTATCTGTTGAGACTCCAACAAACACCTGATGATTATCGGACTACAACATGCTTAGGAATCGCAGCGTTTGATCGATAATTTATGTACAACTTTACGTCAGAAAACTTAAAACGATTTCGAAAATAAAACTTTTCAAAAGTACCTGGAGTGTTTAATGCATGACGACGGGGTCGCAATGATACTAACTAGAGTCAAAACCGACACCGGACCAGAAACCGACTCAAAATTCAAATCTCGACTCCAACAACGAGTCAAACCGAGTGAAACACAAAAAACAAACCATTCAAATGCTTCTATGTTAAGATTTCCCGGAATCTTACGTAGCCAAGTACCAAACATGTTCATCCAAATCCTAGGATAGAACAAATGATGATTTCCTCGTGTGATAGTGACAAGACACCTCGAAGACGTACGACGTAGCTCGCGCCTCTTTGAGCAGCCCGGGTGGCCACGTCGCTCACTCACACAACCACTCATTCTCCTATAAATACCCCTCAAATGCCACCATTTGAGAGTTACGCGAGTGTCCGCCCCCTCATTTCTCCCTTAAAATTCTAGACTCGACTTCCTAAGTCACAATCTGACACGTTTTTACGACCTACCGATCGTAAACACACGCCTTACACATTGTTTGGTACCGTCATCGTGCATTAAACCACTTGACCGACCATCTCGACCACTACATTATCACTAAACTTAACAAAACACTCTTTTTACTTACTAAAACGGTTTTAAACCGAGTTTTCCGACCAAACGAGTTGATACACTTACGTCGATTTCTCGCCATAAGCCTAACATGTAAGTGTGAGGGTGTAAAACTCTTCTTTTATCATGTTTTCATATGCTTCATGACTATAACATGCTAAATCATGCATAGCATGGTCCAAAACATGGGAAGAATGAGCCAGAACCGGATTTTTGGTTGAGGCAGAGGCTACTTACGTAGCACACAGGCTCGCGCCTAAAGCAGCCTGCCTTACCCTCAAATCCAAACCGTGTTTGGTCTCTTCATTTCCTTTATTTTCATTTCATATTTGTAATCAGTTTTTACCATTTCAAGTATTTTCAAAACATTTTTATAAGTTTTTAACCATAAAACATATTTCACCCTTGGTTCCTAATACCATGACGGTTTAATCCGTATTTCGGTGATAATATTTGGTTAATTACATTATAAAAGGTATTTAAAACCTTTTATTTCATTTATTTACATTTTGAAGGGTATTTCAAAGCCTTTCATAATTTCTTTACATTTTCAAAACAAATGTATTAGTCACCAATACAAAGTCATCCTTGGTTCCACATACCATGTCGGATTTTAACCCGAGTACGATGATGAATTTTGACTAATTATATTCAAATGAACTTCAAATAATTAGTTCATAATCATTTTCAAAACTATTTATGTCAAGCTTACAAAATCGAACCCGACATCGAATATTGTCAAAACAATGACGATTATTCAAGTCTCGTTCTTCAAATCAACACAAAAGCGGTCTAAACGGTATTTTCAAACCAAAACGGGTTCAAACAACCGTTCTTCAAAACATTTGACAAACTTTTTCAATAGTCAGAACACGTCTTCCATCGTTGACTGACTCGCGCCTAAACATGCCACTCCTTTTTTTTTTATTTTCAAACCAGGGGAGACCCTTTTGCATCGCCAATAGGCTCGCGCCTCTTCTGGCTGCCTGATGCAGGGTCTGTTCCCCTTCCAACACTTGTCTAGGACGATCCCGACTTCGGTTAACCCGAATACAGGACGGATCAGACGACGAACTTGCTCATTCAAACGCCATATTTGCAAAATGCCTTACTAAGACAAATGGACCACGTCATGCACCATAAACCTAATTCGGTAAATGGATGTTTAATTTCCGTCTTGCATGCAAATCAACGCTAAATCCAACTCGACATCTTATACTTGATACTTGGATTAAATCAACCGACTTAGAAAGCTCACATGTTAGGTTTAAACTAGTGGATGCACATTCATGCATTTACCCGTTTCATCAACTTTTGCATTCAACCAACCAAGATCGATCAGTAGAGGCCGCTACCGCGGGCGGGATTGGGTGTCTGATTAAAGGGCTTCCCAATACGTACCTTTGTAGATACCTCATTTTTGCACCTCTCGCAAACCACCCGGTGATGATTGGGCCGCATGTTTGGTACGCGGAACGATTTGTGACAGTTCGTAAGATTATCGTCAAGTGATTGCTCAAATATTAATGTCTACCTCTTAGTTGTCATCTACGTGCCGACACGGTCGTTCTGGCAGTAATTAGAGTACATTTGGAGTCCGGGCCTAAAACCGTCTCCATTTTATGATAATCGTTAAATCCCGAGTCAGAATGTTCTGGAATGTTCCGGATATTTCTATTCCATATTTCATAATTTTCATCCTTTAGTAAAGAATTTCCCGAAATATTCACATAAAATATTAAGGAAAACCAAATTATTCCGTCCTACCATAACTCAAACACGGAAATCTTTCTTCCGCAAGAGGAAACCCCTTGGGAACAGACGCAGCAGGTGCTGCGCCTCTTCCAAGAGACGCAGTGGCTGCTGCGCCTCTTCCCAGGTCCTATTCTGCGTAGTTCTCGTATCTTTTTCATATCTTTCCGAGATTCACTTCCAAAGAGTCTCCGAAACCCTATTCCTTCACGTGATTAATATAATATGAGCCTTCGCTCCTCATATTTCTCACGCGAGTGTCCGCCCTTCTCTTCTCCCTTTGCATTCTAGACTTTTGTTCTTACTTTTTGGCGTCTACGTGCTTGAACTTTCGACCACGTAAGCTCGGATCCTTCTGAGTACCAGCCTCGTTTGCATGACCGACCAATTTGACCAACTCCACAATCAATCAACTTAATCAATTTTTTTTAATTTCTCTTACGAGGGCACTTTCTTTGCATTCGCGTCGAGCATCACTAATCGATATCTTAGTCCTTTTCGTTTCGTGAACATGTAAGTCTGAGGGTGTAAATCTCTCTTTTATTTTTTGTATTTTAATTATTGTATCACAATTGTAAGGTTTACGTCGAAAATACCTCTTAAAACCGATTTCTAAAACCGTGCTTTAAAACCCTTTTTACGGATTTTCAGAAGACGAACCGTCGAGAAAGGACGCAAGCAATCGCTGCGCTCTTGAAGGAGCGCAGCCTTCTGCTGCGCCTCTTCATGAGGCTGCCGCAGTTCCTGCTTCCTTTCTTCTTCCTTCGTCCTTTGTAATTCGTTCTTTCTTATTTATTTCCGTTGTTTTTTGTTAATTCTTCGTCACAATAGTTTATAATCTCACATGTATATTATTCATCATCATTCACATATAATTCGTCTTAAAATCCGACTTAAATCCCAAGTAATCAATATTTGTGGGTCTTCGTCATTAAATTCAATCCGGGTTATAGAAATTCGATTTGTTCAATATTGAGTTTCTGTAATTCGATCCTTTGATATATTTTCATCTGTTTGTTGCTTGTCTATCGCATATTCATTGCATGTTTGTCGTTAGTTCATCGTGTTTAGTTTATTTCATTCATCCATGTCACTAATCAATCATTCTTTCATGTAATTAATTAGTAATATTCCGCCTCATCCATGTTTTATTGTTTTATGACCCATTAATCGTATGTAAATAACCCATTAATCACTTTCCTCCGAGTAAATAATTTAATCAATCATTAAATTTACCGACGAGTATTAACAACACGCAATTCCGGCTTCACAACCAGAATTCAGGTCAGGAACAGACGCAGCGTCTGCTGCGCCTATTCCAAAGGACGCAGCTCTGCTGCGCCTGTTCCGGGTTGAATTCTGTCCCTGAATTCCGTTGTTGCTTGACCTAGTTTAATTAGTTTACGTATAATTAACTATTAATCGCATTATCACCTTCTGATCTGTTCGTTATTTCATTCTTTTATTCTTTTTCTCAAATTATCCGTTTTAAAGGTATTTTCGACATAAATCGCCTAATCCGTTGTAATTATTGTAATCTTCTTTATTGCAATTTTCCTATTGTATTTATCATTGTATTTTGTACCATTTGTATGTCTTCACATGTAATTAAACATAAATCCTACTTTGACCCATTTGCATGATTAAATTGCTTGTTCACCGACTTAGTATTAATTCTCACATGCAAGGATTAAAACTTGGATGTTGCATTGCATGCATATAATCGACGATATATCAAGTACGAATAACTTCCCTAATCATTAGTAGAGGCTGCTATCAAGGCGGGCGGGATTAGGTGTTCGATCAAAAGAGCTTCCTAATACGTACCCTCACCCCTTACTCCCGATATCTGTGAACACCCGTGTTCATTGGCATCCACGAGAGTCATTCTAGACATAGAATGCTAAAAATAACGATCGCTTAGTGTTCATGTCACTACTTTGTGTCTTGACATGACACGAGGTATTCGAACGGTTCCAATTTCCCATAAAAATTGGTGGCGACTCCAACAAAAATGCAAACGCTTGTTTCTCTTCTCTCCCAAGCGCCCCCGTGGGCCCCCGCTGTCCACAATTTGGCGACTCCGCTGAGGATAATACACTTACGTGTAGCTAAGGGTGAAACTTGAACAAGGTTAGGGAATAGTTTGTACAAGACAATTGTCGGTTTTCTTAACTCGGTCTTCCTAGACCGTTTTATTCGGCCTTCCTAGGCCCAACCCAACCCATTCGACCAATCGTCCCGTCTAAACGGTCCTAATTCTTATTTGGGCCTAAGGATGGATAGCGATTGACGTCATCCATACCATGATGCTTACTCTTGTTTGTATCAAGGGCCTTCACTACTTGAGGAAATGGACTAGGTATCGGCCTTACTCTTGTTTGGTACGAGCCTCTCCACAGACTTTGGGTTTGATGGTTCGGTATGGCAACCCACCCTTTAAACCAAAACCCTTTTAAATGCACTCAGCATCCCGTTATAATGCTTGTATAAATGCTTGTACATTACATGATCACCATTTTCTAAACAAAACCATGACGATTTTTCAAAAATCAAAACCCTTTTTCTTAATCAAAATTTCGAAATAGGCCATTTGATTAGCGCAAAATCCAGTCGAAACTCTGTCCATTTGTCATTTCAAAATTCGGGCCACAAGCCCATTTTAAAACCTCACTTTGAGTCCATTCCTACAACTACACTATAGTTGACTAGGACACACATTTTCAAAATCTTTGTCTTTCTTCAAAACTCACTCAACACAAGTGGCACACACCCACTTCACAAGTCAAAACATTTCTTCTTTTAGCAAGTGTGTTAGAATGGTCGATCGTGTTTTGATTCGTCGCCGATCTCTTATCCAGTTTTCAAGATGCCTGGATCCAGTGAAACAAACCTCCACCAACTTTCAAGATGGTAATGATCGAATCCTAGCCGCGCTAGCCCAAATGCAAGTTACCCAAGACCAAGTCTATGACCGCCTTGAGACCATCGAGGGACGGATCTATGCCGTAGAGGGGAGATTGCCCCTCATGAAAGTGAAGTAATAGGTGACTCTGAGATTGAATCCAAGGATGAAAATCCTCTCATGGGGATGACTGTAGCCGAGAAAAGACTCCAATACTTAGAGGAGCAATTGATGTACCTTAAGGGGGATGACATTTATAGGGAGAACAATCGCAAGTATGAGGCCGTCAATTCCAAATTGCCAACCAATTTCAATATGACGGATATCCCTAAATTCAAGGGGCACGAGAACCCTTTGAACCACATCCGTACCTTCAAGGATTACATGTCTATCAAAGGCATCAAACCCGAGATATTCTTAAGGATCTTTCCTTCATCTCTTGACACCATCCCGAAGCAATGGTTCTAGTCCCTAGATCATAAGAAGGTCGCTACTTGGGAAGATGCCGCAATCGAGTTTTCTAAACAATATGCGGATAATGCCGAGATCCAAGTTAACATGCGTACTCTAGAGGTTCTTACCCAAAATGACAAAGAATGATTCACCGACTTCCTAAGTAGGTGGAGGAAGACTAGTACCCAACTAGTTGAACGCCCGGATGAAGCTACCCTTGTGGAGAAGTTTGTGGACAATCTCAAACCCATCTATGCCAATCATTTGAGATACCAAAACATCAAAACTTTCAAGGACTTAACTGTACTAGGGACAAGGATTGAAGATGACATCCGTAAAGGACTCTTGTCCAAAACGGTAGGTCGAGGATATCAAGGTTCAACAAGTCATTCATACGGCTCTACTAGCAAGACCGATGAAGTTAACCTTCTCGAGCCATCCAAGAAAAGTACCCCACCAAGGAAATTCACAAATCTTGGGGACACTTACTCCAACGCTCTAAAAAGGTTAATGAAGCAAGGTAAACTCCAACCCATTGGACCTACTCCCGAACCCGAAAGGAAATCCAAATTCTGGGACGAGAACTCGTACTGTGAATACCATAGGGGCAAGGGGCATGACACAGAAAAGTGCTACAAGTTGAAAAACGTGCTTCAAGACATGATTGAAGATGGTCGATTGCCAATACCACCGGGAGGTAAACCCAACAACACTCAGAATCCTCTTGGATTTCTAGTGATTACAAGTGACGAATCTACCTTAGATTGCTCACACCTCATTTCTCCAGTCGAAAATGATATCCATGCCATCGAGAATGAGGGGTTCTACTCTACTATCTCCCCTACCATTTCCGACTTCATTACATGGGCAAGGAGTGTAGATAGGCAAGTTTGGGAATTAGAAAATATGGTGACAACTTTACGCGATCCCAACGCAACACCCAAAGAACATGTGCCGCTAATCTTCTCTCAAAATACTACTATGCAAGAAGTAGTCACCATGGTTGATAAACTAGTTGACCAAATCATACGACTAGAAGATGAAATCACGAGAATGAGAGAGCTAGCTACAATCAATAGAGTTTGGGCCGACGATGATGAGGACGAGTATCTCACTGAAAACTCCCTAGTCAAAGAAATAGTCCAAAATGGCGAAGATCAAGATGTGGACCACCTAACTCGTTCGGGTCGTCCATATCAAAGCACTACTCAAAACGGTCCAACCAACGTTGTCACACCAAATGATAACGAAGAGGACTCCACTGACCATTTGCTCAAGTAATTACAAAAGACAAAGGCTGATCTTTCAGTCTGGCAATTAGTAGCAAGCTCATTCCCACATCGCCAAGCTTTACTGCAAGCTTTGGCCAAACTAAATGTAGCGCATAACTCGACACCCGAAGATGTAGTCAACTTGGTCTTCCAAGAATCACCAAATCTAAGTAATCCTATTACTTTCTCAGACGAAGATTTGCCACCTTTTGGCGCTAGTCACAATTTAACTCTTTACATCACCGTCATTTGTCTAAAGAAGAACGTGCCAATGACCTTGGTAGATGATGGCTCCGCGGTCAACGTCATACCCCTCAAAATGGCATACAAATTAGGCATGAAAGAGTCGGATTAGACCCCTACCAATCAAGGTGTGCGTGCATATGATGGTACACGACGAAAGTTAGTAGGACTTGTTAACCTAACCATAGCCACAAGGCCAATTGAGCAAAAGGTTAACTTCCAAATAGTGGACATCGAAGCTTCCTTCAACATACTTCTAGGAAGACCTTGGATTCACGCTTCCAAAGCAGTAACATCCACTCTTCATCAAAAGATCAAAATCCCACTAAATGGTAAAGTAGTGACGATCACTTTGTCACCCATCAAGGCAATAATCGAAAACCAGTCGAACAATCAAGTCCTTGCAGATCCAATATATGAACTTGGGGGCTTCCAAAGCATAAGTGTCATAGAAAGTGAGTTGGCACCCTTATACTATGATCCCTACTCCAACTTGGTGGTCAACCACATGCTCAAAACCCAGGAATACTTCCCTGGAATGCCTTTAAACCCTACCCGAAGAAACACCTTCGCACCATATAAGGAAGGCAACTCAAAGAGAATACCACTTGGACTGGGGTACAAACCCACTAAAGAAGAGGTTCTCGAAATGCTTGCTCAAGTCCAAAACCGCAAGCATGTAGGAGTCCAAATGCGACCCTATCTCCCTACTCTAAATGGGTACTTTGTTCAAGAAGGAAGTCTAGAAATCTTTCACGGATTTCCCGAGCCTTGGCATTATCTCGAGAGGAAGCTAGCCGGAATCAAGATCTTTCACGATTGCTACTTTATCCCTCCAGAAACGGTTCCTACCATCAAAACCCGTCAAGCACCTTGCTTAGATGAACAAGCTGTTAGCCTATTGTTCGGAGAAGATCGATTTGTTAGGGCCGCGCAGGATGAGATCATTACCATGATACTTCAAGACGATCGCTTCAACCCCACCGCGTTAATCACAGAAACCAACGCAAGTCATCAGAAAGGATGGAGAAAATCAATCAAGTGGACCAACAATCAAGGAAGACTCTTCAAGCTCACCACTGGAGAAGGAGAGATGTTCAAAGGAGAACAAGAACACGTTGAGTTCGAGTCGGAGTCGGAGTCAGAGTCGGAGTCTAGAGAAGTCATTAGAAAGTCTCCTCCTGTCGTCATCCCCACTCCCTTTGTTTCTCCTAGCTTAGCCTCGAGTAGTCACAGCGGTTCGGGAAATGCCCCAACCACTGTCCCTTTGCCACCACTGACCATGGATCAGATGGCTTCTTTGTTTCAACTTTACTCAAATTTTAATATGAATAAATTAGGTTCTGCTTACTCTTTGTGTTATCTTGAGTGCAATTCTGTTTACGATGATACTGAGGATGACCAAGACCCAGACTCGATCGAAATACCTCCCTACGTAGCCAAAGAAATACTACAGGAAGGGTAAGGGGGACCAGTAATAGAGGACACCGAACCCATCAATGTAGGAACCGAACTAGAACCCCAAGAACTTAGGATAGGGACTACCTTGAGCTCTACCGAAAGGGCCGATTTCATAGACCTCCTAAACGAATTCAAAGACGTTTTCGCTTGGTCCTACAAAGACATGCCAGGGATCGACAGGGATATCGCCGAACATAGAATTCCGATTAAGCCAGGTTTCAAACCTGTGAAACAGAAGCTTCGACGAATGAGGACAGAATGGGCTCTCAAGATTAAGGAAGAAGTTGACAAACAATTCAAAGCCGGGTTCATCAAAGTTTTCGAGTATTCTGACTGGGTAGCCAACATAGTACCTGTACCAAAAAAGGATGGGAGAATCCATGTTTGCGTTGACTTTAGGGACTTAAACAAAGCAAGTCCTAAGGATGACTTTCCTCTACCCCATATCAACATATTGGTGGACAATACTGCAGACCACGCGTTACTATGCTTCATGGATGGGTATGCGGGTTATAATCAAATCAAAATGGCCATGGAAGATATGCATAAGACCGCCTTCGTCACTCAATGGGGAACCTATTGCTATACAGTCATGCCGTTTGGATTGATCAACGCCGGAGCTATATATCAACGCACCGCAACTACACTCTTACATGACATGATGCACAAAGAAGTTGAGGTATACGTAGATGACATGATCGTCAAATCCAAGGAAAGAGAGGGGAATATTGCGAACCTTCGCAAATTCTTCGCAAGGCTAAGAAAGTACAACATGAGGCTCAATCCTCAGAAATGCACATTCGGAGTAACATCTGGCAAACTCCTAGGATATGTCGTTAGCTAACGAGGTATAGAAATAGACCCTTCAAAGATCAAAGCTCTGATCGAAAAGCCACAACCTCAAACAGAAAAAGAAGTCAGAGGATTCCTGGGAAAAGTGCAGTATATAAGTCGATTCATATCGAAACTCACCATGATTTGCGAGCCTATCTTCAAGAAACTCAAGAAAACAGACCACACCATGTGGGACGACGATTGTCAAAAGGCATTTGACCGAATCAAAGAGATATTGGCTAAACCACCAGTGCTCATGCCACCTCAACGAGATCAACCTCTTGGTTTATATCTCACAAGAATCAAAAACGACCATGGGTGCCATGCGCTCAAACTGTAGGAAGTGAAGAAAGAGCTATCTACTACCTTAGTAAGAAGTTCTTGGAGTACGAGTACAAATACTCACAACTCGAAAAGACATGCCTCGCTCTTGTGTGGGCAACGAAGAAGCTACACCATTACATGCTTAGCTACTCCGTCAAAATATACTCCAAAATGGATCCAGTCAAATACCTCTTCGAGAAACCCGTCCTCAACGGACGCCCAGCAAGATGGACTTTGATGCTCTCAGAATTCGATCTCAAATACGTGCCGCTGAAAGTAATAAAAGGTCGCGCCGTCGCCGAATTCTTCGCAGAAAATCCCATCAATGACGCACAAACGATAGACACTTGGTCATTTCCAGACGAGGATATACTCCAAACTGATGTAGATTCCTGGGACCTTTACTTTGATGGAGCATCAAACTTGAGAGGATTTGGAATAGGAGTGTTGCTCATTTCTCCTGAAGGCGAGCATACGCCAATTGCTGTCAAACTCGACTTCGAGGTGACAAACAACGCTGCATAATACGAAGCTTGTCTCATTGGACTACAAGCGGCAGTAAGCTTAGGCATTAAAAACCTCCGAGTACATGGAGATTCATCCTTGATCATCATCAAAGTTACAAGATCTTGGAAAATTCGAAGCGAAAGCCTCGCACCTTATCAAGCCAGAATAGACCAAGTTGCCCAATTCTTTGATCACGTGACATACCTACACCTACCTCGGGAAGAAAATCAATTTGCAGACGCTCTTGCGAAACTTGCATCTTTGATTAATATGCCAGATCACATGGTGGAAATGCCTTTGTGCATCGAACGACGGTCAGAGCCGGCTTATGTCCACCAAATCACCGATGAAGAGGAGATCGCGCAAGAACCCTGGTTCCAAGCAATCCTGAATTTCAAACTCAATGGTACCTATCCACCGGATATGGACAAGAGGGGACAACGCGCTATACGCCTACTCGCTTCCCAATACGTTCTCATGCAAGGAGAGTTATACAAAAGAACACCTCTTGGTGTAATCTTACGTTGCCTTGATCATTCACAGGCGCGAAAGGTGATGGAAGAAGTCCACGACGGAGAATGCGGTCCTCACATGAGTGCGCCCATGATGGCAAAGAAAATCACACGTTTGGGATATTATTCGACCAAAATGGAATCCGATTGCAACAAATATGTAAGACATTGCCACAACTGTCAAATCTTCGGGAATGTGCAACATGTCCCTCCTTCATTGCTCTATACAATGACATCTCCTTGGCCATTTTCTGCGTGGGGAATTGACATAATCGGGAAGATAACCCCAGCCGGAACAGGAGGTCACTGTTTCATTCTAGTAGCAATTGACTATTTCACCAAATGGGTAGAAGCAGCTTCCTACACCAGTCTCATAGCTAAAAACGTGGCAAAGTTCATACAAAACAACATCATCTGTCGATACGGTTGCCCACACGAGATCATTAGTGATAATGGATCATATTTCCAAGCTGAGACTGAGCAATTGCTAGCCAAATACAAGATTAAGCATCACCACTCTTCGCCCTATAGACCACAGACTAACGGCGCGGTAGAGGCGGCAAACAAGAATGTTGTCACGATTCTCAAGAAAATGATTGACAACTATCGAGATTGGCCAAGCAAAATACCCTTTGCTTTGTGGGGGTATCGTACATCTGTTAGGACGCCCACTGGGGCTACTCCTTTCTATTTGACCTACGACATGGAAGCTGTACAACCAGTCGAGCTAGAGATACCATCCTTGCGTATTTTACTCGAAAGTCAAATCCCGGAAGCTGATTGGAAGAGGGATAGATATGAAGAACTCATCCTCCTGGATGAACGTAGGCTACGCGCCTTGCATAATGTCCAAACATATCAAGCACGTATCAAATGAGCTTTCAACAAAAGGGTTAGGCCAAGGAACATCAAGGAAGGAGACTTAGTACTCAAATCGGCTAGAGCTCTTCTGCCTGTCGACCCACGGGGAAAATTCAAACCTAACTGGGCCGGACCATTTCTAGTCAAATCCATACTTCCAGGGGGTACGGTTAGAATCACTGACCTAGATGGGAATGAATTTTCCAACCCAACAAACCTTGACCAACTAAAACGGTACTATGCCTAGAATAGGAACCAAAAAAACGCGCCTCGCGTAACCCCACGTGTCGCTCTTGTGGCACTAAATAAACCGGCCCCTGGCCAAGCTAAAATAAGCTAATGTCACTGTACTCTTGTATTTTGACAAATTTGTCATCCTCATATCATCAAATAAACTAAATTTGCACCTCCAGAGTAAGCAAAAAGCTCATGCTTATTTTCTAAGTTCATTACAAGCTCTTGCTTAGAACAATTATTCTTTTACATTTACTCGAACTACGCGTAAGGGTTTGATTTCATTTTTTTAAATGAATACGTAGGCAATCCTTCACAGGATACAACCCATTTATTTTAAAATGTAAATAGAAGGACATTTGCATTGCATATGGAATTCGACAAGAATAATAAATAGAAAATCACAACGGTTTCATAACCATTTAACCTTTTTTTATTTCATTCATTTTCTAATAATAATAGTACGCTACATAATAAAAATAGAAGAGGCTAGGATTCTAAAAACCCCACCTTTTATTACAACAATAAATAATAATAATAATCAAATAATAAATAAAGACTCGGGCTATTCCTCCATCTTCCCCTTGCCCTTGTCATTCTTGTCATATTTCTTGTCACGACCTCAAGCCGGACGCTCTTGCGCCACTTCAGACCTAATCACCAAAGGTCTTTCTCGAGGCCTAGACTTTCCATTCTTGCCAATCACCATTTCCACGACAAGAGTAGTCTTTGGTTTCTTCGAAGGATGAACGACTCGAAACCCGACTTCTTCTTCTCCTTCTGTCAGATGCTTCTCCTTTTCTTTCTCTACCTCGCGCACCTTGTAGTCAACGGGCTCGCGCTTCCTCAACCTCTCGCGCTCTTCCGGAGTAGTAGCTTTTCTCCATCGCAGATAAGAATCCGACACCCACAAGGCATTGGCGGAGAAATTCAAGAACCACATGTTTCTTTGGGCCCATTTAATGGCCCACTCCCTTCGGCTCTCTGAAGTAAGCGCCATAGCAGTCTGCGGGACGGTATCAAGCTTCGGGATTGTCTGTTTTAGTCCGATTTGTCTCATCAGTCTTTCCGGGAAGATACACACCATAAACTCCAATCCGGGAATGCGCATGGACCTAGTGGGATCCAAAGAAGACACTCCAGTGACAGATTTGAGGTGCCACCACGGTACGACCCACCTAATCAAGGGACCATCATCACTCTTCAGTTTGTTCTCCCAATAATTGCAGACCCAAGTGAAGTCCACCATGTACAAGCTCGTCCTCATTGCAATCGAGCGGGCATGGTAAGAAGGAACATGAACTGGGGGCTTGATCAATCGGAGCTGTTCCATAAGCCAAACCTACCAAAAGCAGGTATTAGACATAAAAAAAAACGAAAAAAAAAAAACGAAAACAAAAAAGGGAAAGAAGAAAAATGTCTTTTACCTGCAGAATGACGGGACTTCCCAAAGATGGTAGGTCACGGTTGGCCTTCCTATTATCCAAGCCCAGAAGGATCTCTCCTAGGCACAAACAAGCTGGGCTCCTGCGCAGCTCCATTTGCTCAACAAGGCCCAGAAGACGGGGATCACCTCTCAAGTCTTCATCAACATGCCCTTGGAAGACATATGCATGCAAAAGGCAAAAGCCAAATGCCCTCCGCCTAGCAACATGAGAAACGGTGGGGTCGGCCCTGTTGATAAATCGGTCAATGAAGTCTAACATTCGCACTCCCTTCGAGGTAACTAGACGGTGCACCTCAAGTATAGTCAACCCAAGCAAGTCTCTAAATTTGCTCTTGTACCCTTACGAAGTAGAAGGAATGGCAGGCAAGTGTTCGGGATACCACCCACCAATAGCGGCAATTTCTTCAGGAAATGGGCAAATATCACCTCCAGGGAACGCAAAAACATGGTAATTCGGGTTCCAATAGTCAAGACAAGCATCCAAGAACGGTTTGACAACCTTGATGAGTTTTAAACTCAACAAAGACCCAAAATTATAAGCACCCATATCATGTTTCTCCATGTTCGAAAATTCGTTGGTCCATTCCTTCAAGCGAATCTCCAAAGTATTCATGATGGAAAATTATTTTGAGAATTTTATGTAATTAGATGAAGAAGAGACGGAAGAATTGTGTGAATAAAAGCTCCATCGACTTTTCTATTTATACTAATTTCTGTTTCCAAAAATCTGCCAGAACAGAACACCTTGGGAACAGGCGCAGCACCTGCTGCGCCTCTTCAAAGGGACGCAGCTCATGCTGCGCCTCTTCCTCAGCTTCACTTCTGTGATTTTCGGCGTTGGATCTTTCCTAATTCCATGACGAATAATTTCCTATTCCTACGGGTTATTATTTTGGTAAATACGCGAAGATTACCATGTTTCAGGTTTCCTAATTTCGCGGGCACGCATTTCGAGGCGACATCGATATTATCGCCATTTTACCGCACTCGCACATTCTCATTTTAGGAAATAATTTTCATTCTCATTTTAGGAAATAATTTTCGTTTTAATTCATTTACATTTCTCATTTAATTCATTTATTTTAGAAAATAATTTTCAATTTACCGAATTTCAACATTTATATATTACTTTCAATTTCTTAATTTCATTTCTACATTTCTAACATATAGATTTCTAATTTTTTTTCTTTTTTTAGGGGTAACCCTCCCTACCGACCGGTCATTTCCGGCAAATTTTTTGCATTTTTTTGCATTTTTGCATCTTTTGAGTCATTCGTTTTGCGCTAATTAAGGCCATATGTATATACAAATGTATGTTTTGCGTGATTTTTATGTAAATTTCGGCAGCAAGACGGCGTAAACCGTCATCTACCAAACCTGTTCAAAGCTAACCTGCAGATACAAGCGACACAACCCAGCAGCAAAGGCTCTCAAGCCATCTTATATACACCAAACAAGAAAATGTTCAACAAACTGGGGGCTCTCGCCCCCAAACAAAGTCCAAAAATGTCCAAAATCAATGTCCAAATGTGCAAGTCTACAAAAGCTACACAAAACTACTGCCGGTCGCCCTCCAGCTCTGCAACTCTTGCCGCAAGAGCGGCAATCTCGGCGTCCCGGACCTCGAGCTCCCTCAACAAGCGATCTGTCTCCTCCCGAGACTGGACAAGATCTCGCTCCAGCTCGCGGTCACCCTGTAAACAACAACAAAATCGTTTCAAGCAAAGTTGGAAAATAAAAAATCAAAATAGAATAGGCATAAGGTTCATACCTGACGACCTCGACCGCCGACAAGTGCCTCGACGGCAGTAGCTCGCAGCCGGTTGGCCACCCTCCACAACGCCACGAACCAAGACGGCGCGACCTGCATTTCCAAAAAAAAGTTCTCAATAATCGAACAAATCCAGTCAAATGTGTTCTTACACAAAAGTTATGCAAAGTTAGAGGTTTACCCTCCGAATCAGATGCTGTCAGTCGTCCAGGCCAGCATCCGTCACAGCTACGTCAAAGTCACGCAGCTCGGAGATCGTCGTCCTCCCAGTCGCGTCAGTGTACTCGAGGGACTCGGGGTACTCTGGGGGATCGATGCCCGCCGCCTCAACCTCCTGCAAAACCAAAAGTCTCGTTAACCGATGATCTTTCATCGTAGTTTTGAAAAATCAAAAATAAAGGAGAGAAAATGTACTCACCACTACCGGCCAGTACGCCAACCTCCCGTAGAGGAACGCCGAGTAGTCCTCGCCAGGAAGAAGGAGGGCGTCACCACTGGCACCAGCCAAGTCCGCCTCCCTCTCAGCCTCAGAAGGCTCCCTGAACATCGTCCTGGGAGGATCGACGGGAACCGTCAACACGTCCCGAGAGCACTGACGAGCCAAGCGCTCGCCCAAGTACCACACATGACCCATCGACGTCCTCAACAGCAGCCGGCTCGAGCTCCTAGGTCGAAGGACCTCAGCCACGAAAGGAGGCGCTCCAGTGTACTCCGCCCAAGGCCTGGGCTCCCACTGTGATATGACAAACAAGGATCATTCCTATGATCAATTAAAAGATAATGAAGAAGCAAATGGATATAAGTGAGATACTTACGCTGTCCAGCTGAAGAGCGTTCACGTCCCGCCGGTAAACGCTGTGAGAAGAACGCTTGCTCTTCGTCCTGCACATCACACAATCCCTCACCACGGGATAGGCCTTCTCCAGCGGCTCCGTCCTCTTAGGCGCGAGGCCCGGGAAGTAGGAGTACACCCATGCCTACAAAACAGGATAGTTAATAATGATCTTTCAGGATTTGATAAAAAAGGAATTAACTTCGGTCTAAAGGAAGGTTCATACCTCCAGCAGTAGTCCAGGTCCAACAGCACCAGGAGAAGTCCCCTTCTCCATCAACTCCGGACGAACCATGGCCCTCATGAAGCGGATGAGGACCGCAAAGCCAGCAGTGACCCAGTCCCAACGCCCTAGGGAGCTCAGGTCAGAAAGGAAGGGAAGAAGCTTCGTCGACAGCCTCTCTTCCTTGTCTCCGAGGTAAATCGAAGACAGAAACCACCAGAGCCACAAACGAGCCCTCTGCTCAGCTGTACAGGGAGGAGGAGTCGTCTCCCTCCCATCAATCGTCACCAGCGCCGGGATCTTTCCCGCAAAGTAGTCTCGAACGTAGGAGTTGGGCACCAAACCCGGCACTATGACAGCCTTCGGCGACAAGTTCCAGCCGATCAATCTCCTAGCCTCGGCCGAGTCCACCCTCATGGTAGTCTCCGGCCACTCCACAGCCTCGGTCCCACACGGCAGACCAGAAATAATGCCGTAGTCCTCCAGAGTGGCTCCCACCTCACCGAAAGGCATGTGAAACGTGGAAGTCGTATCCCAAAATCGGTCTAAGAAAGCGCGGACCAGGCTAAGGTTAGCCCGCAGCTTCCTCTTCGCGATATCCCTCCAGGCCTGCACCAAAGGACCGAACGCTCCACGCTCGATCATGGCCCGCTCCTCTACCGACTGCCGCTCGTCGTGCTCCATCGCTGTCGTGTAACCCGAGAACGACCTGATGTTCCCGGCCTCCTATTGTGATTTGAAACAAAAGCTATCTTTAGTTTTGAATGAAAATCGAAAAGATATGAACGAATGAATGAAAGAGGATGAGTGATGAGTAGTGAATTCCTATTTACCAAACTCTTCACCGTCTTGTAGGACAAGTGACCCTCTGCAGCCCACAACAAGTGCCTACTCTCCCAGGTCTCAGCCCACGCAGGAGCTCCTCTCAGCTGACGACCTCCTCGTCCAACGTTGGCCCGTCTCGGGGCCTCCTCCTCCTCAACAGCCTCCTCCTCATGGACCTCGTCCCCAACAGCCATCACCGCGGCGGTGAAGGCCTGCTCTAAAGCCTCCTCAACAGTAGCAACGTCTATCTCCATGGGAGCCTTCCCAGAAGTAGAAGCCACGTCACCTGCGACATTAAAGCAAATTTAGGCCGCGTCACGTGACGACAAGCCTTGGTTAAGGGATTTTCGAGCCTTCGGAAGCCCTGAAATCGCTCTTTTCTCGCCATAGTTGGCCATGTTCTCACCAAACCGATCACTCATGTGATAATTTGGGTCAAGTCAAGCCTAATTTGAAGCCTAGTTCCGGGTTCGAGTCGAAATTTCGGCAGCATTTCGTTATAACAGCGATTATGCCCTAGAAAAGTGTCCTGAAAAGTTGTCACAAACCAAAAATTCCGAGATGGTAGAAAGTTTACCCATCATACAAAGGTCCCAAATATCAAGTTTCATCGCAAATGGGCAGTCCTAAGACTATTTTCGAAGCAATTTACGGTTTAGCTGTGAAACCGTCTCAAATTTCACTCAAAGGCTCAAAACTCAACGAAAATTCAAGACAAATACATGGTTATGTTCCTTATATTACCAATTATCCATTTCTAAAGTCAATTTCACAAGGCAAATGCATTTGGGGGAAAAGCCCCAAATTTTCGATCAATTGGGTCATAAACCCTAATTTTTTCGACTCAAAATTGAGCAAATACGGAAGATTAATGCAAGAATGAGACACATATCTCGATTAGTCATGATTAATGCAAGCTTTTGGATCAAACCTTGGCGGAAATGGTGAAGATTCGAGAGAGAAATGTGTAAATTAAGTTTCGAACAAATGAACATAAACCTTCTGATTATCGCGTTTTTACGCAGAAAAAACACTTTGGGGAATAGACGCAGCAGGCGTTGCACCTCTTCCAAGAGACGCAGCTCTTGCTGCGTCTCTTCCTTGTGTTCCCTCCATACGGATTTTCAAAAAATTCGTTATGAGTTCGTTATTTGTGGGCCCATCTTTGGTGCGCCTCTTCCCCGATGCTATTTTATCCTTTCGGTCCGTTTGACGATTTTCTTTCATTCCGACCCGCATTTTCTCAAGCCAGCAGTAGACTGTTGCATATTATTTATTCCTTCCAAGACCTTTGCTTGTCGCAACGAGCATTTATTCCTTCACAGAATTCGACACGCCTTCATTATGTTTCCCGACGAGAGTAAGCGGATGCACTTTCCCTCTCAAGACATGAAGATTAACATCTACCTAAGCAGATTTCTCCTCAGCAGTTCCCGACTGTGTCCTGCTATTCACCATTATTTCTCGAAGACTACCCAAGCAGTCTTCTCCTCAGCAGTTCCCACCTGTGTCCTGCTACTTACAATATTTCTCGAAGACTACCCAAGCAGTTTTATCCTCAGCAGTTCCCGACTGTGTCCTGCTACTTACAATATTTCTCGAAGACTACCCAAGCAGTTTTCTCTCAGCAGTTCCCGCCTGTGTCCTGCTACTCGCAATTTTTCTTGTTCCCAAACCATGGCCTCCTTTAGGTTCATAAACCTTTAAGCCCCCACACTAACGTCTTTAGGTTCATAAACCTATAAATCCTTTTGGAGTTCTCATACCTCAAGAAAGCTTAAACGCACGCGTTTGAAACAAGAATTAGTAACCCAGTAAGTTCCTAAACTTAACCCTAGGAACCCGAATCCTCTTAGGTTCACAAGCCTTTAAGTTCCCATACCAGCCGTCCTTTTAGGTTCATATACCCAGGTTCGAGTTCATACACTTTTCCTCTTAGAATCACCTCCTTCCTTAGAGTTCCTACACTCAAACCTTGGTTACCCCTAGGTTGAAATTATATTTGGCCTCCTTCCCGTCGATGTTTTCCTTTAGGATCCCACACCCTAGCACAATCTTTATATATCTTTTAGGTCTTACCCTTAGCTCCTACGCTTACCCTTAGCTCCTACGCTTACCCTTTGCTCCTACGCAACTCCGGAAGCATCTCGAGAAAGAAGTCTCAGGTATGGTCTCTTCTTATGGCTGGCGAGCTTCCTTATGTAGTCTAATGGACTTTAAACGACCCTCCCCGATAGTCGACAGACTCTAAAATGTTCCCGACGATAGGTCCTTGGCTCAGACCCCTTGAGTCGCCTCGCGTCGCCATAGTCGTCAGGTTGTAATCTTCGATTAACCTGATGGCTATACTTTGACTTTCGCCTTGTCCAAGCCTCAGTCAAAGTGGGGGCTCTGTAGATACCTCATTTCTGCACCTCTCGCAAACCACCCGGTGATGATTGGGCCGCATGTTTGGTACGCGGAACGATTTTTGACAGTTCGTAAGATTATCGTCAAGTGATTGCTCAAATATTAATGTCTACCTCTTAGTTGTCATCTACGTGCCGACACGGTCGTTCTGGCAGTAATTAGAGTACATTTGGAGTCCGGGCCTAAAACCGTCTCCATTTTCTGATAATTGTTAAATCCCGAGTCAGAATGTTCTGGAATGTTCCGGATATTTCTATTCCATATTTCATAATTTTCATCCTTTGGTAAATAATTTCCCGAAATATTCACATAAGATATTAAGGAAAACCAAATTATTCCGTCCTACCATAACTCAAACACGGAAATCTTTCTTCCGCAGGAGGAAACCCCTTGGGAACAGACGCAGCAGGTGCTGCGCCTCTTCCAAGAGACGCAGTGGCTGCTGCGCCTCTTCCCAGGTCTTATTCTGCGTAGTTCTCGTATCTTTTTCATATCTTTCCGAGATTCACTTCCAAAGAGTCTCTGAAACCCTATTCCTTCACGTGATTAGTATAAATAGGAGCCTTCGCTCCTCATATTTCTCACGCGAGTGTCCGCCCTTCTCTTCTCCCTTTGCATTCTAGACTTTTGTTCTTACTTTTTGGCGTCTACGTGCTTTAACTTTCGACCACGTAATCTCGGATCCTTCTGAGTACCAGCCTCGTTTGCATGACCGACCAATTTGACAAACTCCACAATCAATCAACTTAATCAATTTGTTTTAATTCCTTTTACGAGGGCACTTTCTTTGCATTCGCGTCGAGCATCACTAATCGATATCTTAGTCCTTCTCGTTTCGTGAACATATAAGTCTGAGGGTGTAAATCTCTCTTTTATTTTTTGTATTTTAATTATTGTATCACAATTGTAAGGTTTACGTCGAAAATACCTCTTAAAACCGATTTCTAAAACCGTGCTTTAAAACCCTTTTTACGGATTTTCAGAAGACGAACCGTCGAGAAAGGACGCAGCAACTGCTGCGCCTCTTCGAAGGAGCACAGTACCTACTGCGCCTCTTCATGAGGCTGCCGCAGTTCCTGCTTCCTTTCTTCTTCCTTCGTCCTCTGTAATTCGTTCTTTCTTATTTATTTCCGTTGTTTTTTGTTAATTCTTCGTCACAATAGTTTATAATCTCACATGTATATTATTCATCATCATTCACATATAATTCGTCATTAAAATCCGACTTAAATCCCAAGTAATCAATATTTGCGGGTTTTCGTCATTAAATTCAATCCGGGTTGTAGAAATTCGATTTGTTCAATATTGAGTTTCTGTAATTCGATCCTTTGATATATTTTCATCTGTTTCTTGCCTGTCTATCGCATATTCATTGCATGTTTGTCGTTAGTTCATCGTGTTTAGTTTATTTCATTCATCCATGTCACTAATCAATCATTCTTTCATGTAATTAATTAGTAATATTCCGCCTCATCCATGTTTTATTGTTTTATGACCCATTAATCGTATGTAAATAACCCATTAATCACTTTCATCCGAGTAAATAATTTAATCAATCATTAAATTTACCGACGAGTATTAACAACACGCAATTCCGGCTTCACAGCCAGAATTCAAAGTCAGAATGACGCAGCGTCTCTGCGCCTATTCCAAAGGACGCAGCTCTGCTGCGCCTGTTCCGGGTTGAATTCTGTCCCTGAATTCTGTTGTTGCCTGACCTAGTTTAATTAGTTTACATATAATTAACTATTAATCGCATTATCACCTTCTGATCTGTTCGTTATTTCATTCTTTTATTCTTTTTCTCAAATTATCCGTTTTAAAGGTATTTTCGACATAAATCGCCTAATCCGTTGTAATTATTGTAATCTTCTTTATTGCAATTTTCCTATTGTATTTATCATTGTATTTTGTACCATTTGTATGTCTTCACATGTAATTAAACATAAATCCTACTTTGACCCATTTGCATGATTAAATTGCTTGTTCACCGACTTAGTATTAATTCTCACATGCAAGGATTAAAACTTGGATGTTGCATTGCATGCATATAATCGACGATATATCAAGTACGAATAACTTCCCTAATCATTAGTAGAGGCCGCTATCGAGGCGGGCGGGATTAGGTGTTCGATCAAAAGAGCTTCATAATACGTACCCTCACCCCTTACTCCCGATATCTGTGAACACCCGTGTTCATTGGCATCCACGAGAGTCATTCTAGACATAGAATGCTAAGGGTAACGATCGCTTAGTGTTCATGTCACTACTTTGTGTCTTGACATGACACGAGGTATTCGAACGGTTCCAATTTCCCATAAAAATTGGTGGCGACTCCAACAAAAATGCAAACGCTTGTTTCTCTTCTCTCCCAAGCGCCCCCGTGGGCCCCCGCTGTCCACAACATTCACCTCTTACTCAGAAACTTTGGATAGTGGACGACCTTATCCAAGGCATACGAGAGTCATTCTAGAGATAGGATGCTAAAGAGGGACGATTCCTTATCTTTAGTACCTATGTCAAACCCTGATTTGTGCTTCGTTTGACCGAGGTATAAAGTGGATTCAAACGGGTCCCAAGCATCCCACAAATGCTTGGTGGCGACTCCGAACATCTCTAATCGTTTTGAGACCCTTTCCGAGATGAAACCGACCGTTCTAAAATGATCCGGTCGAAAGCTTTCTTACGCCGCCGAGCGTGGCTTTCAAAAAGACCGCTGTCGTTGTCCACAGATCGGTTGGGCATACGTAGGTGGGCCATGTCCACAAATTGGCGACTCCGCTGGGGAGAACTAGGACACTTGTGTCTTTGTGATCCCTAGATGGTGAGACTTGAACGAGGTCTTGGTTGAAATGCATTAATTGATATTACGGTCACGGTCGGGTTCCTTGTCCGGGCCCATAACCTAACCCTTTTCGACCAATTGGCTTGTCTCGTCGACGTGAGTTTTCTCATCCCTGCGTTGTGAATCCCGATTAAGTCAAACATACCGTTGACGATACACATTTCTGTTTCGTCAAAGAGCTTTCATCACCTTCGAGCACGAGGCTAGGGCACCCTCCTTACACATTTTGTTTGGATTGGTATCCCTATCGCTAATCGGGGTTTTATTGCTTGGTATGTAACCCACCCTTTTAAGCAAAAACCCGTGTCAGCATTATGCATAATATAATGAAACTGCGAGTGCTTATGTGTTATGTGATCATAATTCCTTCCTTGTCATTTTCAAACTTTGAAAAACACCTTTTTGCGCCGTTATAATGGCCATTTCAAAACTCGGTCTTTCACCGACCGCTGCTTTAACATGCCTTTCTAGCTCGTCGTAATGACGATTTTCAAACCCGGTTTTTCCAACCATTTCAACACGCCTTTCTAGGCCGTCGTATTGACGATTTTCAAACCCGGTTTTCTACAACCATTTTCAACACACCTTTCTAGGCGTCGTAATGACGATTTTCAAACCCGGTTTTTTTTACAACCATTTCAACACGCCTTTCTAGGTCGTCGTAATGACGATTTTCAAACTCGGTTTTCTAGAACCATTTCAAAACACCCTTTTTACGCCGTTATAATCGCCGCATCAAGACACAGATTTTAAATGATCTCGTGCTGATGATGGCTCTTTCAAAACCCGAGAAAAGCACGCACCCTTTTCTCGAGACACTTCCGAGATCCCGAGGACCATACACCGTCCCCGAGAGCTTTTCAAACATTTCAAGGCTCGCAAAACATACAATTTTGAATTTCAAAAACCGTCTCTGGAAACAGTACATTGTTTTGCGAGCCGACTCAAACTCAAACCGTCTTTCGCAGTCAAACTTAAGACGACCTTTCAACTGACCGACTTGCGGAGATCCGTATATTCGGAAGCCGTCCATAAAGCGACAAACGAATCTTTTTGAAAATCTCTATTTTCGAAAACTTCAGTCCACCATTCCAATTCCGCCTCGTGTCTATCGAGTCGAAGCAAATGTACTTATAGGTCTTTACTTTTGAATCGTCTCACCACGAGACTCTTCCTAACGGCGTCACGCCACTACGTTGGACGCGAGTCAAAGTGCGGTCAACACCGTCACGTTATAAATCAAGTCGGCACTGAGATACCACACACAGTCATCCTCATCTTGTTGAGTCCAATCTTTGTTCCGTCCTTTGTGTTGTCAGCGTTCAGTCTTCGAACCGTGTCGGATTGAGTTGTAATGTGAGCCGTTTTTCTGCCTCAGAACCATGGCCCCGTCTTCAGCTTCGTCCAACAACAACAACGACAACAGAGATGTTACAACTGCTCAGATAGCCAGCCTACTGAAACTGTATCGACACCCTGGAAAACGAGGAAACCGGAGAACAAAACACTCCGCCCTTGACTAAAACTGAGAAAAGGCTCAAGCTCCTGGAAGAACAACTCCTAGCCCGGGGTAACAACATCCACCTTGAGAAAAACCGAAGATTTGAACCCGTTGGGGATCAACTACACGACAACTTTACCTTGACCGATGTGCCCAAATTCAAAGGAGTGGAGGACCCACTCAACCACATCCGAGCCTTCAAAGACTACATGGCCATAAAGGGAGTCAAGCAGGAACTCTTCACCCGGATCTCTCCACCGTACCTGGAACCGATCCCTCGCCAATGGTACTACTCCCTCGACCCGAAGAACCTCACTACCTGGGATGAGGTCGCAGTTGAATTTTCTAAGCAATATGCCGACAATTTCGAGATTCATGCCAATACCCGTACTCTTGAGGTCCTAACTCAAAACGATAAGGTGGGATTCACCGAATTCTTAACCCGTTGGAGGAGAGTAAGCACTCAGTTGGTCAGCAAGCCGAGTGAGTCAACTTTGGTGGAAAACTTTGACAACAATCTCCGCCCGGTATATGCCAACTTACTGAGATATCAAAACATCAAGGCGTTCCAGGATCTGCAAATCCTTGGAACGCCCATTGAAGACGACCTCCGAAAAGGTGTCCTAGCCAAAACCACCGGTAGAGGCTACCAGGGATCTACATCAACCGGATCTCGCCCTTATGGTCAGACAAACAAAATTGACGAGGTCAACCTCCTCGATCCAACCGCCAAGAGAGTTGAACGCCCTCAAAGAGTGTTCACCAACCTAGGGTCAACTTATGCAAGCGCCCTAAAATATCTTATGGACCAAGGGAAGTTACAACCAATCAGACCCACCCCAGATCCGTCTGATTCTAAGAAATCCCGCTTCTGGAACCCTAATGCCCACTGCCATTACCACCAAGGGAAAGGTCATGACACGGAAACCTGTTTCAAACTCAAACACGTCATTCAGGACATGATCGAGAAGGGGGAATTGCCTTTGCCTCCACCAACAAAACTGAACAACAAGACAAACCCTCTGGGAATCCATGCTATCTCCGATGATGAGCCGACCTTGGACTGCTCACACCTCATCTTACCAATTGATGACGAGTGAATGCCCTAGAGAAGGATGCCTTGGACGGGGTATTTGTGTTCAGCTGTAACACCCCTATTTATTCAGGAGCCTTTAGCTAGACATTCCCAAATAAATAGAACTGTTACCATCTCGGTTTCTCGAGGTAGTAAATAACAAAGTCCAACTCACCAAAGTACTTTAAATTAAAACTTAATGATTACATGTTTATTACAACTTAACCAACTAAAACTTAATATAAAATAATTACAACTCGCAGCGGAAATAAAAAAAGTGATTAAATATTCTATGTGGTCTAGACTTCGAGGTAGATTGGCCAAGTCCTCACGCATTCCCATAAGCTCCCAAGTCAGCTAATCTTTAGTACCTGTCAAATCTACTCCCCATTAAGGTTCACCACAGGTGTTCACGAATACACTGTCAACCACGAGGTTGAGTAGGAATGGCCAAACAACCACAATAAATGGATACAAGAACAATATTAAATGCAAATGCAATGTATCCTCATGATCAATCCTCCGACGCTCCCGTTCATCCCGCCAATCTCTGGCCGGGGTAGTCTCATCATCCCAACCGAAGTTGAGGTAGTCTCATCATCCCATAACAGGTCCTGCAGAACCAGTTCTGAGGTATCCAATGCAAGTGCTCATGATATGAAAAAACAAACAATTGAGCAACACAATTTCTTACCATCTCAGACACGAAGCTGAGGAATCCAATAATCAGTATAATCATCTCAGTCACGAGCTGAGGTAGTCAATAATTAAATCATCTCAGTCACGAGCTGAGGTAGTCAATAATCAAATTATCTCAATACAACCAACCAACAATCATATATCATCCCATCACAATTCCAAATAATTCAATACAATCAGATAATATCATTCTAGTAAACATTAATGTGATTAAGTAGCTATCCTACCTGGTAAGCAAATCCAAATCAAGCAGCTCAAAGCGATCCAAATAATAAAGCAATCCAAACCCGATTATAATTTCTTCACAACCGTCACCTAACCATAAATAATAATTATGAATGTATACTTATTAATTACCTTACTCTTATTTAATAATTAATAAATTATATTTATTCATTATTTTACTCAATTATAATTTAATTATATTAATTATTCAATTATATTTTAATTACATTAATTATTTCCCGAGTAAAACAAACCCGCCATAACCCGTCATTAAACAAATAAGTCAACCCAACCTATTAATCAACCCACGTACCCATGAACAACCCCAAACACCCGTGTATACAATCCCGTATATAGCACATACACACACCCCTTTTGCAGCCACCATATACGCCTTACAAGCCACCTAGAGGCACCACCCCCATCAACCACCACTAGCCTGCACCACGAAGACCCCCGACGACCTCCAACCACCAGCCCAACCGCCACAAGCACTCCAAAATCTCACGCCCTAACACTACCATGACACAACTAATACCGAAAACCCATCACATACAACCCCACGTTTAACTACTACCTACGACCACCACCCGCCTCCGACAACTCCACCCAACCTGGACACCACTAGTATGCAACCCAACAAACACACTCATACCCTAAACGCCCGCCATACCGCCACCTGAACCCCACAAAAAGCCGCCCTAAACAGCCCTCTTCAAATCCCGACACAACCAACATCACACTCTCACTCACCTCTTAAACCACCCTACGACCACCAGTGGCTACCACCGTGGTCTCCTTTGACCCACGGTGGTCCCACCATCAGTCATGACCCCACGCAACAACCCATTACCACCCAGAACCGACACCAAGAACCCACGATAGCCCCTCCCCTGTTCTTGCGTAATTCCAGCCACCACCGCCACAAACCACCATCTTTACTACCCCAACATCTACCAATACGGTCGACCCAACCACCCTGACCCATCCCTACTAAACCCAGGTAAGTCACGTCCTGAATAAGGGTTTAAAATGACACAAAACCCGCAGTACAACCACCCCTCGAAACTCGCCTGAAGCCACCCTCTCCCGTCGGTCAACGGTGGTCAAATCAGGTCACCGGTGATCCCTGGTCATCTATGGTCACAACGGTACTTACGGCCTGATCTATGGTGGTTTAGATAACAAGTTATAATATCGCAAAGTATATACATAACACGGTCTTAAAGAATTACCTTGAGGCGATAATAAAATTAATTCATTTGCTTTTATCTTCCTTAATTCTTCTCTTCTTTCTTTTAGATCTCTTCCTTCTTCTTTTATGAATTATTTTCAGATTTATTATGGTATTTATAGTGTAAGATTAAAGAGTATGTGAGGTCAATTAGGAAACATATTATAATTACCTTATTCTAATTATTATAGGAATTACCATTATAAATTATATTATTATTATTATTATCATATATTACTAGTCTTACCATAACTATAATTTCCACCAATTATCTTATTATTTCCATAACATTATTATTATTATGATAATTATTCATATAATTATTATTTCCATATTATTTATTATTAATTCCCGATACAAATCCCGATCACACTCCTACTAGATGAACCATAAAAATTCGGCCCAACTAAAAATGGCACACGGCCCAATGCTAAATGTTAGCTAAACCCAATTCCCAATGATGCGTGTCTATAATATGATGTTTTACATCTTTATTTCCATGCATTTTATGTCTATTATACGTAGTTTATTCTACTATTTCCCCTATTTCTACCTACTCCCGTATTTTTATGTAATATTGCAGATTATTGCGGAAATGAGCAGAAAATGAACCAAATCTTGATCCCCAAAGCTAAGCTTAGGAAGGACATGAATATTTAACTCGGACTTGAAGTTTAGAATGCATTTCAAGGCCTGAAAGGTGTATTTGCGTGAGTTTTAGAAGCGGATTGCCAGCTACAGTGGTCTATAGACTGACCTACATGGTCTATAGACCGTCAGAATGCTCCTCGACATTGCAGGCTGCTTCAGATGGCTATATCTCGAGTTCTAAAGTAGATAATCGAGTGATTTCAAATGGAGGTGAAAGCTTATCCTCTTAGCTTTCCAACGCCGTGTAGAACGCCTGATTTGACCAAGTAACGAAGAAATGGCAGCTATTTTAAGATCGGTGCGTGCTGCAGAATTCGTCAGAATGCAATTCTGTACAGCGCTCTTGGTCGATCGACTGGTCCAAGTGGTCGATCGATCACTCCACGAGTCTGACGAGAATTTAAAGACGAGATTTAGCTTAAGCCCATTGTATATTAGGTTTAGGAATAAGGGTTGCGTGATATTCCTATATAACGTAGCTTTAGTTTTCAGAATAATCATCCAATTTTTATCATTAAAGTTCTTATCATTAGTTTAGGGAAATAATTAGGGTTTAACATTCAAGTTTAAATCATTCAATACAATTTACTTTTGCATTCGGTTTTGATCTTCCTTCTTGCTTTTACGGTATTCTTCTGTTCTTATATTCTGTTTCATAGTTTTATTCCGTTCATAGATTAGAAATTGATAGTTAGAATTCCCATAGCCAATTTATTGTCTCATGTTATTTGCTTGATTAGTTAATTTAATCATGAATTCAGTAGCTTTATACGTTAATCTTGTTGTTGTTTTTATCGTAATCATGAGTAGCTAAATCCCCTGTGCTAGGATGTAGGGGGTCTATAGCGTAGATGGCGTAGAATTAGGCGACCTGAATTAGGGCATTGGTCAATCGACTGGCTTCTATGGTCGATCGATTGTGCCAGTTGGTCGATCGACTGCCTATAGTGGTCGATCGACTGGCGCGTGTATGATTAGCACCGTTTTAATTTATTAATTGCAATATTTGACAACGAGACCGAGAGGGGACCTGTTAGATGCTTAGTATTGACCAACCCATTAAGATCGAGAGATAGGGGAGGGAAATAATTAATGAATTAGAACGACTAAATTGCCAAGATCGAAAGACAGGTAATTTAGGCTTTAAGAATCACTTTTCAGTGCGAGAGCTAGCATTAGTGAGACTTAGGGGCTAGTAACATAGGCCGAAAGGAGCTACTGGTTAACTTGGACTGAGAGGACTTTTTATTTACCCATCTACACGACTTTATTTCAGACTTACCTAGGATTTTGTGCCATCGCAGCTATAGTGAACCGACCGTCTTAGCATTTCTTCTATCATTGTTCACCTTCTTTATTTCATTTATTGCTTATTTAGTTTATGCATTTAGACTTAGATTTACTTCAATCCAAAACCCCTCAAACTGTTACCTTTAGACTAAAATTAAAAGCAACTATTATCTCCCTACCTCCCTGCGGATCGACCCTTACTACCGCTTGCTAGTTGTAGTTTGGAATTTATAAATATTATTTTTGGTACTCACTTCGACAGGTATCAAATTTTGGTGTCGTTGCCAGGGAGGCAGCGCTAGTTTTAGTTGTTTTTAATTTTAGTCTTTCTTTCTTTTGTCTCAGGGAACTTCGGTTCCTTGAGACCGTTCTCATGTTTTGTTTTCTGAGTTTTCCACAGGAAGAGGATGAAATCTTTGGTGCTTATTTCGCCAGGCTTTGGGAGTTTATTGAGCCCAGACGAGATGCATTCTCTGAATTCCAAATATTCATGACTATCATCCATGGTATGACTGACCCTACGCGAGCATACCTAAAATCTATTGGTAAGGGGGATTTCACAAGACTTCCTGTAAAGGAGGTATTAGAATTTTTTGATTGGTTTGCTGCTGAAACTCTTAAACCCAACTTTTCTCTTCATGTTGACTCAGATGAGGGGGTGGTCGAGACCTTAGAAACCAATCTAGAAAATGCTGACGGAGACATAGAGGAGACCATTAGCGTGGTTGACAATCCTTTTTATGAGGATAGTTTAGAACCCCTTTATGATTCTTGCACTGATAGTGAGGACAATTTGAAGGGTCTCTTTGAGAACCTCCAACTTGACGAGTCTAGCAATAAGGAGAGCGAGGAGGAAAACTTTGATAGTCTTGAGGTTAATTGGGATGTGTATGACGATATTATAGATGAACCTATTATAGAGGACCCGATTGACCCATTTGACTTTACTGCCCCTTGCATTTGGGAAGATTATCCACCTTCTCCTTTAGATGACCAGACTTCTCCACCTCACAGTTCATACCCGTCTGAGCATCTTAATTCTACTCGCGTTATTTTTGAGTCGAATGCACCTGAGCCCGTTAATTCTTCACCTGTGGTTGACTTGAGCTTTTATATTCCGCCCTTAGCTGGAGGGCAGGATTATTTTGTGGATGATTTTAGGAGCTGCCATAGGAAATTTGTTAAGCTTAAACGATTTTACATTTCAATTTCCTATGTTATTACTATCTTATGGTGCTACTTACATATTTATGTAGCACATGCGCAGCTATTTGACAGGTTGCTGCGAGCTTTGAGCTGCTTTGATTGGGCTCAATTAGAGTAATTGGCTGAAGGAAAAGAGGTCGAACGGGACCTGTCTGAAACCAGCGCTAGCCGGGAGGCAACCCGGATGTGTTTTGTTTTTGTTTTGAATAAACTTCATAGTTGTTTAGAAATAAAAAAAAAAAAAAAACTCTTAGTGTGTGCTTAGTTTAATTTCCGTCTTTAGACTGTTACAATTGGGTTTAGCGCAATTTTGGGCGCGTTTTTATGTGCATTTATAGGTATTTAGACCAAGTTAACTCAATTCATTGAGTTAATTCGAAGAAAGAAGTTGTTTCGTTAGGTAGGTCAGTCGATCGACTGACCTAGCTGGTCGATCGACTGCCCTCAGCAGTACAGTACCCTCTGATCATCATGAACTGGTCGATCGACCAGGACCATCGGTCGATCGACCAATGTAGCTGCTGTACTTCTTTCTTCAATTTAATTCTTTGCACGTAATTTCCGCTTCAATTTTGTTTTCTCGGATAATGCGCAGTATATTCTGTCTTTTCAGGTACTTATGGTAGCACTGCTGGCTACTGAAACCTCCTAGCTCACGCTGGTTTGGGGAGGTTTCCCCTTGCGCTTAAAATCTTGCGAGTTTCCGAGTTCCTTTTCATGTCTTATTTAGTTATTTATCGCAAAATCCCATTTCCTTTTGCTTCTTTATACATGATTTCGCACAATGGGGACATTGTGTGATTTGGTTTAGGGAAGGGTTTTGCGTCGCATTTGCATTGTTTTTATTGCATTTCAGTTACACGTTTACATTTTTGTCTTGCATTGTTGTTTATTTTTCCCTATATATACAGAAAATCCAAAAAATTGAAAAATTGAAAAATTCAAAAATATCATGTTTAATTTTGCATATTTGGTTGAGTCAGATTGGAGTATTCATTACTGATAGTTGTCATTTGCTTAAACCCTGCATTTTATCAGATCTTTTAGCAAAAGTTTTTGCAATATCTCGAAATTCGTTTCAAAATTTGTTGAACAATTAGACTTGACTTGAAATTTTGGTAAACTACAAAACTTTCTAAGGAATTAGAGCTTTATAAACTGATGTCATTCATGACCAGTTTCATTTAGGATTGTGAGTAGTTACTCCCTGCATATCGTGTAACATTAATTTGCACAAGTATGACATTTAATTTCTTTTTTTGCCTGCATACATTCGGGTTAGTGGTTGGTATTGCATGTTTGGAGAATGCTTGCGAAAATACCCTTTATTCATTTTACCCATTAGCTTCACATTAGCCAAAAATTGCCAGTTGACCCTTTAGCTACAATCCATAAACTAAGCCTACCCTTTGCTGAGCTAGTTTAGTAGTTTTAGTGGTATTCGTTGTATTGTATCGATTTTGGCTCGATTTGCACTCTATGAAGTTGGTAATGAATGAAGGAAACAAGAAAAAGAAAAATGAAAAAAATTGAAAAATAGTGACTGCCGAGAAAAAAAAACGAAAAGAAAAAAAACGAAAAAAAAGAAAACAAAAGAAAAAGAAACGGCAAAGAAAAAAAAAGAAATTTTTTTACTCCTATGTTTGCTTTATATTATATGAGGAGTGTTATTTGGATTAGTGAAGTGTTTGCCTAATTCATTAAGGCATTTGAGCTGATTTCATTGAGTTAGAAGTGGATGTTTTATTCGGTTTGTTAGGATGCTAGCTTGGCTATTTCCCTCTCATTCCCATATTGTTTTGCCTCTTCTTACCCATAGCCTCACTTATCCAAATCTTTGCAAGTATTCGGCATGTGATGGACCTTGAATGGTTGGAATGTATGTGCACGGTAGCTAGAATTACTTATCATACTATATTGCATGCATGATCATGTTGGTTGAGTCTAGGTGAGCGACTTTTGTCTCTTTCTCTCTTACATATAAATTGCTTACCATTTGCTTTGTTGAGAGAAGAGTGACCCGGGAGAGTCCAATCTTGAAAGTCTTGCAAGGTCAAACGTTCAACAACTTTTCGAAATATGCATAAATTCGTTTGCGTGACATTGAGCTATTAGTAGTTGATTCATATGCATTAAATTGGTTTAAGTAGACGATTTTCAGTTTGTCCATGTTTTGCTCCTTTCTATCTAGATTTAGTTTTGCATTTAGTTTGCTTGGGGACAAGCAAAGGTTTGGTTTGGGGAAGTTTGATGCGTGTCTATAATATGATGTTTTACATCTTTATTTCTACGCATTTTATGTCTATTATATGTAGTTTATTCTACTATTTCCCCTATTTCTGCCTACTCTCGTATTTTTATGTAATATTGCGGTTATTGCGAAATGAGCGAGAAAATGAACCAAATCTTGATCCCGAAAGCTAAGCTTAGGAAGGACATGAATATTTGACTCGGACTTGAAGTTTAGAATGCATTTCAAGGCCTGAAAGGTGTATTTGCGTGAGTTTTAGAAGCGGATTGCCAGCTACAGTGGTCTATAGACTGACCTACATGGTCTATAGACCGTCAGAATGCTTCTCGACATTGCAGGCTGATTCAGATGGCTATATCTCGAGTTATAGAGCAGATAATCGAGTGATTTCAATTGGAAGTGAAATATTATCCTCTTAGCTTTCCAACGCCGCGTAGAACGCCTGATTTGACCAAGTAACGAAGAAATGGCAGCTGTTTTAAGATCGGTGCGCGCTGCAGAATTCGTCAGAATGCAATTCTGTACAGCGCTCTTGGTCGATCGACTGGTCCAAGTGGTCGATCGACCACTCCACGAGTCTGACGAGAATTTAAAGACGAGATTTAGCTTAAGCCCATTGTATATTAGGTTTAGGAATAAGGGTTGCGTGATATTCCTATATAACGTAGCTTTAGTTTTCAGAATAATCATCCAGTTTTTATCATTAAAGTTTTTATCATTAGCTTAGGGAAATAATTAGGGTTTAACATTCAAGTTTAAATCATTCAATACAATTTACTTTTGCATTCGGTTTTGATCTTCCTTCTTGCTTTTACGGTATTCTTCTGTTCTTATATTTTGTTTCATAGTTTTATTCCGTTCATAGATTAGAAATTGATAGTTAGAATTCCCATAGCCAATTTATTGTCTCATGTTATTTCCTTGATTAGTTAATTTAATCATGAATTCAGTAGCTTTATACGTTAATCTTGTTGTTTTTTTTATCGTAATCATGAGTAGCTAAATCCCCTGTGCTAGGATGTAGGGGATCTATAGCGTAGATGGCGTAGAATTAGGCGACCTGAATTAGGGCATTGGTCGATCGACCGCTTCTCAGTCGATCGATTGTACCGATTGGTCGATCGACTGCCTATAGTGGTCGATCGACTGACGCGTGTATGATTAGCACCGTTTTAATTTATTAATTGCAATATTTGACAACGAGACCGAGAGGGGACCTGTTAGATGCTTAGTATTGACCAACCTATTAAAATCGAGAGATAGGGGAGGGAAATAATTAATGAATTAGAACGACTAAATTGCCAAGATCGAAAGACAGGTAATTTAGGCATTAAGAATCACTTTTCAGTGCGAGAGCTAGCATTAGTGAGACTTAGGGGCTAGTAGCATAGGCCGAAAGGAGCTACTGGTTAACTTGGACTGAGAAGACTTGTTATTTACCCATCTACACGATTTATTTCAGACTTACCTAGGATTTTGTGCCATCGCAGCTATAGTGAACCGACCGTCTTAGCATTTCTTCTATCATTGTTCACCTTCTTTATTTCATTTATTGCTTATTTAGTTTATGCATTTAGACTTAGATTTACTTCAATCCAAAACCCCTCAAACTGTTACCTTTAGACTAAAATTAAAAGCAACTATTATCTCCCTACCTCCCTGCGGATCGACCCTTACTACCGCTTGCTAGTTGTGACTTGTACACTTAGTTTATTATTTAATTAATTTATTATTAGAAATGTCATTTAATCAATTATTAAATTACATAAATTATTCTCATAAATTATTATCGAATTACGGGGTATTACAGTATTCCCCCCTTAAAATGAACTTCGTCCCGAAGTTCGCCCACAACTTCTACCACAACACTTATAAACATCCTCGCAACTAAGCACCATCCAACACAATCATCCACAATCATCCATTTACGATTATCAACCACACCAATCTTATCACAAAGTATCACAATAATAACTCAAAACATTCGTAGTATTACATTCCTTCCCCCTAAAAATAAACTTCGTCCTCGAAGTTCAGAATATCAGCAATAGGAATAATCAAATCATTATTGTAATGTCATAAAACATAAAACACACGTTGTAATATAAAACAATTATTGTTTCCAACACGAATTAATGGTTAAATGAATAACAAACCCTTTGATTTACTTCCAAATAGCAAAACCTATATTCGAACTAATTTTTATTTAAACTTCAACTTCCTTACTTAACTATTTGCGAATACATTGCCAAGATAAATAATAATCTATAATAAAAATACGCATAATTGTTTAGTTAATCTTTTCTTAATAATGATATCTAACTTAAACATGGATGCAATTATTGTAATCATATATATAGGCTTAGGGAAACACATTCCGCATATCACTAGACATGATAATCTACTTCACACAATTCACAATATTATAATATCAAGAACAAAACTTTCATTTGTTCAAGACTAAGGAAATCATGCTATAACTAAAAATCATAAATAATTAATAACATAATTAATTCTTGAAAAATTATACTTTTTAGAAAATAAAGAGAGTTAGTAAATCATAAGCGAAAGAATCAAGTCAAAAACTCATAAGGTCAATTTATAATGCATTTTACAAATTGTTTGGTCGAAACAGAAATTTTACAGCAACTTGTCAGAAACTTAGGTCAACTTGTAAAAATCACTATTAATTGTCAAAAATTTAAATTGCGATGTGGCTTAAAAATGTGAAAACTTACATGAGTCTATTAAACAGTGGAGTTGTAATTATAACAAATCATTAAGTAGTTTTTAAATGGCAATTTGTACAAAAGCATGGGACAAATACATCACTGTACAGGAATATTTCGACCATTGGCCACTAAAATATTTATTTCTCCTAAACCATATATTATTTAAACATGAAACTAATGGCATATGAAAGCTAACTCACAAGGGTATCACACATAAAAATTTCATACAAGGATTTTAAACAGACAGTAAATGGCAGTCAAAACAATCAAGGGTAAAATCTTGCAAAATTAACCAAAATCACATTCTTCACAATTCCACACAATAATTAATACTTTACGTGTTTAATCATATTCACACCTTCCACATACATGCCAACACACTTTTCTCATATCAACATGCTTATAACAATGCTTAAAAGAAATCATATCACATCCCTCCTCCGTAAAACAAGGTAACCCCCCCCCCCCCCCCCCCCACCCCCCGCGTAACCGCAATCATCAATGAAAACAACATTCAAATAAGGCAACAAAACTTCCAAATAAAATAAACAATATTCATTTTAAATTACCCCACACTGGAATATCTCTCAAGGTAACTGGTTCAAAACTGGAAGGGCCAGGGTACGAATTAAGGACGTCTACTTAACCGCACTAAGAGGGGCTCCTAACAGTTTCTACCTGGGGTTCATTTTATTTAGACACATCTATGTTCATTATTGCTCATTGGTTAGGCCTGAGGATCGTTTTGCTCTGATACCAATTGTAACACCCCTGATTTTCGGCTAAATAAAAACTAACTTTTACATATAAAACGCGCCGAATTACAGAGATATTATAATTAATATACAAAGTTTTTCCTACAAAATGTGTCTTAAAATAAAATATACAAAATGAACTAAAATTTTAACAAAGCTTTAAATAAAATCTTGGCTTGAAATCAAATCCTTTTAAACAGCAGCGAAAGTCACCTGAAAATAAAATCAGAAGACAGAAAGGAACTACCCCTATGACGAGTAGCCCCGAAGGGAGAAAACACATCAGCCGGAAAGCTGAGTAACAGATAATACCTCAATATAAGCAACTTAGTTTTGGTCATGGCGTGGAAACACAGACATGTAAAAATAAAAATAAACAGAGAGTAATAAAAACACTCCTCGATAACTAATCAGACAAACTCCTTTCTATTTCTATGATATCACACTCTCATATTCCAATAGTTAACCAAGTCTCATCTCATTACTCCGTCTCACTCATTACTCTGTCTCATAAAATAATACTCCAAGTAGCCATGTATCATATTCTCATTGTCGAACCTAAGTCAAGGACAAGGGGTGAGTGAACCGGCGGATAAAAACCGCAAAACAATATTTCCATCTCAATATCGATTCCAAACAATATAACTAACTCAATAACCATGGTCACACTGGACCGTAACACAAAATTCGACACAACGGCCCAATAACTCAATACCAGTAACCAATATTCATCTCAATTTCAATATTGATATTGTCAAAGGTTCATTAATAAACCATGCTCAACACTCAGAGTATAAAACTCCAAGCTACTCACCCACGAGTCTTGAACAAAGAGAACGATAATAAAAACACGGTACAAACACCATAATCTTAGTCCTTCGTTTTATAATACGTACCAACTAAAACCACAAGCCGTTAATATTGTTCTTATAATCATAATCGTCAAACTAGAAAACTACATCCACTAAATAACTTGCAGAGCTTTATTTAACCATTCTTGTTCACATGGCATTACAGCCACTCGCTTTAGATTTCCAATCAACCATCATTCTTTATACCAATATTTAATCAAACATCAAAACTATGCCATTAAACAAGCTACCTCCAACTTAATCGAACTCGACATCCCATCTCACAGAAAGACTAATTCACAAAGTACAAGATATATAAGTATATAACTAATAATATATGTAAGTAATAACAATAATAATATATCTCCATTAAAATTTGAGCACATAAATCAATTAAGCCAATAACAATAAAGCAAATATAGCACACAACCTCGAACAATAATATGAGTATTAGGGCCGGTAGAATCGTGTTACCTTGAAATAAATCGAGTCGAAGAAATTAAAGTTCAAGATCGACCATAGTTGATAGAAAGAGGAAAAGCAATTGGCTAATGGGGACCAGAATCATACTCGAGAGAACAAGGCAAAACCGTGCAATAAGGTAGCAATAATGTATTACGCTTAAAGGATTAATTGGTAATTGATGATGAAAGATCTTGAGCAGCCACAATAAGAAGGAAAGTACGGAGGATTGATAAAGAATGAACATGGCTGAAACTATATATATATAAAGGCTAGGCTAGACGACCAAAATAAATTAGGAAACAAAGACTTTAGTTTAGGTTTTATGAAACGAGATAGAAAAGCCCATGATCAAGAATCAAAGTAACAACCATAAATCTCAACAAAGAATTAAACGGAGAAATAAATAGGGGTTTAAGTTAATAAGAAAAAATTAAAACAAGTTAATGTAAATTTGACACTTAGATATAAATATATTAATTCTCAACAAAATAATATAAGACATAACTAAAATATTAGAGGTATTACATTCTTTCCTTCTTAAAAAGAACTTCGTCCTCGAAGTTCGAGTTTAGAAAAAAAGAGTCAATATAAAATTTAAGTGGTATTACATTCCACCCACCTTAAAAACAAAGTTCGTCCACGAATTTAAATTTAAAAATAAATGACAATTCAAAAGTTAAGAAGAGTTTAAAAAGTTAAAAGAGCAGTGCTAAGATGTGACGATCTCAACACCTGGCCAAGAAAGAACCCGCTCTGATACCAATTTGTACACCCCCATTTATTCAGGAGCCTTTAGCTAGACATTCCCAGATAAATAGAACTGTTACCATCTCGGTTTCCCGAGGTAATGAATAACAAAGTCCAACTCACCAAAATACTTTAAATAAAAACTTAATGATTACATGTTTATTACAACTTAACCAACTAAAACTTAATATAAAATAATTACAACTCGCAGCGGAAATAAATAAAGTGATTAAATATTCTATGTGGTCTAGACTTCTAGGTAGATTGGCCAAGTCCTCACGCATTCCCATAAGCTCCCAAGTCAGCTAATCTTTAGAACCTGTCAAATCTGCTCCCCATTAAGGTTCACCACAGGTGTTCACGAATACATTGTCAACCACGAGGTTGAGTAGGAATAGCCAAATAACCACAATAAATGTATACAAGAACAATATTAAATGCAAATGCAATGTATGCTCATGATCAATCCTCCGACGTTCCCGTTCATCCCGCCAATCCCTGGCCGGGGTAGTCTCATCATCCCAACCGAAGTTGAGGTAGTCTCATCATCCCAGAACAGGTTCTGCAGAACCAGTTCTGAGGTATCCAATGCAAGTGCTCATGATATGAAAATGCAAACAATTGAGCAACACAATTTCTTACCATCTCAGACACGAAGCTGAGGAATCCAATAAACAATATAATCATCTCGATCCACGAAAGAGGTAGTCAATAATTAAATCATCTCAGTCACGAGCTGAGGTAGTCAATAATCAAATCATCTCAATACAACCAACCAACAATCATATATCATCCCATCACAATTCCAAATAATTCAACCAATACAATCAGATAATATCATTCTAGTAAACATTAAAGTGATTGAGTAGCTATCCTACCTAGCAAGCATATCCAAATCAAGCAGCTCAAAGCGATAAGCAATCCAAACCCGATTATAATTTCTTCACAACCGTCACCTAACCATAAATAATAATTATGAATGTATACTTGTTAATTACATTACTGTTATTTAATAATTAATAAATTATATTTATTCATTATTTTACTCAATTATAATTTAATTATATTAATTATTCAATTATATTTTAATTACATTAATTATTTCCCGAGTAAAACAAACCCGCCATAACCCGTCATTAAACAAATAAGTCAACCCAACCTATTAATCAACCCACGTACCCATGAACAACCCCAAACACCCATGTATACAATCCCGTATATAGCACATACACACACCCCTTTTGCAGCCACCATATACGCCTTACAAGCCACCTAGAGGCACCACCCCCATCAACCACCACTAGCCTGCACCACGAAGACCCCCGACGACCTCCAACCACCAGCCCAACCGCCATAAGCACTCCAAAATCTCACGCCCTAACACTACCATGACACAACTAATACCGAAAACCCGTCACATACAACCCCAGGTTTAAGTACTACCTACGACCACCACCCGCCTCCGACAACTCCACCCAACCTGGACACCACTAGTATGCAACCCAACGAACACACTCACACCCTAAACGCCCGCCATACCGCCACCTGAACCCCACAAAAAGCTGCCCTAAACAGCCCTCTTCAAATCCCGACACAACCAACATCACACTCTCACTCACCTCTTAAACCACCCTACGACCACCAGTGGCCACCACCGTGGTCTCCCTTGACCCACGGTGGTCCCACCACCAGTCACAACCCCACGCAACAACCCATTACCACCCAGAACCGACACCAACAACCCACGATAGCCTGTCCCCTGTTCTTGCGTAAGTCCGGCCACCACCGCCATAAACCACCACCTTTACTACCCCAACATCTACCAATACAGTCGACCCAACCACCCTGACCCATCCCTACTAAACCCAGGTAAGTCACGTCCTGAATAAGGGTTTAAAACGACACACAACCCGCAGTACAACCACCCCTCGAAACTCGCCTGAAACCACCCTCTCCCGTCAGTCAACGGTGGTTAAATCAGGTCATCGGTGATCCCTGGTCATCTACGGTCACAACGGTACTTACGGCCTGATCTATGGTGGTCTAGATAATAAGTTATAATATCGCAAAGTATATACATAACACGGTCTTAAAGAATTACCTTGAGGCGATAATAAAATTAATTCCTTTGCTTTTCTCTTCCTTAATTCTTCTCTTCTTTCTTTTAGATCTCTTCCTTCTTCTTTTATGAATTATTTTCAGATTTATTATGGTATTTATAGTGTAATATTAAAGAGTTTGTGAGGTCAATTAAGAAACTTATTATAATTACCTTATTCTAATTATTATAGGAATTACCATTATAAATTATATTATTATTATTATTATTATTATTATTATCATATATTACTAGTCTTACCATAACTAGAATCTCCACCAATTATCTTATTATTGCAATAACATTATTATTATTATTATGATAATTATTCATATAATTATTATTTCCATATTATTTATTATTAATTCCCGATACAAATCCCGATCACACTCCTACTAGATGAACCATAAAAATTCGGCCCAACTAACAATGGCACACGGCCCAATGCTAAATATTAGCAAAACCCAATTCCCGACTTGTACACTTAGTTTATTATTTAATTAATTTATTATTAGAAATGTCATTTAATCAATTATTAAATTACATAAATTATTCTCATAAATTACTATCGAATTACGGGGTATTACATCAGCGCCGCAACCATGCTTGCCATGTTCCAACAAGTCGAGGAGGCTATAGCCAGTCTCTCCGAAAGCATTACTCGGCTTGACGATGCTTACCGACGATTAATTTTCAATCCTCCTACACCACGCCCGAGGGAGGGTCCCCCAAACACCCAAAACTGCCCTCACCAGGAAGGATTGCTCCCACGACCATTCTGGCACGCACCCCACGATAATCACCTCCACAATAATCACCCCCACAATAATCAACCTCACAAAAATTACCCTCACAAAAATTACCCTCGCAAAAATTTCCCTCACAAAAACTGCCCACCGAAGAATGCCCCTCCAAGATACCCTCGAGATCCCGAAGTCAATGGTATCTGGAGAAATGATGCTGAGGACATCTATATAGTCCCAGGAAAAGAGAAACAGGCAAAAGAGATCGGTCATCTTATCCGGTCTGGACGCCCCTATCAAAACCTGAACAATTCGACAATCGTTCCAACAACGAATGACCAAACTGTCCCAGACGTGGACGCTCAACCAAAGGCTCCCGAGAATTCAATCCTCAAACAACTGCAGTAAGCAAAAGCCGAAATTTCAATTTGGTAGCTGATTGCTACATCCTTCGAACATCGGTAAGCTCTACTACAAGCCTTGGGAAAACTGACTGTGCCCTCTACCTCCACCCCTGAAGAAGTAGTAGCACACATGACAAGGGATGTCCCCGACCTGAGCAACCCGGTCATCTTCTCTGATGAGGATATCCCTCCCTTCGGAGCCAACCATAACCTGGCCCTATACATCACCGTGCAGTGCCTCAAAAAGAATGTGCCTATGGTTCTTGTAGATGACGGATCCGCAATTAATGTCATTCCTCTCAAAACAGCTCATAAACTGGGTATCAAAGAAGCTGATTTGGTCCCAACCAATCAAGGAGTACGCGCCTATGACGGTACTCGTCATAAGATCGCGGGGCTTATCACCCTAACCGTTGCAACCGGACCACTGGAAAGGCAAACCAGTTTTCAGGTAGTCGACATCGACGCCTCCTTCAACATGCTTCTGGGACGTCCCTGGATTCACGCCGTCAAGGCAGTTACCTCAACCCTTCATTAGAAAATCAGGGTCCCTTTCAAAGGAAAGACGATCACAATTCCCGCTTCCCCGATCAAAGCCGTCATGAAAAAGGGAATAGCCTCCCAAGCCATTCAGGAGGACGACAATGAGATGTGGGGATTCCAAGCTGTGAACACCATATCCGATGAATCAACACCCTTTGATTGTGACCTATTTTCCAACCTCACAGTCAACCGCATTCTAATACGTCAGGGTTATTTCCCGGGTCTACCTCTGAATCCACTGAAGAGCACCTTACCTCCCTTGAAACAGGATAAGGTCCCCAACATCCCCTTCGGGCTAGGCTATGAACCTACCGATGAAGACATCCAGGAGATGAACCCCCTGATTCGGAAGCGCAAGAAGCACAGAGTTATCCTCCGTCCCTATCATTTGACCCTCAATGAATACTTTGTCCCCGAGGGAGAGTTCGAGCTCTACCACGGCTTTTCTGAGCCGATCTATGACTCCGTGGCCAAGGTCAGGCACCCGGGTGTAGAAGTCTTCCAAGACTGCTACTTCATCCCCGACAACACCGAAGCTTCATCAACTATGTCCAAGTCGTCCCCCGTGCCTCGACGGACAAGCTGTCACTCTCCTTTTCGGAGAAGACAGCATCAAGCACCTCGACTATGAGGACATCATTAACATTGCTCTGAAGGACAACCAGTTTGACCCCACCGCCTTAATCTCTGATACTGACCTAGAGAAAGCTATGCAGGGCTGGAGAAAAACTGTCAAATGTACCGATCGTCAAGGCCGCATTCTCAAGATTACAACTGGAGAAGGCCCTATGTTCAAAGAGGGAAGTGAAGAAGAATTTGAGTCTGAGTCGGAGTCAGAGTCAGAGTCTGTCATAGCTTCTAGCACTCCTGATGTCCCAGTCAAGGTCCCCTTCCCACTGTTTTATCACAAACTTGTGGCTGAGTCAACTAGGGTTATCCCCCCTCCCACGGAAGGTGACAACCTGGAGCCTGTTCCAGGGGCCACCTCCTCTGCTGTGTCGCCTCTGACCGACCATGAAATGTCTGTCCTCTCCGATCTTTTCGCTCGAGTCAACTTAATGAACGCTAAGTTTGTTTATGACTCGTCTCAATTTAACTGCAATGCAATTCTGAATGGCTAGGAGGAATTTGACTTGAGTGACTACCCACCTCACCTAGCCAAAGAACTTGACAAAAGGGAAACCAGGACCCCCATCATTGAGGAGACCGAACCTATTAACGTAGGGACTGATAACACACCTCAAGAACTTAGGATAGGGACGACCCTTAACCCCTCGGAAAGACAACAGTTCATTGACCTCCTACACGAATACAAGGACATATTCGCCTGGTCCTACAGAGATATGCCTGGGATCGACAGGGAGATTACAGAGCATATGATACCTATTAAGCCCATAGCTAAACCCGTGAAGCAAAAGTTGCGCCGAATGCGCCCTGAATGGGCCCTGAAAATCAAGGAAGAAGTGGATAAACATTTCAAGGCCGAGTTCATCAAAGTGTCTGAATACTCTGACTGGGTGGCCAACATCGTGCCTGTACCCAAGAAAGACGGAAGAATTCGGGTTTTCGTCGACTTCGGGGATCTGAACAAGGCAAGTCCAAAGGACGACTTCCCTTTGCCACATGTTGACATCCTGGTGGACAATACTGCCGAGCATGTTCTCCTATCATTCATGGTCGGGTATGCTGGGTACAACCATATCAAAATGGCTGAGGAAGACATGCACAAGACTGTATTCACTACACAGTGGTGTACATACTGCTACACGGTCATGGCTTTCGGCTTCATCAATGCCGGAGCAACCTATCAAAGAACCGCTGCCACTCTCCTATGATATGATGTACAAGGAGGTAGAGGTATATGTCGACGACATGATCGTCAAATCAAGAGAACGGGACGGCCACATCAACGCCCTCCGGAAATTCTTCGCTCGTCTGTGGAAATATAACATGAGACTAAATCCTCAGAAATCCGAGTTCGGGGTCACCTCCGGAAAACTCCTGGGACACGTCGTCAGCAAAAGAGGCATTGAGATTTATCCAACCAAAATCAAAGCCCTTCAGCAAATGCCCCGGTCTAAGAACGAGAAGGAGATTCGTGGATTTCTCGGTTATGTTCAGTACATCAGCCGCTTCATAGACAAGCTCACCATGATTTGTAAACCAATCTTCAAGAAACTTCGCGCCTCCGATCGCACCGATTGGGACGACGACTGTCAAAAGGCCTTCGACAGGATAAAGGAAATCCTATCCAAACCTCCCGTCCTCATGCCACCTCAACAAGGGATTCCCTTATCTCTATACATGACTGTCACTGACACAGCCATGGGAGCAATGCTAGCACAAACAATCGACGGCGAAGAACGAGCCATCTACTACATCAGCAAAAAGTTCATTGAGTATGAGACAAGGTACACCCAACTGGAAAAGACATGACTTGCCCTAGTATGGTCAACAAAGAAGCTGCGGCACTACATGCTCAGCTACACGGTCCACATCTACTCCAAGATGGACCCGGTCAAGTGCATCTTCGAAAAACCCGTACTAAATGGAAGGCTGTCTAGATGGACACTCATGCTCTCCGAGTTTGATCTCAAATTCGTACCCCTCAAGGTTACAAGGGACGGGCAGTCGCCGATTTCCTAGCAGAAAATCCCGTCAACGGGGATCCAGCGACCGACACATGGTCACTTCCTGACGAAGACATCCTTTGTGCCGACTCCGACGCATGGGACCTATAATTCGATGGTACATTTAATCTGAGAGGCTTCGGGGTAGGAATCCTTCTAATATCGCCAGAGGGAGAACATGTTCCGATCTCGGTCAAGCTAGAGTTCGCCGTCACCAACAATGCCACCGAATATAAAGCATGCCTCATCGGCCTACAAGCAGCCATCACACTTGGAATCAAGAGACTGAGGGTCCACGGCGATTCCTCACTCATCATCAATCATGTGTCCGGGTCATGGAAAATCCGAAGTGACAGCTTAGCTCCCTACCGAGGGAAAATCAATCAAGGGGCCGAGTTCTTCGACCAAGTCGACTACTTCCATTTGCCGCGAGAGGAAAATCAATTTATTGATGCCCTGGAAAAACTTGTCGCGCTCGTCAACATACCTAACGACATGACATCAATGCCCTTATGTGTCGAGAGAAGGAGCGAGCCAGCTCACATCTGTGCCATCAACAACGACGAGGAAACCCATGATGAACCCTGGTACCAAGCCATCCTCAACTACAAAGCCAAAAACGAATTCCCTCCTAACTCTAATTCAAGAGGACAAAGAGCCATCTGTTTACTTGCATCACAATTCGTGATAAACCAAGAACAATTATACAAAAGAACACCCCAAGGGATTCTCCTCCTTTGCATCGACCATCACAAAGCCAAAAAAGTCATGGAAGAGGTTCACGACGGAGAATGTGGCCCTCACATGAGCGCAATGATGCTTACCCGAAAAATCACGAGGTTTGGCTACTACTAGACCACCATGGAAGCCGATTGCCACGACTACGTCAAACATTGCCACAATTGCCAAATCTTCACCAACATACAACACATACCACCATCCCTTTTATACACCATGACATCACCCTGGCCTTTCTCGACCTGGGGCATCGACATCATCGGGAAAGTCAACCCGGTAGGCACCAAAAGGCATTGTTTCGTCCTCGTCGCCATCGACTATTTCACCAAATGGGTGGAAGCACAGTCCTATACATTCTTGACATCCAAACAAGTGGCCAAGTTCATTCAGGACAACATCATCTGCCGATATGGGGTACCCCATGAAATCATCAGCGATAAAGGGTCTCTCTTCCGGGTGGAAACACAGTCCTTTCTGGACAGATACAAGATCAAACGACATCGTTCATCCCCCTACCGTCTCCAAACCAACGGAGCGGTGGAGGCAGCAAACAAAACTCTTGTCACCATTATCAAGAAGATGCAAGATAACTACCGCGATTGGCCGAGCAAACTCCCATTCGCACTCTGGGGATACCGAACCTCCATTCGAACACCGACAGGCGCCACGCCCTTCTACCTAGCATATAGCATGGAGGCGGTTTAACCGGTAGAGTTACAGGTCCCATCTCTACGCATCCTACTGGAGGGTCAAGTTCCTGAGGCGGAATGGACCCGTCGAAGGTACGAACAACTCACACTTCTAGACGAGCGGCGACTCAACGCCTTGCACAACGTCCAGCTATACCAACAACGTATACAACGGGCATTCAACAAGAAGGTTAAACCCAGGAACATCAAGGAAGGCGACTTGGTCCTCAAGTCGGTTCGAGCACCACTACCCGTCGATCCGAGGGGGAAATTCAAACCCAATTTGGTCGGGCCATACCTGGTCAAGAAAATACTTTCGGGGGGTGCAGTGAGACTGAGTGACCTAGACAGGGAGGATTTCACAAACCCGACCAACCTAAACCAACTCAATAAATACTACCCTTGAACCATAGCGACCAGCAACCTCGCCCTAGTTTTACAACTAGCGACCACCTTGACCCTTTCAAGTCAAGTTCCTCAAACGCGTTCTGATTTGAAATTGCATGTTTTATCGAGTCTAAGTTGCGGCACCTTGCCCGTTTCGAATGCCCTTTAATCTGTCAAAGGCAACATCCATTTGCACTCAAACAAACAAAAAAAACCCCCTGAACTACGAGCATGGTTTGATTTCACCTCTTCAGGTGGATACGTAGGCAGTCCTTCTCCTACGAGAGGGATACTACCACAAAACCAAATCAGAATTTACAAAACATTTCGAACTACGATCATGGTTTGATTTCACCTTTTCAGGTGGATACGTAGGCAGTCATTTCTTACACAAGAAGTATACAACCATCCCCATAATCAAAAAAAAAAAAACATCCCCATAAAAACATCGCCCATATCAACTTTCAAAAAAAAAAAAGGGAAAAAACATTCCCTTTCCCACAAAATACAAAGAAAGAAGCCTTTCTCCCTTTCTACAAAAATCCCATTTCCCAAGTACAAATGTTTAGGACAATTCAAGCCGAATTGCCTCTACAAATGGATAGAAGAAACAAGCGTTCACAATTTCTTTTGACACGAGCAATCCTCTTATTTAATTAATAATGAGAAGGATTACAAATTCAACAACAAATGAAGCTCGACAAGTCTACAACTTGTCAAAGCTAAGGTGACGACTAAGACATCTCACATAATAAAACTAGCACAAAACACACAAAACATAGCTAGTACAACATAATAAAAAACTCACAATACTAATACAACATAATAATAAAGTGGGTAATGGAGATCCTCATTCTTCCATTCTACCCTTGTCTTTTCCCTCGGGGTACATCTTACCCTTGTTCTCCTTGTTGGCCCACCTAGCATGGACTTCCCCTTCAGGACAATCCTCAATGGATCTACAACGGCGACGATTTCCGGTCTCTTGCAAGACCTCATGCTCGGTCCAAAACGAGCCCATACACGGCCCACTACATCTTTAGGACCCGAGTTTCTCCTCTTTGGTGGCCTCATCACATCCGGGCTAGCTCCATCAACATAGTCCTCAAAAAAGGCACGGTTGGCCTTGCCAACCTCTCGATACTTCAAGTCAACAACCTCGTCCTTACGAGATTTGGACCTTTCCTCCAAGGTTTGAGCTATTGACCACTTGACATAAGCGGGAGTCACCCATGTCGTGGTAACGGGGTTTGGTACCTCCCAAAGCGGCCGAGTGGCCCACCATCTTTCGAAGACCTCCACAAGCTCGAAGTTTCGAAAAACATTCTCTTGAACAAGGGTATCTTGAGCGGGCACCTTTTGTTGATGCCCCATTTGCCTCATGAGCCTTTCGGGATAGATGAAGGAAGCAACCTTCAAGCCCACCACGGCACCACCCAACGGATGTGAGGACCACCCTCCTCCGCCAATCTTGCGGCCCAATAGGCCTCGGTGGATGCGAAGCTATCCGAGTACAACTTCTTCCTCATGGTAAGGTGACGGAAGGAATAAGAAGAAGTATCAACCGGAGGCTCTACATACCTTATCCTCTCCAATAGCCACACTTGGAGGATCCTTAGAGATCCAAATGAGGGACCTTCTCCACAAGAGCCCTTCTTGTCCAAGGCTTGGATGATCTCGCCAAGCACTAACCATGATGGATCTCTACCATGCTCCATTTGCTCGACTACGTGCACAAGGGTCATGCTACCATAGCATTTTGGCCCCTCCTTCATCAAAGCATCAACAAAGAGGTATGCATGGACAAGGCAAAAGGCAAGAGCCCTCCTCCTTGCCACCCCTGAAGCATTGGCATCCAATCGGTTTGAAAAAATGTTGATAAGAGCCAACATATCCACACCATGAGGAGCAAGGAGAAAGTTGACTTGACTTGTTGACAAACCCAATATTGAACAGAATTTCTCCTTATAACACAACCGAGTAGGGGGAAGCACCAGAACACAACCCGGCCACCCACCAATGGCTCCTACTTCTTTGGCAAGAGGACAAATTTCACCTTTCGGGAAAACAAAAACATGATGTTTCGAATCCCAAAACCGAGAGCATGCTTCAAGAAATGAGGATTGCACCTTGACTTGACGAAGCACCAACAATTGACCAACTCCCATACAAACGAGTTGATACTTCTCGGGAGGCGACAAATCCCGACACCATTGTCGCAACACATTTTCAAAAGCATCCAAGAATAATTTTGTGGAAGAAGAAGAAAGATTTTTGTAGAGATGTTTTTCGTGTTTCGGATGATGAAGCACCAACATCACTATTTATACAAAACAATCAGCGCGTTTCTCCGAAAAAAGGGGAGAGCTGGCTTCTATCACCAATTGGCTCGCGCCTCTTTGGGCTATTCCTCAGGATTCCCACCTTCAATTGTCCCTTTCAAGTTGTGTTTCTTCCTGACACCTCAAACCTCCCGCCAGAATGCTCGCGCCTCTTCGGGCCTATCCAGGATGTTTTGTGTTTTCTCACACTCACATTTCCTTATTTTCACGTTTTACGAAATCCGACACGGTTTCCATGACGCAGCTTTAAAAATACGGATTTTTCTCTTTTTTTTTAAGGGGGAAGGGCTAGTCGCCCCGATCCGCGACGGATTGTTTCCACGTCAGTCGAAATTTCGAAAATTTTTCGCTTTTTTCACAAAAATCGAAAATTGATAACACGACGTCAGTTTTCTTCAAAATTTCAAGCTCTCACAAATCCGAGTCTTGATCTCACAAAAAGCAAAAACCAAATACACTCGCAAAAATCTACTTTAAACTCACCCCCCTGGCGGTTCGAGTTTGAATTTTTCGAGTCACAAATCAATTTCAACAATTCCGATACAATTTAATTCAAGACACGAGTTAATTGCTCAATTTTCAAATCACTTCTTTTTTAGGAGTCCAAACGTGACGACTTGTCGCGGAATTTTCAAAATATCTTTTCAAGTTTCAATTTTAGCTTCGAGTCATCGTGGTTAATTTTGTTTTCAATCAAATGCTTTTTACGTGTTCACATTTATGCATATGTGCTACATGTTGCCTGTTTTCTACACTAACGATGCAGGAACTAGTGCGAAGCAAAGGGGAATTAATAGCCAACAGTGCTTCTCCGAAACACAACACAAAAAAGCCAAAAATCACAAATAAACCACAATCCAAAAACACATATATATGAACCGCCTCATGCAAAATGTAAATATGTACAAACAAGAGTCCAAGACACGGACCAACAACTACAACTACCCACCACCTCCCATCGGACCAGTCTTGGTCTCACGAGGAGTCGCAGGCAAGGCAGACACCACCATCTGCTCAGGCTCCCTCTCCGGAGAACTCTCCAACGTCTCGTACTCTATCGTGACACGAAGCTCCTCCGTCGCAACCAACTGAGCCTTGAGAGAGGCAATCTCTGCATCTCGGCTCCGCAACCCGTCCTCACGACGCCTCAACTCCTAGTCTCGACTGGTGATCCCCAACCCCTGGGCCTCGATCGTCGACCTAGCTGCGTCCAACTCAGCACGAACCCGAGCAAGCTCCGCCGGATACGCAATACCCTGCAAAACACAATACAGATCATTGAGATCTAAAAACGTGAAATGCAACACAAAAATACACAAAAACAACGTACAAAAAGTACCTGAGCAATCTGAGCCTCTCTCGCAGCCAGGTCACCAGCAAGTGCCCTCCACCGGTTAGCCATCCGCCACAAAGCCTGATTACTAGCGGTCGACACCTACAAACAAGAAGGTCCTTCAATGGAATGCAAAGCAAAATATAAATGAGGAAGAGTTTTCAAACCAGGAACTCACCCTCAGAACGGTCAACCTCCACTCCATGCCAGCGTCGGTCACCTCAACGACCGCAGGCTCTGGCAGGTGCAGCTGCAACTCCTCGCCCCTGGGCCCTAAAAGGTGGTCTCTGTCGTGAAAACTGGGGGCTGGGTCCTCATCAACGCATCGACCCCCTACAATTTGGGTCCACATCGAAGGTAACAAACCCTCCTATCAAAAAGAGACAATAAAAACAAAAAAAACAGAGAAAACATACCTCGATCGGGTACCAGGCAAGCCTCAACAACCATAAGGAGTCGTAGTCGGCCTCCCGCAGCAACAGCTCCTCACCACCCTGACCGTGAAGGTGCTCCTCAACCTCGTCGGGGGTCGAATCCTAGAACAACACCCTAGACGGATCGACCGGTACCACGAAAGTCTCAGTGAAGCACTGACGAGCTAAGCGCTCGCCCAGGTACCAAACCGGCTCGATCGCCGTCTCAAGGTACAAACACTGGGAGCTGCGAGGCCGCAAACGCTCCCTGACAGCGGCCGGCACCTCTGTGTAGTGCTCCCAAGGCCACCCGATAAACTGCACTCAAGGCAAAGCCAGTGTGACACCCCCATACTCCAAGTGCCTTACCAGGACCACTCAGGTATAGGAACTGTAATACTCCGTATTTATGAGTCTTGGGGTACTCTATCGAGTAGGCCTTACTCTGTCGAGTAAGGGAGTTTTGCGATATAAAATAGTTTCTGACCTGTTGGGTACTCGATCGAGTAACTAGGGTACTCGATCGAGTAAGGGGGCACTCGATCGAGTACCTTAGCTACTCGATCGAGTAGCCGGTTTACGGGGGCTGTTTTGTCGGGTTTTGTTAATAATGCGATTAAAGTATAAAACACTTAAAGTCATTGTTTCCAAATCACTTTTCCAAAACCTAAATTTCTGTTTAAGAGAGAAAGCAAACAAGTTCATCTTCTTAATCGCATTCTTAGCAATTCCCGGAGTTCTGACGGTCGCCTTCTTGTCGTTGTTTATACCGTTGAGTTCCTTGCGTCGAGGGTAAGATCTATGTACCCTTTTATTGTCTTTCCTTTGATTTGGTTAAACCCTAATTTTGGGATTTGGGGTTTTTATGATTTGTTATGGTTAGATTGTGATTATGTGATTATGTGATAGGAGAAGGATTTGTAAAGGAGAGGTTTTGAGACAGCTGCTAGATCGTCTGATGATTGTGTTGCTTTCCAGGTAGGATTTCCTACTCAGTATTAGTCCCATAATGGGATATTGGTGATGTCTTTGTAGTTAGTTGTTTGATATGATGATTGTCTTGTGTTTGTGGTTGTGATTGCTTGTTGATGGTTCTCGAGATGCGTTCTCGGGTGAGTGGGGTCACTTGCGGGAGTGACTTCACGCCCTAGTTTCGCCCTTCGTGGAACCCGCCACGGAAGGGGATGTGCACATTAATGGGACAGGGTTATCGCTCGGTATGATGAGCGGGGCTTAGGTGGGAACGGCCGCGGTCCCCCATCGCGTGGTCGGGTCCAAAGGACGATCGGTGATTGAGATGATTGGAGTTGGTTGGTTGTGTATGTGTGACAGCTTAAGTCATCTCTTATCTTATTGCGACATGTATATTAATTGTGTGATTAGTATCTTGACCCGTTTAAATGTTTTAAAAAAACTGTGGTGATCCATTCGGGGTGGTGAGCGATTTGCTTGGCGGTATATCTTGGATACGCGTGGGATCTAGTCAGGGATAGAGTCATCACATATCCGAGTCTTTAGTCTTCCGCTGTGTTTGTTAGGACAGTTCCTTTCGATTGGTTTATAGTTTGAGAACAAATGTATTTTGCTTACAATTGGTTTTGTAATGTAATCACTTAAACTTATTTAATAAAGTATGTTTCTTCATTGTCTTATGATTATCATGCCTCGGGTAACCGAGATGGTGGCATCCTTATACCTGAGTGGTCCTGGTAAGGCACTTGGAGTATGGGGGTGTTACAAATGGTATCAGAGCGACGATCCTGAAACCTGTAACGAATGAATCTAATGAACCTAGGGAGTCTAATTAAAATGAACCCGGGGTAAAGGTTGTAGGAGCTAATGCAAAGACTTGGGAGACGTCCTAAAGTCGCGAACTCGCCCTACGATTTTGAACCGGTCACCATGGGATATGAGTCGGGATCGCTATGTGTTTATTTTGTGAATTGTGTAACAATATGGTGATGTGTGGCATGTATAAGGGTGATTTTGTATGTTGTTGGTTGAAAGCATGTTGAATGATACTTGGTTTACCATGTTGATTGGAATAGTTGGAAAAGTATGTGAGAATGACGAATGATGTGGTGGAAAAAGGAAATAGTTTATATGTGATGAATAATGATGTGTAGGATAAATGATTTATAATGAGGCAATCCTAATAACATGTGGATAGGGGGTGTGATAAGATTTGTTTTCATAGTTTTGTTTGCGTAAAGCTATATATTAAGTTCGTATAATTGTCTACTATCGTATCATATGCGCTTGTTAGTCAAGTATGTGATTGAACTAGATGAATTGATTGGAAAAGATGAAGTGGCAATTTCGTAAGGATATGAATTTCTTGATTACGGAAGTGTTTATGTGATGAAGTGGATTTGTAATGTTGTTGTATTAGCAACATGGAAATAGGATTTGTAGTGTAAGGGTGTGGTTTGTGTCATGAAAAGTTATGAAAATTAAAAGCATGCGGGTAATACATGATTGAAAGTTGAATGTTATATGAGCATGATAGATGGTAATGTTTGGCTTTTGGTAAGTAGTAACATGAAGAATAGAGGTTCAATTATATGTGTTTTGTATAACAAATTGGATGAAAAGCATGATGGTTGTTTATAACGTGGCACTTGATAACACGAAGTAGATTATTATGTTGATTGTATGAGGAGTCGCGCAGATTTGAATGCATAGTTGTAATCATAATGTTGAAATAATAATGAATGCATAGTACGTTGGGGGTATGTGAGATAACATGCGGGTAGTATTCACGAGTCTACATGATTCGATCGAGTGGGTATTTGTCGTTATTTTGACCAGAATCGTGTTTTTGGGCACTCGATCGAGTACCTCGGGCACTCGATCGAGTACCTCGGGCACTCGATTGAGTATGGGGTCACTCGATCGAGTAGCCTGGCTACTCGGTCGAGTAAGTCAGAGATCAGAAGGTCTGTTTGGGTTCTGGAGTCGGGGCACTCGATCGAGCATGTTGGGCACTCGATCGAGTAGCCTCAACTCGATCGAGTAGGTTCTGGTACTCGATCGAGTGGGGTCTGTGTAGGTCATATGCGTGTTTCGGGTCATATGTTTATTTTTGACATTCGTTGCATATTACGTTTAATCCAAAGGTGTTGTATTACTTCTTTATGCATTGTTTTACGTATGTGTTGGTCCTGAAGCGTAAGTTACCCAATCTTAAGATGTAAAGAGTGGCACTTATGATGAATATGAGTTCGGTGGGGAGGACATGAGTTATATGTGATTATGATAGATGGTGGAAAAAGAAAAGGAAGATTGGTATAGTTTATTGAGGCATAGAGCACGTTTTGCGAGACGGGATGAGTGATATGATTGTGTGTTGAGTAATGTAAAAGTAAGAGAATATGGGCAAGGGATGATGTGAGTATAATGAGCGTGAGAATAAAAAGATTGAAAAGTAAGGATGCGGATAGTGGCAGCTTGAGATGTGTAACGAATTATGGAGGGAGATGGTTAGAAATAGAGTTGAGTAAGGATATATGTAGTGAAAGTGCGTTTTAAAGGAGTTGAGAAGAGTAGTATATAGTGAACTTTGTGGAGACATGTCGCGAGGTGGATTTGGGAGATTTGGTTTATTAAGAGATGAAACTACTGTGTGATTTCCTTGGGCAATTAATGGTACAAAAGGAATTCTAATTTCTAGAGAGGTACAAAGGAGATGCAATTGTTAGAACAGTGAACGTTGATTTTATGGATAAACTAGAGGCAAGAGTGATTAATGGCATAATAAGATAATATTTATGGTAAGAAAGAGTGAGATGATATCGATATGAAATAATGGGATTTGAGTTTTGGAGCAATGAAAAGATAATCGGAGCACTAAAGAGTTAGATAGAAGTAATAAGGAGCTGAGCTATTAATGGTATTTTTGAGTATAACGAGAAAAGAAGGATAAAAGTAAGTTGAGAAAAAGTTCACCGGAGTTATGTGACATAAAGTAAGGAATCGTCGAGATGTATGATACTATCAAGGGTAAGTAAGTTAATAGTTATACAGAAGTTTCGGGACAACATGATTAATCATGAGTTTCGAGGAATTAAGGGAGTATGAAGTTGGTGGAGTATTTGCACGATACGAGATTTTTGGTGGAGAGTTAGATGATGATACAATTAAGGATAGTATTGGGAAGAATGTTGAGGTAATTTTGTTAATGGATTGGATGTTCGTTATTTGGGATGTCAACCAAAGATAGGAAACAAATCGTGATGTTTAGAGATGAGTGTAAGAGGTTTGATGCCCGGACAGCGGTAGTGTTATGGTTTGTGACTAGTGGTTAAGGGTAATGGTATATTAGAAAGGTAACAATTCTAAAGAGGTTGATTTTGCGGAGACCAGTTGATAAGTACGATTATGAAAGAGTATAAGATGTGGTTATATGAGGCGGTTGTTAGTAGTTGAGTATTAATGGTGTGGCTACATTTGGCAAAGGGTGATGGATATGCGAAAGGGAGAATATGTTATGAGGTGTATACGAGTTAAGCTCGGGCGACTAGTAACCTATGTTGAGTGGTAACTTACGTGGTCGGGATTGACTAGTTGGTTGTGATTACGGGTCTATGATATGTGTAAATGTTTGTGTGAGGTTCTGACCTCACAAGAAGTGGTATGGTGTGATAATTATAAAGTTGTTTTATGAATGTTCTGTAATATATAGGTTGGACACGGTAATTTAATTGAATAATATCCAAAAAGGTAATAACTTGATTAATTTGACATGGCTAGTTATAATTTTATGTGTATTAATAACACATGTGTATCCCGTGAAATGGTAGAGATGATGTTCATGAGATGCTTATCTGTTTATCCATATAATATGTCGCGTGGTGATTTAATAAAGTGGATTTGAGTAAGTTTTCTTGTCTCGAGAAGTTATGCTCGGTCGGTGTTTATGGGAATCGTATGCGGTTGTGATGTCTATCGGTGTGGTTGTGGTGCCTCGGGTGGTGATCCCACGGTACATAATGTTGTGATGCGGGTATTTTCGCACTGCGGTGTGGGTGTTGGTGGCGGTGTTGTGATGCCGTCACCGGTTGTGGTGGAGTAGGCGGGATGATTATGATTCGAGTTTCTAAAGTGCATACCAGTTATTCATAGTTTGTTGTTTTGTTTGATGTTGCTCCTGCGAGTTTCGTTTCTGCAGAGATAGACAGTTGTCTTGTTTATTGATGTTTTCTTTACCAGGTTAAGTTGGGAATGAGGGTATAATATGATATGAAATAGAGTCGTATATGTTTTCGTTGTTGTCATGGTATAGTGATGTTCTATTGATGGGACACGGTTGTGAGAGAGGTTGTTACTGATAATTTTGATCTTGTTCTAGATAAGGCTTTAGTAGACATGGTAATGACAAGTGGTCCGTAGAACATGTGTGGTAATGATCCGAAAAGTGCGGGTGGTTCATAATCTTTTGTTGGGACAGTGAGTGTAGGGTGTTGGGGGAATTAGTGTCATATTAGGTTATGTATGAGTCTTGCGATAATGAAGGAAAGAACTGGAGGATCTAGTGTGAGTGTACGTAACGAGTGTGGATCGTGAGTTATGCGTTTGGGAGATAGGTGCTTTATATAGAGAGGTATGTCATGTTGCGGTAATGTGGAAAAGTTGAAGTTTTGGGTTAAGATAAAGATTTTGAGGTATAGGTTAGGTGGTGTGACGAATGAGTTGAGGTATGAGGAATGTTTAAGTAAGAGAGCCTTGGATATATGCATGGCGAGTGTTTAGATTATAAGTGGTTATCTTTGACATGCGGTGGTGATGAGGATAATGACACGATATAGCTAGGATTTAGTATTAGTGAGTTACGAGGACGTAACATTTGTCTTAAGAGGAGTAGGATGCGATAAAAGAGAGTTTCATGGTGGTGCATGTTGTAATATAATTGGAATTAGAGTGTTAGCGTAGCGTAAAGGAGGGATTTGTTTTGTGGATGATACTTATAAAAGGCCATGGCCGTACTTGTAGTAGTGTGATGCTTCAAGTGTGGGAATCTTTTATATAGTGTTGACAGATTGGAGGATGGTGTTAAGAGTTCGAGTAAACTTCGAGGACGAAGTTCCTTTTAAGGGTGGTAGAATGTAACATTCCGTTTGATGTTATGAGTATTTTGGTAGTGTATGGAGTTAGTGTTGAGAGAGATATAATGGAGTGGATACGATATCGTGAGCCATGTTGTGGAGGTAGGAATAGTTAGTGGAGTTGGTGTTACGAGTTCATGTTTGGGTTGGAGTTTTGTTTTGAGTTCTTAGTCACGTTGTTGTGTCTTGATCGAGTTAGTATGTTTGTTTTCATGTATGGGTTGAACTTCGGGGACGAAGTTCTTTTTAAGGAGGGAAGACTGTAATACTCCGTATTTATGAGTCTCGGGGTACTCTATCGAGTAGGCCTTACTCTGTCGAGTAAGGGAGTTTTGCGATATAAAATAGTTTATGACCTGTTGGGTACTCGATCGAGTAACTAGGGTACTCGATAGAGTAAGGGGGCACTCGATCGAGTACCTTAGCTACTCGATCGAGTAGCCGGTTTACGGGGGCTGTTTTGTCGGGTTTTGTTAATAATGCGATTAAAGTATAAAACACTTCCGTCATTGTTTCCAAATCACTTTTCCAAAACCTAAATTTCTGTTTAAGAGAGAAAGCAAACAAGTTCATCTTCTTAATCGCATTCTTAGCAATTCCCGGAGTTCGGACGGTCAGTTCTTGTCGTTGTTTATACCGTTGAGTTCCTTGCGTCGAGGGTAAGATCTATGTACCCTTTTTATTGTCTTTCCTTTGATTTGGTTAAACCCTAATTTTGGGATTGGGGGTTTTTATGATTTGTTATGGTTAGATTGTGATTATGTGATTATGTGATAGGAGAAGGATTTGTAAAGGAGAGGTTTTGAGACAAAGTTCTAGATCGTCCGATGATTGTGTTGCTTTCCGGGTAGGATTTCCTACTCGCATTAGTCCCATAATGGGATATTGGTGATGTCTTTGTAGTTAGTTGTTTGATATGATGATTGTCTTGTGTTTGTGGTTGTGATTGCTTTGTTGATGGTTCTCGAGATGCGTTCTCGGCTGAGTGGGGTCACTTGCGGGAGTGACTTCACGCCCTAGTTTCGCCCTTCGTGGAACCCGCCACGGAAGGGGATGTGCACATTAATGGGACAGGGTTATCGCTCGGTATGATGAGCGGGGCTTAGGTGGGAACGGCAGCTGCGGTCCCCCATCGGGCGGTGGTCCAAAGGGACGATCGGTGATTGAGATGATTGGAGTTGGTTGGTTGTGTATGTGTGACGATTAAGGCATCGCTTATCTTATTGCGACATGTATATTAATTGTGTGATTAGTATCGACCCCGTTTAAATGTTTTAAAAAAACGTGGTGATCCATTCGGGGTGGTGAGCGATTGCTTAGCGGTATATCTTGGATACGCGTGGGATCTAGTCGGGATGGAGTCATCACATATCCGAGTCTTTAGTCTTCCGCTGTGTTTGTTAGGACAGTTCCTTTCAGTTGGTTTATAGTTTGAGAACAGTTGTATTTTGCTTACAGTTGGTTTTGTAATGTAATCACTTAAACTTATTTAATAAAGTATGTTTCTTCATTGTCTTATGATTATCATGCCTCGGGTAACCGAGATGGTGGCATCCTTATACCTAAGTGGTCCTGGTAAGGCACTTGGAGTATGGGGGTGTTACAGGAACGTCACCATCTCGGTTATCCGAGGCAATGATAATCATAAGACAATAAAGTAAAGTACTTTAAAAGTAAGTATAGTTTAAGTGATTACATGTCTCAACCCAAAACTGTTGAATGAAATACAACCAATCCAAAACGGTCTACTAATAAAACTGAACAACTAAAGAACATCGTCTGACACAGCGGAAGACTCTTCTAACTGCAAGTGATGACTCATCCCAGCTAGCACATATGCATCATATAAAACCTGCTCAATAACTGCTTACCATCCCCGAATGGATCACCATAGTTTTTAAAACAATTAAACGGGTCAGTACTAATTACACGTTACAAATACAATGAAATAAATGCCAAACAGCTCAATCAACACATCAAACCCCAGTCTTCATAATAAATCTCCACACAACTGACTACACATTAAAGTGTGTAGTCCTTCCAGAGTACCCATCGCAACAGGTACTTCACACCGCCAGTGGGGGACCACAGCCGTACCCACCAAATCCCCTCTCATCAACCACTGAGCGAATAACCCAAGTTTCCTTAATGTGCACATCCCTCCTGTGGCGGGTTCCACAGGAGGCGAACCAAGGGCGTGAGGCCACTTCCGCAAGTGCTCCACTCAGCCAGGGACGCGCCCCGAATATCACAGACAGAGATACAATCAACGATCAACTATGTAACCAACCATACAACCAACAATATAACCAACAACCGTCACAACTGCCAACAACATACTTTAACAACAATCACAATGAAACCACCAAACACATCATGTAACTAATACTGAGTAGGGAAACCCTACTTGGAATGCAATCACAGAATCAGATGATCTAGCAGCTGTCTCAAAATCTCTCCTCTACGAACCCTCCTCCTATACATACATACATACATACATACATACATACATACATACATACATACATACATACATACATACATACATACATACATACATACATACATACATACATACATACATACATACATACATACATACATACATACATACATACATACATACATACATACATACATACATACATACATACATACATACATACATACATACATACATACATACATACATACATACATACATACATACAATTACTACCTTAACCATACAATTATAAAACCCCCAAATCACCCAATTAGGGTTTAACCAATATTAACAAAACAATATAAAAGTTATATGTAAAGCTTACCCTCAACACAAGGATCACAAAGGTATAAAGAATGACGAAATCTGACACCTCTAGCTCCGGGGATTGTTAATAATGCGGCGAGGATGATTCAACGTAACTCCAATTCTTCTCTTGAAAGTTTTTAGGTTGTAAAAGTGTTTTGAGAAAAGTGACGAAAGCCTTTTATACCATTCCCTAATTATTAACAAAACCCGTCAAATATCACCCGTAAAACCACTTACTCGATCGAGTAAGTCACTTACTCGATCGAGTGCCAAGCCTACTCGATCGAGTACCCTACAGGCAGACTACTGTTTCGTATAAGAACATACTTACTCGACAGAGTAAGTCCCACTCGATAGAGTACCCAAAGACTCATAAAACCGTAGTATTACAGTCTTCCCTCCTTAAAAAGAACTTCGTCCCCGAAGTTCAAACCACAACAAAACAAAAACACACTAACACTCTCCCAATATAACAACAAAAACAAAACTCAACATAAAACTCCAAAACATACTTCCCAAACCAAACTCAACCCGACTCAAACAACTACTAACTATATCAAAACCAACATAAAAACATGTAAAAACTCATTGCGACCATCTCCTACCCCCTAAAAGAAACAAGGTTACGTCCTCGTAACCATGTAGCCTCTTAGCCTCTTCCACCTCCCATAGCCTCCTCAACCTCATGATTAGACCAAAGAACCTTAAGCAACACTGTCTCACCATGTCTGGTTTTCCTAACCTTTCGATCAAGAATTTTTTTAGGCACCTCAAGATAAGACAACGACTCGTCCAGCTCTATGTTCTCTACCTCTAACACATGTGACAGATCACTAACATACTTTCGCAGCTGAGAAACATGAAACACATTATGTACCCTATCCAAAGCAGACGGTAAAGCCAACCGATAAGCAACCTCACCCACACAGTCTAAGATCTCATACGGTCCTAGGAACTTCTAGCTCAGCTTCCATTTCTTACCAAATCTCATGACCCAACGCATAGGAGACACTTTCAAAAGAACCTTGTCCCCAACCTGAAACTCTATATCCCGTCGATGTAGATCTGCATAACTCTTTTGTCGATCCTGGGCCGCTCTCATCCTCTGTCTGATCAGCTTAATCTGCTCCACCATCTCATGAACCATCTCTGGTCCTAAAACCACTGCCTCTGCACTATCGTCCCAACAAATCGGACTCCTATATCTCCTCCCATATAAATCTTCAAATGGCGCCATGCCAATACTGGTGTGATAGCTGTTGTTGTAAGAAAAATCAATCAAATCCAATCTCTGTTCCCAGCTACCACCAAAATCCATAACACAAGCTCGCAACATATCCTCTAGATTCTTGATGGTCCTCTCTGTCTGACCATCTGTCACAGGATGAAATGTTATACTCATCTTCAAGGTAGTTCCCAAAGACTCCTGCAACTCTTTCCAGAACCGTGAAATAAACCTCGAATCTCTGTCAGACACTATATCTTTAGGCCCCCCATGTAATCTCACCACATTCTTCCGATAAGCCATAGCTAACTGTGTCTTAGTCCATGTATCTTTCATTAGCACAAAATGAGCTGACTTGGTCAGTCGATCCACTATAACCCATATCATGTTGTTACCCTGTTGACTCTTTGGTAAACCCACAATGAAATCCATAGAAATAGACTCCCACTTCCACTCAGGTACCTCAAGAGACTGAATCTTACCTTGTGGTCGACGCTGCTCCCCTTTCACTCTCTGACATGTCAAACAACGAGCCACGAACTCAGCTTTTTCTTTCTTCATCCCAGGCCACAAGAAAGTCTTTTTCAAATCCTTGTATAGCTTGTCACCACCTGGATGTACCGAGTATGGTGTGCAATGAGCCTCTGTCATGATCATCTTTTTCAGCTCTTCATCATTAGGGACACACCACCTCCCATCAAATTTCACTATACCATCTTTATGAATAGAGAATCTAGACACTGTCCCTTTCTCTACTCCAGCTCTCCACTCTACTATCTTAGGATCCAACGCCTGTTTACTACGAATATCATCATAAAGGTCAGGCTTCACTGTCAAATCTCCCATCGCATCCCCTTTCTGGATCATATGTATCCCGAACTTCCCCACCTCATCTCTCAATCTCATCAAAGATATAGTTGTGCACAAAGAATGCACACTCTTCCAGCTCAAAGCATCTGCAACCACATTGGCTTTCCCTTCATGGTAGATGATATCTATGTCATAATCGCCAATCAACTCCATCCACCTCCCCTGTCTCATGTTCAACTCCTTTTGAGTGAAGATGTACTTGAGACTCTTGTGATCTGAAAATACCTTAAAGTTCGCCCCATATAGGTAATGTCTCCAAATCTTAAGAGCAAACACAACTGCACCCAACTCTAGATCATGTGTAGGGTAATTCACCTCATAGGGCTTCAATTGCCTAGAAGCATAAGCAATCACCTTCCCATTCTGCATCAACACACAACCCAACCCATTCTTTGAAGCATCCGTATACAGTTCTCACTCCCTATAGGCAATGCTAAATATTAGAGATGTGGTCAAACGCTCCTTTAATGTTTGGAACGCCGTCTCACAACTTTCATCCCAACGAAACCTGTTCTCTTTCCTCATCAAAGCTGTCATAGGTCTAGCAGTCTTGGAGAAATCTGTAACGAAACGTCGATAATACCCTGCCAAACCCAAGAAACTCCTGATCTCAGCCACATTCTTTGGTGCTTCCCACTTGGTAACTGCTTCAATCTTCGCAGGATCCACAGCTACCTCTTTCTTTAAAATCACATGCCCCAGAAAAGCAACCTCCTCTAACCAGAACTCACACTTGGATAACTTTGCATACAACTCATGTTCCCTCAAGGTCTGAAACACAATCCTCAGATGCTCCTCGTGCTCCTCCTTAGTCTTAGAGAAGACTAAGATATTATCTATGAAAACCACCACAAACTTATCCAAGAACTAACTGAAGATCCGGTTCATCAAATCCATAAACACAGCTGGTGCATTAGATAACCCAAACGGCATCACCACATACTCATAATGACCATGCCTTAACGTGAAAGTTGTCTTTAGTATATCCTCTTCCCTAATCTTCACCTGATGGTATCCCAACCTCAAATCAATCTTAGAAAAGACTGATGCACCACTCAACTGATCAAACAAATCATCTATCCTTGGCAAAGGTGATGTGACCATAATTAGAGCATATTTAGTCCCCAAATTAGCCTTGTTCCCAAGCTTTTTAGTGTATATTTGGGTCATTTGTTGTCTTTAGTTCTTTGTTTTGCATATTCTTTGAGGTTTTGATCCCTTGGTAGGAAAGGAGTGCAAACCTTGCATTTTCATGGCAAAACGAGACTAAATTGATTGAATTCAATGACCAAGCATCAAGGAGAGACAAGATTAGAAGACCTTTGTACATACTATTGTAAATGGGCAATGATGAGAAAAGATCCTTGCATCCCCGAGGAAATCCCCAAGGATTTTATGAAGAAAAAGGAAGAAAAGAAGAAGAAAGCAGACTGCCCAGCAATCCGTGCGTCTTCCCCAGAAGACGCCCGTCTCCACCACCACAATCCGTGCGTCTTCACATCAAGACGCCCGGGCAGCAGCTCCAGACGCCCGTCTTCACCCCAAGATGCCCGGGCAGAGACCACGGAATCCGCCCATCCCGTTCTAAAGACGCCCGGATTCCAAGGCAGAGCAATTTCATTTCTTCAAGCTTCAAGAAAGATGCCCATCCTTCCAAAAAGACCGGCGTTTCCTTAAGTAGGGACTTAATCGTCATTTAAGCTCTTAGTTAACCCTAATTCCTACACCTAATCCCCACTATAAATACCCCATTAGTCTAAATAGAAGAGCATGTTCTTCTTAGCAATCTTTAGTATAGTTAATATCAATCAAATCTCTCTTTAATCTTGTAATCAACATTTAATCAAGTTTTAATACAAGTTTTATTTCCTTAATCTCTCTCTTGTTCATCCTTTATTTTGGGTAATTGAAGATTATTTGGGTTATTATTGGGAGATTGATAACCTCTCAATCAAGCATCATGTACTTCTTTTATTCTTTGCTTTATTATTGGAATCATTAGTAGGTATAATTCTCTTAATCCCTTTTTAATTATTGTTAATTACTTTCATTTATTCATCATGTTTTACTTTGTTGGTATGATTGACAACCTTGCTAGCATGTTCAACATGATAATGAGTGAGTAGTCACTTAGCTAGAGTTAATGGGTAATTAGGGGAAACCAACATGGGGAATGATTCATGCTTAAATTAATATGCTTTCATGGTTTATTTGCTTGCTTGTTATGATCTCAACTCATGCACATGTTATGTTTGATGAAATGCGAGCCTATGAATCCTTGCATTTTTTACCCATCACCTATCTTTTCAATGAGACTTATAAGACATAAACCAACTCGAGTCTCATTAGACCATGCATGTTGTTGAGTAGGGAAGATTAAGTCGACTTGTAGGTGTTGTACAATCTAATCGATTCGGCTCCGGGACCCAAACTATCCTAGGATTGTAATATATAAACCAACTCGATCCATCACAACAATAATTGCTTGCTTATAATTTGAGAACATGTTTGTATGATCAATTCCCATGAATCCCCTATGACCTCATGACACCCTAGTGCTTTTTATCAATTATTTACAACCCTTTTAATTCATCTTGCTTGTTTACCTTCATTGCTATTTAGTTTAGTGACCTTCTACATCAAACCCCAATTGTGACACCCCTAAGACACCACTAGTTGCAATAGAAATCTCATCTCAATTCCCGTCCCTTGGGATCCGACCTTTACTTGCCTCTTTACTAATTGTAGAGTTGTTGGTGAACTTATAAATTGTGTTTTGGTCTAGATGCTCCTAACGACAAGTAACCAAAAGATTTTAGAGATATCACGACCAAAAATGGCGCCATTGCCGGGGACGGTGTTAACTTGATTTAGATTTTCTTACATTGTTATTAGTTGTGTCTTTCTTTGCCTTGGGGAAGTAAAACTCCTCAAGGTTTGTTCTAATTGTTTTCAAGTTGTTTGATATTTTGCAAGATGGACCTTATAGATTGTTTTGTAGAGGACCACTTAACTATACCTTTCTTAAAAGATCCCATGAAAGCATTGGAAGCCTTGGAAGCAAGTGAGGCTAAAAATATGTATTGGGAATTAGAGGTAGATCTTTTTGAGGCCGCTCTAGCTAACAAAGAACTTACTCATGCACAATCCGAATTAGTGCATAACATCCTTGTGGAAGCATGTCAACCTATAGAGGATGAGCAATCCATCCTAGAAGACATTTTACAAGCTCAAGAGCAAGAGGAATCCATCATGGAATTTGAATGTGATGAGATTAATGAGAATGAAGAACAAGTTGAATATGCTATGAGAATGGAATGTCTAATGGAGATGGAGCAAATTCTTAATGAAACTCCAAAGGAGGAAAGTGAGGTACAAACTCCTACTTTAAAACCCCTTCCCCCAAATTTGAAATATGCTTACCTTGATGAATCAAAGACCAAACTCGTGATTGTTAATGATAGACTTGATGAGAACCAATTGGGAAAATTGCTTGATGTGTTGAAAAAACATGAGAAGGCTATAGGTTATAGTCTAGATGACCCTAAGGGGATAAGTCCCAACTTTTGCATGCATAGAATTCATCTAGAGGAAGACCATAGACCTACCATTCAACCTCAAAGAATATTGAACCCCCACATGCAAGAAGTTGTCAAAGGAGAGGTTATGAAATTACTTGATGCGGGAATCATATATCCCATATCGGACTCTTTGTGGGTTAGCCCCGTTCAAGTGGTACCTAAGAAAGGAGGTACCACGGTGGTGACGAATGAAAAGAATGAGCTAATACCCACAAGGAAGATCACCGGTTGGCATATGTGTATTGACTATCGAAAATTGAATTCCGCAACAAGAAAGGATCATTTCCCCCTACCATTCATTGACCAAATGCTTGAGAGGTTAGCCTCCAACAAATTCTTTTGTTACCTTGACGGGTATTCGGGATTCTTCCAAATCCCTATACACCCGGATGACCAACATAAGACCACCTTCACATGCCCTTATGGTACTTTTGCATATAGGAGGATGCCTTTTGGTTTATGTAATGCCCCCGCCACTTTCCAAAGATGCATGATGAGTGTCTTCTCCGATTACCTAGAGACCATAATGGAAGTTTTTATGGATGATTTTAGTGTTTATGGAAAGGACTTTGACTCATGTTTGCATAATCTTTCTCTTGTATTGCAAAAATGTGAAGATGTTAGTCTTGTTTTAAATTGGGAAAAGTGTCACTTCATGGTCAATGAAGGAATTGTTTTGGGTCATTTAATCTCGGAAAAGGGCATCGAGGTGAGAAGTTTTCTCGGTCACGCGGGTTTCTATCGCCTTTTCATAAAGGATTTTTCAAAAATAGCGAAACCCCTCACTCAACTCTTGCTTAAAGATGCCCAATTCCATTTCACTGATGAGTGTGTTGAAGCCTTTAATAGAATCCAGAAAGCACTAATCTCGGCACCGATCATTCAACCTCCAAATTGGGAACTACCGTTCGAAATTATGTGTGATGCTAGTAACTACGCCGTTGGAGCAGTTCTTGGCCAATGGGTAGGAAGAGCTCTTCATGCCATCTACTATATAAGCAAGACTCTTGATCCCTCCCAAGTGAATTATGATACCACCGAGAAAGAGCTTCTTGCCATTGTCTATGCTTTGGACAAGTTCCGTTCCTACTTACTTGGATCCAAGGTGATTGTCTTTTCGGATCACTGTGCTCTCCGACATCTCTTGATATAGAAGGAGGCAAAACCAAGGTTGTTGAGATGGATTTTGCTTCTTCAAGAATTTGACTTGGAAATAAGAGACAAGAAAGGAGCCGAAAATGTAGTGGCGGATCACTTGTCAAGGATTCGGTTTCATGATGAACAAGGAGAAACCCGATCAATGACTCATTTCCCGACGATATTTTGATGGCCATTCAAACACAACGTAAAAGGCACATCACCCCATGGTTTGCCGATTATGCTAACTACATTGTTGGAAAAGTACTCCCTCCAAATTTAAACCACAACCAAAGAAAGAGGTTCCTATTCGAAGTAAAGAGGTACTTTTGGGATGACCCAAACCTCTACAAGGAGTGTAGTGATGGGCTCTACCGGAGATGCATCCCTCAATGGAAAGTCCAAGGAATCTTGGAAGGGTGTCACTCATCACCCTACGGTGGACACCACGGAGCAAGAAGGACCATTGCAAAAATTCTTCAATCGGGCTTCTATTGGCCTACAATGTTTCAAGACACAAGAGAATTCATCATTCATTGCGATGCTTGTCAAGGAACGGGGAATGTCTCTTGGAGGAACGAAATGCCACAACGGGGCATTCTAGAGGTGGAGATCTTCGACGTTTGGGGGATCGACTACCAAGGTCCCTTTGTGACATCCAATGGGAATAAGTACATCCTTGTGGCCGTAGACTACGTCTCAAAGTGGGTGGAGGCAAATGCCACTCCAAACGAAGATGCAAAAACGGTCACCAAGCTCTTCAAGAAAATAATCTTCCCAAGATTTGGAGTTCCTAGAGCAATTATAAGTGATGGAGGAACGCATTTTCATGAGAAGAAACTTGCATCTCTTTTGACCAAATATGGTGTCCAACATAGAACCGGCTTGGTATATCATCCTCAAACAAGCGGTCAAGTTGAAGTTTCAAATAGAGAGATCAAGCAAATCCTTGAGAAAGTTGTGAACAAGACCCGAAAAGATTGGAGCACAAAGCTTGATGATGCTCTTTGGGCTTATAGGATTTACTTTATAAGACTCCCATAGAGCCTCCCCTTACAAGCTTGTCTATGGAAAAGCATGTCATTTGCCAATCGAATTGGAGTACAAAGCTTTTTGGGCAATCCGAGCACTTAATCTTGATCTCAAATTGAGTGGCCAAAAGAGGATGATTCAAATTCAAGAGTTGGAGGAATTCCGACTACAATCCTATGAGAATGCAAAGATTTACAAGGAAAGGACGAAATTGCTCCATGACAAGAGAATTAGACAAAAGGCCTTGCACAAAGGGGACAAAGTCCTTCTATTCAATTCCCGCTACCGACTTTTTCCGGGAAAATTGAACTCTAGATGGATGGGTCCCTATGTGATAACCGAAGTTGGAAAATATGGAGATTTTGAACTCAAAGCGGAAGATGGAAGCAAGTTCAAGGTCAATGGTCAAAGATTGAAGCCATATTATGAGGGAGCATTTATTGGAAAGATCGAGGTCACCTACCTCGGGCCTCCTCATCCTTGAAAGAATCATCAAAAGGGAGAGTTTGGTGGAGTCCTCCCTAAACCACCACTTGTAAATATACTAACCCTTTAACTTGTATTTATAATTTTATTGCATTTCTTTAATCATAAACATAAACTCTTTCCATGAGAGTAAGTGAGGGAGGGTCATTAACGAATTTTAAATGAAGGAAGGAACCAATCTTCAAGTGTGGGGAAGCATTTATGAAAGGAAAGGAAATCAAAGGAAAGATTCGCAGCTTGAACCCGAGCGTCTTCATTGGAATCCACCCGTCCTGCTGGAATACGGGCGTTTTAGGAAGAATCCGTCCGTCCTTCTAAGCTGTGAAATTAAAAATTTTGGGACTGTCGAAGAATCCGAGCATCTCAGGAAGGAAGACACTCGTCCCGAAGAATCCGCCCGGCTTTGCAGAAAGATGCCCGTCTTTTTGCCTGTGCATTTCAAGAAATCTCACTGTCTCAGAATCCGTCCGTCTTTGTGAAAAGACGCCCGTCTCCTTTCAGAAGAATCCGAGCGTCTTGGGGTCGGGACGCCCGTCTTTTTGGTGTCATATTTTTGGAAAGCTAACTGTGACAGAATCCGAGCGTCTTCACTGGAATCCGCCCGTCCCGAGAAGCTGGAATCCGAGCGTCTTATGCTCGAATCCGCCCGTCTTCCTGCGATAATTCGGCCCGACTTTTCTTAATTTTATTACACCCCACCACACAATTTGTGACACATCACCCTTCCTTCCACTTGTATTATAAAAACCCACCTCCTTATGACTCCAAAGCATATCCCAATCACTCTTTTACCCCACAAAATCAAAAAGCCCCAAATTTCTAGGGTTTCAAAGGCAACATTCAATCCACAAGGAGCATCTTTATTCTTTAACAAATAAAAAATTCCAGCTCAATAATCAAGGAATGGCACCAAGGAGATCTTCTTTTAGGGATGGGAGGAGACCAAGGATGAGGGGAAGTTCTTCTACCTCCCGTGTCAACACATTAAGAAGGGAGCATGAAGAAATTGTGGATCTTACAAGGCTTGATGACTTCTCAATGTCGAATTCATCAATGATGTGCAAAGACTAGTCTTCCACCGGCTTCTAAGTAAGAACATTCTCCCTACTAAGTTTTTATGTCATGATACCTTGAGGAAACTTGAGATTTATCACCAAGTGGAAGCTCTCTTTGAAGTATTTGGTCTCTCTACCCTTTTCCACATGTATGAGCAAACTTACCGATCCCTTGTGCTTGAATTTTTGAGCTTCTTGAAGATTACAACCTTGAATAAAACAATATGCATAGAATTTAGGTTGGAAAATGTTTCAAGAATGATGACCCTTGTGGAATTCGCAAATGTGCTTGGTCTTAATGTCTCGCCTACCCGGACATCGAAACCAAAGAAATATAGTGTTGAACCTTTGTGGAGGGCCATGACCGGCCGAGATTTCATACACACCAAGGAATGTCTCACTTTTCATATTCAAAATCCTATCTTGAGACTTACTTATCGGTTCCTTTCCGGCACTCTACTTGCTCGCCGAGATCCGGCCATTGTGAATCAACTTGACCTTGTGTTCATGGAATCTTACCTCAATATTCAAGGAATGAGTGTGTACCACTTCAATGCACCTCTCGTGCTACTCGAAAAATGCGCAAAGTTTAGGAATGGTGATGATGATGGGATGAAACACATTGTAAATGGAGGACTCATTACTAGGCTTGCGAAGCATTTCAATCCGAGATTCAATGAGAATAATAAGTATGCTCCTCTTTCGGGAAACACGAGGATAAATGAAGATCTTCTTCTTATTCATCATCATTGGATAACCCTTGAGGGGGTTGATAAGCGGATCAAATGGATAACGAAAGGAAGTGATCTGATCTATCTTCCAATGACCGGCCTACCATGTATTTCCCCAAGAAGAGGACCTTTATCACCAATCCCATCCTACCTCATTCCTCCAAACCCAACCCAAGCAAGACAAGCACCACCACCTCCAAATCCCCAACAACAACAACAAGAGCAACAATCTCAAGATGAGAAGATCAAAGTGCCTCCCTACCCATTTCCTTATCAACCGTACAACCATCCCAACCCCTTTATCCTCCCCCGTGATGACTTTGTCACGGGAATTCTACAAGATTTGCACTACCGACAATATGAAGCTACCGTGGACAATTACTATACACTCTATCCTCAATACCACGATATGATTCATAGGGGAAAGATTAGTGAGGAGGGAGCATTTCCCTCTTGGGCACAAATGGACTTACTCTTCCCCAATTCGGAGAGGGCAAATGAAGGGGCAAACGGGAGACAAGAGGAAGGGAGCAACAATTCTTGCGGAGGGGACACGGTGGAGCTTGAAAGTGAAGAGGACGAGTTCATGGACCCAAATATGAGTGATGCATCAAAGGAGATATGGGATAGTGATCTAGAGGGAGATGACGGCGATCTCTAGAGGATCACTTCATAGCTAGGTGGAGCGGGCGAGAGGCACCCATCACAAGCTTAAGTGAAGTTTCCTCATCTCCTCTCTTTAATTTTCAATTTTCTTGAAAAATTTTTGTGTTTTGTTAACTTGTAATTTATTCTATCTTGATCATGGTTAGAGTAGTCCTAGCAACATAGAGGACTAACACCTCGGCCCCATTGAGGTGTTCTTATTTCATTGTTCCCACTTTTGAAAATTCAAAATGACAAATTTAGTTTCATGCATTGCATTTTGTGTGCATGAACTACCCCAACTTTAGGACATTAGAAATAATGTCTAACTCGGTTTGGGGAAGTACATGCATACGCAACGGGAGGTAATCTAAATTACGCTCTCCGTCATAAACAAAAAACTCATGCATCATGTAGTATAGATTAGTGTAGCTTGCATTTAGTGTAGAATTCATGCATCATGTTTGCATGATTTCCCATCATTTTGGCCATTGAGGACAATGCCCATATTAGTTTGGGGATGGGGAATTCTAACTTAACTTTTATTCAAAAATCCAAAAAAATTGAAAAATTTCAAAAAACCATAAAAAATTAAAAAATTGAAACACCAAAAACAAGTTCATTTCCTTTGTAGTGTAGTCATGTATATATTGTTGTATATATTGTGTTTGTTCTATCCTTGTTCACATTGATCGACAACGCCACATCCGAGACATGAGGATATTGAAGACCGCATGGTATGATCTTTCCAATCTCCTTTTTTCTCTTTATATTAATGACTATGTGGCTTTATTTTGATTGATGCGGTATAACAATGTGAATTTAGGACTTTTATTTAGTTTATATGTCATATTAGTTGGTAGAATCATTTGCATTAGGATGTATATATGCTAGTTGCATCATGGCATGTAGTTGCATGTTAGAAAAATTTTGCGAAACCGTCTACTTGGGAAGCTTGACAAGTGTATATAGGCCCTAGTAGATGCTTTTTCTTCCTAAGACTTTGCTTGTTAGAATACTTGTAAAACACCCTAGGATGTGTCATGCTAGTATCCTTTGACCCATGGATTAAGGCCTAGTCAAGAGTACCGTGTGGTGTGATAACTCCTTGGCTACCGTTTATTCCAAGGTGACCCTTGAAACCATGCATGCATCCATCATCCATGTTCTACCACATTTTTGTCATCAAAGGGAATGGGCACAAAAAGAAATCAATTTGAGTTCAATGAAATGAAAAGTGAAAGAAAGTTTACAAAAAAAATTGCATCAAATGAAAAGAGGAGCAAAAATAGAACTCCTAAAGCTTCAAATATAAGCCACCCTCACTACATATGGGGTGACTTTGAAAATGTTCAAAAGAAATGCAAAGAAAAGTTGAAAGTTGTCAAGTGTTGAAATGCCAAAAATCAAAAAGAAATGGCAAGAAAGTGTTCTCAAATGTTATATGCCACAAGAAATTGGGGGGAAAAACAAAAACAAAAGCAAACTCCCAAAGTGAAACTCAAATATCTATCGATCCCGTTATCCATCGTATCCATTTTTGTGCATGGTAGAGAGGGGACGACCCTTCTTCTTGTCTAGGCAAGAGGGGGAATTCCGCGATCCTCCAGTGTTTGTAACACCATAAGGAGTCTACTCTTAACAAAAGCATTTAACGATTGAGGACAAAGGTACCCTAGCTTGACACAATTTGGAGGTGATTTATTGGTATCCTTCTAGGCTTAGTAGTTTGAAGAAATTGCATCTATGAAGGAGTATGTACCCTTGAATTGCTTCCCTTGTAGATAATTTCCGCCACTTAGATGAGGAAAGTGGCTATTCTTTTGTAGATGCATCCATCCATTATTTGATTTTGTGTGCTTTAATGTTTGGATGTGTCGCCATTTTGGCAAGACCCACCATGCCTTGCAAGAAGGCATCCTACCTCATGGTTGTCTTGTTGTGAGTTGAAGGGGCGGAGTGAGACCCGCTAATTGTCTCATATCGGCTATGTTATTAGGTTAGTTTAAATAATGGTCCTAGTCTCTGTCACCTCTTTACTGGAGACGAGCAAAGGTTCGGTTTGGGGATATTTGATGTGACCATAATTAGAGCATATTTAGTCCCCGAATTAGCCTTGTTCCCATGTTTTTAGTGCATATTTGGGTCATTTATTGTCTTTAGTTCTTTGTTTTGCATATTCTTTGAGGTTTTGATCCCTTGGTAGGAAAGGAGTGCAAACCTTGCATTTTCATGGCAAAACGAGACAAAATTGATTGAATTCAATGACCAAGCATCAAGGAGAGATAAGATTAGAAGACCTTTGTACATACTATAGTAAATGGGCAATGATGAGAAACGATCCTTGCATCCCCGAGGAAATCCCCAAGGATTTTATGAAGAAAAAGGAAGAAAAGAAGAAGAAAGCAGACTGCCCAGCAATCCGTGCGTCTTCCCCATAAGACGCCCGTCTCCACCACCACAATCCATGCATCTTCACTTCAAGACGCCCGGGCAGCAGCTCCAGAAGACGCCCGTCATCACCCCAAGACGCCCGGGCAGAGACCACAGAATCCGCCCGTCCCGTGCTAAAGACGCCCGGATTCCAAGGCAGACCAATTTCGTTTCTTCAAGCTTCAAGAAAGATGCCCATCCTTCCAAAAAGACCGGCGTTTCCTTAAGTAGGGACTTAATCGTCATTTAAGCCCTTAGTTAACCCTAATTCCTACACCTAATCCCCACTATAAATACCCCATTAGTCTAATTAGAAGAGCATGTTCTTCTTAGCAATCTTTAGTATAGTTAATATCAATCAAATCTCTCTTTAATCTTGTAATTAACATTTAATCAAGTTTTAATACAAGTTTTATTTCCTTAATCTCTCTCTTGTTCATCCTTTATTTTGGGTAATTGAAGATTATTTGGGTTATTATTGGGAGATTGACAACCTCTCAATCAAGCATCAAGTACTTCTTTTATTCTTTGCTTTATTATTGGAATCATTAGTAGGTATAATTCTCTTAATCTCTTTTTAATTATTGTTATTTACTTTCATTTATTCATCATGTTTCACTTTGTTGGTATGATTGACAACCTTGCTAGCATGTTCAACATGATAATGAGTGAGTAGTCACTTAGCTAGGGTTAATGGGTAATTAGGGGAAACCAACATGGGGAATGATTCATGCTTAAATTAATATGCTTTCATGGTTTATTTGCTTGCTTGTTATGATCTCAACTCATGCACATGTTATGTTTGATGAAATGCGAGCCTATGAATCCTTGCATTTTTTACCCATCACCTATCTTTTCAATGAGACTTGTAAGACATAAACCAACTCGAGTCTCATTAGACCATGCATGTTGTTGAGTAGGGAAGATTAAGTCGACTTGTAGGTGTTGTACAATCTAATCGATTCGGCTCCGGGACCCAAACTTTCCTAAGATTGTAAGATATAAACCAACTCGATCCATCACAACAATAATTGCTTGCTTATAATTTGAGAACATGTTTGTATGATCAATTCCCATGAATCCCCTATGACCCCATGACACCCTAGTGCTTTTTATCAATTGTTTACAACCCTTTTAATTCATCTTGCTTGTTTACCTTCATTGCTATTTAGTTTAGTGACCTTCTACATCAAACCCCAATTGTGACACCCCTAAGACACCACTAGTTGCAATAGAAATCTCATCTCAATTCCCGTCCCTTGGGATCCGACCTTTACTTGCCTCTTTACTAATTGTAGAGTTGTTGGTGAAGTTATAAATTGTGTTTTGGTCTAGGTCCTCCTAACGACAAGTAACCATAAGATTTTAGATATATCACGACCAAAAGGATACTTGTTCTTCACTGTCACTCTATTCAGCTCCCTATAATCGATGCACAACCTCAAGCTCCCATCTTTCTTCTTCACAAACAGAACTAGTGCTCCCCATGGTGATACACTAGCTTTAATGTATCCCCTCTCAATCAGATCATCCAACTGTTTCCTAAGCTCCTCCAACTCCTTAGGACCCATACGGTACGGTGCCTTAGAGATTGGCCCCGTCCCCGGTTTCAGCTCAACGGTGAAATCTATCTCCCTCTTTGGTGGCAACCCCGGAATCTCCCCTGGAAAGACATCTGGAAACTTTCCCATAACTGGTATATGCTCAACTGCCGGATTCTCCACTATGTGATCCCTCACATGGCACAAGATCAATAGGCACCCCTTCCTCAGATAGGACTTCAAAGTCACTGCTGCAATCAACTTAACTTTGGGTTTGACAACAAACCCACAATAAGACACACTAATCCCCTTAGGACCTCTCAGAGAAACTTTCTTTTGATGACAATCTATCTTAGCTTTATACTTTCCCAACCAATCCATCCCGGCTATCATCTCAAAACCGTCTAAAGGGAACTCCAACAAATCTACAGGTAGATCAACTTGCCCAACTATCATGGACACACCTCTATACAACCTCCCACAAGATACAGACTCCCCCGAAGGTATAAAAACTTCCTCTCTTACAGACTCAAACTCACTCAAACCCAACCTTTTAACATGACTCGATGATACAAACGACTGTGACGCTCCCGAATCAAACAAAACAAAGGTATAAACATCATTAACAAGAAATGTACCAGTGATAACATGAGCATCGTCCTCAGCTGCTTTCTTCTCCATCATAAACAGCTTGCCACTGGTCTTCTGCCCACCTCCCTGGACAGTACCAGCTGAGGTAGTTGGCTTAGCACCCGACCCCTGGTTGTTGTTGGTGTTCGTAGCTGGTCTCTGATAAGAATTACCGCCATTGCGGTTACCCCCACCGATGTTGTTCTGACCTCCCATGTTGTTCCATGACCTAGCCGGCATGCTACTTGCATAACTCTGTGCAGGACCCTGTGAAAAGCTCCCCTATGACAGTCTCTGTAAACCCCCACTCACCGCACTGGTGCACTCATGTCTTTTGTGGCCCACACTGCCACAGTTATAGTAGGTCATACCCCAACTACTACTACCACTCCCATGGCCACGCCCATATGAAGCCCCAGCACTAAACCCCGAACTAGATGAATATGCACTCGCCTGAGTATGGTTACCCTTCTTGTAGTTGGACTGACCACCGCCCTCGCTCTCAGCCTTCCTCTTCTTAGCACCCCTCTCCTTGGTCATCTCAACCAACCTCTCAACCCTCCCAGCTCTCTCATAGACTTCCTTCACATCTGTAAGGACTCCCACCGGTAGCTTCTCCATGATCTTGGGGGTCAACCCCTTCTCAAACCTCAAAGCTAGGTTCTCCTCACTCAGTCCCATATCTTCAGCGTATCTGGACTTCTCATTAAACTTACGGTAGTACTCAGCCACCGTCATATCAGATGTCATCTTAAACTCATCAAACTCTTCCCTCGGCTTACTCCTCACATGTTCCGGCACAAACTCACGTCTCATAGCTTTTCTGAACTCATCCTAAGGTATTGCAGGTAGTCCCTGCTTCATATACATCTCCCTAGCACCCACCTTAACCTTATCCCACCACTCACCTGCCGCTTCTCTCAAGTAGAACGCAGCTTGTTCCACTTTCAACTCATCCGGGCAATGAACTAACTCCAGGATATTCTTCATCTCTCTGTGCCAATTATCCAGAAGAATTGGCGCCCCGGTTCCCTTATACTCTTTCGGACTGAACCTAGATATGTGGATACTGATCTTGGAGTGATCAACCTCCTTATCCTTTCTCACTCTCTTCAAAGCTTCCGTAAGAGCATCTTGGTGCTCCAACATCTTTACTATGTCATCAATGTTCATGCTCTCGGCCTTAGCATACAAGGTGGTTTTCTTTGGCGGCATCTTGTAACTATATAAGAAAAGGTAGACATAAACACTCATACTATAACCCAAAACACGCATACGACCTGTAAAAAAAATCCACTCGATCGAGTCCCAACACCCACTCGATCGAGTTGAGGCCACTCGATCGAGTGCCCCACCTACTCGATCGAGTGCTGCGATTCCAGAATCTGACCAGAAACTTTTCTAACACCTACTCGATCGAGCCTCTAACCCACTCGATCGAGCTGACCCCACTCGATCGAGTGCCCCTACCTACTCGATCGAGCGCCCAAAATCTCGCTTCTGCCCAGAAAACGTAAATTACCCACTCGATCGAGCCATGCTGACTCGTAAACACTACCCGCATTGTATCAACATAACAACAACAACTATACATGCATATATATATATAATGGGTGATGTCGTCGGGTCTCCCAATCAAACACATTTATAATTCTCAACAAACAACTAGTTAGTGGTTAAGTCGAGGTCGATCCATGGGACGGTGTGCTTTGGGTTCTAAGTCTATCTATCTCAATTTATGCTAGTGTCACAATTGATGGGGTTTGTAGTTGTATTCTAAACTAATGAAAGTAACAAACTAAAGCAAACAATAAACTAAGAAATGTAAACAAATGACTAAAAGCACTAGGATGTCATGGGGTCATAGGGGATTCATGGTGTTGATCATACAAACATGTTTACAAAATTGTAAGCAATTAATGTTGTAAAGGAACCGAGTTTGTTTATGTCTTACGGTTCATAGGAAGAGTTGGGTCCCAGAGCCGAATCGATTAGATTGTACAACACCTAAAAGTCGACTTAATTTCCTCCTATTCAACTTCTATGCATGGTCTAACAAGACTCGAGTTGGTTTATATCTTACAAGTCTTGTTGAGTAGATAAGAGATGGGTAAAAATGCAAGGATTCATAGGCTTAGCATTTCATCAAACATAACATATGCATAGGTTGACATCACAACAAGCAAGCAATTTAATTATGAAAATATATTAGATTAAGCATGATTAATCCCATGTTGGTTTCCCCTAATTACCCACTAATCCTAGTTAAGAAACTACTCACTTATTATCATGGTAAACATGTCATTAATGGTGTCAATCATCACAACAAGTGTAAACATGATAAGAGAATGAGGAAATAAACAATAAAGAGTAAAGGATAAAAGAATTATACCAACTTAAGATGATCCAAATAATAAAGCAAAGAATAATAGAAGAAACTTGATTGATTGATGAAGAGTTGTCAATTCTCCAATAATGACCCAATAATCTTCAATTACCCAATAATAAACTTGAATAATAACCTTGAACAATAATTAAGGAAAGTTTAATGTGTAATTTGTGGAAAGATTAAAGAGTAATCTATTCTAATCTACTCCTAATATAATCTAAGAGGAATTTCTAATATGGGAACTTGGTGGTTTGATTATTACAAATGGGGTATTTATAGTAGTGGATCATTAGGTTAAGTAAGGGTAAATTAGTAATTAACAATGCTAATTATTGAGTAGAGAAATGCTCCTCTCAAAGAAAGATGTTAGTCTCCTTTTTGCTAGTCTTTCAGAAATATGCGCATCCCGAGTGGGCTGGAGGAGAGACGGTTGCACTGGAAAGGAATCCGAGCGGCCAAGGGGTCGGGACGCTCGGATCACAAGGCCTCAAGATGAGCGTCGTGAGCACGGGACGCTCGGATCACAAGGCTTCAAGACGAGCGTCCTGGAGGGGGGGACGAGCGTCTTGTCTCAGGGGACGAGCGTCTTGAGTCTCGGGACGAGCGGATTGGCGGACAGCTTCTCTGTTTGAGCTCGGATTGTAAAACGGACGTCATTTTCTCATCCGGACTCCTATTGAAGTGATTCAAAAGCCTAGATCACTTGATTTTTTGACGCCGTTTCATCTAGCATACTTTCAGAGCCAAAGGAGCAACCCTTGGTTTGGTTTTCGAGCAATTTCTTCTTACAATGTCTTCCTTCTCGTCATCCTTGCTTTTAACCCGATGTTCCTTCTATATACTCTTTATTCCTACATCCTTGGTCATCATTCTTACCTCCTCTTCATACTAGTTCATCGAATATCATCAAAAAGCTTCTAAATATGCACGAGAGACGGGAATTTCCACCTAATTACCTTCTTTCCTACAAAACATATGAAATGCACTAGGAAAGCAAAATAGAAAGCATTTGACGGATAAAATGGCTATGGAATGTTATAATAGTATGCAAAATAGGTTCAATTAGGGGACTAAATGTGTGCAAATAATGTTCACATCAAATATCTCCAAACCGAACCTTTACTCGTCCCGAGTAAAGAGGTGACAAAAACTAGACCTTTATTTAAACTATCCTACTAATATAACCGATATGAGACAATTAGCGGGTCTCACTCCGCCCCTTCAACTCATAACAAGACAACCATGAGGTAGGATGCCTTCTTGAAAGGCAAGGTGGGGCTTGCCAAAATGGCGATACATCCAAGCATTAAAGCACACAAAACAAGTAATGGATGCATCTACAAAAGAATAGCCACTTTCCTCATCTAAGTGGCGGAAATTATCTACAAGGGAAACAATCTAAGGGTACAGATTCCATCATAGATACGGTTTCTTCAAACTACTAAGCCTAGAAGGATACCAATAAATCACCTCCAAATTGTGTCAAGCTAGGGTACATTTGTCCTCAATCGTTAAATGCTTTTGTCAAGAATACTCCCTATGGTGTTAGAAACACTGGAGGATCACGGAATTCCCCTTCTTGCCTAGACAAGAAGAAGGGTCGTCCCCTCTCTACCATGCACAAAAGTGGATTCGATGGATAAAGGGATCATTTGAATTTGAGTTTCATGTGGGAGTTTTCTTTTTGTTGTTGTTTCCCCCCCCCCCCCCCCAATTTCTTGTGGCATTTGACATTTGAGACCACTTTCTTTTTGCCATTTCTTTTGATGTTTGGAATTTCAATACTTGACAACTTTTCAACTTTTCTTTGCATTTTTTTTGGAACATTTTCAAAGTCACCCTATATGTAGGGAGGGTGCTTATTTTTGAAGCTTTAGGAGTTTTCATTTTTGCTCCTCTTTTCTTTTTGATGCAATTGCAAACTTTTGTACTTTAATTTCATTTCTTGAACTCAAATTTTGAACAATTTTTGTGCCCATTCCCTTTTTGATGACAAAATGTGGTAGAACATGGATGAAGGATGCATGGTTTCAAGGGTCACCTTGGAATAAACGGTAGCCAAGGAGCTATCACACCACAAGGTACTCTTGACTAGGCCTTAATCCATGGGTCAAAGGATACTAGTATGACATATCCTAAGGTGTTTTATAAGAATTCTAACAAGCAAAGTCTTAAGAAGAAAAAGTATCTACAAGGGCCTTATATACACTTGTCAAGCTTCCCAACTAGATGCTTTCACAAAAATTTTCCTAACATGCAACTATATGCCATGATGCAACTAACATATATACATCCTAATGCTTATGCTTCTATCAACTAGTATGCCAAATAAGCTAAATGCAATTTCTAAGATCACATTGATTTTATACCGCATCAATCAAAATAGAGCCACATAGTCATTAACATAAAGAGGAAAAATGAGATTAGAAAGATCATACCATGCGGTCTTCAATATCCTCGTGTCTCGGATGTGGCGTAGTCAATCAATGTGAACAAGGATGAACAAACACAATATATACAATATATTCAAGACTACACTACAAAGGAAATGAACTTGTTTTTGGATTTTTTAGATTTTTCAAATTTTTTTTTGGATTTTTCGAAAATTTTTAATTTTTTTTTTTTTTTGAATTTTGTTTTAAAAGTCAAGTTAGAATTTCCCATCCCCACACTAGTATGGGCATTGTCCTCAATGGCCAATACGATAGAAAATTATGCAATGGAATATGCATGATTTCTAGTAAACTATGGTCACCTATGATAAAACCTCCCCAAACCGATTTAAACACTATCTCTAGTGTAGAAAAGAATAGTATTGGTCATTAGTGACTATGCATGAGTTCTAGTCTATATGCAACTATCTACATGAATCATGTGAGGTATATTACAATGCAAGTTATACTATATGAACTAACTAATATAAATGCAATATGAAATATAATACAAATGCAAGGTATATGTATATAACTAAATGCAAGTGTAAATGTAATACAAAGTCAAAGGAAAGGATATCTTACAAATGGTGGTTTGGGAGGACTCCACCAAACTCATTCCTTGTTGCCACGATTATTAATTTTGTCCATGTTGCTCAATGCTCTCAATAACCGGTCAAAGGCTTGAGCACAATCCTCAAACAAACATGAATACGGTTTGTTCCAATTCAAAATGAAGCTTGGCCAAGGGAGCTTGTCATCCATTCTCTTCTTCACCTTACCCTTAGCACTTGAGCCTTTGCAATGCTTCAAACCAATAGGCCCATGATTCTTGTCAACACTAGGTATGAAGTATGGCTTATTTTCATCCGGGGACTTCCACTTGCCACCTTCTCCTCTAATTTTGGTGATGATGATAGCATTTTGATTTTCAATCCTTCCAAAGTGGAAGGAGAATTCTCGTAACATTGATGACCGGATACCCTAGGAATTGATGTTGTGGGTGCCAAATTTCCACAAGCAAGTTCATTTGCAAGTTTTTTCTTGAGCTTCTCCACCAAGTACCCTTTATATGATGTTTTTACCTTTTGGAGAAGGTCCACTATATCATCTCCAACAATCATAGGTTCCATGGTGGGTGTAAAAAGGTCTTCATGGTCAATAGGAGAGAGGAATTCATCTTCTTCATGGAAGCATACCTCAAACTTCTCAAAGATGGGCTCCTCAAGTGAGGCAATCTCACAACTCCATTCCTCTCCTTCATTGCAAGAAACATATTCCGCATAAGCTTCTTCCATAGGCTTGTCATCATCGCTATCTCCATATGAATCATAAATGGGGGCTTCACTCCTCCTCATTAACTCTTCCTCCAACACCTCAATGTTCACATCAAATGACACACCCTCATACTCACAAAGGCTAAGAGTATTTGGCTTACTCAACCTCATGTCTTCCTCATCAAATACCACACTTTCATACTCACAAGAGCTCAAGGAGATTGGCTCTTCCCACTTCACATCTTCTTCATCAAAGTTCATTGCCTCAAATTCACATTCATGTTCAATGCTCAAGGATTGGTGGGGAGTGTTTGTTTGGGTTGTTTTCATTTGGGCAATTCGAATTGCCAACTCCTCACGATAGGTAACAATGCTTTGGAGAACATTGTTCCAATTTTGGCTCTCCTCTAGAATTTGTGTGAAAAAATTTTGTTGGTCTCCCATCATTTGGAGAACCATATCTTGAATGTCAAAGTTGGGCACATCTTCTTGTTGTGGGTAGGTGTGAAAGTGGTTGTATTGTGGCAATTGAAATTCATTATGAAGTGGGTATAGGGTGGGTGGTTGTTGTGGATATTGGATGTGGTGATTTTGGTGGGAAAATTTGGGGTAGTAGTTAGGATTTTCATTGTATGAATAGTAAGGTAGGTTTGTGTTGACTTGCCCCTCAAACTTCTCATACCCATAGTCATACTCAAAGAATCTACCACATACTCCATATGTCGAGTCTTGAGCCATCATAGCTAAGACAAGGAAACAACTACAAGTATGAAAACTACACAAAAATGGTAAGAACAATCCTTGAGGAACAAGTTCCTCAAGGTGAAAGCAAAATCAAAATAGACGAACAAGTAAGAACTTAATCACATAGCACCATCCTCGACAACGTCGCCATTTTGATGGGTCATGTCGTCGGGTCTCCCAATCAAACACATTTATAATTCTCAACAAACAACTAGTTAGTGGTTAAGTCGAGGTCGATCCATGGGACGGTGTGCTTTGGGTTCTAAGTCTATATATCTCAATTTATGCTAGTGTCACAATTGATGGGGTTTGTAGTTGTATTCTAAACTAATGAAAGTAACAATGTAAAGCAAACAATGAACTAAGAAATGTAAACAAATGACTAAAAGCACTAGGATGTCATGGGGTCATAAGGGATTCATGGTGTTGATCATACAAACATGTTTACAAAGTTGCAAGCAATTAATGTTGTAAAGGAACCGAGTTGGTTTATGTCTTACGGTTCATAGGAAGAGTTGGGTCCCGGAGCCGAATCGATTAGATTGTACAACACCTACAAGTCGACTTAATTTCCTCCTATTCAACTTCTATGCATGGTCTAACAAGACTCGAGTTGGTTTATATCTTACAAGTCTTGTTGAGTAGATAAGAGATGGGTAAAAATGCAAGGATTCATAGGCTTAGAATTTCATCAAACATAACATATGCATAGGTTGACATCACAACAACCAAGCAATTTAATTATGAAAACATATTAGATTAAGCATGATTAATCCCATGTTGGTTTTCCCTAATTACCCACTAATCCTAGTTAAGAGACTACTCACTTAGTATCATGGTAAACATGTCATTAATGGTGTCAATCATCACAACAAGTGTAAACATGATAAGAGAATGAGGAAATAAACAATCAAGAGTAAAGGGTAAAAGAATTATACCAACTTAAGATGATCCAAATAATAAAGCAAAGAATAATAGAAGAAACTTGATTGATTGATGAAGAGTTGTCAATTCTCCAATAATGACCCAATAATCTTCAATTACCCAATAATAAACTTGAATAATAAACTTGAACAATAATTAAGGAAAGATTAATGTGTAATTTGTGGAAAGATTAAAGAGTAATCTATTCTAATCTAATCTAATCTAAGAGGAATTTCTAATATGGGAACTTGGTGGTTTGATTATTACAAATGGGGTATTTATAGTAGTGGATCATTAGGTTAAGTAAGGGTAAATTAGTAATTAACAATGCTAATTGTTGAGTAGGGAAATGCTCCTCTCAAATAAATATGTTAGTCTCCTTTTTGCTAGTCTTTCAGAAATATGCGCATCCCGAGTGGGCTGGAGGAGAGACGGTTGCACTGGAAAGGAATCCGAGCGGCCAAGGGGTCGGGACGCTCGGATCACAAGGCCTCAAGATGAGCGTCGTGAGCACGGGACGCTCAGATCACAAGGCTTCAAGACGAGCGTCCTGGAGGGGGGACGAGCGTCTTGTCTCAGGGGACGAGCGTCTTGAGTCTCGGGACGAGCGGATTGGCGGACAGCTTCTCTGTTTGAGCTCGGATTGTAAAACGGACGTCATTTTCTCATCCGGACTCCTATTGGAGTGATTCAAAAGCCTAGATCACTTGATTTTTCGACGCCGTTTCATCTAGCATACTTTCAGAGCCAAAGGAGCAACCCTTGGTTTGGTTTTCGAGCAATTTCTTCTTGCAATGTCTTCCTTCTCGTCATCCTTGCTTTTAACCCTATGTTCCTTCTATATACTCTTTATTCCTACATCCTTGGTCATCATTCTTACCTCCTCTTTATACTAGTTCATCGAATATCGTCAAAAAGCTTCTAAATATGCACGGGAGACAGGAATTTCCGCGTAATTACCTTCTTTCCTACAAAACATATGAAATGCACTAGGAAAGCAAAATAGAAAGCATTTGACGGATAAAATGGCTATGGAATGTTATAATAGTATGCAAAATAGGTTCAGTTAGGGTACTAAATGTGTGCAAATAATGTTCACATCAATATAATAACAACAACTATACATGCATATATACGCAACTCTTTATATACTCAACAAAACAACTTCACTTCCGTATTTCTAACATACCGCATTGTAAGACAATCATCCACATTCACACCTCCAGCAATTCACATCACATGTTACTACATAGATGCTCAAGCAAAGAGACAACACATACGATCCCGACACGTACCCCATGTGACCGGTTCAAAATCGTAGGGCGAGTTCGCGACTTTAGGACGTCTCCCAAGTCTTAGCATTAGCTCCTACAACTTCTACCCCGGGTTCATTTTAATTTGACTCCCTATATTCATTAGATTCATTGGTTACAGGTTTCAGGATCGTCGCTCTGATACCACTTTGTGACACCCCCATACTCCAAGTGCCTTACCAGGACCACTCAGGTATAGGAAGGTCACCATCTCGGTTACCCAAGGCAATGATAATCATAAGACAATAAAGAAATGTACTTTAAAAGTAAGTATAGTTTAAGTGATTACATGTCTCAACCCAAAACTGTTAAATGAAATACAACCAATCCAAAACTGTCTACTAATAAAACTGAACAACTAAAGAACATCGTCTGACACAGCGGAAGACTCTTCTAACTGCAAGTGATGACTCATCCCAGCTAGCCCTTATGCATCATATCAAACCTGCTCAATAACTGCTCACCATCCCCGAATGGATCACCATAGTTTTTAAAACAATTAAACGGGGTCAGTACGAATTACACGATACAAATACAATGAAACAAATGCCAAACAGCTCAATCAACACATCAAACCCCAGTCTCCATAATAAATCTCCACACAACTGACTATACACTAAAGTGTGTAGTTCTGCCGGAGTACCCATCGCAACAGGTATTCCACACCGCCAGTGGGGGACCGCAGCCGTACCCACCAAATCCCCGCTCATCAACCACTGAGCGAATAACCCAAGTTTCCTTAATGTGCATATCCCTCCTGTGGCGGGTTCCACATGAGGCGAACTAAGGGCGTGAAGCCACTCCCGCAAGTGACTCCACTCAGCCAGAGACGCGCCCCGAATATCACAGACAGAGATACAATCAACGATCAACAATGTAACCCACAATATAACCAACAACCGTCACAACTGCCAACAACATACTTTAACAACAATCACAATAAAACCATCAAACACATCATGTAACTAATACTGAGTAGGGAAACCCTACCTGGAATGCAATCACAGAATCAAACGATCTAGCAACTGTCTCAAAATCTCTCCTCTACGAACCCTCCTCCTATACATACATACATACATACATACATACATACATACATACATACATACATACATACAATTACTACCTTAACCATACAATCATAAAACCCCCAAATCACCCAATTAGGGTTTAACCAATATTAACAAAATAATATAAAAGTTATATGTAAAGCTTACCCTCGACACAAGGATCACAAAGGTATAAAGAATGACGAAATCCGACACCTCTAGCTCCGGGGATTGTTAATAATGCGGCGAGGATGATTCAACGTAACTCCAATTCTTCTCTTGAAAGTTTTTAGGTTGTAGAAGTGTTTTGAGAAAAGTGACGAAAGCCTTTTATACCATTCCCGCATTATTAACAAAACCCGTCAAATATCACCCGTAAAACCACTTACTCGATCGAGTAAGTCACTTACTCGATCGAGTGCCACTTACTCGATCGAGTGCCAAGCCTACTCGATCGAGTACCCTACAGGCAGACTACTATTTCGTATAAAAACATACTTACTCGACAGAGTAAGCCCCACTCGATAGAGTACCCAAAGACTCATAAAACCGTAGTATTACAGCCAATCAGCTAACTGGGGGCTTTCTAAGCTACCTAGTCATCCTATCTCTATCTGTCTCTACAAGACAAGAGGGGGTAAGAGACCACAACTTACGTCAGCAACTCGAAGGGCGTTCACACGATGCCTACAGTCCTCGTAAGTCGACTTGGTCGATTTCTTCCGAGCCACCGTCCAGGCCCTCACAACAGGGTAAGTCGAAGGGACACCACCAGTGGTCCCCGGACGCAGAGGGATAAAATAAGCACACAACCAAGCCTGTAACCAAACACAGCAAACACAAATCAGCCAATTTTGCAAAAATTGCCAAAATCAAACCACAAATCAAAATCAAAATCAAACTCAACAAAAAACTACAAAAACGCTCGCACCTCCAAGATGAGGCCGGGACCAACCAAAGCAGGGGCACTACCATCCCCCACTGCCTCCGGGAGCACCGCAGCGTGCAAGTACCGGGTGAAGCTCACCAAGGCCGGCGTAACCCAGTCAAACTGACCCAGAGTGTCAGTAAGAAGAGGAAGTACCTTGGTCGACAAGAGCTCATCCTTGTCACTAAAGTACGTGGCACCCAAAAAGTACCACAACCACAAATGTACGTCAGCTCTAGCCTCCGCCTCCGGACTCGCCAACGGCGCCGGAGCGTAACCCACCACTCTCCCTCTGAAGTGGTCCCTCACATATGAGCTCGTGATTAGGTACGGGGTGATGTCAGAAGGCTCGGGCAAAACACTGCCGATCAAACGAGTGACCGCGGGGGAAGACACTCTCTCCGACGTCTCCGAGAACTCAACAGGCGTCTCGCCACAGGAGAGGCCAGATATCATGGCAAGATCCTCTAAGGTCACACCGACCTCCCCAAACTCCATGTGGAATTACGATGTCGTGTCCTAGTACCTATCCAACATGGCACGGATCAGACACAGGTTCGACCTAATCGAAGCCCTGTGAATATCCCGCCAAGCAGCCACCAGCGGCCCCAAAGCCGACCTCTCTATCAACGCCCTCGTACCGGCTCGGAGAACGTCGTAGAAACCCAGACAGGTGGAGAAGCCTGAGAAAGTCCTCATGGTACCAATCTCCTGAAACCAAAAACAAACAACGTTAGAACACCTATTCAGGTCTAAAATGTCAAAAACGACGAAAGTTCGACCAAGTGGCACAACTTACCAAGCCCTCGTGCGCGCGGTAGGAGATGTGCATGTCCAGCAGAAGCAACAACTGGCTACCGTCAAAACCCTCGGCCCAAGCAGGCGCCGCCCGCAGGTTCAGCCCCCGTGGAGCTGTAACCCGTCTAGCCTCCCAACCCGCGACGTGAGCATCGTCCTCGACCGTCTCCGCCCTCCGTCTCTTCTGCCCACGAGACCCCATGTGACGGATAGGAGGCATCTCAACGATCCTAACGACGTTCTGCAACTCCCGTCTGGACGGCCGAGGAGCCCTCCTCCTAGCAACCCTCCTCCCAGAGGTACCAGCCTCAGACCCTGTCTGAGCTCTCTCAACACGAACAGCCTCAACAACAGGCTCCTCCCGAGCCCCAGTGGCTCCCTCAGCACCGACAGCCCCAACAACGGGCCCCTCACGAACCTCAACAGCTCTCTCAGCCCTAACAACCTCCTCGGTGGGCCCCTCCTCCTAAGAAGCGTCCTCTACTACCACATCAGGTGCACTAACCGGAGTACTAACCGACCCAGTCCCAAACAGGTTCTTCAAGGTCTCAGCAATGAACCCAACAGGTCCCGAGCACTCAATCAAAGAATGTCAGCCGAAATTTCGGCATTACGACGGCATAAAATGGACAAATCCAAAAAAAACAAAACCTGCCAAACAAAACCAGGGCAATCCCGCCCGAACCCAACCAAACAAAACAATTTACAAAACAAAAACGCACAAAAAATGACTCGCCCTTCTTTTCAAGCAAAAGACGAGTCAACAACAAAAACGGCACCTCAAGACCCACACAAGGTCCGCCAACAACCCAAAAAACGTTCCCAATGCGATGGGGTACCTTCCCACAGCTCAAAAAAGGCAATTTTACGCCAATATTGAGTGTAAACAGGTCAACATTTCAAAACACGACCACAACGAGGCAGCGTGACTTTACCATGTCTCAAAGCGACCTAAACTACCAGTAAGGTCCATTTCAAAATAAATTGACTCAATTTGAGCTCAAACGGACGCTTATTTTGTCAAACATAAGACCGTCACAAAAGGTAAGAATTCCAACCTTGCCCATAATACCCAACAAAGGTCCAAAATGGCAAACACGGTCTTCCCCGACTATAATACAACCTAGTGGGGCACACAACTCAAGCAAATAAACTTGACTTTGTGAAATGAGACGGTTTCCTCGTCTCATTCACGTTTTTCGAGCATGGGGAGCGGGAACGGGGACCAAAATGCAAACTAAAAGCACCCCTATACTCCTAAACAGGTTTCTAACCTAATGGAATCATCAATTCCACTCGAAATTGGCTCAATCAAAAACGCCCAATTCGATTTTTGAGGGTATAAAATTTCGCCCTAATTCAATCAACAAAAAGACCAACAAATTCAAATGGATTCAAGAGGTATTACATACCTTGAGATGACATATTGATAATGGCACGATTTAAAGCAAGCTAGAAGACCCAACAATGGCGATTATGTTGTTTGGTCGAAAGGTTGGAGAAGACGAGGTGGTGAATGACGAGCAGCCTGGTCTCGCGTCTTTTCTACAAAAATAGGGAAGCTCCCTTCTATCGTGAAAGGGCTTGCGCCTCAATGAGGTTTCCCTTTGCTTTGATCAACGAAATTTTGGCCTTTGGCCCAATTTCCCCACACAAACTATCAAATTTCAACAAGGGCGATTAAAACCGCCATTCCACCTCAAGGACAATAGTGAAAATTCAAAATTCACTATTTTTTCAAATTTCAAACGGCGGCAATTAAAACCGTCATTTCAAAAAATAATAGTGAAATTCAAAATTCACTATTTCTTCAAATTTCAAACGGCAACTAAAACCAGCATTTCAAAAATAATAGTGAAAATTCAAAATTCACTATTTCTTCAAATTTCAAACGACGGCAATTAAAACCGTCATTTCACAAAAATAATAGTGAAATTCAAAATTCACTATTTCTTCAAATTTCAAACGGCGGCAATTAAAAACGTCATTTCAAAAATAATAGTGAAATTTAAAATTCACTATTTCTTCATATTTTAAACGACGACAACAAAAACCGTCACTTCAAAAACAATAATAGTGAAATTCAAAATTCGTTATTTCCACGGCGGCTTCAAAAGCCCCATCTGTCAAAAAACAAGCAGGTAGCGGGATTCAAACCCGCTATCCCCACAAACATTCAATACAAACACCGAGATTCCCCAACAGGATGTCGGAGGCTTCCTCGCAAAGCCCGCTATTTCAAAACAAGCCCATCCAACGCGGCTATTTCCACAGTCGATCAATCGACCCCTCACCATGGCTGGCGAGCCTTACAATCGCATATGGTTGGCGGGCCTTACAATCGCATATGGCTGGCAGGCCTTACAATCGCATATGGCTGGCGGGCCTTACAATCGCAAATGGCTGGCGAGCCTTACAACGCATCATGGTCGGCGGGCCTTACAATCGCATATGGCTGGCGAGCCTTACAACGCATATGGCTGGCGAGCCTTACAACGCATATGGCTGGCGAGCCCCTTCATATACACGCAGCGGCTGGCGAGCCCCCTCATATACGCGCAGCGGCTGGCGAGCCCCTTCATATACATGCAGCGGCTGGCGAGCCCCCTCATATACGCACAGCGGCTGGCGAGCCCCCTTATATACGCACCGCGGATGGCGAGCCTCTTCGTATACGCACCATAGCTGGCGAGCCTGTGTCCGCAAACAATATACAACTCAAGGACATATCCCGAAGATGCCTCAAGTATGACTCCTTCTTATGGCTGGCGAGCCTTTGTACGTAGTCTAACGGACTTTAAACGATCCGCACGGATAATCGACAGACTCTAAACTGTTCCCGACGACAGGTCCTTGGCTCGTACCCTCGAGTCGCCTTAGCGTCGCCCTTCCCGACGGCAGGTCCTTAGCCCGAATCCTTTCGAGCCGCCTCGACGTCGCTTGGGTCTCCAGGTTGTAATCTTCGATTGACCTAGGGGCTCTACTTTGACTTTCGCCCTGTCCAAGCCTCAGTCAAAGTGGGGGCTCTGTAGATACCCAGTATCTGTTGAGACTCCAACAAACACCCGATGATTATCGGACTACAACATGCTTAGGAATTGCAGCATTTGATCGACAGTTTATATATAACTTTACGTCGGAAAACCTAAAACGATTTCGAAAATAAAATATTTCAAAACTTTTCAAAAGTACCTGGAGTGTTTAATGCATGGCGACGGGGTCGCAATGACACTAACTAGAGTCAAAACCGACACCGGATCAGAAACCGACTCAAAATTTAATCCCGACTCCAACAACGAGTCAAACACAAAAAACAAACCATTCAAATGCTTCTATGTTAAGATTTCCCGGAATCTTACATAGTCAAGTACCAAACATGTTCTTCTAAATCCTAGGATAGAACAAATGATGATTTTCTCATGTGATAGTGACAAGACACCTCGAAGACGTGCGACGTGGCTCGCACCTCTTTGAGCAGCCCAGGTGGCCACGTCGCTCAAAACTCACACAACCACTCAATCTCCTATAAATACCCCTCAAATGCCACCATTTGAGAGTTACGCGAGTGTACGCCCCCTCATTTCTCCCTTAAAATTCTAGACTTGACTTCCTAAGTCACAATCCGACACATATTTACGACCTACCGATCGTAAACACAAGCTTACACATTGTTTGGTACCATCATCGTGCATTAAACCACTTGACCGACCATCTCGACCACTACACCATCACTAAACTTAACAAAACACTCTTTTTACTTACTAAAACGGTTTTAAACCGAGTTTTCCTACCAAACGAGTTGATACACTTACGTCGATTTCTCGCCATAAGCCTAACATGTAAGTATGAGGGTGTAAAAATCTTCTTTTATCATGTTTTCATATGCTTCATTACTATAACATGCTAAATCATGCATAACATGGTCCAAAACATGGGAAGAATGAGCCAAAACCGGATTTTTGGTTGAGGTAGAGGCTACTTACGTAGCACACAGGCTCGCGCCTAAAGCAACCTGCCTCACCCTCAAATCCAAACCGTGTTTTGTCTCTTCATTTCCTTTATTTTCATTTCATATTTGTAATCGATTTTTATCATTTCAAGTATTTTCAAACCATTTTTACAAGTTTTTAACCATAAAACATTTTTCACCCTTGGTTCCTAATACCATAACGCTTTAATCCGTGTTTCGGTGATAATATTTGGTTAATTACATTATAAAAGGTATTTAAAACCTTTTATTTCATTTATTTACATTTTGAAGGGTATTTCAAAGCCTTTCATCATTTCTTTACATTTTCAAAACAAATGTATTAGTCACCAATACAAAGTCATCCTTGGTTCCACATACCATGTCGGATTTTAACCTGAGTACGATGATGAATATTGACTAATTATATTCAAATGAACTTAAAACAATTAGTTCATAATCATTTTCAAAACTATTCATGTCAAGCTTACAAAATCGAACCCGACATCGAATATTGTCAAAACAATGACGATTATTCAAGTCTTGTTCTTCAAATCAACACAAAAGCGGTCTAAACGGCCTTTTCAAACCAAAACGGGTTCAAACACCCGTTCTTCAAAACATTTGACAAACTTTTCAATAGTCAGAACACGTCTTCCATCGTTGACTGACTCGCACCTAAACAGGCCACTCCTTTTTTTTATTTTCAAACCAGGGGAGACCCTTTTGCATCGCCAATAGGCTCGCGCCTCTTCTGGCTACCTGATGCAGGGTCTGTTCCCCTTCCATCACTTGTCTAGGACGATCCCGACTTCGGTTAACCCGAATACAGGACGGATCAGACGACGAACTTGCTCATTCAAACGCCATATTTGCAAAACGCCTTCCTAAAACAAATGGACCACGTTATGCACCATAAACCTAATTCGATAAATGAATGTTTAATTTCCATCTTGCATGCAAATCAATGCTAAATCCAACTCGACATCTTATGCTTGATACTTGGATTAAATCAACTGACTTAGAAAGCTCACATGTTAGGTTTAAACTAGTGGATGCGCATTCATGCATTTACCCGTTTTATCAACTTTTGCATTCAACCAACCAAGATCGATTAGTAGAGGCCGCTACAGCGGGCGGGATTGGGTGTCTGATTAAAGGGCTTCCCAATAAGTACCTTCACCTCTTACTCAGAAACTTTGGGTAGTGGACGACCTTATCCAGAGCGTACGAGAGTCATTCTAGAGATAGGATGCTAAAGAGGGACGATTCCTTATCTTTAGTACCTATGTCAAACCCTGCTTTGTGCTTCGTTTGACAGAGGTATAAAGTGGATTCTAACGGGTTCCAAGCATCCCACAAATGCTTGGTGGCGACTCCGAACATCTCTAATCGTTTCGAGACCCTTGCCGAGACGAAACCGACCGATCTAAAACGATTCGGTCGAAAGCATTCTTACGCCGCCGAGCGTGGCTTTCAAAAAGACTGTTGTCGTTGTCCATAGATCGGCTGGGCATATGCAGGTGGGCCATGTCCACATCTGCAACGGTGTTTGATTTATCGTTAATGAATTAATACCCTACGGGGTGTTTTCCTCAAAAAAAAAAAATCCTATCTCAGTACTAAAAAAACAGCTAGTGGTAAGACAAGTATCGAATCCTTAAGGAGGCGAGTTAATTATTCTAGTTTGTTGATATTTAAGTTTGTCATAAAGGTAATCGATTTCTTGAAGGATTTGCTTGATTACTAACAACTAATGGCAATATAAAATAAAGACGAATTCAAATATATAAAAAGAGTCTAGGGATCAAATTCATAGGTAGTTATCCGGGGTATGATTTAACTAGTTGATAGAGCAATTTATATTGTCGAAGGTCATATGATCGGTCGATTTTAATATGTCCTCTAGGTCTAAACTTAACATGCGGTCGCTATCTTTAAGTCAGCCTAATCAATTGTCGTAGCCTATATTAGTATTAATCCGGTCGGTAATAATCCTAATTCGCAATGCTAATAATTAACTAATCCTGACCAGTTATTAATCAATTAGGTTTAAGACAACAATTGAACAATAACCAAAAGCAACTTAACTATCAATTCATTATATAATCCCCTTCTAACAACATATATCCCCTTTCACCCTAAATTATGAAATTAGCTACTCATACTAATAGTAATAATAACAATAATATGAATGAAAGACATAATTGCAAACATAAAAGATGAACAATGAAATAATTGTATAAATTAGAACTTTGAATTAATAATAACTAGAGAAAGATTAATGAGTACCGTAATTAGAGAATGCTTAGATCCGTAATAATAGCAATAAAACTAAACTAGGAGTTTTCTAGATAGGGTTTTTATAAGTAAATAAAGCGTAAATAAAGCGTAAGTTCTAATTATGACGTGAATTGGGTATTTATAATAAAGATACACCGACTTAAGGAAATTGCGCAGAAACTACCAAAACTGGGTATACTCGATCGAGCCTAGCTGCACTCGATCGAGTACACACCACTTGATCGAGCCTAGGTGTACTCGATCGAGTATCCTCCTATTTCAGCTCTTTTCTTCTCATTGTCTTCTTCACTTCTCTTCCTTTATTCTTCTAGATTCCCGTGCCTTGCTCCATGTATTCCTTCATGCCCACTCCGCGGTGCTCATTTCATTCCTTTGCTCTATAAATGCATCATTCCTGCATTAAACACCAAATAGCGGAAGTATCGACATTCTAGCAATATAATTAATATAAACTAGCACGAAAACCGTATCAAAAGTAACTAAAGGGAGGCATAAATATTTATATAATTATGACTCATCAAACTCCCCCAAACCATCTCTTTGCTTGTCCCCAAGCAAAGCATCACGCAATACAAAAGGCAATCATACAAATGGCGAATAGATAACTCAGATCTAATGTTGATGCACATACAAACCTCAAGCTATCCATATTTGTAACAAACCAATGACCAAAGTGTACCAATAAAACAAATTCAGAGGCACAGGTAATAGACAACATAGCTCAAGTCTCATGTCACCGTACTATAGACAAGTGTCAAATACCTTTCGATTTTGGGTATACGAAATCTGAAAACTTGGAACAAAGCGTTGTTGGGGAAGTACACATGGTGGCTTGCTAATAAAAAGGACCATCTTTGGGTTCGATGGATTAGTCATGTTTATATGAAAGATACTCACTGGTCTAACTATGATCCCCCTCCTGATTGTAGTTGGACTTGGAAGAAAATAGCTCACTCTATGGTACTTTTTAAGCAAGCCTATACTAATGATACTTGGTTAGCTACTGATAAGGAATACACTGTGACAGAAGGATATAATTGGCTGAGACACTCACAGCCTAAGGTCCTATGGAGACATGTATGTTGGAATTCAATGAATGTGCATAAATGGTCCTTCATTTTTTGGGCTGTTCAGTTGAAGAGATTGCTTACTAGAGATCGTATGATTCAGATGGGTTTTGGACATGATCCTTCCTGCCTGTTGTGTACTACTGCAAATGAGAGCCATGACCATCTGTTTTACCAGTGTCCCTTTAGTGCTCACTGTGTCAGCTGTTTGCAGAGCAAGTTAGGAGTGAAGTTCCCTGTAGAGAATTTGGCACGCTGGGATTTAAGTAGAAGAGCAAGAAGTAAACTCCAGAGGAAACTCATTTGTGCTTGTCATATTGGAGTTGCTTATGGTATTTGGAATGCACGTAACAAAGCTAGGTTAGAAGCATATGTTATTAGACCTGATGTCCTGGTTAGGAATGTTGTCAAAGTTGTACTTGCACGTTTTTGGGCAAGGAATACTGCTTCTCTGCCTACTAAGGATATTAGGTGGATCCAGAGTATTAGTTAGCTGTTATTGTTGTATATGGTTTTTTGATTACTCTCTAGACATTATGATGTAATTATTTTTTTGATATCAATATACTTACCTTTTACCAAAAAAAAATTAGTCGGATTCTTGCGGATTTCACTCATGCACTCATAAGTATATAAAGGTGAGTTATATGTGAAGATAGAAAGAATTAGAACACTCACTCGATTTATGAAACATGCATGCAATCTAATGTGATAGAAATTTCCCCAACTAAAACGCATTCACAATATCGATAAAAGTACATGTATCAAGGACAATAAGGTGAAAAATGGGCAAATGGTATATAAGTGGTTTGTGCCAATGCACGTATGGATATGTGAGACTAAGACGGTAGTTGCAGCGCTAAACCCAAAACCAAATCTATGACAATAAACGTAAATCATCCCAACTAGAGAAATCATCTCAACTTTAACAACACATGAGAGCTAAAATAACTACTCTCCAACAATGCATTAGACTCTAGTAGCCAACCTTCTGTTCCCTTAACAAATGACAATGAAGCATATATTTTTTTTCTTTTACTCTTTTCCACTTATTTTCTTTGATTTTTTTTTCGAATTCTTTTCTTTGTTTTTCTTTTTCTTTTCTTTAGCTTCATATTTTTCTTCCTTTTTCCAACATAAGGGATACAACACAATTACTAATAAATTCTACTACACCGACAAATGACAATAATAGTCCCAATCCCGACCATAGTAGCAAAATAGACATGATAAACAAGCAACTGCGACTGTCCAGATAAGGTAAGCAAATTCTGGATTGTAGCTAATAGAAGTATGATATGAAACGGCTACAAGGGTTCAAACGGGCTAAACAAAAGAGGGTAATGTAAGGCTTACTTGAACGGTAAGAACCGTCTTTCCTCATATGCTTTATCATATGAACGGGTAAAAATTAAGAAACTAATGTCACACTTATGCAGTTTGATATTACATATTCCACAAGGAGAACCACACTCAAGCCTAATTGACAATGAGACCAATTTATTGATATTCCGGCCTAGGAAGCTCTACAGACCTCAGAATTTAAGTAGTTTACCAACATAATTTTGTCAAATCTAACCAGCATAAGGCATGTCAATACGGTCAAGACCTGAATTATGAGCTTTGTTTTCATAGATAATGGGTCAAAACAATATACACGGATAACTAAATTGGGATTCAAATGCAAAAACAATGCAATTTAACATCATTGTTATTAAATTCGCCACGACTTGACCTAAAACAAAGTAAAACATGTTTTTGGATTTTGAAATTTTTAATTTTTATGGATTTTTGGATTTAAATGCGCACAACGGTAAAGTAAATCACACAATGGAAATAAATCACACAACATAATTAAAGACTCCTCCCCCAAACCTAAATGTCACAGTGTCTTCATTGTGACGCCTACAGCATAACAATTACACAACAAACCACAACAACCTACAGGACACATCTAACAAAAGGCATGGAAGAGAAATAGAGATAATACAATAAAAGTGGATACAAGGAAAGAGAATACCGGGTAAGAGTTTGGGAGTTCCCCCAAACTAGCCGCAAAAATAGAGGAGAATGACCAACCGCACAATTCCGTCATCATCTGGCTACGTTTTAAACCCAAAACACACGGGTACTCGATCGAGCCCATCACCACTTAATCGAGTACTCATCTGGCGAGACGCTTTCCTGCATTTAAAAACAAATGGCCATCCAAGGCACAATCAATACAACCTAGAGCACGCAATAGTAAATCAAAAAGTAGCGCATGTGCTACACACAGACATAAGTAGCACCAATAAATAGTATAAGCAAATAAAATAAGCAATGAATAAAGTTCCGGCTCATCAAACTCAAAATCTAATATAAAATGTGAGCAAGTATGATCAATGATCTTCAAGTCATCATCTTTGAGGAGGAGATGGGGCTCTTCATCCGTCATAGAAATTTCATCAAAAACTTTGACGGGCTCCTCTCTAAAAATCTCGGCCTCCAAGGCATCCAACTCATTTTCTAAATCAGCATTTTCATCAAAGCTGTAAATTGGCTCGGGATGAGGCTCATCTCCATAAATAAACCTCTCGATCTCGTCCACTTCCTTACTCCATGAATTCCTGGCCAAACATACAGCAGGAAAATCATTAATAGGGGGATCAACAACATTAAGCATATAACATGGAGCTACTGAATGAGGATGATTGAAAGTGTTATCAAGAATAAATTTAATAGTATCATCCCCAACCCTTAGTGTTATACTACCATCCCTAACATCTATGAGTGCTCCCGCGGTGTGAAGGAGCGGTCTTCTAAGAATAATAGGTACTTATGAGTCCTCGGCCATATCCATAACAATGAAATCAACTAGAATAAAATATTTCCCTACTATAACTGACACATCTTCTAAAACACCAATAAGGCTCTTTAAAGACCTGTCAGCCATTTACAAGGTCATATTAGTAACACGGAGTTGACCCATATTTAACTTTTTGCATACAGAATACGGCATGACACTAACCCTAGCCCCTAAATCGCAAAGGGCTCTATCTATTGTTATACTACCAATATGACAAGGAATAGAAAAACTCCTTGGATCCTTTAGCTTTGGTGGTGAGTTAGCTTGCAATGCGGCTGCACACTCCTGAGTGGATGCCACCGTCTCAACTTCATCAAAAGACCGCTTATTTGATAAGATCTCTTTCAAAAACTTAGCATATGCCGGCACTTGAGTCACCAATTTAGTAAATGGCAAACTTACTTGAAGATTTTTCACTACCTCCATGAACCTCTCGAACTGTTGTTAAAGCTTAGATTTTTGGTGTCGGTGTGGAAAAGGTAGTTGAATTTTAATCGGCTTGCCTTCTTTCACTTTTTCTTTGCTTTTTGAAACACCATCTCCACTCGGGGGGGGTTACTCGATCGAGTCTTGGGTTCACTCGATCGAGTACCCTATTCTTTTCCAATGTCGTAGCTGAAACACGAGAAAAATCGACTTCTGGGGGGTGTACTCGATCGAGTACACACGATTTTCCTCGTATTTTCGTCTTTTTTCTTATCCCGTGTTATATCTTTGCAATTTTCCTTCTCGTCATCACTTAGCTCAAGATTACCCAATCCCTTAGGATGCATATAAGGGACCTCATCTTCATCAATGGGCATCTCTAGACTTTGATAAGTAGTACCGCTCCTTAGTGAAATAGCATTAACTTGTTCATGTGCTTGTTTACCTTGAGGAGGAAGATTGCCGGGCTATTTTGATGGATTTTGAACCGCCAATTGAGTAATTTGAGTGTCTAACCTCTTGTTATGAGCTATAAGTTCAGAAATTTGAGCCGTTTGCTTTTGTTGAATTAGCAACGTTTGTTGCAACAAGGCTTTTATCTCAGCCATATCATTACTTGGAGCTTATTGAGGAGGTTGCATCTGTTGAAAACCTCCTTGATTTTGTCGAGCAAAATTCCCTTGTGGTTGATTACCATGATTCTGGGAAATAATATAGGCATTCTTCTGCAGGGCTTGATTGAATACATTATGACCTCTTTTAGGGAAGAAGTTAGAATAAGAAGTACCTTGCTTCAATGACTGAAAAGCATGAACTTGCTCAATTGTACTCATACATCTGGCCGCACTGTGGCCATCAATCCCACACCTTTCACAGGACACTTCTTGTTGAATCATGGCATGAACCGTTTCCTGCTTTCCCAAGGACTGAGATGTCTTTAATTCGTCTATTTGAGCAATTAAGGGTTACCATACTCAGCAGTACGGATGCCTATCTAATCAATTAAATTCCATGCATTATCAACATTAGTATTGTCCTGGAATCTCCCATTAGATGAATAATTTAGCAAAGCTATATGATCGTCATACAACCCGTTGTAAAACTAGTTGCAAAGAAATCACTTTTGAAAACCATGATGGGGAACTGAACGAACTAATCTCTTGAAGCGAACCCATGCCTCACTCAAATCTTCAGTGGGACCTTGTTTGAAGCTAGTGATTTGGCTTCTCAAGGTATTGGTCTTTTGCGGCGGAAAGTATCTCTTGTAGAATGAAAGGGCTAGGGTATTCCAGTCAGTAACCCCATGATCTTCCATGTCTAAGTCACGGAGCCATTCAGCCGCTCCATCTCGCAAGGAAAAAATAAAGAGAACCTGCTTTACCTGATCTTGAGTTACTCCTGTAGTCAGTGGAATGGAGCAACAATAATCAGTAAATTTTTCCATATGTTTGGAAGGATCCTCATTAGCTCCTTCCCCAAATTAATGTAAGATGGAATAATCTCAAAAGTGCCTTTGTCAGTAGTGGGTAGCTTGAATCCTTTCGGGATAGATGTCAAAGTAGGCTCAGAATGACTGGCGAGAGTGGGCATCTTTGTTGAATCTGTGGGAGAAATAGGCTTGTCCTCTTCTAAGGACTGATTTTCTACGAATGTAAAAAGCTCGTAATATGCGTCAAGTGTACTCAAGTCTTCCACCTAACTAATTTCTCTCTGAAAATTCCGTCTGTACCGAAACGTCCTCTTTGGTTTGGGATCAAAAGGTATAATCTCCTACCTATTTGACCTGGGCATACACAGAACTAACAAGAAAAATATCAAAGTGTCTCAAGGAGTTGATGCTTTCTGAGACAAAAGACAAAAATAAATAAAAACAAATAGAAAAATTGTTGCCTCCCCGGCAACGGTGCCGAATTTGATAAGGCTAAAGTCGTATCACCTTAATCAAAATAACCCTATCTCAGTACTAATAAAATAGCTAGTGGTAAGACAAGTATCGAATCCACAGGGAGGCGAGTTAATTATTCTAGTTTGTTGATATTTAAGTTTGTCTTAAAGGTAACCGATTTCTTGAAGGATTTGCTTGATTACTAACAACTAACGGCAATATAAAATAAAGACGAATTCAAATATATTAAAAGAGTCTAGGGATCAAGTTTACTAGGTAGTTATCTGGGGGTATGATTTAACTAGTTGATAGAGCAATTTATATTGTCGAAGGTCATATGATCGGTCGATTCTAATATGTCTTATAGGTCTAAACTTAACATGTGGTCGCTATCATTAAGTTAGCTTAATCAATTGTCGTAGCCTATATTAGTCTTAATCCGGTCGGTAATAATCGTAATTCACAATGATAATTAACTAATCATGGCCAATAATTAATCAATTAAGTTTAAGACAACAATTGAACAACAACCAAAAGCAACTTAACTATCAATTCATTATATAATCCCCTTCTAACAACCTAGATCCCCTTTCACCCTAAATTATGAAATCAGCTACTCATACTAATAGTAACAATAACAGTAATATGAATGAAAGACATAATTGCAAGCATAAAAGATGAACAATGAAATATTTGTATAAACTAGAATTTTGAATCAATAATAACTGGAGAAAGATTAATGAGTACCGTAATTAGAGAGTGCTTAGATCCGGAATAATAGCAATAAAACTAAACTAGGAGTTTTCTAGGGTTTTTAGAAGTAATTAAAGCGTAAGTTCTAATTATGACGTAAATTGGGTATTTATAATAAAGATAGACCGACTTAAGGAAATTGCGCGGAAACTACCAAAACTAGGTATACTTGATCGAGTACACATCACTCGATCGATCCTAGCTGCACTCGATCGAGTATCTTCCTATTTCTGCTCTTTTCTTATCGTTGTCTTCTTCACTTCTTTTCCTTTATTCTTCTAGATTCCCGTGCCTTGCTCCGTGTATTCCTTCATGCCCACTCCGGGGTGCTTATGTCATTCATTTGATCCATAAATGCATCATTCCTGCATTAAATACCAAATATCGGAAGTATCGACATTCTAGCAATAAAGGCATATAATTAATATAAACTAGCACGAAAACCGTATCAAAAATAACCAAGAGGAGGCATAAATATGTATATAATTATGACTCATCAATAACGTATTTATTATTATTATTATATTATATTTATTATTAATAATGTTATCATTTATATAACTGTAATCCCCGGATATTCCGGGACCCGCAAAGGACTCTTAGAATGCGTGAGAGGACCCTTGTCTACTCAGAAGTAAAGGATGACCGTACACTAGACCAAGTAAACTAGACCTAGTAAGACTGCAGTGGATCGAGTAGAGCCGGCAGTGGATCGAGTGGTTGTCACTCGGTCGAGTAAGCGAGTACTCGACCGAGTAGGTGGCACTCGATCGAGTGAACCGACTACTCGATCGAGTGAAACTCGTTTTAGATTCTCATCTTATCCAAACCCAAATCATTTTCTTATCTTCTTCTCCTTCAACCTAAACACTCTCCCCTCTCTCTAGAATGTTCCCCAAGCCTCTCCCATGACCTTGAAGCTTGGATTTGAAGATGAAACCTTCACCTAATCCCCAATCTACCTTTGTAAGTCGATTTCCCACCTTTCCCTTTATCCTATTTTAATCCATACGTTTGGGGGGGGGGGGGGGGTTGTTATGAGTAATTAGTTAGTAATTAGTATGTGTAATATGGGTAATTAATGGGTAATAATAAGGGATTTTATATTGTATAATAATGTAGGATTGTGATGGTATTATGTGAATTGTTTAGGATGGGACGGTTTTATGAGACGGAATCTGGTCGGATTTGAGTAGCTTGTGAAGATTGTTAAAAGGTAGGTTAATCCTACTCGGTTTCAATAATGTGGTGTTGTTAATGTTGTAATTAGTCTCACATAATTAGGGCATTTGCATTATAACATGTTTAGTGGTTTAATTGCACCATCAAGGAGATGATTGTGATAAGTTGGGTTGTGCATTATGTATTGGTTATTGTCGTATATGTTGAGGATGTGTTGTTGTTGAGGAGACACCGTCTTACGCTTAAGTCGCCTCTTGGAGCTTCCCACTCCAAGAGGGATGTGCACATTAATGTCTTGAGTACGAAGGTACTCGTGTGGTTGAGGCACGACGTCTAGCAGGGGATCCGGTTGGCTTCCGAACCCGGTACGTCTGGGCGTGTTCCGGTACCTATTTGTGAGTTGTGGTGTCGTGGGCGTGTCCCTAGCACTGGCGGTTGTGGGTATGTCTGGGCGTATCCCGGTACCGGCATGTTGATTGTATAATAATGTCTCATTCATATCTTTGGCATGTTGTATATTCATCTATCACGTTGTTTCTTATGTTTATTTATTGAAACTGACGTGTTTGCGTGTCTGTGTAATTGTCACATATTTCCGAGGTGGCCTGTGTCGTTCCATATGACATTTCCGATCATATGGGGAGCATGTTGAGTACAGGTTGTTTTGGTGTCGCGTGGGAGACGGGACGAGCTTTGTACTTGAGGCCGAGTGTCACTTCCTTAGAAGAGTATAGTAGTCACGCGTTGTATCGTTTCTTTTATTTATCCAATCATGGTTAAATACTGTATTTATATTAAACGTTTCTTAACTGTATCTCTGATTCACCGTCTCGGTCGGGCAAGAAGGGGTGTTACAATAGCTATTATTATTATGATTATATTTATTATTATTATATTACTTTTTATATATATTATTAGATTATTATTTTATTATATTAATATATTATTATTATTATTATCATTATAATTATTATATATTATTACTGCTATTATTATTATTATAATCCTTTTATTATTCTTTGATTTCATCTTAGTTCAGTTCAGATCAATTTAGTTCACGTCTATTAAGTTCATTTCAGTTCAATTTAGATAATTTCAGTCCAAAAGGACCTTAATTCAGTTTAAATTCAGTTTAATTTAACTTTATTTTAGTTTAGTTCATGTTTTCACAAATTTTTAGTTCAGTTTAGTTCAATTTCATCAGGTTTAATTGAGTCTAATTCAATTTACTCTTTTTAACCCAAAAACAAAACCTTACGTGAGTTCGTTGAACATAATCATATCATATCATATCATCATATACTATATTAAAGCAGAAACCATCTGCCACGTGTCGTAAGCAGATGACTTCTGCCACATGTCAAAGCCTTGAGATTTTAATATATTCAACCAATCAAAGTTCCCAATTAAGTCAACTTTTAAATTTGATTTAAAAAGTCCTGCATTTTTAATACATGATCAGTGATTGGTTGATTGCCCATTTTACAAAGTTCTTAATAAAGTCAATTATTTAAATTTGCTCCAAGTTAGCCACATATTTTGGACTCCAAACCGTAATAAACAACAACTTTTTATCAGCCATATATATAAATATACCTTCCCTTTTGAAGACTTATTTCATACCAAATAATTAATTTATAAGACATCAAATCATTAATTATTCTTTCTATTATAGAATATGTAATTACCTAAAATTACAAAACGAAATCTTAAACCACTCCTTGAAATCCGAGTTCTACTAACTACAATGTATAAATTTTCATAAGAATCTTAATTAATATTCCCATATTTTAAGTAACATAACCATTTCATTTAACTAAAATATTTTATTCAAAATCTAAATGAGAATATTAATCACAAATCTCGCACAAGTTAGTTTTTCTAATATGTGCAAAACCAAAATAGAAAGAATTAGATGACATTTTCATAAGAAATTAGAATATGCAATTACTTTTCCTATTTTTTAAAATAAAAACATTTAATTCTTTCCATTTTGGTTTTACACATGTTAGAAAAACTAGGCACATAATTGAAAAACCGTAATTAAATATTAAATATTATGATATTGTTGTTAATTTGTTACACAATATCAATGTTGTTCAATGACCCATCAACAACTAATTCAAGCCACCATCTGAAAAGGGTCAGTAAGAATGTTCGGGCTATTAGATGTCATTGGAGAGCTTCACGGGTTATACCAAGGTTACGTTGTCCAACAATAAGGGTGAAAAATGGAAAGCTAATGACAATTGCGCTAACTCATATAAATTTAAGAGTAAATACCTGTAACACCCCCATACTCCAAGTGCCTTACCAGGACCACTCAGGTATAAGGATACTACCATCTCGGTTGCCCGAGGTACTGAATATCATAAGACAATAAAGAAACGTACTTTTAAAGTAATTATAGATTAAGTGATTACATGTTCAAACCAAAACTAATAAAAGGAATTACAAGTTTCTCATACGGTCTACAGCTAAAACTATCAAAGCTACTAGACTTCGTCGACACAAATGAAGACTTCTAACCGCCACGTGATGACTCCTCCCGGCTATCCCATGCGCGTCATATCACACTCGCTCAATAATCGCTCACCACCCCGAATGGATCACCACGCTTTTAAAAACATTTAAACGGGTCGAAGACTAATCACACAATTCACTACATATATCAACAATAAGATAAACAGATAACCGAATCACACACACACACACACACCACCAACCAACTCCCATCATCTCAATCTTGACCGTCCACCGGACCCACCACAGCGGGGGACCGCAGCCGTTCCCACCTAAGCCCCGCTCATCATACCGAGCGATAACTCGTCCATTAATGTGCACATCCCCTTCCGTGGCGGGTTCCACGAAGGGCGAAACTAGGGCGTGAAGTCACTCCCGCAAGTGACCCCACTCACCGAGAACGCATCTCGAGAACCATCAACAAAGAAATTACAACCACAAACACAAGACAATCATTATATCAAACAACCACATACAACACATCACCAATATCCCATTATGAGACTAATACTGAGTAGGAAATCCTACCTGGAAAGCACAACAGTCAGACGGTATCAACAGCTGTATCAAAAAGTCTCTTCTACGAACCCTCCTCCTATCATATAACACATAGAGGCTACACATCACAAACTACACACAAAACCCCAATCTCTAAATTAGGGTTTAACCAAACTTAACAAAACATTATAAAAATTATATTAAAAGCTTACCCTCGACGCAGGGAACTCAACGATACGAATAACGACAAGAACTGACCGTCTGAACTCCGGGAATTGCTAAGGATGCGATTAGGAAGATGAACTGGTTGCTTTCTCTCTTAAACAGGGTTTTAGGTTTTGTAAAAGTGATTTAAAACAATGACGACTATGTTTAAATACCTTAATCGCATAATTAACAAAACTCGAGAAAACTCCCCGTAAAACCCGACACTCGATCGAATACCCAAGGTACTGATCGAGTACCCCTTACTACGATCGAGTACCCCACTACTTGATCGAGTACCCAACAGTCGTAAAACTATTTTATCTCGCAACTTACCCTTACTCGACAGAGTAAGGGCTACTCGATAGAGTACCCCAAGACTTATAAATACGGAGTATTACGCCTCTTCCCTCCTTAATTAAAAGGAACTTCGTCCCCGAAGTTCAACCCATACATAAAAACAACCATACGACTCACCAAGACACAACAACTTAGCTAAGGACTCAAGAACTCGACCGAACATAGAACATGAACTCTTAACACCCACTCCACCAACTATGTTTACTTCCACAACATGACTCACTATATCGTATCTACCACATATATATCTCTCACGACACCAACTCCATACATAACCAACTACCATCCTCTAATGCTGCTAGCTCCATAATATCATCAACTATCAAATCCAATACCAAGACAATCATAGACATCAAACGGGATGTTACATTCTACCACCCTTAAAAGGAACTTCGTCCTCGAAGTTTACTCACACTCGTAACCTCATCATCCAACTCACAATACTAGTGAAATATTCTCACACTCCTAAACATCACGCTACTACAAGCACGGTCATGACCTTTAATAAAATCACCCACAACACGAATCGATCTTTTATTCTACATCAAGACTCAACTTCCGAATATATTACCATATGTACAACCATCAAAATCTGCTTTTATCGCATCCTACTCCTCTTAAGACAAATGTTACGTCCTCGTAACTCACTAATACCAAACCATATCTATATCTCATTACCCTCCGTACCACCACATGTCAAAGATAACCGTCTATAAACCAAACACTCACCATTCTTATATCCAAGGCTCCCATACATAAACATTTCCCATTCCTCAACTCATTCGGCAACAAGACCTAACCTATACCATAAACTCGTAGCAAATCACCATACCCACTCTTCATTATTACTGCCAAACAACATACCTCTCTACGTAAGGCACTTATCTCCCAGAAGCATAACTCACGGTCCGCACTCGTTACGTATACGCACACTAGATCCTCAAGTTCTTTCTTTCATTACCGCAAAATTCATACACAACTTAACATGACACTAATTCCCCAACACCCTACACTCACTGTCTCAACAAAAGATTATGAACTACCTGCCGCTTTCATCTCATTACAACACATGTTCCACGAATCATTTTCCATTACCATGTCTACCGATGTCTCATCTCAAAACAAGATCAAAATTACCGTAATAACCTCTCACAACCGTGTCCCATCAACAGATTATCACTATCCCATGACAACAACGAAACATATACAACTCTATTTCACATCATACTCTACCTCATTCCCAACTTAACCTGGTAAGGAAAACATGAATAAGCAAGACAACTGTCTATCAGCACAAACTGACACTCGCAGAGAGCAACATCAAACAAAACAACAATCTATGTATAACTGGTATGTACTTTCGAAACCCGAATCATAATCATTCCGCCTACTCCACCACAACCGGTGACGGCATCACAACACCGCCACCAACAGCCACACCGTAGTGCGAAAATACCCGCATCACAAAGACTATGTACCGTGCCCGGATCACCACCCGAGCACCACAACCACACCGATAGACATCACAATCGCATACATTCCCATAAATACTGACTTAGCATAACTTCTCAGATAAGAAAAACTTACTCAAATCCACTTTATTAAATCACCACACAACATATTATATGGATAAACAGATAAGCATCTCATGAACATCCTCTCTACCATTTCCCTAATACACATGTGTTATTAATACACATAAAATTATAACTAGCCATGTCAAATCAATCAAATTATTACCTTTTTGGATATCATTAAATTAAATTACCGTGTCCAACATATATATATTACCGAACATTCATAAAACAATTTTATAATTATCATACCATACCACTTCTTGTGAGGTCAGAACCTCACACAAACATTTACACAAATCACAGACCCGTAATCACAACCAACTAGTCAATCCCGACCACGTAAGTCACCACTCGAAAAAGGTTACTCCGCGCCCGAGTTTAACTCATATGCCCCTCATAACATATTCCCCCATTCGCACAACCATCACTTCCTGCCTAATATAATCACACCTTCACTATTCAACTAATAGCGTCCGCCTCATCTAACCACATCTTATACCCTCTCACAATCATACACAATAATCAGGTCCCTACCAAATCAACCTCTTTAGAATTGCTACTTTTCTAATATTCCATCACTCTTAGCCATTAGTGATAACACCACAATGCCACCGCTGCTCGTATATCAAATCTCTTACACTCATATCAAAATAACATGGTTTTTCTACCATTTATGGTTAACATTGCAAATAACGAACATCAAACCCATCCACAAAATTACCTCAACATTATTCCCAATGCTATCTTATTTGTATTGTCATCCAACTCTCCACCAAATATCTCGTATCGTGCCAATACTCCACCAACTTCTTACTCCCTTAATTCCTCGAAACTCATTACCAATCATGTTGCCCTGAAACTCCTATATAACCTTTAGCTAACATCCTCGTGATACCATCACATATTTCGATGATTTCTTATCTTTATATCACATAGCTCCGGTGAACATTTTCCTCAGCTTACTTTTATCCTTCTTTTCTCTTTACACTCAATAATACCAATTAATAGTTCATCTCCTTATTCCTTCTAGCTAACTCTTTAGAAATCTGGTTACCCCTTCGTTGCTCCAAAACTTAATTCCATTATTTTCTACCGACATCATCTCACTCTTTCTTACCATGGATCTTCTCTTATTATGCTATCACTCATACTTGCCACTAATCTATCCATAGAACCAACGTTTAATGTTCAAACAATTGCATCCCTTTTTTTTTTTTTTTTACATCTCTAGAAATCAGAATTCATTTAATACCGTTAATTACCCAAGGAAATCACACAGTAGTTTCATCTTTTAACAAACCAAACCTCCCAAACTCACTCACTGTCTACAAATACACCTCGCGACATGTCTCCACAAAGTTCACTATATATTACTCTTCTCAACCCCTTTAAACGAACTTTCACTACATAAATCCATAACCCACACGACTCCTAACCATTTCCTCCTTAACTCTTTACACATCTCAAGTCGCCACTATCCACATTCTTACTTTCAATCTTTTCATTCTCACGTTCATTATACTCACATCATCCCTTGTCTATATTCACTTATTTTTACATTACTCAACACACAATCATATCACTCATCCCGTCTCGCAAAACGTGCGCCATGCCTCAATAAACTATACCAATCTTCCTTTTCTTTTTCCACCATCTATCATAATCACATATAACTCATGTCCTCCCCACCTAACTCATACTCATCATAGTGCCACTCTTTACATCATAAGATTGGGTAACTTACGCTTCAGGACCGACACATACGTAAAACAATGCATAAAGAAGTAATACAACACCTTTGAATTAAACATAATATGCAACGAATGTCAAAAGACAAACATATGAACCGAAATACGCATATGACCTGCACAGACCCCACTCGATCGAGTACCAGAACCTACTCGATCGAGTTGAGGCTACTCGATCGAGTGCCCAACATGCTCGATCGAGTGCCCCGACTCTAACCCAAACAGACCTTCGATCTTCGACTTACTCGACCGAGTAGCCCGGCTACTCGATCGAGTGACCCCATACTCGATCGAGTGCCCGAGGTACTCGATCGAGTGCCCAATAGCACGATTCTGGTCAAAATAACGACAAGTACTCACTCGATCGAATCAAACCCACTCGATCGAGTCATGCAGACTCGTGAATACTACCTGAATGTTATCTCACATACCCTAACGTACTATGCATTCATTATTATTTCAACATTATGATTACAACTACGCATTCAAATCAAGCGACTCCTCCTCATACAATTAACAAAATAATCTACTTCGTGTTATCAAGTGCCACGTTATAAACAACCATCATGCTTTTCATCCAATTCGTTATATAAAACACATATCCTTGAACCTCTATTCTTCATGTTACCACTTACCAAAAGTCAAACATTACCATCTATCATGCTCATATAACATTCAACTTTCAATCATGTATTACCCGCATGTTTTAAATTTTCATAACTTTTCATAACACAAACCACACCCATACACTACAAATCCTATTTCCATGTTGCTAATACAACAACATTACAAATCCACTTCATCACACATCATCATATACGAACTACTTTCTTTTTCTACCATATCATTCATCATTCTCATATACTTTTCCAACGATTCCAACCAACATGTCAACCAACTATCATGCAACATGCTTTCAACAAACCATATACAACACAATTAACGTACACGTCGCACATATACACACGGACTCCACATTCCCATACCATGTGACTGGCTTAAGTATCATGGGGCCAAAATTTTGAAGTGAGGGCGCCTACTCACCCAAAACCTAGCATCAGCCGGGGCTCCCATTACACATACACCAGGTTCATTTTATTAGACTCCCTATGTTCATTATGTTCATTTGTTACAGGTTCCAAAATCGTCGCTCTGATACCATTTGTAACACCCCCATACTCCAAGTGCCTTACCAGGACCACTCGGGTATAAGGATACTACCATCTCGGTTGCCGCCTCGAGGTACTTGAATATCATAAGACAATAAAGAAACGTACTTTTAAAGTAATTATAGATTAAGTGATTACATGTTCAAACCAAAACTAATAAAAGGAATTACAAGGTTCTCATACGGTCTACACTAAACTATCAAAGCTACTAGACTTCGTCGACACAATGGAAGACTTCTAACCGCCACGTGATGACTCCTCCCGCTATCCTATACGCGTCATATCACACTGCTCAATAACTCGCTCACCACCCCGAGAATGGATCACCACAGTTTTAAAACATTTAAACGGGGTCGATCTAATCTAATCACACAATTCACTACATATATCAAAAATAAGATAAACAGACAACCGAATCATCACACACACACACACACCACCAACCAACTCCCATCATCTCAATACTCGACCGTCCACTGGACCACTTCTGTCGATGGGGACCGCACCGTTCCCACCTAAGCCCCGCTCATCATACCGAGCGATAACCCTGTCCATTAATGTGCACATCCCCTTCCGTGGCGGGTTCCACGAAGGGCGAAACTAGGGCGTGAAGTCACTCCCGCAAGTGACCCCACTCAGCCGAGAACGCATCTCGAGAACCATCAACAGCAATTACAACAACAAACACAGTACAATCATTATATCAAACAACCACATACAACACATCACCAATATCCCATTATGGGACTAATAATGAGTAGGAAATCCTACCTGGAAAGCACAACAGTCAGACGGTATCAACAGCTGTATCAAAAAGTCTCTTCTACGAACCCTCCTCCTATCATATAACACATAGAGGCTACAGATCACAAACTACACACAAAACCCCCAATCTCTAAATTAGGGTTTAACCAAACTTAACAAAACATTATAAAAATTATATTAAAAGCTTACCCTCGACGCAGGGAACTCAACGATACGAATAACGACAAGAACTCGACCGTCTCAACTCCGGAATTGCTAAGGATGCGATTAGGAAGATGAACTGGTTGCTTTCTCTCTGAAACAGGGTTTTAGGTTTTGTAAAAGTGATTTAAAACAATGACGACTATGTTTAAATACCTTAATCGCATAATTAACAAAACCCGAGAAAACTCCCCGTAAAACCTGACACTCGATCGAGTACCCAAGGTACTCGATCGAGTACCCCCTTACTCGATCGAGTACCCCAGCTACTCGATCGAGTACCCAACAGGTCAGAAACTATTTTATCTCGCAACTTACCCTTACTCGAAAGAGTAAGGGCTACTCGATAGAGTACCCCAAGACTTATAAATACGGAGTATTACAATACCACTTCATTTACATATAATTAAGTATATTTGAATACTATGAGCTTATTATAGGGGTGAGCAATTTTAGGTCCGGACCGGAAAAATGGACCAGACCGGACCATTTGGTCTGGACCAAATCCGGACCAAATTATTTTGGTCCGGTCCTCGGTCCTAATTTTTTCAAGGTTTGGTCTTCGGTCCGGTCCGGTCTAAGACCCGTTAATTTAGGTCCGGACCGAATGGACCAAATTTCACATTTTTAATGACGCAACATTAAAATATTATGAATCAAATTAATATTTTATTTTCAAAAGATATTATAAATTAGTATCGTCAATGATTTTCAAAAAAGAGTTGTCTAATTATTTAAATGCATTTTATTTATAGGAATTAAAATGTAGTTATCGTATACGAAATTGTGAAAAAACTAATTTTAGGTCCATTTCGGTCCAAGACCGGACCAGACTAAATATTTCATGTTTGGGCCGGTCTAAGACCGAAATTTTTAGGCCCGGTCTTTGGTCCACTAAATTTTTATTTTCGGTCTTCGGTCCGGTCCAGTTTGGTTCGGTCTTGGACCGATTCTCAGCCCTAACTTATTATTTTAATACATTAATTAATTCTCTATTTTGTGTAGCAAAATTACACTATCATGCTCTGTATGGGGGCCACTATACAGATGAATTTGGTTTCATCAAAGACTGAAATCATCTCTGAGCCAGTAATAATTTCATGCAAAATGTTCAATGTAACACTTGAAATGGTAACAGACATAAAACTTAAATTGTTCAATATATTCAAAATCAAAAAATTAATTTAGATACTTGGTATTATTTTCAATTTGTATAAGTTGGAGCGACTTTAAAAATTTATCTAACAACTAATGCATAACGTTATGACATTGAAAGGTAATGAGTAAATAAGGTGTTAGCAAAAAATGTTTTATCTATTTTACTTTTATTTTTCAATCTCCCATTCTAAATTAGCAGGACAAAATAATTTTACAATGTCGAGAGACAAGTGTTAACATAGCCCAATAAAAAAAAAAAAGGTATTTGACGTCTTAAAAGGCGAAATGAATGAGAGGTGTTAATGGTGGAGGTTGTGATAAGGGAGGGGTCATGATGGGTGGGTAATGATGGAGTGAGGTGTCGCACATAAGGTTATGAGAAGGATTACGGGTCCCGCGTGGGGTGGGGTTGAGATGGTGGTTATGCTGGAGGTGCGGGACGTAGGGGATGGTGGAGGCAAGATAGGGCAAGGTAGTTGGAGGATGTAGGATATGGATTGCAAGGAGTGGTTAGTTGTGGGGCTGTTGAGATAAGGGTTGAGAGGGACGTCGTGGTCAAAGGTGTTGGGTGCGATCACGACGCACTACGGTAGAGAGTTTACTGGTGAATCTTGAGGTAGTCGGTTAGTGATGCCGAATGTTACTTCCAGACGTCAAGGCGATGGTGGGTGAGAGTGCAAAATGAGAGAGAATAATGTAGAGAAATGAAAGGAGAACAAACAATGGGGTAATATGATTAAATAAAAACGTACAACAATGAGAAAAATTAAATGTATAATGCGTAAATAAACAGGTTAGTAATCTACAATAAGTTACATTCACTTTTCATATTTCACCTCTTATAAGTTAAAAAAACCGAGAAAAAAAAAGCAAAGTACTTCAAATAAAATTAAGCAACATAAACTTATCAAAACTGCATAATTAAGTAGGTAAAGTAAATTTTTCTAAAATTTAGTTATTTACTAAATACAAAAATACATACTTTTTTTACTTTTAATAATACTTTCCGTTACTATCCTGATTGCACGGGTTCAAAACTAGTTCAATTCACTTCAGTACACCACCACCGAGTTGGCGTTCCTTCTATGAAGAGTTGAAAGAAAAGACCATATCATTCATCAATGATCAGTTCATCACCACCTACCTACTAACTTTGGCGCATTTCCCTATTCTTCTTAAACCCTAATCACCAAATCCCCATTTTTCTGAAACTCATTCTCGTCCTACAATTAGGGTTTCGATCATTTTGTAAATGGAAGATGAGACGGAGAGATTGGGATCGGAAGAATCACCGGCGATTATAGAATCGACGATTAAGGGTGAACTATGCATGGAGATCGATCCTCCTTTCAAAGAGAACGTCGCTAACGCCGAAGATTGGCGTAAAGCGCTCAATAAGGTTGTTCCCGCCGTCGTCGTTCTTCGTACCACCGCCTGTCGCGCTTTCGACACTGAATCCGCTGGCGCAAGTTACGCTACTGGCTTCGTTGTCGATAAGCGTCGTGGTATTATCTTAACTAATCGCCATGTTGTTAAATCAGGTACTTTCTAGTTCTCTAAGAATTAAGAAATGTTAATTCAGTGATTTTTTTTTGGTAGGATTGTTGTATGAAAAATGATGGAATTCTTTTTGGCAGGACCGGTCGTGGCGGAAGCTATGTTTTTGAATAGGGAAGAGATTCCTGTCTATCCAGTCTATAGAGATCCGGTGAGTGGAGTTATTCTTCTGTTAAGGAATCCATGTTCTTCTGCTTTAAGTTAGATTCTGTATGGGACATTGGTTGGAAAAGGAAGTATCTTTTAACATATTTTCTATGTGGGACGACATCTGTGATTGCAGAATAGCTTTTGATTCGAATTGGAATCCGGGATTTTGCTTTATTTATTGGCTTTTTTTATTTGATGCACTGGTGGACTTGTGTCTGCGGAATCTTGTTAATAATTTAGAGAAAGAACTGTGTTCTAGTTATGCTTAAGATGATGATAAAACGTCTCCTGCTGCTTGGCTAGTTGTTTTGCTGACGCATATTGGGGTGACACTTGTGCATAGAGCCATAGACCTACAGACCTTAAATACTGTTTTAACTCTACTTATTCATCCTCAAGGCCTGATCAGCAATTGAGGATTATAGACTTGCAAACTTATAGTTGACGAGTTTCAGCCAGTTTTATAGGAAAGAGGGGAGGGTAGTTTGGCATTTTTTCACCCTTATTTGATAAGGATGATGTTAAAATCTCCCACGTTCATGGAATGGTGCTGCCATAGGCTTTTGTGCCGTCAAGGCTTTTGAGTGAGTGGCCGTACTTTCCTGCCGCATGTGGATAATAGTCCAAAAGGTCCCCATGTGCCTCCTTGTGCTCTTATATCTGCCATCAGCCAGCTATGCTAGATTTTAGCTCTAGACTAGTATTTCGTAATCCGTATGTCTCAAAAGGACTGATTAGCTTCTCATCTTGGTCTCTCCATTTTATTTTTTATGTTTTTCACTCTGTGGTAAAAATCTCATCTTACCCTCCATCAATATACTCAAATTGGGATAAATCATGTCGCTGATGGTTGTAGCATGTTTTAACTAACGTCTGCGGCACTGGTTCATGACCATGTTATCAAGGATTTGGAGGTTACCGCTGCCACACGTTACTACTTTTTGAGCTGATATTGACTGCGGTAAATGTGAATTGGCTACTACAAGTGAGAACCTAGTTGTTAAATTGTTGTAGAGTAGTAGACAACATGATTTTGGTTGGAGAGAGTGAGAATGGCCGATGGTTCTGGGAAGAAAGTGAAGTATGGAATCAACTTCTCATGGGATAATCTTTTCGTTAAGTTTTCGGTTTAGTAAGGGCTGTATTTGTAACTATGATTTCGGGACAACTTGATATTTATGTTCCCAAAAAGAGTACTAAAAATAGGAATTTGTGAAATAGTGAGAACAAAGTGTAACATCTAATTTTCAGGTAAGTCTTAATCTCTTAATTTATTACAATGTTTAGTACCCTATTACGAGGTGAGTCCGCTTGACGAGCCTTTAGAATCGGATCGGTCGGCTTAAGATCGCTCAAATTGGTCAAACTGACTGTTCAGCTTGACCAACCAACTTTGTGCTCAGTGATCGAAAACTCGTTTAGGCTAACGTGCGTCCCACACCACACAAGGTGCCCCACCAACGGTGTCAAGGAATCGCCCTTGGCTCGGGCGTTGCTCTCCTAGTCGTGGTTGTCGCGGTGATATTTATTTTACAAGCTTTTGTAGATATTTTATCATCTATTAGCTATTTCATATAAAGTTAAGATAAATTCTATCTAGGATAATTAATTTTACCAATGTTATACAATTTTTAAAAGCTTTTCATTACAAAATTTGGCCGGTACTACTTTTAACTCGTTCATCTCGGGTTTATCACGGGCTGTATCGGGCCGGTACATCTTATAAATCGGTCTTAGCGGCCGATAGTTTCCTTTTTTAAATTTATCCGATACATCTTGGGATATCTCGTATCGGCCACCTCTGATACCGATACATCTCGGGCGATATGATACGTCTCGGCCGAGATTTTAAACCATGCCCCTTACTAACCTGAAGATTCATTCTTCCTCTAAAGTGCGATTTTGCACCTGTCATTAAAAGCTCATTTTGTTACATAGAATTACCGGCACTTAGCTTTATGTATTTTACAATAATAAATTTTTTATTTTCAATTATAATATGTTATTTTAATATTCTTATTGAAATTTCAATATTTTATTTAGGTATTTAGAAATTATATTTATATTTTTTTTTTTTTTTTGAAATTTTAACAAAAGAGAATTAACTGATTGAACACCAGCTCCGGCCATTTTCCAAGCTTAGCATGAGCTTTAACTTTTAAGCTCGATGAGCTTCAAGACGGAGTTCAAATATCTTTTCCATTTGAGCTCAAACTTAAATTGGTCGGTTACATCCTTAATAGGGGAACTTGAGGCTAGGACTCGAGGGGGACTTGGAGAGTAGAGGCTCTAACAAACTCAATGCTTTGCCGCATTCACAACCTTCATTAGGCGCAACAAGCAATGCACACGCCTATGCATGATTCATATTTTTCTTCTAATTCTTTTACTTCGACTCTCCTTTTCAACATGATCCCTCTATTACATGTTAGCCCTCTTTAAAATCCAAAAGTGAATTGTTGTTTATAATATTTTAAAAGTACAATTTAAAAATAGTGTGCCTCATCCGCAGGAGGCATTCGCCTTCTCTTTGCAAGATGTGCCTTGTCGCCTTTGTGCACCTCATACCTTTTAAAACAAAGTCGTAGTGCAATTTTCCTGCTTTAGCGACCATGTTATCAAACTCAAATCTCCGTAGAATTTGGCGCGATGTGTTATTTTGTAATTCTAATACTCTTGTTTTCTCACAGGTACATGATTTTGGCTTTTTTCACTATGATCCACAACAAGTTCGATTTTTGAAATATGAAGAGATACCTCTTGCCCCTGAGTGTGCTTGTGTCGGACTTGAAATTAGGGTTGTTGGTAATGACAGTGGAGAGAAGGTAGCTTCTGCTTTCCATTTTGTACATCTAATTTTATGTGACAAAGATTGCACATTAGCCTTATTAGGTACCAAAGTTTTCTTTATTATTAATGTTGCTATTATTCCTTATAAGTTATAACAACTTGTTTAGTGAGAGACAAATTTAGTGAATGAACAACATGATTCCTGATGTAGTACACTATCACTCCTGGTGTACTAGTGGTTGGTGTGCATCTTGACGTCAATCAAAACTTTGTGCCCAATTCGAGTATTTGCTCTTTGCTGAGATCAGTTTGCAAAATGGGTTACATTTAACTTTGCAAAATCTTTTTAGTGTAACTATTAGTCTATTAACAATGATGTACATGTATATTATCTAGTTTGCGATGAATAATTGCATAGCACTTGTACTTGAAGGTAGTTATCAATTACTGATTCTATAAGCACACGCTTTTTTCTTGACAATATTGTTCTTATGCAGGTATCTATTTTGGCTGGTACTCTTGCACGTCTTGATAGAGATGCTCCCCATTACAAAAAGTATGTGGTTTAAAGTAGTGAAAAAATTGTTACTTACCACCTACTATTTAGTGTATTTTGTAAACTACCACCTAGTATTTCGTTTATCACTAACAACCACCTACTTTGTACTGTTCAGACTCCCACAGTATTTCGTCCCTGATTATCATTAACTTAATTTCCCGACTCATTAAGTGAATAAACTATAACGCGGCCAAAATACCCTTGCTCTAATTCATTCCACACTCACTACCAATTAGATAAGCACAAAATCAAACTCCTCGAACCCAAAATATCCAGACTCCCACCGTATTTCGTCCCTGATTATCATTAACTTAATTTCCCGACTCATTAAGTGAATAAACTATAACGCGACCAAAATACCCTTACTTTAACTCATTCAAACACTCACTACCAATTAGATACGCACAAAATCAAACTCCTTGAACCCAAAATACAATCAAAATCTAGTTATCTTTTAAGAATCAAAATCCAATAATCATAACTCATCTTTCAAGAGAACCAACAATCATTCATTCATCTTACACAATCTCAAAGAGCAATTTGTAAGAAATTTAGGTTAAATTGCTATAAACATTCCACATTATCCAACTCCACCATCCCTTTTCTCCCTCCAGTCCGACCACCTGCCTACCACCCAACGCACTCCCAAGTCGCCAACCCAGTCCTTCTTCCTCATCGCACCACCAGATTCATCACGGCTAACTTGTTGCCACCATCACCCCCAGGCTCCAACCCACGATCCCCCTTCCCTACACACGAAAACCATAGATCTAGGGTTTTCGTGTTGGTGGAGACGATTGATGGGGATGGGTGGTTGAGTGGTTGTTGGACGTGGGATTCGGGTGGTGAATAATGAAGATGGTGGGGATGGATTTCATGACTGGGTGTAATGGTGACGATGACAGCTTGGAGTTCGACTAGTGGCGACGGTGGCAAATCTAGGTATGCGATGAAAGGGTGGGTCTGTGTTGGGTTGACAGTTCAGAGGGTGGTAGTGAGGCGGTGGTTAGGTGTTGGTGGTGAGAAACTGGTGGATTGATGATGACGATGAAGAATTATTGGGGGTGTTGATTCTGGAGTTTGATGATGTTTTTTTTTTTTTTTTTTTTGTGACTGGCAATTTGTTGTTGATGATGATGATGAAGATGAAGAATTATTGAATCGTTGGTGATGAATGGTATTTTGTTTACTTGTTTATTTATTTTGATTTTTGTTGTAATATGTGTTTTAAGTGAATTATAGTAAGGATATTGTGGTCTTTCTATTGTCTATTGACTTAACGAGTCCGACTTAAGTAAAATGATGATCGGGATTGAAATACGGCGGTAGATGGGATATATAGGGTCTAATGTAAGTGGTAAGTTGTAATAAACAAAATACACGGTGGTAATTTGTAAAATATGGTAAATACTAGGTGGTAAGTAACAATTTTCACTTTAAAGTATTAATTATGACCCTCTATGTCGTATTGATTGCTTGTGATAATGTTCCTGTGAGCTCCTTATCTTTCGCTTGCTTTGGGTGTAAGTTCAGAATTCAGATGTACATAAAACTCTTTTCAAAACTTTGACCGGCAATTTATATTCCCTGCATTCAGTTTTCACCCTTTTCTTCTCCCTTGCCATCTGGAAATTAGTTAGCTTGTTTGGTAGTATCAGCCCCGCTATCCGCTGAAGCCCTCAAACATCTTTGAATTTTTATTTTTATTTTAATTAAGGAATTTGGGTTTTGGTTAGGAGCGCTGGAAAGGCCCTCTATTGGGAGGGGCTTTGCCGACATAACTTCAGTACTTCATGAGGGCCTTAAGGAATCTTATCATGTTTTTTAACACCCTTTTGACTCTCCTCCCGTGTAACATGTTTTTCCTATTGTGCTTATTTCCTTGTACACTATCATTACTGCATTTTTCTTGCTTCAGCTTGAAATAATCTTGATCAACCAACGCAGTCGAAAAGTATGACTAATATTTAGGTCATTAGTATTTAGTAAGGTACACAGTGAACAAAATTTGGATACAGAGGTTTCGTAGTCTATGCTTGTTAGACAGTCAGAGGAGGTTGTGAGTTTTTATCTGGTGCTAAATTAAATTAGTTGGGACAGAGACTCCAAGTTTTTGAAAAAGACGTACTTTTTCGAAGACTGGATTACTGTTCTTTCCCACATGATTGGATGATATGTGTTGTTTGAAATAACACTTCATGTTGCATAGAAGAGAAGGTAGATAGCCGACAGAGCAGCATGTAGAGGGAGTCTCAGAAATATCTGTTGTAAGCTTCTAATGCAGTTAACCTGAATATTTTTCTTATCAGGAGTTGTAGTACTAAATGGTGATCTTTTCCGTGACTTGTAGTTTTCATTTTCCTGCCTTTAGTTGGTCATTATCTTCATTACTGGTTTAATAATATTACTCAGATTTTGCCATAGACTGTTGTATTGTTTGACTCGCCTGATCAGTTTGTATTCTTCCTTGTTTTTTTCTTCTTCATGCAGGGATGGCTACAATGACTTCAACACGTTCTACATGCAAGTAAGTAGCTGATAGACTTGGTGCCTGATGAGTTTTAGTCTTTCTTCTTTGACTCTGATGTATGCTGTGGTACTTAGTGTGTTGTTTCTGATATACTATGCATCCTGCTACAGGGAAGTGAGCTAGTATACCCCAGGCTTTTTTTTAATTGACTAATTCGCGTGCCACTTTTGTGTTAGACCATATCATAGAATCGGTGAGAGTATTACGTTAATCGATTTACCATATTTGTATTAAGTTGTGATTGTGCTCTGTCATGATTTTGATTTTCTCTGCAATAATTTTTGAGGGCTGGGTAATGTCAAAGAAAAAAAATGTTCATGGATACTCGCGGTGCTAACTATCATTTGGTGCATGTGGTTTTCTCCCGTCTTTCCAGGGAAAGGAATTCTTTTGAATACATACTGCAAGTCTGCAATGTATTTTCCCCTAGCTTCTTTGTCGGGTAAAGTTGGGGGGTTGCATACTATCATTTTATTTATTACGCGGTATATATGCTTCTAACTAGAGGGTCAGAGCCCAGAGATCTTGTTTACGCCTTCAAATCAAATCTTACACAACGTGATCCTACTTCCTTTCGGCTATACTCTATTGCCTAAAAAAAAAAGGAAAGCTACACCCAAAAGAAACCTAGGGGAAATCATCTATAGTGACCCTATGGTTTCGACTTTACCCTGCTGGTAGCCTGGTACCTCTATCTATGAGCGTTATGTATGGTATGTTGTAAGCCTTTGGTTATTTTATTTTTATTTTCAAACTTTTGCAGAGACTGTTAATCAGTTAGATTAAGTGTTAGTTTCAGCTATCAATTAATTGCTAACTTTACTTTCCCTGTTTCTCAGTCACTCTCCCTCATATTCCACCACCTTGAAGCTAGTTGTGGAGTTGGCAGTAGGCAGGGGTGGGAATATATTTTTTACAACTAAATTTTAGTAAAGACTAGATTTGTTTATCTGTAATTGACTTAATCAAACCTTGGTAACCTAAACATAGTGCTGTTTCTTGGGGAGTTCGCTGGAGCAGTTGGGGAGGGTGGAGATAGGAAGAGAATTGGGGGAGGAATGGGAAGAGTTATTATCTTTTTTTTTTTTTTTTTTTTTTTTTTTTTTTTTTTTTCATTATTGAACGCAGCTAAAATATAGATGTGTTCATACAAAATTAAGACATTAGGTCAATTTCTACGAACTTCATAGAAATTGACTTAATGTCTTAATTTTGTGTTAGTAAGTAGTAACCCCAAAACTTGTGAACTTCCCATCCAAAATTTTTGAAAATAATTCAACCTCTGCCCCGTACTTGACGCTTGTGGATGGGGTTGAGAATTGTAACTAATTGAAATAAGGGCTACCATGGATAGTTTCTTTTACTAATGAGTTCCTGAGATGTGGGCTAAATTTATCTGTCGTAGTGGTAAGGATTATAATGTGTCTGTGTTTTTGGTGGAACAGGCTGCTTCTGGTACTAAGGGTGGTTCAAGTGGATCTCCTGTTATTGATTGGCAAGGAAGGGCTGTTGCGTTGAATGCCGGAAGCAAGTCTTCAAGTGCATCAGCTTTTTTCTTACCCTTGGAAAGAGTGAGTTTTGACTTGTTTTGTGACTTGGATTTGGATATACTTAGATTTGGATATGGATCATTAATAACAGAGATAACTCAACGATCTTTCTTGTTAGCATTCTTATACTTAGATTTGGATATGGATCATTAATAACAGAGATGAGATGGAATTAAATTTTTGATTAACGGCATTAGCCAGGATTCAATATGCATACTTATTGCTAATTTAATTGGATGACAGCCTATACTGATATTTATTGTGGAGCATCCACTTTTTTTTTTTCTTTTTTTGAATCTTCAAATCATATCCAAACGTTAACTAGTCTAGTTCCACGTCCTCGTAATTTGTTGATATTTGATGCAGGTAGTCAGGGCTCTGAGATACCTTCAAAATGGTCGAGACTTGTCTCCAGTGAAATGGCCTGCCATTACCATCCCTCGTGGTACGCTTCAGGTTTGTTATTAATGTGCCGGCTTTTGATAGCTTTGACATATATCAGCTAGTAAAGCTGGAGTAAACTTATTGCTCCCGTCTCCACTGGCTATGTTACCAAATCTTGTTATCAGAGCTTGTGTTATTAATTGAGATATACAGTGGCCCTGTGGGTATCAAATTTGGTGATGTTATTTGTATTGTAATTGGTGGCTTGATATATCAAATAATTCAGGCTTGACCTTCGCTTAATGTTAATTAGTAACTGTTGCGTGCACACTGATTCTTATGGGACCATATCCTTTCTTTTCAGGTGACCTTTGTCCACAAGGGTTTTGATGAGACATTTCGGCTTGGTCTTCAAAAGGATACAGAACTGGTACCAGCCTGATTATCTCTTTCTACTTTGCAAGAGACATGTGTCGATATGACCATTAACAATATAATTGTATGTGTGTTTAATTATGTAGATGGTGCGGCATGCATCACCTCCTGAAGAAACTGGAATGCTAGTTGTTGACTCTGTGGTAAGTAATGGGACATTTTAGAGGTAAAACTTGGAGAATGCTGGTTCAAAGTAGTAGTTAATTGCACCCCATTCCTCATTGCAGGTTCCTGGCGGACCAGCACACAAGCATCTGGAAACTGGTGATGTGCTTGTCCGTGTCAATGGTGAAGTGAGTGAACTTAATTCTTTGTGTAATTCATATGTTTACTTCTAATTATGTCTGAGCCGAGAATATCATATTTGTGGTTGTCGCTCTAAGTATGTGCACTTTATGCATTTTATCTTTTAGTCCACTTATAATCTCAGTTAACGCTGGCAGTTGATTGGTTTGGCACGAGTTTATCCAAAGGTGTCTTCCCACTTGGATTTTTTGAAAACGTATGCTGCATGATATGTTTGCTTTGTTTGTTTTAGTGATGATGGTGCTTTTACTACAAACTTTTTCCGTTTTAATTGCTCTTTCTTAAAATACTTCAATGGGTGCATTACGGTGATTTATGAGTCCCATATCATTTTTATACATCTCTTATGATGTGACTGTTGAGTAATTCCATGTACGGCTACGCTCATTTTGCACGTCCATTTGATCATAGGAACTTTAACACAGTAGTTATCTACAGAATAGTCTGCACAGAAGAATGGTTTTGATTTGCATCTGTTATTATATCTGATCAAACAAGTTTACATATACAGATTATGACTCAGTTCCTGAAACTGGAGACTTTATTGGACGATTGTGTGAACCAGAAAATTGAATTTCAGATTCAAAGAGGTGGCACTCCAGTTACAGTTGACATTGTGGTAAGTTTGCTCATTTGGGTTCATTGTTTCCTGGTACCATATGTGATTTTGAAATATTTCCTGGGTAAACTACAAAGAGGAGATTTTGTGAGACAATTGGGTCAAATAGTGTCAAGCTCAAGCCTGTTTGCTGCTAAACCTGAACTTTGTAAATATGTTGAGAGTTGAGACTTTTTTTTTTTGGTGCTAATGAGAGTTGAGACTTAAGAATTGTATTATGCGGCTGAAGAATGAATTGGGGAACAAGTGCATTATATTCTCGTAAATGGTCTAATATAGTAATTTGGCTTTAAGCCGACAAAATAGTATTGCCTTTCTGTGGTTTCAGATAGACAGATGACCTCTATTTCTATTTACTACTCTGCGTTAGGCTATCCTATGTCTTAGTTTTATATAGTTGGACCCAAGAGGGATCTGCACTTGGGGTTAGAAACATCGGGGGTTTGAGAGTCTGACTCCCATTGTGTTCAAATGAAGTGTTTTGAGTGACATATACACTATTTGTCTTATATGACGTGAAATTTGATATTTATGACACAGTTCTCATATCAATGCTGGTTCAGGTTCAGGACATGCATTCAATTACACCGGACCATTTTCTTGAAGTGAGTGGTGCAGTGATTCATCCTTTGTCCTATCAGCAGGTTGGTGCATATTTTTGTGGCTAGTTTTTAAACATAATTTTGCTTTCCGTGTGTAGTGAATGATTATATTTTGTTTTGTGATATACAATTGTGACTCATTCTGTTATTAGTGCTATTGGTTATTATTAGAGCGGGCAAAAGCTAACCCGACTTGAGGAACCCAATCCCAACGGCCTGAAACCTGACCGATAATAGAACTCAAAACTTGGGTGAACCGAAACCGACCCGACCTGACCCGTGTTGAACTGAGAACCGATGGAAGCTTTATTCGCTCCAGCCGAACCCGACCCCGACCTAAACCGACTTGGTAACCTGATCTTGACTTAACCCAATGGGTGACCCGATAATGAATTAGCTTAGTAAGAGTCCAAATAAGACTAAATCTACATTCATCTTAATCATTTTCATTTAAAACTAAAATATATGCACCTATAAATCAATTTAACATGAATTATCGATCCCAAATTAAATACATAAAATTAAATACACGTTGATAACCCAAATTGAACCCAACCCTTGTCACCCCATGATGAACCAATGTTTCAATCCCCCTTATTACTAAGAGAATAAAACTTCTCAATAGTTTTCCCTCCAAAAGGAATCTAGCTAAATGAAGAAACAAGACTCTATTTTTAATAAATGATTCTCTTTTAATTAAGATATAATCTTTAACCATTATTATCTTTTTTTAACTAAATTATACTTCCTCCATTCAACTCCACTCTACCTATTTGTGTTTTGCACAAATATTAAGAAGGGTGGGGTTGGGTGGAATATATTGTAAATAAATAATGGGGTATGATGTAAATAAGTGGGGTATGAGTGAAAAATGGTGGAGTTTGATGTAGAAGTAGTGGGGTATGAGTGTCAAATATTGTAAATAAGTAATGGGGTATGAGGGTAAAATGGTCATATGTTATTCTCTTTTAGGAAATAGGTAGAGTGGAGTTGAATGGATGAAAAAGGAAACATGGTAGAGTGGAGTTGAATGGAGGAAGTAATCTTTTAATTAAAATAAACTAAAACTGGTATAAATCTAAAAATTCGTATATGAAAACCCGATAAATTGATATTATTAGTTTCGTATAAAAAAAACTTATCACGTACTTAATTTGTATTTAAAAATTATGAACTGACATTATTAATTTTGTGACAAAAAAAAATCTTTAAAATTATTTGTGAAAATTTATAAATTGACATCGTTGGTTTTGTGGTAAAAAATTTCATTAAATAACACATTTCATGACTTTACTCAATTCTTTTGATTAGCTTTCCATTTCAATTTTTTAACCTCATATTAAAATATGAAAAATTAATACTACATTATTACAAAATTAAAGATCTATAAATACCGCGCATGCATGCGCGGGGATCCATACTAGTTGGATACTAATTGCTTGTATGCGTTTGAAAGCCTTGAGCACTTTTTTTTTTCCGCAACGCAATAAAGAAGTCTAACGGTGTCTCTCGGCATCTCTATTTAATTTCAAGCTTGTCGGCCTATCGCTTTATTCTATAAAAAGGTTCTTCGATTGTACCAAAGGCTGGGCGAGCGGAATGAGGGGGAGCGACCTAGCAAGAATAGTAGCCTATCTATAGCCTGCGCTATAGACTGGAGTTCTCCGGGTTGGAGAGTTAAAAGCAGTTTTCCGAAGCAAGGGTGCCCCTTAATCTCTAGTAAAGGAGTCCCTGGAGAAGGAAAATGATCTGACATGATCTGCAATTGACCTGAACCCGTCATTGACTCGACACAACCCGAAGCCGATATGACCAACCCGCTTTGACCCGACCCATAATCGACCCGAGTGACCCGATTGTCACCTCTCGTTATTATTCTTGCTTTTTTCCCAAATCCAAAAGTATAATGGAAAGCTAGACCTCCTGATATTGGTATACTACATGGTCTAACTTTCTACATGTTGCTAGTCCTGATTTGACTGCTGTATTTACTACGGCTTGCACATAATTTTCAGCGCATCAAACCCAACCATCTTTCAATTAGGTTTGCCTATTCCTTCATGGCTCTTTAGGAATATCTAGAAAGTTGTCTATTTATTTTAATATCAAGTTGCTGCTGCTGCTGTGAATTTCCAATAATGGTTTTTTTTTTATTGCCTTGAATTTCTGTAGCTTGCTTTGACATTGAAGTTTCTGAATAAGCTATGCTCTTTTGCAGGCTCGGAATTTCCGCTTCAATTGTGGTCTTGTATATGTTGCAGAGCCTGGGTATGTCTTTGCCGTAAAATGTGTAGGCTTTGTGGTTGTATTAATTGTCCTCAAAGTATTGTAGCTGTGTGTTTGTCAATTTCTTAACTAGTTTGTGTTATTTGGAATTTGAACTTGTGTTTACCTATTGGACTGTTCTATGTATGCCAATTGACAATTTTGACCAAGGCCCTATATATAGATCTCTTTGAGAAATTCTTTACTCCAGCTGCTTTGATATAGTCATAGTTTGGCCTGTTCTTGAAGATCCTGAGATAATATACTAAGCCTCTATCGCTTGTAGTACCCCAGATACTTGGGACAGTTGACATTTTTCACTTTATTTTTTGTTTCATGAACCTTTTATGAATGATGATTCATGTTAGATGACCCTAACGGGACCAAGCTTTGTTGTTGTTGTTGTTGTTGTTGCAAAAACCGTTATGATACCATGCATAAACAGGGTTGGAATTATCTGCATAAATCTTCCCATTATCCCTCGACTTGTCTACTTTGGCCTTGTTCTACGTTCTTAAGTGTGTGGAAGCTGCTTTGAGTAGTTCTCTGCAGAAATTTCAGTTCAAATGACTTTTTTTTCTATTTCCTATGGAGCAAAAGACTCATTACTCCTTGCTTATGTGTGATAGATTAAAGCAAAATGGCCTACTAAAGCGGTTGTGCTTCTCTCTGTTATGAAGTAGCAGTCCTTCGATGCTGTTCTCGACGCATTTTTAATGTTGGGTCATTCAGAAACAACCTATTTGTATTATGCGTACATCCGACCTCCTTATCCCGCAATTTGCAGGAGCCATTAAGGCACTAGGGTAATGTTGTTACTTTGGCTGCGGATGATATTTTCTGGAGGTTGTTTGGCTGTTGTGTACATCTTCCATTATTGACTGTACCATTATTTGAATATGTTGGTAATTTCTCACGTATTGTCACCTTGTTGGGGCTAATGACAGGTACATGCTTGTCAGAGCCGGAGTCCCTCGTCACGCCATTATAAAAAAATTTGCTGGACAGGAGATATCATGCCTTCAGGAGCTGATTTCAGTCCTCTCCAAGCTATCTAGGGGCATCCGTGTACCATTGGAATATATAACTTATGTGGATCGGCATCGGAGAAAGGTAAATGCTTTTATGCTCTATGCTTATAATACTCACTCTTTTTCATTAGATATCCCTATTTGACTTTGTTTCCTGCTCACTAAAAATGTCAAATAAGGCTTATTTAACGAATGTAGGGAGAAAGAGTCAACTTTTGTGTTGAAGATGATTTGGATTTTCAGTCGGATGGCAGTGGTGGTTGCTCAATGACCATGCACTTCTATTGTTTACAAAAGTATCTTTGTTGTGTTAGTGTGCTTCATGTTTCTAAAACATATCTGTGTCCCACATCTTGCCTAACACTCTTACGATTTTCTGATTGGTTGAGTCCCAGATGTCTGTCCCCATGTCTCAGTGTACAAAGGTCACCCTCTATCCTTTCTTCAAACATATCTCTAGTGTTTCATAAACTTCTTTGCATAATTGCTGTCAACTTGAACATGTTGCTGATTGTCTGACTCCCCTTCGCCATCCTCATATACGTAGTTGATCGGTCAAATGAGACTATACTTGCGTCGTTTATCGTTGATCTTTCTATTTTCATTAATCTGAGACATGGTGTATTGCAAACTTATCACTGCAGTCAGTCTTGGTTACTGTTGATCGGCATGAATGGTATTCCCCTCCTCGTATATATTCTCGTGATGACAGTTGTGGCTTATGGGTACCCAAGCCCGCCTTACCATCAGACTCTCCACTCCTGTCGCCTGGTATTTTTCAAGGTAATTGTAGTTCTAGCGATAACGCCATGCCATTAGATAATAGAGGGACTTGTCTAATGGACCTGACACATCAAGATAATCATCAAAAGCTACCTGATTGTGCTGCTAACATGGAGACTAATAGTGATGATGCTTCTGAGAAAGCTAACGCTTGGGATGAGTCCGATAATGGGAGCAAGAAGCGCAAAGTTAATGGGGTAACTATTACGGATAGTTTAGTGGATGAGTCTAAAGATGAAAGCTTGGAGGACGTTGGAATTTCAGAGAATGATGTCCCAAAGGATCATCAAGGTGAAACTGCTGCAGTGTCAAATACTTGTGTGCCTGAACGTGTAATAGAGCCTACTCTTGTTATGTTTGAGGTATGTATATCTGATCTTTTTTGTTGGGGTTTTATTTTTTTCGCTACGGTTCTTTTGTTTAATTCCAGATATGAATTTAATGTAAAATGTAGAGTCACTTCTGCATGTAAGAGAATGTATTGTAAAAATGTGTTGCGTTGGTTTCTAGTTTCAATGAGACATGGCTTACATCTTTTGCATAAAATTTCACAACCATTTTTGTCTGTGAATCTACGTACTGCGTAACTTGCTTGATCTGTTTGGATTGTCATTTAGAATTATATATTTTGTTGGGGTTTCCAACCTAGTCAATGTTTGTCCTTTTCCACTTATGGACTTATGGTATGTTTGGGAACCTATAATTGGAATTGAATTCCGGAATTAAGACATTTTAAGTGTTTGGGAACCCTTAGAATTTCGAATTGGGATTGGGATTGGGATTGGGATTGGGATTGGACTCAATTCCTCATAAATTCCAACGTAATTAAAATTTCGGACTCTCGAATCCCTATTATATAGTAGTCATTTGAATTCCATCGCTATTTGATTACGTTTCTTTGTGATGCAAATCTCATCGCAATATTTTTATTTATGATTTTTTTTCCCAATTGCAAATATTTTCCGTCACTATTTATTTTTTTCCTAATAAAATTATTATAAAAATAATTTTGGGGACTACGACCCATACCCGTTCCGCCCAATTCCAATTGCTATTCCAATTCTATTTGCATGAGTTCTCAAACATCATTGAGAAATTGAAATCCGGAATCGAATTCCACGTTATCTCCAAACAAATTTTTGGGATTGGATTGGAATTGAATTCAAACATTTTGATTTCTAGAATTTAAATCATGGAAATGAAATCAATTCCGCATTTCCAAACACTACCTTAGCCAATTTCACATGAATGATACGAAGTGTGACCTAATTGGTTCTCCGCGAGCTGTCTAAAAACTTGATTGCAATTGATTCTCCTTTTCTTTTCATATTCTGTTTAGGTCTTTTATTAGTGGGATCCTTTCTTTTGTTTTATTACTTTCAGGTTCATGTACCTCCTTCATGCATGCTCGATGGTGTGCATTCCCAACATTTCTTTGGTACAGGTGTCATCATTCATCACTCCAGGAACATGGGATTGGTTGTGGTCGATAAGAACACCGTTGCGATAACTTCATCAGATATCATGCTATCCTTTGCTGCATATCCTATTGAAATTCCGGGGGAGGTATCTTTTTTTTAAAAAAAAAAAAAATCTAAATTGCTTGAAGACCCGTAAAAAATCTCAACTTGATGATTTTAATGATGGTTTAGGTTGTTTTTCTCCACCCTGTACATAATTACGCGCTCATTGCATATGACCCTTCTGCTCTGGGAGTTGCTGGTTTCTCAGTAGTTCGGGCAGCCGAGCTTCTTCCAGGTTATAAACCTTCCCTTGTGATGTACGTTGTTTTTCTTTTCTGTATTTGGTTATGTTCCGATTTGAGCATTTGGATAGAGCTATTTTGCTGCTGATTGGCTAACTGAGGAAGATTCTCTTTCCTCCCTTGATAATTGATTTGGAGTCATTTATATGCTTCATTAGTTTTGTTAAAAGAATTTATATTGCCACCTCTAGTCCCATCCAGGGGGTACTTATTTGTGCTTATGCTCATGAAACTAATTATGCAAGTTATTAGTGAAGGTTTATTATTGAATTGAATGCTGAAAAGTGGAAGTCTTTATCCTAGTAGATGTTGGTGGCTATGAGTTGTTGAATGCACCTCGGTATAGTTGTGAATGCTTATAATTGGTAATATATTTGTTTTTTGATGACTAGAGCCTCAGTTACGTCGTGGAGATGCTGTATATCTTGTTGGTTTGAGTAGAAGTCTACAAGCAACTTCACGGAAATCCATTGTGACCAATCCGGGGGCTGCATTGAATATTGGATCGGCTGATTATCCACAATACAGAGCCATTAATATGGAAGTTATTGAGCTTGACACAGGTGATTTGGTTGAGCATTGATTATCTTTCACAAATCCATATTCCTTCCCAGTTCAAGTATATGAAATACCTCATCACTTCTGTACTCTATTTCCAAAAGACGAGAGCAACATCATAAAAAATGAATAAAACTTGTTATCCTAAAAACGTGAGTTTACGTAGAAGAGTTGCACTTTTAGTGTACCTTTGTGTTTTCCATTCCCAGTGGAACCAAAGCCTCCGTATTTTTTTGGGGTCTGGATTATTTTGCAATAAAGCAGAATGACTCACCTGCGCAATTTTTCATTAAGAAGTTGTCATTTGATGCAATTCTCGACTCAAATTTTATTTTGGCGTATTTAGTAATCAGCGGATTACTTTCAGCAAAAACAGGTTATAAATGACAGATTTTATAGAAGGATTGACCGACATTTTTTAATTCACAGAATTAGTTAAAGTGTTGGGTAATTAGCATATTAAGATTAATAGATTGTTATTTTTCTTTGTAAAATAAAAAAATGAAGTAAATTTTCCTATTTTAGAATGTCAACAAATATGCTGGGGTAACTAGCATGTTCTTTGCATATTGACCCCAAATCTGCTGTTTCAATATGTTGTTTACCAAACACCGAAACTGGCATATTGATTGGTCAAACATGCTAGACACGTTGAATATGCTATAAATCTTCCAACATGCCGTTTACTTTGGGTCATTCGGAAACAGCCTATATATGCAGTTACCACAGGGGTAAGGCTGGATTTATCCGGCCTTAACCCACTAGTTACAGGAGTCCTTGAGAACTGTCGTATTGAGATAGTGTTGTTGTTGTTGTTGATAAAAGCTGTCTTTTGAGGTGTTACTTTTTCTCTCTTCCTTTCAGATTTTGGCAGCACATTTTCTGGTGTCCTGACTGATGAACATGGTAGAGTTAAAGCAATATGGGGAAGCTTTTCAACACAGGTTTGTGTCTTTTTTGTTTTTTAATATCGTTTCTTCAAATTTAATAAACTTGCTGCTTCTGATATTTCATTAATTCATTTGTAGCTAAAGTATGGATCAAGTTCATCAGAAGATCATCAGTTTGTTAGAGGTATACCGGTCTATACCGTCAGTCAAGTCCTTGAGAAAATTTTATCCGGTTCAAATGGCCCACCTCTTCTTATAAATGGCATTAAAAGGCCCATGCCACTACTGAGAATATTGGAGGTGGAATTTTATCCAACCTTGCTGTCAAAAGCTCGAAGTTTTGGCCTGAGTGATGATTGGATCAAGGTATTGTTTCTCTTTATGTTTTATGCCATTTTCCCTATTTGTTACTTTTCTTTATATACTATATCATGTGTGGCAAATAACATGATGATTGTAGTACTTTCATGAATTATAAGTTCGTTCTTGTTTTCATTCATCAGTGAACGACCAATATTGATGTATTTTCTTCATAATAAGAAGTTGGCATTAGTACTTGCCTTTTGTTTGTTTCGAATCTCGGACATCAACCGACATCTCCTTGCTTTGTGAGGGTAGTGATTGAGATTTCAGTTTGATACCATCTTTAGATTCTGGATCCAACTTAACCACAAAGGTCTAAAAGAATCTAGAGATAGGTAATAAATACATCATTTTCTTAAGGATTGCTCTTGAGTGCATCTATTACATCTGATCGAGTTACTCAGGCTCAAACCAATTTTTTTATTTTTTATTTTTATTTTTTTGAGTTTAAGGGAGCGCACTATGTCGCGGGTAAGAATCAAACCCCCATCTTTTTGGTGTGGCTGTCTTTATGATGTTCATTGCTTGTTAAAGAAAGAAAAATTGTTGTTGGCTTGTGGCTGCCAACACAGAATACGTCAACTTAATGGAAGTTAATTAAAATTTAAAAATCGTTTGGTGACCCCTTCTCAACGATGTGCTGTGCTTCATTGACCTGGGTAGTGTAAATTATGCAAGGGTTGCTTAGGTCGTAGCTAAAGCTGGCAAGTTTGACCCGACCCGAACTCGAGCAAACCCGACTGAACTCGAAAATATTGCAACCTGAAACCGACCCAACCAGGTAGTCAGTGACCCGAACCCAACCCGACTCAGTATTGACCGACAAAAATGATGACCCGAATAGTTATTAAGCTTAATATTGATCAAAATGTATGATTTAGTGTTTAGTTTGATACGTTTGGACTTAATCACGAAGTAACTAAACCAAATAATGGTCGAAAAAACTAATTTTAATGGTTCAAAATTGAAGTAATGCGATAAAGTAACTAGATCCTATAATGGCCCGACCCGAACTCAACTCGTCCTGAAAGGGTGGCTCACCCGATATGACCCAAACCCAACCCGATTGCCACCTCTAATCGTGGCTTAGGATTAGCACACCACCCTTCCGGTCAATGGTGGTCAAATGTGCAGTGGTTCTTGCATTGCAGATGCATATAAGTATTCGAGTAAAGAAGATATTCCATGGATACACTACGTTTTGCAACTTGAAACACTGGCTCTTTGATAGGGATGTCATTCTTCATATATTAAACTCCTGTTTCTACTTTTCTTCCATATCCTATGATGAAAGGTGTATGCAGTACTAACTAGCATGATTGTTTCCCGATAAATTACTTCAAACCAGGCCCTAGTGAGGAAAGATCCTGTAAGGCGCCAAGTCTTACGTGTGAAAGGTTGTTTAGCTGGATCAAAAGCAGAAAAGATTCTGGAGCAGGGTGACATGCTATTGGCAATCAATAAAGGACCAGTAACATGCTTTCGCGATATAGAGAATGCTTGCCTGGATTTGGACAAGGATGATTATACTGATGGAATGTTGCAGATGACCATTTTCCGGCAGGTTGGTATATGGCATAATGTCTTTCTTTGGCTTCTCTTTCTTATTTAAGTCATTTAAATCTGATTTTTTTTTAATCTGAGTGATAATGTATCTGCAGGGACGTGAAATGGAAGTAGTGGTGGGAACAGATGTAAGAGATGGTATTGGTACGGTTCGTGTTGTAAATTGGTGTGGTTGCATAGTTCAGGATCCTCACCCAGCTGTTCGAGCTCTTGGATTTCTTCCTGAAGAAGGCCATGGTGTTTACGTGGCAAGGTAATTTTACTCCAACTGCTATGGTAGATCTCTATGTCTCTTTACCTCATTATAAATGATGGATATTTGAGTTGTATATTTAGCTTTCTCTTAAGAAGATTTAGCTTAATTAAGTAGACTGACAGGTCATTTGGCTACTTTCAAGGTCTAGTTTTCGATTTTAATTTATCTTGCCATGGCTGCTTGAGCGCTTTGATATAGCGGTGTTCTGGAAACAAACATCAGATTGTTATGCTGAAGCTAAAATCCACCCTACCATTTCACACTTTTACAGGTGGTGCCATGGAAGCCCAGTGCATAGATATGGTCTTTATGCCCTTCAGTGGATAGTTGAAGTGAATGGCAAACCTACTCCAGATCTAGATGCTTTTGTTAGGGTTACCAAGGTATATCAACTTATACTTACTGTATATTGCATTAGCTTGAACCTGTTAATTCTGGGCATTTTGCATGGATTTTGATCTCAGAATTTGCAAATATATGCACTTTTTATGATTGGTAACGCATTAGAATTTCAAGGTAGCATATTGTTAAGACATCAACAACAACATCAGAGCCTTAATCCCAAAATGATTTGGGGTCAGCTCACATGAATCATCCTTTAGAACCGTCCATGGGTGAATGCACACCTCAAAATGCAAAAAAAAAAAAAAATAGACAAGGGAAAAATGAAAAACAAAAGGGAGAGCGAAACCTAATACAAAGTCAAGGTAAACTTTTAGGTTTTAAAATCGAATTCCGGATTTCTTTTATAAAAACTTAAAATTTAAATCGAGAATAAAGATTAAAACGATTTTGAAAACCGAAGTAGAAGTTAAGGATCCGGAATACCTTAAAAGTAAACCAAGTAAAATATATAAGAAAGTGGTTGGTAAAAAAGGTGTAATAAAGGAGAGAAGAACAAATAAATTCTTTTAAAAATTAAATAAAAACACTAAATATGTCAACATCAAATATTGTGAAGACGTATTAGGATCATGTAAGTCCCCCTCCTTCCCTTGAGTCCATAAGTCCTCCTTATGGCCATTGGATGAAAAAATTGGAGGGTTGAGATTAAAAGCAAAAAAGAGGAATTAATATCTAATTAAACACTCTCCCTCTCTACCCATCCTAATTAATCACAAAATCTTAATTAATCACTAATCTAATATATCTACTTTTCCATTCCCCATTTCCTCCCTCATCTCACATAATTTCAATCCCCTCATCTCTCTAAAAACTCAAATCTTTCAAAAAACCAAATAAATAAAAAAACTCAAAAAAATCACCCAAATAAATCCTCTCCTTTGTTTGACCACCACTCCCAAATCTGAAAAAAAAAACCGGCCACCCTACCAACCACCCCTCCCTTCCACCACCACTCACCTTCACCACCACCTCACACGCCAGATCTGACCCGCGCACCAGCCGCCCCCACGACCACCACCACCCCACGCCAGATCTGCCGACACCACTCACCCCGACAACCACTCACTGTCACCCTTTCCTCTGACCCACCCACGACCACCCATCCTACCACCACCACTACCACTACCCTACACCTACAACAAAAAAACGACACAACTACCACTACATCTGAATTTCGCGAATTCACCCCGACCAGCCACGCTATTTCCGACAAGACTCATGGTGGTGATGTCCACGGTGGAACGTGGTGGCTGTCGACGAGAAAGGATGGTGTTGGTGCGGTGGTCAAAATGTGTTGTTGGCTTTTCTTTAAAAAAATCTCATTCATTTCTCTTTAAATACAAAGTTTTTAAAAATAAATGAGTGGATCTTATCAAGTTTTTATGATGGATCTCATTCATTTCTCCTATACATTAAGAAAGGATGACTTTTGTTTGTTTTTTGAAATAAGTTGGGTTGGTGGGTGGTGTTTTTATTCATTTCCTCTTCTTGCTTTGCTTTCACGATCAGTTATTTGATATTTTTTTTTTTTTTTTCGTTTTTGCCTTTTTTTTTTGATGTTTCAGATTTTGTATTTATTTTGTATTTTTTTGAGTTTGTTGCATGTGTAGGGTGATGGTGGGTGTAGGCAGTTTTTTTTACCTTCCTCTGAGTTACTATGAGTAATTTGAGTCCCTCATATATTTTGAGTCCCTAAGTTCTCGTATATTTTGAGTTCCTAAGTGTTTTTTTTACCTTCCTCTTTTGAGTTATTATGCTTTTAATCTCAACCATCCATTTTCTCTAAATTGGATTTATGGACTCACACCTTAGAGGTATCCTAGTACACTTTTAATGAGGACTTTTATTTGTTGTTTCAAAATTACATTTATCTCTATTATTAAAGTTGCATTTTTTCCATTAAAATTACACTTTTTTCCATTAAAATTACACTTTTCTCCATTAAGATTACACTTGTCTTTATCTTTATTAAAGTTACACTTTTCATTATTAAAGTTATACTTTTCACTAATAAAGTTACACTTATTAAAATTACCGTTTTTTCTATTTAAATTACATTTTTCTCTATTAAAGTTACGATTTTCTTCATTAAAATAACACTTTTTTCTATGAAAATTACACTTTTTTCTGCTAAAGTTACATTTTTCTCTATTATTAAAGTTACACTTTTGTCCATTAAAATTACACTTTTATCTATTTTAATTATACTTTTTCTGTTAAAATTACATTTTTCTCTATTATTAAAGTTACACTTTTCTCTATTAAAATTACACTTTTATCTATTAAAATTACACTTTTTTTCTGTTAAAATTACACTTTTCTCTATTATTAAAGTTATACTTTTCTCCATTAAAATTACACTTTTATCTATTAAAATTACACTTTTTTGTATTAAAATTACACTTTTTTTTATTAAAATTACACTTATTTCTGTTAAAGTTACACTTATCTCTATTAAGGGTACCCTCTCAAGCACTAAAGTTACACTCTCAATGGACTAAAGTTACACTCTCAATGGATTAAAGTTACACATTGAATATGGACTAGAGATATACTCTCAATGGACTAAATTACAATTTAATGGACTAAAATTACACTTTGGTTGACTAAAATTACACTTTTGGACTAAAATTACAATTTAATGGACTAAAGTTACATTTCTGGACTAAAATTACAATTTAATGGACTAAAATTACACTTTAATGGACTAAAGTTACACTTTTAAAAGACTAAAGTTACACTTATAAATCACTCAATTTACAATGAGTTGTGTTAAAATTTGAAAAAAAAAATAATAATATTTCTCAAAAATTGACGTAAAATTGCTTCAAAATTTCAAATTTATCGTAAAACGCAAAATTTGTCGTAAACTTGCTTCAAAATTTGAAATTTCAAAATAATATCCGTCAAAACTGCTTTCTTTTTGTTAAAATTACACTTTTTTTTGTTAGAATTACACTTTTAAAACAGTAAAAGTCTCATAAAATTTGTATAAACTCTCTCAAAAAAAAATTTTAAAAACTTGAAAATATAAGAAGACAAAAGATAGTGTTAAATGGGTAGAATAATCAATTAGTGAATCTATAATTAAAGCTAGAGAGAGAAAGTAGAATTAATTAGTGTATAAGAAACTAATTAGTGTTAAGTGTATTTTTTGCTTTTAATCTCAACCATCAATATTGGAACATCCAAGAGATGTAGTGAGGACTTAGGGACTCCAAATATATGAGGGACTTATATGAACTTTACTCTTGTGAAGACATCAAACCATAAAATCTTTTAAATCGTGCAGAGGAATTGTAGTAAACGCACTGTCATGTAATATCATATTAAATGTTTGAATGTCATAAATTCGCAACTCACATACTGGTTTATTGCAAGTCGTGTACGAGATAGTCTTGTCATGGTATGGTTGTGCTTACTAATATTTGATATTCTTCAGCTATTTGGGTAATTAACACCGTATCACTGTGAATCATTCTTGTTTAAGTACTTGTTTTGTGCCGTTCGTTATATTGCCGCAGCATCAGTTCAGTAGTAGTCAGTCTGCTTAGAACAATGATTAAAGGTTCCCTATCGAATCTGTCTTTCTTCCTTGTTCGACTTTGCTTCGCAGTTCGAGTCGCTATTTTGCGGCCCCTTTCCCGTGTCATTCACCCGATGCGGCTTACCACGCTGCATTTCTCTATACATGTCATTTATTCTCTATTAACACGTCTTATGTGCTTTCACTCGAAACATACTTAATTCCAACCATTGTCAAACTTAAAGGGAAAAATTGTGTAGTTTTTTGAACTAATTACTTTCTATCCCTGATTTTATTAGAACCATCAGCACGAGTGCCTATGCCCAAGTGGTCACACTTCACCTATTTTTTTTAAAATATCCTCGTAATTTTTATTCGAAAATTAATGCCATATACCCGTGTACGAGTGTTAAATGCGTACGGAAATATGAAGTGACATTGCAACATAGACTGTGCTACTATTGTATTTCAGTCTTCTTGTCTAATATTTGCATTTAATCAATGAGCAGGAACTAGAGCATGGGGATTATGCACGTGTTAGAACCGTTCACTTGAACGGCAAGCCTCGAGTATTAACATTAAAGCAGGATTTGCATTATTGGCCTACTTGGGAACTGAGATTTGATATTGACACAGCTCTTTGGCGCCGGAATGTGATTAAAGCCCTTGAAACTACTGTTGTATGACTGTGAATCATGCCCCTTGGGAGTATGTGATCCGGAAATTTGTTTGTACGTCGAGCCTCAGTTAATTTCAGAACTTGTACGATTCAATTCTAGGCTAGAGTCATAGCTTGACTGCATGATTTATGTATCAAACCCTAAAATATGAAGCATTGATCAACTAGGGCTTGCTTTTGACGACATTACTTAGTATTGGGCTAATCGAGCTCAAAAAAAGGGAAAGTAGAGGTCGGTGGTAAATGGTGGTACGGACAGTGAAAACGGGTGTTGATTGCGCCATAAATGGGCAGGTGGTTCTTATTTCCCCCTTTTAAGTGGTATTATTACCCTTTTTTTCATTTCTACCACGGACCACCGTTCTCCGTCAGTTTTCACTATTTCTTCTTATTTTGAGCTCTTTTTCATACTATATACTCCCTCCAATTTCATTTATTGTTCCCCTTTCTTTTTGGCATAAGAAATAAGAGAATCAATTTGGACCACACAATACACATGACCCCACATCAAATTGATTTTGGACCACACAAAGTTGTCCAAAAAAGGAAATAGGGAACAATAAGGAAAATGGATGGAAAGGGAAAGAGGAACAATAAATGAAATTGGAGGGAGTAGTATATACTCCCTAACAATTATTGTCGTCCAGAGCAAAGCCATAGAGAATAAAGATGCATTCATCTTATTTGTAATTTATATGCCCGCATTTTTCCATTGGTAATGTCTAACTGACATCAGTTTACACTCTTTGTTTAGCTCTTTAATCATGTTATCCAAGTTGTTCATCTTTTTTACTATGAAGTATATTGTTCAAAATTCATTGCGCAACATGGAGATAGAAAGACCTAAGTCACTATATTTCAGACTGATTGAGAGAGGTCACAAATACTGGTTGTAATGAGAATTAATTAGCATATCAAACGATATATATCAGCCCAACAGTCTTTGTGATTCTTTCTCTTGATTTGATTAGAATTACGGAAAATTCACGTGGTATCCTTGAACTTTGCCACATTTTACGTGGTACCCAACTTTTTAAGTTTGTGCACATTATATCCTTGAAATTTGATTTTCAAACACAACATGTCCTTTTTATCGTTTTTAAAATTTTCAATTGAGCATAAATTATAAACCAGAAATCGGAATTAACTATTTTTTTTTTTTCAAATTGATTAACTCTTCGAGATCTATAAATTGAAAAAACGAAAATGGTCATTTGGAAATTTATGATCGAAGGTATGTTTGATTTGAGATTTTCGTTAAAAAAAACCCTATAAAATGTCAGCCAACAATTTTTTTTTCTCGAATTGTAGATTATGACAAGATAATCATTTAACGAAAAAAAATGGCCGATTTTGAATTCCGATCTAGGAGTTATGCACAATTGAGCTTTTTTACAGCGACAAAAAGGATACGTTGTGCATGAAAATCAAACATTGAGGGTATAATGTATACAAACTTAAAAAGTTGGGTACCATGTGCAAAATGACAAAGTTCGAGGGTACCACGTGAATTTTCCGTTAGAATTATTGAAGAGCATCAATTAATTGCGTTGTAAAATCCTGATATCGTTAGAAAATCATGATATGGTGTTACCGATAAATAAACAAAATGTTTATTCTATGGGTTTTTCTAGAAACCAAAATAGGAAAGAATTAAATGCTATTTTTATGGTAAATTGCAATATCTCATCATTTTTAGTTCTATTTACAAGAAACACATTTAACTAGTTTTAAACCCGTGAAATTCACGGTTTGTTTTAAACTTTGTTTATATTTTCTCTATTTTTTTTATCTTTTCATCTGCTTTTTGAAGGCCAAAGTTTCTGAACTTTAATCATAAATATGTTGAAAATAAAATATTTATTTATTATCAAAATATTTGTTATAATTTATATAACCCGTGAAATTCTTGGGTTGTTATAATTTATAAATATATAAAATGATTTAAATTATGTTTAATTAAAAGGTTATAATTTTTAGTATTAAAGAGTATACTTAAAACTTATGAAATGATTTAGATTTTAAAATTATACTATTGTCACTTATCGTTGACCCATTGAAATTAATAAAGATGGCGATTTAGTTACAAATTCAAAAATTTTAAAAAAAAGTGTTCAAATGGAGAGAATGGCCGATTTAGTCCTAAAATATAAGAAACAATTATGTTCGTAATTTATACATGAGAAATATGAAAAATGAACTTAACAAAATGTATCCGATTCTTTTGAATTGGCCCATTTTTATTTTTATTTTTTAAAGATTTGTAAGGATATTTTAATGAAATTGGACACTTCCTAAAAATAGGAGTGAGTACTATTTCGATAAATTACAGTTGTACATAGTGCCTCATTTTTCTTTTTTTTTTAAGGAAAAGAAACTAGGTTGAATAAAATCAACCTATAACATCCTCGGATGAGAACGGTAAAAAAAGTCAAAACTTTTAATTTACCAAGAAAATCATAAATCATCATACAGCTAAAAAAATACTTCAAAACACCAGGAGGAAAAAAACATCAATCTCAGGAAAAGCAGAAGAACCAGAACAAGAGCAACAACATATGGAAAATAAGACCAAAGATCAAACTTACAAGCAGGAAATTAATGTGACAATTTCAGCCAATTTAGACTTCCAAAGAAGGAAAATAAATTTCCAATCTCCAGAAAAAATGCTAAGAATGAAGATTTATGAAATCAAATCCTCCAAATATTAATATTGTTTTGCTAAAATCAGATATTAAGATTCAAAAAAAGTTCTATTTCAATTTTTGAAGTATACCTTCATTCTTAAGATAAATGACTGAAAAAACTCTCCAATGCTAAAACGGAGAGTAATTAAAGTCGGATCTTATAGAAGGTAAAACTCAAGAAGAGTGACAAGAAGAAAATTCTAGCAAAAGAGACGGAGAAAAGATGGGAAGAAGCTGGGGATTCAACCCCATTTCTATTTCTGGTGATTCTTTTTGCCTTTTTTGAGAGGATTTTATCTCTCTAAGTACTTAGAGAGAGAGAGAGAGAGAGAGAGAGAGAGAGAGCCCGCCTCATTTTTCTTGTTGGTTACTCCTATTAGATGTCACTTTTGTTCTACTCGTATGTTGTACTCCATTAGAGAATAAGATTAACTCTCCTTATCGGTCTTGTTTATTCAACATAATAGCAAGGGTAATACGAAATATTTTCACGTAAATTTTGAAGTCAAGGAATTATAAAATTGTATCCATCCAATTTGCCCGTTTTCTATATTGTGGATATTGTTTTGATATATTTTAACTAAAAGTTGGTTTAGTAACTTCAAATTTTCATTGTTTTTTTCATGTCATATGTTTATATTTTAAATAAATTTTCTATATAACGTAGATAGTAGCTGACTTGAAAAGGCGAATATAATGTAAAATTCTTCATTGTGTTTGTTTGCGAGAGTGCTAGTTTTCTTACCCAAAAAAATACATATATTTCATAATAAATGCATAAAATATGAGTTTTTCATACTCGTATAATCGTACATCAAATTCGAAGATGTCTTAGTCTAATGATTAAGATTGAGATATTTTGGACAATAGATCCCAGCTTCGAATATCTCCTCCCCTATATTATAATGCGACTAAGTGCGCGCTTCGTGAGATTAAAAAAAAAAATATTAGTACACCAAACCCGTAAAATAAATTTCCCAGATCAACTCATTAACTCAAAACCATCCTTTCTATTTTATTGCACAGCCCAAATAAAAATTTCAATTAAAAGAACCCCACCCAAATGAAAATTCATCCCCATCAAAATAGGAGCAGTAGTGCTAGAGTGCTCGATAATCACCATCATTGCGCTAAATTGAAGCGAATAGTGGTGAACGAATCAGATGTTAGGGTGAGCTGATGGTTCTCGGTGCAGATGGGCAGTGTAATGATCTGTTTGGTGGTGCACCAATTCTTATACCATGCACCCAAGAGTATGTTGCATGGTACTCCCATCAATTTTTTTTAGTTGTAATGTAGTTAGTGAGTAGTTATTAAAAGGTGTATACATATTTAAAATAACTTTATTTTTAATCTAACTACCAATTTTAAAAAAACAAAAAATCACTAATGTTCATAATATTTTTTACTCAATAAAAAAAGATCACATTTGCTATATTTTGAAACTCGTTTATAATATTTAAATATATAATCACAAAATTTAAGTGATATATTAACACGTTAAATTGTGTGAATATGTATATTTTGTTAAATGAATATCTCTGTTTGTTGTTCTTATGAACAAGCAATTTGTGAACATGTCTGTTATATTGTTTGAATATCTATATTAGTTGTGTGAGTATGTGAGTTTTACTTTATGAATATAATTTTTAATCTATGTGAATATGCTAGTTATGTAATATGAATATCTGATGAGTATGTTAATTACGTGATGTGGATATCTCATTTTTATGAATATGTCAATTATGTGATGTGAATATGTGAGTAAAATCAAAATAAATACCAAAATATATCAAAAATGATCTCTATTTATAGAGGAACGAAAATTATAAATTGTGGTACAAATTTTTTATATTTTTCAAATGTATCAAATTTAAATTTTAAAGGTTTTAAGTTTTGATTTTATGGTTACCAATAACTAAATGATGAGAGTATCCTACTCCCTACTCATGGGAGTAGGATATAATTTATCGTGGTGCACGCTGTCAATAATTATGTGCGCAAACGGTTTCGAACTGATGTCGGGTTTCGGGCTTGTGCGTGGTTGTGTATAGAACTCACACAACCATGGATAACACGAATTGGTTGCTGCTTGTTTTCTGTTGAGACGGAGGTTGTAACACCCGCGAATTTCCCATTTTAACATTTAAAATTTATTAAACCGTTTGATTACTTTATTTTATATTTTTGAATTATTCAATTTAATTAATTTTATGCCAAACACGATTTTTATAAAAGTAATATATAAAAGCTCATTTATATAAAAATACGTATTATTAAATTATATTCTTAAGGCATAATATATATATATATATATATATATATATATATATATATATATATATATATATATATATATATATATATATATAGAGGAAGGATCAACTAAGGTCCTTACATATATTAAGTCCATAAGTCCTAATGTGGACGGTTGGATCAAGCAAAGCAATGGCCACGATTTGGCAGTCAAACCCCACTAAACCCCATTAAACTAATATTTTTGATTTACCTCTCTCCTCTTACCCACTAACCCATGCACGCAACACTGTTTATCCATCAGACAATGATCATTTCCCTCCTCATTTTCTAGACAATTCAAAACAACTTGCGGGTATTTTTCCCTCTATTTCCTGTCATTTCGTCTTCCTTTTCTTTCTTCACTATTCTGATAACTCCATTTTCATCACTACCAATTAACTCCATCCTAACAAACGCCATTTTCATCACTACAAATTAATACCAACTCGCGTGCAAACTCGGCTGTCTCCATTTTTTTATAAGGTATTTTCTCCATTCCTTATTCAAAGGATTTGTAGTTTGTTTTTTTTAATTATTGCCTTTGTTAAACTATCATAAAAAGAGTTCATTTGATTTTTCAATTTTCAATTATGGGTTTGTTGATGTTTATTTGTTCAATTGTTAATTATGGTTGTGCAGATCAAATTCGAGGTCATTTGATAATTAACAATGGTTTTTGCCAAGAAAAATGCCAAGAAATCTTCCAAGAAATCTGAATCGAAGGTAAAAAATCTCGTGTTGTTGGTATAACTCTTATAGAATGATTTGTAACTTCAATTAAATATCTGTATAACTCTAATCCCAATTGTTTGTCATCTACAGATGGATGTTGTAGAAAGTATTGACACGGGAGTTGATATCCAGGTTAAAAGTTTCGATTTTGATTTATACGTTACTAGATGTCTAACTCTGCTTACTAGATGTATAACTATAGTACTCAATATGTATAACTCTGGGTAATTAATGTAAAACTGTGGTTAATAGATGTATAACTCTAGTACGCAATATGTATAACTCTGGTTGCTAGATGTATAACTCTGGGTTCTAGATGTATAGCTCTTCTGATTCTGTGACCAACTCCTTCTTTATAATGTCAAACTCTAATTGTTATATGTATGACTATACTTTTAATTAGTTTCCATTCATAGAGTTATACAATATATGCCTACAGTTATACAATTTATACCTGGATATATACAATATATAGCTAGAGTTATACAATTTATACTTTGGAGTTATACATTAGATGCTGTATATGCTTACAGTTATACATTGTAACTCTGGGTAATTAATGTAAAAAACTGGTTAATAGATGTATAACTTTAGTACGCAATATGTATAACTCTGGTTCATAGATGTATAACTCGGGTTCTAGATGTATAGCTCTTCCGATTACGTGACCAACTCCTTCTTCATAATGTCAAACTCTAATTGTTATATGTATGACTATACTTTTAATTAGTTTCCATTCATAGAGTTATACAATATATGCCTACAGTTATACAATTTATACCTGGATATATACAATATAAAGCTAGAGTTATACAATTTATACTTTGGAGTTATACATTAGATGCCTGGACTTATACCTGAGTTATTCCCTGGAGTTATTCATTATACTGTATATGCTTACAGTTATACATCTAGGACTAGAGTTATACATTACATGACCAGAGTTATACTTTCTATTGCTAGAGTTATACATCTAGGACTAGAGTTATACATTACATGACCAGAGTTATACTTTCTATTGCTAGAGTTATACATTTTATCGCAGTCATTTGTGGTATAACTCGATTACATGTTGAATAACCTGTCTGTCATATAATGTATAACGGAGTTATACAATATTTGGTTAGAGTTGTACATTTTATTCCTGGAGTTCTACATTATATGCCTAGAGTTACACATTAGATAACTTGTTATTATATGTATAACCGCATCTTAATCTGAATCCCTTTTTTGTTTGTCACCTACAGATGGATGTTGTACCAAGTCTGAGAAGGAGCGATTCTCGGGTTCAAAGTTTGACCCTTTTATAATCGTTGTCATTTGTTGTATAACTCGATTACATTTTGAATAACTTTTCTTTGTTAGAATGTATAACTCTTGATATTTCCTGATTAACTCTATTATCATAATGTATAACTTTTCTTATATTTTGTATAACTCTGACTATCTATTGTATTACTTTAATTCACAATATGTCTATTTCTTTGTTCCAAATATCTCTAATTGCAACTACGATATGATTAATTTTGTGTGTTGTCCTTGCTTTTCCGCAGATGGTTGAGGCCAAGCCAAGGGTAAAGAGGGTGCATGAAGTAACGGTTTCGTGTCGACCTCAAAGACTTGTCTCTGTCATTGAAAAGCTTAATGAGGATCAGGTGTCCGCTGTTAAGAAAATTGGGTTTGGTGGCCTTTTGGAACTCAAGATTAGCAGCTTCCCACTTGCACACGTTCGCCTGTTCTTGGAGTCCTTCTCGACGGGTCATATGTGTTCGGGGCTTCGCGGAAGAAGGAGTTTATGATCGATAAGCATGACGTGCATGATCTGCTTCTTGTTACCTTTCGGACCCAGCCCTCTCCCTTTGGTGCCTGTGAGCTCGCAGAAGGGGTCCACCGATCCCGAGAATAAGGAGCTGAAGGATAAATGGCGGCAAGCGTACGGGGTGGCCAAAGGGAATAGTTCAATACCCTTAGGGAAAGTTTTCAAGCAACTTATGGAGTACGAGGAGGCGGACGATCAATTTTGCCGCCTATTTGTTTTGTTCTGTATGTCTTCATTCCTCGCACCCACCCCAAACAACGGGATAGATTGGAAGCTGTTAAGGGCTGTAGAAGATCCTAAAGCCATCCCGCATTTTGACTGGTGCTCTTATATTTTGGACATGACGGTGAAAGCGGGGTAGATCAGAAAAAACGGGTAACAATGTTGAACGGGTGTATCCCGTTCCTCATGATAAGCTACTTTCAGCGATATGATTACAAGGGTAAGCCTTGTGAACATGATCTACCTTTGATCAAACATTGGGATGAAACTGCGCTTGTAGAGAGGGTAAAATTTGAGGTGGGTCAAGGGGGATTGGGTACTTTAACCTTGTCTAAGACCAGGTATCCAAGGTGCCTTCAAGACCCCTCTTATGGAAGGAGTGTGGACGATGGCAGCGCCTCGGCGGCCCGCGTGAACCCAAACAACTGTTGCTAACAGCCCCCCCACGCTCTCTCTCCTGCCCAAGTTCTGAGAAGAAGTTCCTTCAGATAGAACTACCATCAGGCGTCGAGGATGACCAGGAATTGAAAGCTAGGGCTGTCGATGTAAGTGCAAACTATTATATATTTCTGCAGATGGATTCTGTTTCAGCTTAACGTACCCATATATTATAATATAACTAACTTAGTGTACTTCTTGGATTCAGGGTACCCACGAGCTTTATCTACAAATGCAAAGGAACGCTATTGTGTTCTATTCATGGTACGCACATGCAACCGCACGGATCAAAGCTGTAACTAGTGATCCGACGGGCCTAAATCCTAGTCAGGCCTCTCAAGAATTCTTTGAGGGTGAAAAGATTCAAAAGTACGTCGCTGAAGCAGAACAGATTGCAGAAAGGCTGAAGGTTTCTGTGGGTAACGCTCCTGCATTCGGAGAGGTAGTTACTGAGCCTCCCAAAAAATCTGACGGAATCGATGCATCTACGCGTCAAATAAGTGAAGTTCTGTCTAGTCTCGCCAATGATGCGGGTGGCAGGGGTGGTAACCCCCGTGTTGAGCCGCGTCTAGAGTCCGTCAAAGCCGAGACACCAACGAAATCGATTCTGCGATTTCATGGTCAAAGATTATGGAGGAAGTGGGAGGTGATACAGTCGTTTCTAAGCCGTTGTCACCTGATAGCCCAGGGTTAGAGGATCAAGTTGTGTGCACCCCCGCCCCAACTGTCAGAGAACTGTTGTTGGAGGCGTGTTACACCGAGCAGGAAATTGACGAAACTCTTGGACCGTCAAAGGACGATGAGGCTCGTCTCTGGAAAGGTGATGTGGGGCATGAGCACGTTCATGAGGACGGATTGAATGAAAATGCTGAAAATGGTGGAAGATTGTCAGACACTGACCATGAAGGAGCAGCAGACATTGTAGGCCAAGCTGACGGATGGTCAGAGAATGCTGAATCTCGCCCCGTGGTAGGTGATGAGGTGCATGAGCAAGTTCATGGGGAGGGATTGCAAGAAAATGTTGAAAGAATGTCAGACAATCAACCGTCAGAAAAGGCGATGGAAAAATCTACGGTCCCAGAATTGGGTTTGGACACACAAGAATTGATGGAGTGTCTGTTTTCTACTGCTGAAATGAAGGAAGCTGCATGTGGACTTCCAGCGTACGGGAGTGGTCCTGGTGGCGAGGTAATTTTTTTAATTTGCGATAAATACTTTTTATACAATGTTTTTTTTTTTTTTATTGGTAGTGTATAACTCTATGTTGATATAGTATAACCTTGTTGAAACTTATGTTGAGGCCTTGTAACTGTAGTATAACCGTAACGTATGGCCGGTTGGTACAACTCTTAACCAAGATATCGACCACGATTATACAAAGATATGACTAGAGTTATACAATAGATGCTTTAGAGTTATACATTAGATAGCTGGAGGTATATCTAGAGTTATACAGTAGAGTTATACATTATAGTGTATATGCTTACAAAGGTGATACATTATATGGCCGTTATACATTTTATGCTTACGATTATACATTTTATGGCCAGAGTTATACGTTTGGCGTTTAATTTTTTTATTTTTCATTCAGGCCACTTTGAAGAAGGATGTAATTGAGAATGTTGGACAACATTCTAACAATGGGGGAGTAAACGTAGATGTTGTCGAGGGTGCGGAGATCACCCGGGGAATCCTTCAACCGAATGTACTGAAATGAAATCCCCCTGACTTTCATGAGCACGGCAGAGGTGAATGAGGCATTTGCCGGGGTTGAGGAGCGAATGATCGGTCTTTGCCAAAGAAGGTTTGGTAGTTGAAATCGCTGGTGCTAGGGTTGAGCCGGTTGCACCACATCCACCCCCTATTTATGTGCCGCGATGTGACATGATCCACCATCCCTTCTTGCTGCATTCAGCTGACCCCCTTCCGTGTATGGACATTGTACCGAGAACCTAGGTTGTTCTCGGGATTGCGGGCACCCGAACCCGACCAAAGGCCGACGTATGCTCACGATGGTTGCGTTTTAACAAGGAACGTTTCAGGACGGTGTTCGGGGTGAGGAAGGATGTAATGGATTATGTATTTGATGAATTCCACGACCATAATAAATCGTAAGTAAAAGATAAGTTTTACCTATATTTCAATACGACAGACAAACAGGCCATGAATGCATTCCCTTGCTGCGTGTCTCAATTTTGCTAATCCTTTGTAGGGAACAATTGGTCACATATCCCACACCAAACGCATAACGCGTATTGATCTCCAGGCGTTGATGCCCGGGGCTCGGTTCTGGAAATGTCATCGATTCGCGGTCCGTGCTACTCAATCGCTTACGCACGCGAACACCGCAAAATGTTTCAAGTTCGCGCTGTTTCTTTGGCCTAAGTCACTCTGTAAGTGTGCTCGAACTCCGCAAGTTATTTTGTGACAACCTGTACGTACCTTGTGATACTATTACCAACCCCCGTCTATCATTTTTATAGGCCCTAGCAATTGAAATTTGGCAAGGCAGGAAGAAAAACTTGGTTGTTGATCATTCTGAAGGCTTTTGTTACGCGTGGGACATGTGGCAAGAGTCGTGTCCTAGTCCATTCCAACTGGACTCCGATATGGTGAGCTCAGATATCAATATAGAGACATTTACATACTGGAATTATTCATTATTTTCGTAGAGTTTAACAGTATATGCTTAGAGTTGTACAATATATGCTTTAGAGTTAGGCATGGAGTTTTACCTAGAGTAATACCCGGAGTTATGCACTACACTCGTATATGCTTACGAGTTGTACAGTTTATGGCTAGAGTTATACATCCTATGCCAGGTTATACAAGATATAACTTTAGCTTTCAGAATTACTAGAGTTATACGTTCTAGGGCTGAAGTTATACATTATTTGTCTAGAGTTATACAATATATGCTTAGAGTTTTGATGAGTGGCTAATTTCACTCCATAACTCTAGGCATATAATGTAAAACTTTAACCATAGGATGTATAACTCAGCTTGCACATAAAGTACAACTGTAAGCATATACGAGTATAATGTATAATCTGAGGCATCTCGCTTAGTGTACATAATGTACAACTGCAAGAATATACTTTGTATAACTCTCGAAATTGAATGTACAACTCTACACATATAATGTATAACTCGGGCACACACATCGTATAACTCAACTACGCACAATATGTATGCCTCTAATCTGCTATTTATGTTTCAAAACCCTTAGATTTTTGGTGCATGTTTGTAGGTATTCGTCCCGGTTAGCAGTGGTGATAAAGATCATTACTCTTGCATTTGCATAAATTTCCTCTCCGAGCAGATCGAGTACCTTGATAATCGTTCTTACGAGGACGATCTTCCTCGACATTACCATACGGAGGGATTGCGCGTATTCTTTATCGTAAGACTTATAAAACTGGTGACTAGATTAATTATCAGCTCCATTTGTTTTGTTAATACGTCTTCCCCTTTTAAACGCCTTGCCTAACTTCCGCCAGGCTGATGCAATGGGAAGGTATATGGCCTACAAAGGGCTCGACAAAGGCAAAAAAGTTGAAGGGTTCCCTTTTGTCAACATTAAATTCAATCGGCGGGGAGCGGGACATACGCCAATGACCGTGGTCATGCGTCATGATTCATATGTTGCTGTACCGTGGAGAGCCATTCGATTGTACCCTAGGGACTGAGGAAAGCAATGACCTCATGCGAGCGGAAATTGCTGCAACCCTTGTCCTCAGTGACATTAACTTGGACAGGGAAGAAGTGTTATCCAGGGTATCAGCTTTCAAGGAGCTTAAAGACCGTGAATTGGAGGAGGTGCGTGATAAACAGAGGACACCCGGAACACAAGTGGAAGGAAGAGAGGTGTTGGAAACGCCGGTGAGAACGATTCGCTAAACGACCTTGCTCTAAGGTCGGTTCAACCTTCCGACTCCACCTTCCAAAGTAGCCCCGGGCGGACGCCCTCCGCCGGGCCCTCTCACCGTTAATAGCCGCTCCCGGGGTAAGGGCGACGGCCTTGGTTGCACCAAATATGTCGGCAAACTAGACGCCGACCTTACCGTGGTCGCCAAGATGATGAAGATGAACAAGGCATTAACTAGGGACATCCCGGTGTATCGCAAACAAGTGGCTGACTACGTTTTTCTTGATGACTACAAATTTCCAAATGAGTAAGTTTGTCTAAAATCCTATTTTTTTATCATATTAAGTTTTATTAATATAGTCACATTTCCATACTTGGGAATTCTACCGTATTTTGAGTAGAGTTTTTGCAAAGATATGGTCGAGTTGTACAATATATACTTTGGAGTTATACATTAGAGGCCTGGAGTTATACCTAGAGTGATACATGGAGTTATATGTTTCATCACTGGAGTTATAAATATCGTTAATGGGGTTACACATTCCTAAACTGCAGTTATACGTTTCACCAGTGAAGTTATGCGATCATTTTAATAGCGATTACCTTCCCATTTAGTATACGTTATAGCCTGATTAACTCCTTCTGTCTGAACTACAGTGAACCACTTGTGAGTTATGGACGGCACGGAACAATTAATAGGTTGCAAATGTTGTCTATGCTCCCTGAGACGCCAATGGATGAAAACGTGATTGAGTGTTGGTCCTTGTTGCTTAATCGATTGGAGGCAGAGGATTGCGGGCTTTTTCGTTCGTCTTTCTTCGGTATCCGTCATATGGTATTGTCTTAATCAATCCCTTTAATATGTTATAAGAGTTGCACATACCCTCTTTAAAACTCACAGTGGAAATCAAGTCTAAAGTTATACATTCCTGCCCTGGAGTTAAACATTTTGTTTTGAGGAGTTATTAACAACCAGTATGAACTCAGGCATTCTTCATTATGCTATAAGAGGTACTGTGCAACTCCAATGCACAACCCCTATAACTCCACTGGTATCCTCACACATATACTGCTACTTGAACAGGAAATAATCTTGAACCTTGTGCGAGACCCTGTCCAACAAACACCGGACACCGACAGGTTGTACAATACGTGGGACGTATTCCGAACCGATCATGGGATGATTTCACTTCAAGGCTGATTTAATCTTCGTACCCATTAAGATTGAAGCCCATTATGCATGTGTGTGTATCAACTTTAATTCTAGGACGATTGATCTTCCGGATCGTAAGTACTATTCAAGTCCGCGGCAATCGGAGATATGCAAAGCTGGTCACATTGTTGTAAGTGGAATTAAATTGTAATTATGTTCAACATCTAAAAAGTGGGGTCACCGCTTTTACAATCTCACTTTTTGACGTTCTTGCCTCTGCCAGGCGAGCCTCATGAGCGACTACGTGGAGTCGAGGGTCAAAGAGAAGAACGGAGGGAAAGACATACCGGCTGCCCAGCGTTCGATTCGTCGATCCCGTTTGCCTGGCATCATCAAACTATAAATGACACCGAGTCTGGCTTGTTCGCCATGATGCACATGTTAATGTACGAGGGGGAAAGGTTTGATCACGTTGATCTCGAGAGGAAGGTGAACCGTCGCTATTTGGTGATCCATTAGCGCGACGCTTCTCCTAGCCGACATGAACGCATCGGGGAAGCGATTCGGACAAGGTCAATGTTTTCATCGGCGATAAATTACGAGATAGCCAAGCAATTAGAAGCCGACGGAAAGCGGCGCGGAGAGGACCAAAAAAACCTGCTAAAAGATAGAATTTATTTCCTTTTGATTATGTATCCTCTTTTTTTGGAACTCTAGTATGTTGTCATGAAACTCCTTGACAACTTAGACAACTTTTTGTCATAGATTGTTACTATATCATCTTGGTCAGTGATAATTAAAATCCAAGTTTCGCAAATAAGTATTAGAGTTATACACTCTGTGAAGTAAAGTTATATAAATTATGTACAGGACTTATACATCACATGACTCAGCAGTTTTGAAACAAAAGGCAAAATTTATCGAGAACTGACTAAGAGTTATAGAAAAAACATCAACATGATTATACAAACCGTGTACCGAGTTATACAACATATGACTGATTGCGATTATGTAAAAGGCAATTGTTATTAGACAGTTATGAGTTTTACAAAAAATAACAACAGTTATACAAAATGTGAACAAGAGTTATACACTCTGTGAAGTACATTTATCCATATATGGGTAAAAGAGTTATACAACATTAGCTTGAAACTTCACAGGACCATATTCATCGAAGTTATACAAACCGGAAGGTGCAACCCCCTTCAAAATAGACAAAAGCTAGCTATTAAATACCCCTTCCGTCTCACCGGATTTTTTACCTTTTAAAGAAAAAAAGATTGTAAATAATTTGTTGAGACGGGGGTATTTTTCTACTGCCGACTACTACGGCATGTTAAGTTTCTCTATTCTTCTTCTTCGTCGTCTTCGTCTTCTTCGTCTTCTTCTTCTTTCTCTTCTTCTTCTTCTTCTTCTTCTTGCTTGATCTTTGGTGAAGACGGTGGATGCTCGAGAGAATGGGTTAGGGCGATTCCGTTTATCGTGGTGTGCCATTTGTTTAAAATTATTACACATGCGCTTTGGCTTAGAAGCCAAGGCAATGGCTTTAGCCTTAGCTGACACCATTCTTTTACCGCTGCCTTTGTTTTTCGATTGTTTTGGTGGAAGTATTGTTACCTCGTCACTTTGGGGGCAACCAAGGATTTGCTCAAATTCCTGTTGCTTTGTTAAATCCTTCTTGTACGGTAAAAGTTTCTCCTTGAACTCTCTAATTAACGAGCTTAAGTTCACAACTTCAGTCTCACTCGTGCCACGAAGTAAACCAATGGTTGCATGAACTTCCGACCACAACTTCACCATCGCAACTTCTTTTGCATCAGCGCTACTATTTGTTTCCATTTGTTCACCATCACATTCGATAATCTGATTGCAATGCATCCTTTCTCCATCTTGTAGAAACGTAATCACCCGGAATTGTCTTCATGCCGTTAGCCGACAAAATCCATACTATATGTCGCACACGAAATCCCATTCTTTCAAACATCATACAGTACCTTTGTGTAGACTGTGTCCCTGTAATCCAATTAAATCATGCCGTCAGTAGTCTTATACATATAATAACAGTTAAACATTATCACGTAGAGTTATACATATGGCTACAAGAGTTATACGATCAAAAGCTACGATTATTCAAACCCTAATCGAGTTATACTACAAATAGTCTGCAGTTCGATTAAAAATTGAATTTCTAATGTTATTCGAAGTAGAGTTATACATTACAAAAGCTAAAGTTATTCAATATATAACCGAGTCATACCGCAAATGACAACATTTCATGAAAAATTGAATAACTCCTAATGGCAACAACGATTAAACATATGGCAACAAGAGTTATACATTATGGAAGTAGAGTTATGCATATTATCGGAAAAATTATACATTCGAAAAAACTTTTAGTTCATCGAACTATTGTATAACTTCTATCTTCAGACAATGTAACTTTGGCGCAATATCTACCAACTTTAGTCAACTACCACATAAAGTTGATGCCAAAATGTTGTTACCTGGGTTGTACTCTACGTTGAAACTTTTCTGTCTGATTGAATCCTTTACGGCAGTCACTTCAACCCCACCTACTTCAGCATAGCCCCCGGTCTTACATGTATCGATTGAGCAAATGACCTCTAGTTGGAATTCCTTGAAAACCTCACGGGTATAAACATTTGCCGCATATTCCTCCATGGGTAAATGCGTGCCCGGTGCCGGTGTTGAGTGTCGGTTTTCATGGTCAAGTCTCTTCTGCGTATGCCGTCGATGGTCCATAGCGCTTTCAAAACGCATCCAAAACTCCACTAACGTGCGACTTCTCTCGAACTTCTTAAAAAAACTATTCTTTGCTCTCGATCTCTGGGTTGTTCTCATTACACCACCCATGTTCAAGTCCCTGCAATGTGCCATCACCCATTGTCTCCTTTTATCGAACGTCTCTGTAAACCACTCATTGTTCACAAGACCATGCGCGTCCATTATTTCTGCCCACCTAGCGTCAAAGTCGTCTGCTTCTATGTTGTCGTCCCATATAATGTTGTTCAATTTACAACGAACTCCTTATAATCCTCCCTTGTCACCCCGACCTTTGATGGCACCTTGTTCATTATATGCCACATGCAAAATCGGTGGCGTGCAGTCTTGAAGGCAAGGGGTACGGCCTTAATAATGCCCGGATCCTGATCTGTGATAATGTACTTGGGTTCCTTTCCTCCCATAGCATTCAAAAACCTGTTGAAAACCCACTGGAAGTATTCATGGTCTTCATGGGCAATCAACGCCCCACAGAATGTTACTGATCGCTTATGGTGATCTATGCCAGTGAATGGCGTGAAAATCATATCGTATTTGTTTGTTGAGTATGTTGGGTCGTACGACACTGCATCTCCAAATACGGAGTAGTTCCTCCTAGCGGTTTTGTCAGCCCATATTGCGCACCGAAGGCTGTTATCCTTGTCAACTTCATAATCAAAATAAAACCCCCGCCTATTCTCGTGCCATATTCTTGAACCGGTCAATGAACAATTGACCGTCCCGTTTATGGATGAAGCACTTCACATCTCTGTGGAAGTTCTTAAAATCAGTTAAGGATGCACCAATGTTCTCGAACCCGTTTACGAACTCCTTACACATGTTGTACGTCCTAGTTGCTCCTATCCTCAACTGCAGGGGACAACAAATCCTTATCAGTGCTTATTAATAACCAAGATTTCCTCAACTATAACCCTTTCAGCTATTCTTATAACTCCATCAAACATATGCATAACTCCGTTGATTTATTGTTCACCTACTTATTATTTTTAACTCTTAGGTTACATAACTCTATCATCTCGGTGAATAACTTTAGAAGTTTGCCATTCAATTAGTGGATGTTTGTTTAATAGTAAACTAACCCTTGAGTTGTACATTATCAAGTACTTGTGAAAATCTTCTATGTTCCGCGACATCTTTTGAAACTGACGATCCTCACTCGATACAAGCTCGTGATTATGCCCCATGTGGAATCGGTCAATTACTAGTACTCCATTCTTCATAAATAGCCCGACATGTGCTTTACACCCTACCCTCTTGATCGTATATTTCTTCCGGTTTGCAGTTCTTTTTCCCCATTGCATTTCTTCTTCCCTAACCCCGGTCTCTTTTTTTTTAATTACTGCCTCTCCTTTTGGGACATATGTGAATCCCTCTCTGCTGCAAACCAGCAACTTTGTCTTTACTTCACCGTCGCGCCATTTTTTCGTCGAGTACTTTCGAACATCAAACCCGGACGCCAATGCATAAATTTTATAGAATGTCACTGCCTCGTCGATTTCAAAAAATTGTTGCCCTACACAAGGTGTAAACTCCGCTGCCAAATGCTTACAATACTCAGCTTCCGCTGCCTTACGACCACCTGAACAGAATCAAACATCCATGAAATGATTAAGAAATACATAACTCTACGCATATACTGTATAACTCTATGCACAGACTGTATAACTCTGGGCACAGAGTGTATAACTTTGGGTATATAATGTATAACTCTTACCATTCAATGTATAACTCTAGACAAACTCTGTATAACCCTAGTCATTCAATGTAAAACTCTAGTCATACAATGTACAACTCTAGTCAAACTCTGTATAACCCTAGTCATTCAATGTATAACTCTATTCATTTAATGTATAACTCTAGTCACAGTATTTATAATTCTAGTCAAAAGATGTAAAACTCTAGTCACAATTTGTATAACTCTAGACATACAATGTATAACTCTAGTCACAATCTGTGTAACTCTAGACATACAATGTATAACTCTAGTCACAATCTGTATAACTCTAGACATACAATGTATAACTATTGGCATTTGATGTATAACTGAACAGAATCAAACATCCATGAAATGATTAAGAAATACATAACTCTACGCATATATATATCGTATAACTCTATGCACACACAGATGTATAACTCGGGCACAGTGTATAACTTTGGGTATATAATGTATAACTCTTACCATTCAATGTATAACTCTAGACAAACTCTGTATAACCCTAGTCATTCAATGTAAAACCCTAGTCATACAATGTACAACTCTAGTCAAACTCTGTATAACCCTAGTCATTCAATGTATAACTCTAGTTATTTAATGTATAACTCTAGTCACAGTATTTATAATTCTAGTCAAAAGATGTAAAACTCTAGTCACAATTTGTATAACTCTAGACATACAATGTATAACTCTAGTCACAATCTATGTAACTCTAGACATACAATGTATAACCCTTGGCATCTGATGTATAACTCTAGTCACAGTATTTATAATTGTAGTCAAAAGATGTAAAACTCTAGTCACAATCTGTGTAACTCTAGACATACAATGTATAACTCTTGGCATCTGATGTATAACTCTAGTCCTTTTTATGTATAACTCATTCTACACAATGTATAACTCTGTCCATATAATGTATAACTCTAGGTATATAATGCATAACTCTATGCATACTTTACATTCTAAGAGTATACATTTAATTAAACGGCACAATATCTGGAATGCGAATGGTTATAAGATTTGAAGCAGGGATATGGCACAACTTCCTAAATAAAATTCGTATTAATTTAAGCATCAACCACCAAACATATTAATTAAAAAACCACTCAAAGGACACATTACTAATTATAAATTCATTCCACTGCCTCAATAACCAGTCCATTATATCCCTATCTCCACCCTAAACTCAAAAACCTAAATTCTTAAAACCTAATAAACTCCAATCTTCCTTCAAGAATGAATGATACCATTCGTTTAACATGCATTATGACCGAGTACAACAAAAGTTTCATAAGCCGCTTGAGGGAAATCGAGAGGAAGTACAGGGAATTCCTTAAGGATGCTCGGATCGCACTCAAGGACGCCAAAGAAAATGGCTTGTCGGAGCAAAGAGATCTCTGCAATTTGTTAGAAGATATTGCATCTCATGAACGAAACCTCCAAATAGCAAAGGAGGAGAGGATGAATATCATAGAAGAGACTGCATCCCTATATGAACATCTAAGAACTGTTTTTTTAGCAATGCATTAGGTTTATGTATCTATATATCTATTAATTAAGTTCATCTATGTTAAATGTTTTGGTAATTTGTTTTATTTTATTTAATTTGTTTTGGTAATAAACTCAGAAAAACTAAGCGACTATTAATTACAGAAAAAACCATGACGGAGAAAAATACAAGCAAAGAACACAACAAATCAGTATAAGTCTAGAAACAAAGATGTATAACTCTATGCTTTTAATGTATAAATCTAATCATACAATGTACAACTCTAGAGACAGCATGTATAACTCTAATCATACAATGTACAACTCTAGAGACAGCATGTATAACTCTAATCATACAATGTACAACTCTAGAGACAGCATGTATAACTCTTATCATACAATGTATAACTCTAGTCATACAATGTATAACTCTAGCTATACAATGTATAACTGTTATCATACAATGTATAACTCTAGTCATACAATGTATAACTCTAGCTATACAATGTATAACTCTTATCATACAATGTATAACTCTAGTCATACAATGTATAACTCTAATAATACAATGTACAACTCTAGAGACAAAGCATGTATAACTCGTGCATTTGATGTATAATCTAGGCACATCATGTATAATCGTAGTCATATACGATGTAAAACTCTAGGTACAAAACGTATAACTCTAGTCATACGATGTATAACTCTAGCTATACAATGTAAAACTCTTAGCATATAATGTAAAACTCTATAAACAAATGCATAACTCTAGTCACACGATGTATAACTCTAGCTACATCATGTATAACTCCAGGCATATCATGTACACCCATCTTCACTTAATGAATTTATAACTTCAGCTATAACATTAATAACTATATCAAAATTGGTTCTTTAGTAAGATTTTTACGCAAATTTAGGTTTTCAATCACGCTTTTGTTACACCGAAGTCAGGAAATATTCAAAGAGTTTTACTACAAACGTCTGGAGTTATAATACTGTATTATTGAAGTTATACATATTTGGGTCAGAGTTTTTCAAAAACGCACTGGAGTTATAATTCCTACTTGATCAAGCTTTTCAATTTCGATCATTTTTTGCCATCAACAACAAGCTACCAAAATGAAAGAACAATCTTGATGAACACCATGAAAGTACAACAGTATTAACAATAATAACCTAGACACAAATAAGAAAGTAAACAACTCACCTTCGACGGCAACTTCAATCTGCATATGATCCACTTCACAAACACTGAATGTCATTTCCTGCTTGTTTCTCTGATGAAGAATGGCAATTTTTTTAACGGATGAACAATAACGAACTTTATCTTATAACAATTTTTTTATCTGACGATCACTGACATAGTTTTCCATTAGCGCTGATATTTCTCTTATTTATTTGATGATTTATATTGTATTTTACAGGATTTAGGATCGTTTTTCTGGGGATTTTTATGTGTTTTTGCTTGTTGAGAGGTTTTGAATGGTGAAAAGAGGAGGGAAGCATGCAAAATGATATAGGAGGCTTTGTTTATTCATAATGTCCGCGGGATTTGATATGGGTGGCAGTACATAAACAGTGGAAGTGGTCCCTCTCTCACACAATCAACATTTTCTTTTTTTTTTTTGCTCTGAAAAACACGCCCTCTCTCCTCATCTCATCCCTTCAATCCCTTCATCCAAGGGCTCTTATAAAGACTTAGGGCCTTATAAGGTATGAAGACCTTATAAGAACCCTTCTCTATATATATATATATATATATATAGAGTTAGGATCAAGAGAGTCTAGCTTCTTAGGGTGAGTCCGTCCTACCAATCTGGACCATTAGATCTGTTCGAATCAGTGGCTGAGATAAGAGTGTCTTAATAAGGGTAAAATCGTAAATGAACAATAATTATAAAATTAACTGCAGTTTTCGATTTCCGTCATTTAGCAATATTCTTTCTCTCTCATCAAAATCATGAATCTCCCCCTTCTCTCCGTATTCTCCATCAAGTGCTGCTCAAAACTTCAAAAGTTTGTCTAAAATTGATCCTTTATTGACAAATCTTCTTTCAATTCATTTATATGGTGAGTTTTCTCATGATTTTCTTCGTTTAATTTTGTATTGCTCTTCGATTTTTAATTTAATTACACATATATGTTGAAACTCTAACTTGATCGTGTTTTGAAGTTTCGCGAATTATGTGTGCGATTTCAAATCGTTTAGTCTTCTCAAGGCAATTTGATCTCAATTCGTGGTTTTGATGATAAATTTAGTTCTAGGTAAGGTTTTTGTGCAATTTTTAATATTTAATTTCAGATTAATTTAGTTTAAAGCTTTCTTTCAAATTTATTTCGATATATATTACGAATTGTTGATCTAAGAATTGAATGAAATTTATTTCCTATTTTTCGCTGGAATTCAGACGAATTTCCGCTTTTAATACCACATTCTAATTTGTGAACCGATTTTGTGAGTTGATTTCTCAGCCAAATTCCACATTTTTTAATGATTCTTCTCTAAATTAAATCTAACTATGTTAATAATTATTCGTCAACAATCACTCGCAGTTTTGTGTGAAATTTGAAGAAAGCGGAACTTCTAGCTACTCTTCGACATGAATGAATCAGGTAATCTATTGCTATGCTACTGAAATGTATTATATAATCTTGTAGGATTAGTATAATTTTTGAAATTTTATGTTGCTTTGAATTCAATATAATCGATTTGCCAATTTTCTGTAATTTTAGGTTTATAGCCTGATTAATTTTTTATAATTTCATTTCAATTTTACCATTTTCTGTAGTGATCTTCTACTCATACAAGTAATTCACCTTGATTCTGCTTGCCTCGCTTTTTAACTATATAATGATGTTACTGTAATGGAATAAGTCTGTTACTATAAAGATACAATGTTTTACTTTGGTGAAACTGTGAAATTTTATTATTCAGTTGATGTTACGATGTTATTCTGGTTTGATGAGTAACGGTGTTTGTGTGTTATAACAATGGATAAGAGTATTAACTAGCGACAATAATGATGGTTTAACTGTATTGCGATAATGGCTTAATCGTGTTATAATAATGGTTATACTTTGTTACAATAATGGTTTACACGTGTTACAATAGCAGTTATACTTTGTTATAATAATGGTTTACGAGTGTTACATTAACGGTTGGCCTCTGTTACAGTAATAGATTAATTATGTTACTCTAATGGTTTATTCGAATTACATATCCCGTCATTGTCTCATTACAGTTTTCAAGTATTAATTTTCTTCTCTTTTACTCTCCTTTGCTGAGACTCGCCAAATGAAGCTTCTGTGACTGTGGCGAAATGTTTAATTATAGTTGAGAATTTTTATTTTTATGGTGTTGTATACCAAATTGGCTAATATTCTACCCACAAAAGCTTATAGTTGAGAATTTTTATTTAATTATAGATGAGTGCTTTGTTTGTACTCCAGCCATGGTGCAACTCGTGGTACATTATTGTTGTTTGTTAGGGCGTGCGAAATGAGATGTCATAATGATATAATTGTGTTACTATAGTCTATAAGGAATAATTGTGTTACTCTAATGATACAAGTGTGTTATCATAATGGTATAGTTATGTTATTAAATTATAATAAAGAACAATTGTGTTTACTCTAATGCTGCAAATATGTTACTATAATGATACAGTTATGTTACTTTAATTGTATAAGTGTGTTACTGTAATAATGGTATAAGTGTGTCATCTTTTAAAGGTAATTCATGATAGTGATGTTAGCAAATTTATTGATTTCTTTTACATTTCAAGACAAGTTCGGGATTCTCCTGTTATCTTGATGTACATAGAGTTCCGGCAGTGGAAAAAAGATAGTCATGAAAGTTGTGGAGTTATCGTTGTGTAGGTAAAATGATGCCAATGTTTATTAAGTATGATAGTAATCCTCGTAAGATTGAGTACCAGTTTATCCTCTTGTGAAGTTATAGACAATGCTACCATTCAGTTTGGACCCATGAAAGGTATTTTAAAGACATTTAGCTTCAAGTACACCTCATTTATATTTATTTGTCATATATTAAAGGCTATTAGCTCAAATGGGAGAGCAATGTGCAAATTTTGCACAAAGATATGGGTTCGAGTCCCATATAGCCTAATAAATTTAAGAAACATGTGACTAAAACTTGTTATGACATGAGCATTACAGTATCATTTAGTATGAATAAGTCCTAATCATATTCAATCTTGGAAAAGTAAGGAGGAGAAGGAGGTCATGATAAGACTCGTGAAGGCATCAATGATATGTCCATGAGCTAGTATCATTCAATACAACAATCAGAGGTTTAGGGGGGGGGGGGCATGTGAGCCTGTTATAACCTCAAAGACAATTTTTTCTTTTTTGAAATTAAGCACAACTAGACACGACACAAACGAGTCGTTGTCCTTTACAGGCATTATCTTAATTTTAGAGTAACAGTAGTATTTAATAACCAACATGGGAGTCGAACCCACATCTTGTGCATTGCACAATGCTCTACCATTTGAGCTAATTGGTTTTTAAAACGGTTATAAATGTAAGTGCTCTACGTGTACATTAATATAGGAGTTTCGTTCAAATACTTCTTATCGTGGAAGTGAACAACATAGATGAATATGCCAACTAGACAGAAATACAATGAGTAATCATATTCAGCAAATTGGCGACATAAAACATGCTTGGACATGAATGCCTTATTACTAATTCAACTAATCCTGAAAACATAACAAGGTATGCTAGTTGATCTCAACATTCAAGCACTCAAACCATGGTTAAGTGACAACATGCTACCTTGAGCGTCAACAATTCCGCATCTCAGATCTGATGTACAACATATCTGAATAGTAGAGTCACTCAGGTTTTACTAGAAGTAATACAAGATAGAGACGTTAGCGCGTCAAGCTAGTTAATCAAATATCTAATATGTATATAGCATTTCTACAATAAAAACTACTAACATTTTTCTAGGATTTACAGATTAACATTTTTCTAGGGTCCAAAATGCATCACTAGCACAGTAGCACATATCAGTTGCAGTTCACAAGTTAGTTCAAATGCAAGCCCTGAGGTCAAGCCACCCGCCTAACCAACGGCTTTTGAGTTTCGACTATAGGTCAATCCTCCACTCATGAAAATATTACTTCTAGAATGACGCACTAAGTACTCAATAACTAACAATTATGGAAGATCAAACAACTTCAAGTTATAATAATAGCTAGTATGCGTTACAATAACCGCTAGTATGCGTTACAATAACAACTAATATATGTTACAACTACATTGAATGGGTGTTATAATAACAAAAAATTGTGTGTTACAGACAACGAGATAAGAAATGACAAATAAAATTGTGTGCTTTGGCAGGGGTCATTAAGCAACGAGATAAGAAATGACAAATAAAATTGAATCTGCTCTAAAGAAGCTTAAAATGATATGTTATAAGTCCAAAGGGAAGAATAGTGTAACAGGATATGTGTGCTTTATTTGTGAAAATTAGGAAGCTAATATAGTAAGAAATGGTAGAGTAATGTACGATTAAAGTAATACTAATTTTTCCTTAGAGTAAAACCACTTACACTAATAAATCACACAAGCTATTTCCTAGAATAACACTAGCTAAGCCTTATTATAACACAGGTAATCCGACAGAACAACACCTTTTTTTAGCACTAATGTAAGTATTCTCGCCAAATACGACACTAGCTAAGCCTTATTATAACAAAAGATATGACTCTAGATTATGGTGTAGATTTGAAATGCCAATAGAATTCGATCATAATACGACACAAAACCATCAAGATTTATTCATATTGTCATTGCGAAAGCCTTGAACATGTTCGCTAACGATTTCAATTACACGCGTATCATTTCCCACAATCCAATTACTCGTAACATTTTCCGACGAGCATTGTATTTGAAATATCTAATAAAACTTAAACAATTAACTAAATAAACCTTGAAATCAAACTAACTCCATACTTGGAAACAAATTAGTGAAACAACACATTGAAAGGATTAAAATTGTTGCAATTGATACTTGTATGCTTACATACATTAACGTCTTGAGAATCAAATGAAAAATTCGCCAAATCTGAAATTAAAGTCATCAATCAAGTACAAAATTAACACGAAAACAAATTTTACAATAACTAATACAAATCTAATGACTAGCTAATCAATCGCAAAAACTTCAAGAGAATGAATTAAGGAAACAAAAAGTTTCGGATAAGGGAACAATAGACCTTGGACTTGAGCGAAGAATTAGAAGATCTGTAATCATCAAAATCGAAATCGAAATCAGTAGAAGATGAAGAATCGCGATCTGTGTTTTCTTTTGTTTATTTGGGGATTATTATTATTATTTTACCAAAAGAGATTGGAGAGTGAAAGAAAGAAAGATGGGGACAGGTTTGAGTTTTTTGTTCTACTAACTTAGCCCGACGTGGCACAATCTGACGCGTTAACAGATGCTAGATCTGATGGTCTATATTGATAGGACGGACTCATTTAAAATCCCGGACTCACCGGATCCCCACTTTGTATATATATATATATATATATATATATATATATATATATATATATATATATATATATATATATATATATATATATATATACAGAGAGAGAGAGAGAGAGAGAGAGAGATTGAATCATGTGAGGCACCCTTCTTAGGGTGAGGCAGCTGTACCCATCCTAAACCGTCGGATCTAATAACTATAGACTCACCAGATGATGACACGTATTCCCCTTTATTATTCACCATATGCACAGCTAACATCTCATTTACTCAACTCATTTACTGCGTCTCCTTCTCTCTCTTCAACTCGTCTTCAGCTCCATCATCTTCATCTCGTCACTCGCCATTAATACTGAGCTTTCGACCGCCATTACTACTGAGCTTTTCATCCACCATTATCCTCCTCAACTTAGGTACTTTCGATTCAATAGTTTTCATTTCAATTTTTTCGTAAATTTTATTCCGTCTTCTCCGATTCATCTCATTTTCGCCATTATCAATGTACTTTCATTACTTATTAATTTGTTTCAATGCAGTTTTTAATCATCATTGATCATAAGCAAGCAAAATTGTTGAGAAAATTTACGATTGCGATTCTTCATCATCTTTTTACTCTGATTCTGATTCAAATGATTGCAATCGTTCTGATTTTTCGCTCAAATTCAACTTTTATCTTCCGTTTGGTCATCAACTTTCACAATCTCATTGATGGTAAACACACTTGTCTTGGTAGTTGTAATTATTTAGCTTGTTATTGTATTTTGTGCTTAATTGTTATTTTTTAGTTTAGATTTGCAGAATTAATTTGATTTTTGAGAATCAATTAGGTTATCTATTTTATTTTATTTTTCTTCCAGTCGATAATTTTCCCTATTTTTTTCCATGCTATTTAGTCAAATTTAACTTTAGAATTTAAAGTTTCAAATGAAACCTCAAGCAGATTCATCTTCCCGGCGTGTTTGTTATTGTAATAATACGTATTTACTTTTAATGTAATATATATTTAATGTTAATGTAACATGAAGTTTGTTGGCATAACTTGTTGATTAAATAGTTATCTATAATTTGTTGTTGAGTATGTTTATGCTCTCTGCATAATGGTCTTCCAAGATCTTTCATAAAGGCTATTACCTCAAGGGTAGAGCGATGTACAAGTTTGTGCAACGATGTGGGTTCGAATCCGACGTAGTCTAATTTAACAGAATGTTCTTTTTTTTTTTTTTTTTCATGTGTAATGTCTCTGAATTTGGCTTGGTTATAGACTTATAGTAAGTGTTGGTTCATGATTTGTGATTATTTATTTCAAGTTTGGTGCTGCATTTACAGTTATTAGGTAGGTTGTATGTTGTTTTTTCTAATTTGCATTCATATGTTTGACATATGTGGCGAGGTTGTCTTTTGTTGGAAGTTTGATTGTTCAAACCGAACCTTGACCTGGTAGATGTTTATGCTGGAATTCTGAGCAATGTGCTGAAAATCAACGAAAAATTCATTTATGGATTAATTTCTGGATTCGCATAGGCTATCTGTTTAATGGTCTTCACCCAATTTTTAGGTCGCTAGCATTATATTTCTGGATACGCCAGTCGGAAATGCTTCTCCTATGCCACTACTTCTGATAGATATTATAGTAACAAACAAGTCAATGTATCAGCTGGTGAGTTATAAACTTACAATATGGCGACTATATCAATTCTAGTGTGTTGCTAGACTAACAAATTTCTACTAAACTAGCCCATTAGCTCAATTGGTAGAGCATTTGTGCAATTGCACAAAGGATGTAGGTTCAATTCCTACATGGGCTTACTATCATCAATATATATTTTAACGAATAATTGTGTCGTATATTCAAATTTGATAATATAATTCACTATTTCACTTGTATGATTAGAATTGCACACTCACATGTTTATAACAAGGCGCTTTCGTGAATCAAAGAGCTTGTTGTGTACATGGTTGATTGAACGATATATTAGTATAACACACTTAAATAGTTAAATGAGTAGAACAACACACTTGCGTCATTATAATGACACTCCTAAAAATGAATAATTCGGGAACTGGGAAACCTCGATTATGTAGTTGACGTATTAAATAATGCTACTAGCTTAGCTAATGATCAATCAATTGATGTATGTAATGCTACTAAATAACCATACCTAATTGTGAAATGAACTTAATCACAATGGGAGATTAACCTACTCGATCACATTTACTCGTCTATGTAGGAATTGAACCTACATCTTGTGCAATGGCACAATGCTCTACCTTTTGAGCTAATAGACGTTAATCTGCCGCAATAAACCGTTATAAGAAAAGGAGGAAAATAGGTGATTTCGACCATTTATGACCAAGTTTCACAACATTGTCTTCTAACATTCACAATATAAGCTCTAACATTCACAAAATAAGCTCTAGGATTCACAAAATAAGAAAAAGAGCAAAATAGGTGATTTCGACCATTTTATGACCCAATTTCACAATATTGCCTTTTAGTTTCACAAAACAAGCTCTAGGATTCACAAAATAAGGTATAAGATTCACAAAATAAGAAAAGGAGAAAAATAGGTGATTTTGATCATTTATGACCAAGTTTCACAACATTGTCTTCTAACATTCACAATATAAGTTCTAAGATTCACAAAATAAGGTTTAGGATTCACAAAATAAGAAAAAGAGCAAAATAGGTGATTTCGACCATTTTATGACCCAATTTCACAATATTGCCTTTTAGTTTCACAAAACAAGCTCTAGGAATTCACAAAATAAGGTATAAGATTCACAAAATAAGAAAAGGAGAAAAATAGGTGATTTTGATCATTTATAACCAAGTTTCAAAATATTGTCTTCTAATTTCACAAAACAAGCTTTAGGATTCACAAAATAGGGCATAAGATTCACAAAATAAGAAAAGGGGGAAAATAGGTGATTTCGACCATTTATGACCAAGTTTCACAATATTACCTTCTAGTTTCACAATATAAGCTTTAAGATTCACAAAATAAGGTTTAGGATTCACAAAATAACAAAAAAGAACAAAATAGGTGATTTCGACCATTTTATGACCCAATTTCACAATATTACCTTTTAGCTTCACAAAACAAGCTCTAGGATTCACAAAATAAGATATAAGATTCACAAAATAAGGCAAGGAGAAAAATAGGTGATTTTGATCATTTATAACCAAGTTTCAAAATATTGTCTTCTAGTTTCACAAAACAAGGTTTAGGATTCACAAAATAGGGCATAAGATTCACAAAATAAGAAAAGGAGGAAAATAGGTGATTTCGACCATTTATAACCAAGTTTCACAATATTACCTTCTAGTTTCACAATATAAGCTTTAAGATTCACAAAATAAGGTTTAGGATTCACAAAATAAGAAAAAGAGCAAAATAGGTGATTTCGACCATTTTATGACCCAATTTCACAATATTACCTTTTAATTTCACAAAACAAGCTCTAGGATTCACAAAATAAGGTATAAGATTCATAAAATAAGACAAGGAGAAAAATAGGTGATTTTTTTGATCATTTATAACCAAGTTTCAAAATATTGTCTTCTAATTTCACAAAACAAGCTTTAGGATTCACAAAATAGGGCATAAGATTCACAAAATAAGAAAAGGAGAAAAATAGGTACAAGCAAAGCAACAAAACAGAACACCTAAATTTGACTTCCGAGAGGACCCTTGAAGCTGCCCAGGATTCCAAATTACCGCATCGAGTGGTTTACAAACTCATGATTAGAAACATGGTAAAGGGAAAGTAAAATTCTCACAGTCGTATTTGCCGTTGTAGATAGAGACAGTACGGGGTGTTCTACAAGTGACTTGGGCGGTTTCTTATTTAAAGTGCAACATGATTGCCATAATAACAAGCAAGTTGAGGATGCATTTGATTACGAAAGTCTCAACGAAAACTAGAGAACGTAACAAAAGAAGCACAACCTTCGTCTAATTTATATGGTCTCCTTTTGAAGTTGGTCAGATTTCATTAACTATTATGTATTCGTCAAAAAAGTTGTTCGAATTTTCAAGTCCCTTGTTACATCTGTTATTAAATAGACCCGCCCTTATTCGGGCTCTTAGAAATGTGAGATTTTTGTCAAGGTTGTTCAAGTAGAAAACAACAAGGACTCTACATGTCAGTCGTTAGAGTAACACTAATTAGTCGTTAGAGTAACACTATTTAATCTATAGAGTAACACTTGCGAGAATACCAATGGAATGCATATTGGGGTGACGACCAAACAATTAAAGGTGAAAGGGGAAGGATGGTTCTTGAACCTGGGTTTCTAAGCATCATTATCATCATTACCTGACTTTCTACTCACTCAATCTTATCTTATATTCCATCTGAACTACTCTATGGTCTTGTGAGAGAAAGACCAATTTTGTTTGTGTACCAGGATAAGACTAATCCAAATAGAAGAAACAAGAAAGCTACACAATTAAAAATTGCATCAATATAAGAAAGAACAATGGTCTATATTGAAACAAATGGGACATAATTAATTATACAATAGATGACAAACTATAGCAAACAACAACAAAATTGAATTAGTAATCTTCAACCCTCCGCTGCCAAAATTCTTTCATATAATGCAATTTCAGATAGCTCATTATATATATATAACAACGGATCAACATGTTTGTACCAATGAAATTAAGCACGGGGTAATTAAACAACATAATCAACATCAAAATAGATGCAAACAAATAAGTAGATCAAAATAGATGCAAACACAATCGACATAATCAACATCAAAATAGATTCAATATCATAATGATTCAATATCGTAACATTATTATAAAACTTAATCACACAAAATAGTTAATGGAATAACAGAAGTTCTAACCATTCAATTACAAAATTCAAATTACTTCTGCAAATCTGAACTAAAAAGGAACAATTAAGAACAAAATTAACACGAAAACAAATTAGACAATAATCAATAAAAAAACAATTACAAACACTCCAAGACAAGAAATGAAGGAAATAAAACGTTTCGAAAGAGAAGACGTACACGTTCACCATCGCCTAAGTTATATTTTGATAGAGAGAGTGGGGGGTAAATGAATAATTTTCCAGGAAATCGTTGCAATTGTTGTTGTTGATTCAAATTTTCCAGGAAATCGACGAAATCTAGGAACAATTTTCTAGGAAAACGAGATACCGTGATGTTGTGTTTGTTGTTATATTTTGATAGAGAGAGAGGGGGGTAAGTATTGGGCTGTTGATATGTTCGCCTAAGTTAGGAAGAATTAGTCCACCCCAAGTTTACTAAAGGAATTTGGTGAGGCCGGTTGCCTCGCCATAATTAACGGCCTCACCGGATCCGGCCTCTATATATATATATATATATATATATATATATATATATATATATATATATATATATATATATATATATATATATATATATATATATAGAAGGGTTCTTATAAGGCCTTCATACCTTATAAGGCCCTAAGTCTTCATAAGAGCCCTTGGATGAAGGGATTGAAGGGATGAGATGAGGAGAGAGGGCGTGTTTTTTAGAGCAAAAAAAAAAAGGAAAATGGTGATTGTGTGAGAGAGGGACCACTTTCACTTGTTTATGTCTCGCGTCCATGTCAAATCCCGCGGACAATAGCAATAAACAAATCCTCCTATATCATTTTGCATGCTTCCCTCCTATTTTCACCATTCAAAACATCCGAACAAGCAAAAACCCTAAAAATCCTCAAAAAAACGATCGTAAATCTTTGTAAAATACAATATCAATCATCAAAAAAATAAGAGAAATTTCAGCGCACATGTAAAACTACATCAGTGATCATCATCAAATAACTTTGTTGAAGAGAAATTAAATTCTCAGTGTTCATCAGAGAAACAAGCAGGAAATGACAGTCAGTGTTTGTGAAATGGATCATATGCAGATTGAAGTTGCCGTCAATGGTGAGTTGTTTACTTTCTTATTTGTGTCTAGGTTATTATTGTAGGTTGATGTTAATGGCAAAAAATGACAGGTTCTTATTTCATTTTGGTAGCTTGTTGTTGATGGCAAAAAATGATGGAAATTTAAAAGCTTGATAAAGTACGAATTATAACTTCAGTGGGTTTTAGTATAACTCGACCCAAATATGTATAACTTCAGATGTCTGAGTGTCAACATGCGGTTCTATATTCATCGTGGGTTTTTGTAAAACTCTTTGACAATTTCCTGCAGATTCAAGTAACAGAGTAACTCAAACCCTAAATTGTGCGTAAAAACTCTTACTAAACAACCAATTTTGATATAGTTATTCATGTTATAGCTGAAGTTTATACATTCATTAAGTGAAGTTATAGGATGTGGACAATTGTACATTATATGCCTAGAGTTATACAGGCTGTGTCAAGAGTTATACATTGTATGATTAGAGTTATACAGATTGTGTATAGAGTTATCCATATATATGTACGAATTATACATTGTATGACTAGAGTTATACATTATGGAACTACAGTAATACACTCTACAATGTATAACTCTAGGCATATAATGTATAACTCTTAGCATATACAGACTGTGTTTGGAGTTATACATTATATCCATAGAGTTATACATTATATGCCTGCAGTTATACATTTTATGCGAAGAGTTATACATTGTGTATGTAGAGTTATACATCGTATAACTAGAGTTATACAGACTGTGCCTAGAGTTATACATTATATCCATAAAGTTATGCATTATAAACCTAGAGTTATACACAGTGTATAACTCTATGAACAGTCATTGTGACTTAAATTAATAGATATAGATAATGTATAACTCTAGTCATGCGATGTATAGCTCTAGATACACATTGTATGACTAGAGTTATACAGACTGTTCATAGAGTCATACATTAAATGCATAGAGTTATACGAGCTGTGTCTAGAGTTATACATTTTATGATTAGAGTTATACAGGCTGTGTCTAGAGTTATACATTGTATGATTAGAATTATACACATTTTGTCTGGAGTTATACATTGTATGATTAGAGTTATACACATTTTGGCTGGAGTTATACATTGTATGATTAGAGTTATACATTAAATGCCTGCGCTTATACATTACGTGCCCGAGTTATACATGTTATTTGCATGTGTTTTTCTCCGTCATTGTTTTTTCTGTAATTATTATTCGCTTAGTTTTTATGTGCTTGTTAGTAAAACAAATTAAATAAAATAAAACAAAGAAGATGATGGAGAGGATAGTAAAACAAACCCACATTTAACATACATGAACTTAATTAATAGATATAGATACATAAACTTAATGCATTGCTAAAAATACAGTTCTTAGGTGTTCATATAGGGATGAATTCTCTTCTATGATATTCATCCTCTCCTCCTTTGCTATTTGGAGGTTTCGTTCATGAGATACAATATCTTCTAATAGCCGCATTATCTCTTTGCTCGACAAGCCATTTTCTTTGGCGTCCTTGAGTGCGATCTGAGCGTCCTCAAGGTAGGTCCTGTACCTCCTCTCAATGTCAAGCAACCGGCGTATGAAACTCTTGTTGTACTCGGTCATAATGCATGTATAACGAATGGCATCATTCATTGTTGTTGAAGGAAGTTTGGAGTTTATTATTAGGTTTTAACGATTTAGGGTTTTGAGTTTAGGGTGGAGATAGGGATATAATGAACTGGTTTTTTAGATAGTAGAATGAATTTATAATTAGTAATGTGTCCTTTGAGTTGTTTTTTAATTAATATGTTTGGGGTTTGATGCTTAAATTAATACGAATTTTGTTTAGGAAGTTGTGCCATATCCCTGCTTGAAATCTTATAACCCTTCGCATTCCATATATTGTGCTGTTTCATTAAATGTATAACTCTTAGAATACAAAGTATGCCTAGAGTTATGCATTATATACCTAGAGTTATACATTATTTGCTAAGAGTTATACATTGTGTAGAATGAGTTATACATCTTACAGTCTCTGCCTAGAGTTATACATTGTGTAGCTAGAGTTATACATCGTATGACTAGTGTTATACATTGTGACTAGAGTTATACATTGAATGACTAGAATTATGAATACTGTGACTAGAGTTATACATTATTTGACTAGAGTTTTACATTCTGTGACCAGAGTTATACAGTGTGACTAGGGTTATACATTAAATGACTAGAGTTATACAAACTGTGACTAGAGTTATACATTGTATGACTAGAGTTATACAAACTGTGACTAGAGTTATACATTGTATGACTAGAGTTATACATTACAGTCTCTGCCTAGAGTTATACAAACTGTGACTAGAGTTATACATTGTATGACTAGAGTTATACATTACAGTCTCTGCCTAGAGTTATACATTGTGTAGCTAGAGTTATACATCGTATGACTAGAGTTATACATTGTGACTAGAGTTATACATTGAATGACTAAAATTATGAATACTGTGACTAGAGTTATACATTATTTGACTAGAGTTTTACATTCAAGTGACCGAGTTATACAAATGTGACTAGGGTTATACATTAAATGACTAGAGTTATACAAACTGTGACTAGAGTTATACATTGTATGACTAGAGTTATACAAACCGTGACTAGAGTTATACATTGTATGACTAGAGTTATACGTTATCTGACTACAGTTATACATTCTCGTGCCCGAGTTATAAATTGTATGACTAAAGTTATACATTATACACCCAAAGTTATACGATCAGTACCCGAGTTATACCGTATGTGCAAAGAGTTATACAAATATATGCGTTGAGTTATGTATTTCTTAATCATTTCATGGATGATTGATTACCGCTCGGATGGTCGCAAGGCGTGAAACCGAGTATTGTAAGCATTTGGCGTGGAGTTTACACCGTGTGTAGGGCAACAATTTTTTGAAATCGACGAGGCGGTGACATTCTATAAAGTTTATGCATTGGCAACCGGGTTTGATGTTCGGAAGTACTCGACGAAAAAATGGCGTGACGGTGAAATCGGTCAAAGTTGCTTGGTTTGCAACAGAGAGGGATTCACATATGTCCCAAAAGGAGAGGCGGTAATTAAAAAAAATGAGACCGGGATTAAGGAAGAAGGAATGCAATGGGGAAAAATAATGCGAACCGGAGGAAATATACGATCAAGAGGGTAGGGTGTAAAGCACATGTCAGGCTATTTATGAAGAATGGATTACTAGTAATTGACCGATTCCACATGGGGCATAATCACGAGCTTGTATCGAGTGAGGATCGTCGATTTCGAAAGATGTCGCGGAACATAGAAGATTTTCACAAGTACTTGATAATGTACAACTCCAGGGTTAGTTTACTATTAAACAAACATCCACTAATTAGATGGCAAACTTCTAAAGTTATTCACCGAGATGATAAAGTTATGTAAACCTAAAAGTTATAAATAATAAGAAGTTATAAGAATAGCCGAAAGGGTTATAGTTGAGGAATTCTTGGTTATTATTCAAGATCGATAAGGATTTGTTGTCCACTGCAGTTGAGGATAGGAGCAACAAGGACGTACAACATGTGTAAGGAGTTCGTAAACGGGTTCAAGAACATTGGTGCATCCTTAACTGATTTTAAGAACTTCCACCGAGATGTGAAGTGCTTCATCCATAAACAGGACGGTCAATTGTTCATAGACCGGTTCAAGAATATGGCACAAAATAGGCGGGGTTTTTATTTTGATTATGAAGTTGATAAGGATAACGACCTTCGAAGCGCAATATGGGCTGACAGAACCGCTAGAAGGAACTACTCCGTTTTTGGAGATGCAGTGTCGTACGACCCAACGTACTCAACAAACAAGTATGATATGATTTTCACGCCATTCACTGGCATAGATCATCATAGGCGGTCAGTGACATTCTGTGGGGCATTGATTGCCCATGAAGACCATGAATCCTTCCAGTGGGTTTTCAACGGTTTAAATGCTATGGGAGGAAAGGAACCCAAGTACATTATCACGGATCGGTGTCCGGCATTATTAAGGCCGTACCCCTTGCTTTCAAGAGTGCACGCCACCGATTTTGCATGTGGCATATAATGAACAAGGTGCCATCAAAGGTCGGGGTGACAAGGGAGGATTATAAGGAGTTCATTCAAAAATTGAACAACATTATATGGGACGACAACATCGAAGCGATTTACTTTGACGCTAGGTGGGAAGAAATAATGGAAGCGCATGGTCTTGTGAACGAAGACTGGTTTACAAAAGCGTACGATAAAAGGAGTCAATGGGTGATGGCACATTGCAGGGACTTGAACATGGGTGGTGTAATGAGGACAACCTAGAGATCAGAGAGCACTAATAGTTTTTAAGAAGTTCGAGCGAAGTCGTGCGTTAGTGGAGTTTTGGATGCGTTTTGAAAGCGCTATGGACCATCAACGGCATACGCAAGAGACTTGACCATGAAAACCGACACTCAACACCGTGATGGGGACGCATTTACCCATAGAGGAATATGCGTCGGATGTTTATACCCGTGAGGTTTTCAAGGAATTCCAACTAGAGGTCATTTGCTCAATCGATACATGTAAGAGTGTCGGCTATGCTGAAGTCGATGGAGTTGAAGTGACTGTCGTAAAGGATTCAATCAGACAAAAAAGTTTCAACGTAGAGTACAACCCAGGTAACAACATTTTGGCATCAACTTTATGTAGTAGTTGGTGAAGTTGCTAGATATAGTGCCAAAGTTACATTGTCTGAACATTCCCGTTATACAATTGTTCAGTGAACTGAAGTTATCTGCTGTATAAAATCTGACAACAGTTTGAATAACTTAAGTTTTCTGAATGTATAACTTTTCTTATTATATGCATAACTCTACTTGCAGAATGTATAACTCTTGTTGCCATATGTATAACTCTACCTTGAATAACATTAGAAATTCAATTTTTCAATGAATCATTGTCATTTGTAGTATAACTCTGATTACATTTTGAATAACTTTAGCTTTCAGAATGTATAACTCTTGTTGCCATATGTATAACTCTACTTTAAGAATAACATTAGAACTTATTCAATTTTTACTGAACTGCAACTATTTGTAGTATAACTCGATTAGAGTTTGAATAATCGTAGCTTTAGAATGTATAACTCTTGTTGCCATATGTATAACTCTGCGTGATAATGTTTAACTCTTATTATTATATGTATAAGACTACTAACTGCATAATTTTATTGGATTACGGGGACACAGGCTACACAAAGCGGTGTATGATGTTTGAAAGGATGGGATTTACGTGCGACATATAATATGGATTTTGTCGGCTAACGGCATGAAGACAATTCCAGTTGATTACGTTTCTACAAGATGGAAAAAGGATGCATTGCAATTCAGATTATCAGAATGTGATGGTGTACAAATGGAAACAAATAGTAGCGCTGATGCAAAAGAAGTTGCGATGGTGAAGTTGTGGTCAGAAGTTCATTCAACCATTGGTTTACTTCGTGGCGCGAGTGAGACTGAAGTTGTGAACTTAAGCTCGTTAATTAGAGAGTTCAAGGAGAAACTTTTACCGTACAAGAAAGATTTAACAAAGCAACAGGAATTTGAGCAAATCCTTGGTTGCCCCGCCAGTGACGAGGTAACAATACTTCCACCAAAACAATCGAAAAACAAAGGCAGCGGTAAAAGAATGGTGTCAGCTAAGGCTAAAGCCATTGCCTTGGCTTCTAAGCCAAAGTGCATGTGTAATAACTGTAAACAAATGGCACACCACGATAAACGGAACTGCCCTAACCCATTCTCTGAGCATCCACCGTCTTCACCAGCATCTGAAGGAGTAGAAGAAGAAGAAGAGGAAGAGGAAGAAGAAGAAGAAGAAGAAGAAGAAGAAGAAGACGAAGACGACGAAGAAGAAGAATAGAGAAACTTAACATGTTGTAGTAGTAGGCAGTAGAAAAATACCCCCGTCTCAACAAATTATTTACAATCTTTTTTTCTTTAAAAGGTAAAAAATCTGGTGAGACGGAGCGGGTATTTAATAGCTAGCTTTTGTCTATTTTGAAGGGGGATTGCACCTTCCAGATTGTATAACTTCAGTAATATGGTGTGTGAAATTTATGCACTAATGTTGTACAACTCTTTTACATTATTTTGATGACTTCTGTTCATGGCAACATATTCAATATTTAAAAGTGGCTTTAAGAAGGAATTATAATTTCAGTGGCTTTAAGTACAACTCTTACCCATATATGGATAAATGTACTTCACAGAGTGTATAACTCTTGTTCAAAATTTGTATAACTCTTGTTATTTTTTGCAAAACTCATAACTGTCTAATAAAATTTGCCTTTAAATAACTGCAGTCATATGTTGTATAACTCTTGTACACAGTTTGTATAACTCTTGATGTTTTTTGTATAACTCTTGTACACAGTTTGTATAACTCTTGATGTTTTTTGTATAACTCTTAGCTGTCTAATAAATGTTGTATAACTCCTGCACATAATTTGTATAACTTTACTTCACAGAGTGTATAACTCTAACACTTATCTGTAAAACTTGGATTTTAATTATGACTGACCAAGATGATATAGTAACAATCTATTCCAACAAGTTGTCTAATTTGTTAAGGAGTTTCTTGACCACATTCTAGAGTTGCAAAAAAAGAGAATACAGAATCAAAGGGATCCATTCTATTTTTTCGCAGGTTTTTTTATCTCCTCTCCGCGCTGCTTTCCGTCTGTTTTCTACTACCTTCAGGATCTGTAATTTCTCGCCAATGAAACCATTGACCTTGGTCAGAACTCCTTCCCTGATGATGTTCATGTCAGCTAGGAGAAGCGTCGCTGCCAACTGGATCACCAAATATCGACGGTTCACCTTCCTCTCGAGATCAACGTGACCAAAACTATCACCCTCGTACATTAACATGTGCATCATGCAGAACAAGCCAGACTCGGTGTCGTTTATCGTTTGCGGATGCCAGGCAAACGGGATCTGACGAATCTGAACGACGGTATGTCTTTCGCTCTGCTCTTCGCATCGTCCCTAGCCTCCACGTAGTCGCTCATGAGGCTCGCTTTGGCGAGACAAGAACGTCAAAAAGTGAGATTTGTGAAAGCGGTGAGAACACTTTTTAGTTGAACATAATTACAATTTAATTCCACTTACAATAACTTGACATGCTTAGCATATCTCCGATTGCCGCGGACTTGAATAGTACTTACTGTCCAGGAGATCAATCGTCCTAGAATTAAATTTGATACACACACATGCATAATGCGCTTCAATCTTAATGGGTACAAAGATTAAATCAGCCTTCAAGCTGAAATCTTTGCCACAGTCGGTTCGGAAGACGTCCCACGTATGGTACAACATCTCGGTGTCCGATGTTTGTTGGACAGGGTTTCGTACAAGGCTCAAGATTATTTCCTGTTCAAGTAGCAGTATATGAATGAGGATACCGGTGGAGTTATAGGGGTTGTGCATTGGAGTTTCACAAGAACTCTTACGAAATAATGAAGAATCCCTAAGTATATCTTTGGTTGTTAATAACTTCTCAAGACAAAATGTTTAACTCCAGGGAGGGTATGTATAACTTTATACTTACTTTCCACTGTGAAAATTTTAAAGAGGGTATGTGCAACTCTTATAACATATTAAAGGATTGATTAGGACCATACCATATGACGGATACCGAAGAAAGACGAACGAAACATCGCGCAATCCTCTGCCTCCAATCGATTAAGCAACAAGGACCAACACTCAATAACTTTTTCATCCATTGGCGTCTCAGGGAGCATAGACAACATTTCCAACCTATTAATTGTTCCGTCTTTGCCGTAACTCACAAGTGGTTCACCGTAGTTCGACAAAGAAGTGTTAATCGATCTATGACGTATACTAAATGGGAAGCTAACTGCTATTAAAATGACTGCATAACTTCACTGATGAAACATATAACTGCAGTTTAGGAATGAGTAACTCCATTAACGATATATATAACTTCAGTGATGATACATATAACTCCATGTATTACTCTAGGTATAACTCCAGTCCTCTAATGTATAACTCCAAACTATAAATTGTACAACTCTGAGCATATTATGTATAACTCTACGCAACAAAGGGTAGAATTCCAGTATGGAATTGTCTCTATATTGATAAAACTTAATATGATAAAACATTAGGATTTTAGCACAGCTTACTCATTTGTAAATTTGTAGTCATCAAGGAAAACGTAATCAGCCACTTGTTTGCGATACACCTGGATATCCCTAGTTAATGCCTTGTTCATCTTCAGAATCTTGGCGACCACGGTAAGGTTGGCGTCTGGTTCTCCGCAATATTTGGTGCAACCAAGGCCATCGCCCTTACCCCGGAGCGGCTATTAACACCGTGAGAGGGCCCGACGGACGGCGTCCGCCCAGGGCTACTTTGGAAGGTGGAGTCGGAAGGTTGAACGACCTTAGAGCAAGGTCGTTTAGCGAATCTGTTCTCTCGGCGTTTCCAACACCTCTCTTCCTTCCACTTGTGTTGCCTGGTGTCCTCTCTGTTTATCACGCACCTCCTCCAATTCACGGTCTTTAAGCTCCTTAAAAGCGATACCCTGGATAACACTTCTTCCCCCGTCCAAGTTAATGTCACCGAGGACAAGGGTTGCGCAATTTCCGCTCGCATGAGGTCATTGCTTTCCTCGATCCCTAGGGTACAATCGAATGGCTCTCCACGGTACAACAACATATGAACCATGACGTACGACCACGATCATTGGCGGTATGTCCCGCTCCCTGCCGATTGAATTTAATGTTGACAAAAGGGAACCCTTCAACTTTCTTGCCTTTGTCGAGCCCTTTGTAGGCCATATACTTTCCCATTGCATCAGTCTGGCGGAAGTTAGGCAAGGCGTTTAAAAGGGGAAGACGTATTAACAAAACAAATGGAGATAATTAATCTAGTCACCGCTTTATAAGTCTTACATGAATACGCGCAATCCCTCCGTATGGTAATGTCAGAAGATCGTCCTCGTAAGAACGATTATCAAGGTACTCGATCTGCTCGGAGAGGAAATTTATGCAAATGCAAGAGTAATGATCTTTATCACCACTTCACACGGGACGAATACCTACAAACATGCACCAAAAATCTAAGAGTTTTGAAACATAAATAGCAGATTAGAGGCATACATATTGTGCGTAGTTGGAGTTATACGATGCAGTGCCCGAGTTATACATTATATGTGTAGAGTTGTACATTCAATTTCCGAGTTATACGTTTATTCTTGCGATTTGTACATTATGTGCACTAAGCGGATGCTGCGATTATACATTATACTCGTATATGCTTACGATTGTACTTTATGTGCGATGAGTTATACATCCTATGGTTAAAGTTATACATTATATGCCTAGAGTTATGGAGTGAAATTAGCCACTCATCAAAACTCTAAGCATATATTGTATAACTCTAGACAAATAATGTATAACTTCAGCCCTAGAACGTATAACTCTAGTAATTCTGAAAGCTAAAGTTATATCTTTATAACTCTTGCCATAGGATGTATAACTCTAGCCATAAAATCTATAACTGTAAGCATATACAGTGTAGTGTATAACTCCAGGTATTACTCTAGGTAAAACTCCATGCCTAACTCTAAAGCATATATTGTACAACTCTAAGCATATACTGTTAAACTCTACGAAAATAATGAATAATTCCAGTATGTAAATGTCTCTATATTGATATCTGAGCTCACCATATCGGAGTCCAGTTGGAATGGACTAGAACACGACTCTTGCCACATGGCCCACGAGTAACAAAAGCCTTCAGAATGATCAACAACCAAGTTTTTCTTCCTGCCTTGCCAAATTGCAATTGCTAGGTCCTATAAAAATGATAGACGGGGTTGGCGGCTTGTATCATAAGTTACGTACGATTTGTCACAAAATAACTTGCGGAGTTCGAGCACACTTACAGCGTGAGCTAGGCCAAAGAAACAGCGTGAACTTGAAACATGCGGTGTTGTTCGCGTGCGTAAGGCGATTGAGTAGTACTGGACCAATGATCGATGACATTACCCAGAATCTGTTTCCCGGGCATCAACGACCGGAGATCAATACGCGTTATGCGGTTTGGACGGGATATGTGACCAATTGTTCCCTACAAAGGATTAGCAAAATTGAGACACACAAAGAAGGAATGCATTCATGGCCTGTTTGACTGTCGTATTGAAATATAGGTAAAACTTATCTTTTACTTACGATTTTTTATGGTCATGGAATTCATCAAAGACATAATCCATTACATCCTTCCTCACCCTGAACACCGTCCTGAAACGTTCCTTGTTAAATCGCAACCACTGTGAGCATACGTGCTTTGGTCGAGGTTCGGTGCCCGCAATCCCGAGAACAACCTAGGTTCTCGGTACTATGTCCATACACGGAAGGGGGCGTTGAATGCAGTAAGAACGGATGGTGGATCATGTCACATTGCGGCACATAAATAGGGGGTGGGAGTGGCGCAACAGGCTCAACCCTAGCATCTCTAATTTCAACTACCAAACCTTCTTTGGCAGCACCAATCGTTCGCTCCTCAACCCCGGCAAATGCCTCATTCACATCTGCCGTGCTCATGAAAGTCAGAGGGATTTCATTTCCAGTACATTCCGTTGAAGGATTCCCCGGGGTGATCTCCGCACCGACACCAACATCTACGTTTACACCCCCATTGTTAGAATGTTGTTCAACATTCTCAATTACATCCTTTTTAACAGTGGCCTGAATGAAAAATAACAAAATTAAACACCAAACGTATAACTCTGGCCATAAAATGTATAACTGTAAGCATAGAATGTATAACTATACTGTATAACTCTAGATATACCTCCAGCTATCTAATGTATAACTCCAAAGCATATATTGTATAACTCTAGTCATATACTGTGTATAACTGTAGTCATATACTGGTTAACATGGCATGAATGAAAAATAACAAAATTAAACACCAAACGTATAACTCGGCCATAAAATGTATAACTGTAAGCATAGAATGTATAACTCGACCATAAAATGTATAATCGTATACACTATAATGTATAACTACACTGTATAACTCTAGATATACCTCCAGCTATCTAATGTATAACTCCAAAGCATATATTGTATAACTCTAGTCATATACTGTATAACTGTAGTCATATACTGGTAAAGAGTTGTACCAACCGGCCGTTGCAGTGGCACTACAGTTAGAAGGCTTCAACATAAGTTTCAACAAGGTTATACTTGATCAACTTAGAGTTATACACGACCAATAAACAAAAAAAAAACGATTGTATAAAAAGTATTTATCGCAAATTAACAAACTTACCTCGCCACCAGGACCACTCCCGTCTGCTGGAAGTCCACGTGCGCTTCCTTCATTTCAAAGAGAGAAAACAGACACTCCATCAATTCTTGTGTGTCCAAACCCAATTCTGGGACCGTAGATTTTTCCATCACCATATCTGACGGTTGATTGTCTGACAATCTTTCAACATTTTCTGGTAATCCCTCCCCATGAACTTGCTCATGCACCTCATCACCTACCACGGGCCGAGATTCAGCATTCTCTGACCGTCCGTCAGCTTGGCCTACAATGTTTGCTGCTCTTTCATGGTCAGTGTCTGACAATCTTCCAACATTTTCAGCATTTTCATTCAATCCGTCCCCATGAACGTGCTCATGCCCCTCATCACCTGACCAGAGGCGAGCCTCATCGTCCTTTGACCGTCCTAAAGTTTCGTCAATTTCCTCCTCGGTGTAACTCGCCTCCAACAACAGTTCTCTGACAGATGGGACGGGGGTGCACACAACCTGATCCTCTAACCCTGGGCTAGCAGGTGACAACGGCTTAGAAACGACTGTATCACCTCCCACTTCCTCCATAATCTTTGACCATGAAACTGCAATCGATTTCGTTGGCGTGTCGCCTTTGACGGACTCTCGACGCGGCTCAACACGGGGGTTACCACCCCATCCACCCCCATCATTGCCGAGACTCTCAAGAACTTCACTGATTTGACGCGTAGATGCATCGATTCCGACAGATTTGTTTGGATGCTCAGTAACCACCTCTCCAAATGCAGGGGCGTTACCCACAGAAACCTTCACCTTTTCGCAACTGCTCACCTTCAATGACGTACTTTTGAATCTTTTCACCCTCAAAGAATTCTTAAGAGGCCCGACTAGCATTTAGGCCCGTCGATCACTATTTACACTTTGATCCGTGCGGTTGCATCTGCGTACCATGAATAGAACACAATAGCGTTCCTTTGCATTTGCGAGATAAAGCTCGTGAGTACCACTGCATCCAAGAAGTACAAAGTAAGTTAGTTATATTATAATATATGGGTACGTTCAGTGAAACAGAATTCATCTGCAAAATATATAATAGTTTGCACTTACATCGACAGCCCTAGCTTTCAATTCCTGGTCATCCTCGACCCCTGCTGGTAGTTCTATCTGAATGAACTTCTTCTCAGAAGTTGGGCAGGGTTGAGGGGGTTGGGGGGCTGTTAGCAACAGTAGTTTGGGTTCACGCGGCTCGCTGAGGCTGCTACTGTCCACACTCCTTCCATAAGAGGGGTCTTGAAGGCACCTCGGATACCTGGTCTTAGACAAGGTTAAAGTACCCAATCCCCCTTGACCCACCTCAAATTTTACCCTCTCTACAAGCGAAGCTTCATCCCAATGTTTAATCAAAGGAAGATCATGATTACAAGGCTTACCCCTGTAATCATATCGCTGAAAGTAGCTTATCATGAGGAAGGGGATACACCCATTCAACATTGTTACCCCCTTTTTAAAGTCTGACCCCGCTTTCACCGTCATGTCCAAAATATAAGAGCACCAGTCAAAATGCGGGATGGCTTCAGGATCTTCTACAGCCCTTAACAGCTTCCAATCTATCCCGTTGTTTGGGGTGGGTGCGAGGAATGAAGACATACAGAACAAAACAAATAGCCGGCAAAATTGATCGTCCGCCTCCTCGTACTCCAGAAGTTGCTTGTGAACTTTCCCTAAGGGTATTGCACTATTCCCTTTGGCCACCCCGTACGCTTCCCACCATTTGTCCTTCAGCTCCTTATTCTCGGGGTCGGTGGACCCCTTCTCATGAGCTCACAGGCACCAAAGGGAGAGGGTTGGGTCCAAAAGGTAACAAGAAACAAATGATCATGCACGTCATGCTTACGATCATAAACTCCTTCTTCCGCGAAGCCCAACACATATGAGTTGTCGAGAGAAGGATTCCAAGAACAGTGAACGTGTGCAAGTGGGAAGCTGCTAATCTTGAGCTCCAAAAGGCCACCAAACCCAATTTTCTTAACAATGGACACCGATCCTCATTAAGCTTTTCAATGAGAGAAACAAGTCTTTGAGGTCGACACGAAACCGTGATATCATGCACCCTCTTTACCCTTGGCTTAGCCTCAACCATCCGGGAAAAGCAAAGACAACACACAAAATTATACAGATCGTAGTTGCAATTATAGATATTTGGAACAAAGAAATAGACATACTGTGAATTAAACTAATACAATAGATAGTCAGAGTTATACAAAATATAAGTAAAGTTATACATTCTGATAATAGAGTTATACAAAATATAAGTAAAGTTATACATTCGATAATAGAGTTAATCGAAAAATATCAAGAGTTATACATTTTGACAGCAAAAGTTATTCAAAATGTAATCAGAGTTATACAACAAATGACAACAGTTATAAAAAGCTCAAACTTTGAACCTGGGAATCAGCTCCCTTCTCAGTACTCGGTGCATCACCATCTGTAGCTGACAAATAAAAAGGGATTCAGATTATATAATGTGTAAAATTATATGTGTAACTCGAGCCATTAATGTATAACTCTATTATTAAAATGTATAACTCTAGCAATAGAAAGTATAACTCTGGCCATGTAATGTATAACTCTAGTCATAGAATGTCTAACTCTAGCCATACATTGTATAACTCCAGTTATACATTATGACAGCAGAAGTTATTCAACATGTAATCAGAGTTATACAACAAATAACTGCGATAAAATGTATAACTCTAGCAATAGAAAGTATAACTCTGGCCATGTAATGTATAACTCTAGTAATAGAATGTCTAACTCGGCCATACATTGTATAACTCCGATTATACATTATGACAAAGCAGGTTATTCAACATGTAATCAGAGTTATACAACAAATGACTGCGATAAAATGTATAACTCTAGCAATAGAAAGAATAACTCTGGCCATGTAATGTATAACTCTAGTAATAGAATGTCTAACTCTGGCCATACATTGTATAACTCCAGTTATACATTATGACAGCAGAAGTTATTCAACATGTAATCAGAGTTATACAACAAATGACTGCGATAAAATGTATAACTCTAGCAATAGAAAGTATAACTCTGGCCATGTAATGTATAACTCTAGTCATAGAATGTATAACTCTGGCCATACAATGTATAACTGTAAGCATATACAGTATAATGAATAACTCCAGGTATAAATTGTATAACTGTAGGCATATATTGTATAACTCTATGTATGGAAACTAATTAGAAGTATAGTCATACATATAACAATTAGAGTTTGACATTATGAAGAAGGAGTTGGTCACAGAATCAGAAGAGCTATACATCTAGAACCCAGAGTTATACATCTAGGAACCAGATTTATACATATTGCCTACTAAAGTTATACATCTATTAACCAGAGTTTTAAATTAATTAACCAGAGTTATACATATTGAGTACTGAAGTTATACATCTAGTAAGCAGAGTTAGACATCTAGTAACGTATAAATAAAAATCAAAACTTTTAACCTGGATATCAACTCCCGTGTCAATACTTTCTACAACATCCATCTGTAGATGACCAACAATTGGGATTAGAGTTATACAGATATTTAATTGAAGTTACAAATCATTCTATAAGAGTTATACCAACAAGACGAGATTTTTTACCTTCGATTCAGATTTCTTGGAAGATTTCTTGGCATTTTTCTTGGCAAAAACCATTGTTAATTATCAAATGACCTCGAATTTGTTCTGCACAACCATAATTAACAATTAAACAAATAAACATCAGCAAACCCATAATTGCAGATTGAAAAATCAAATGAACTCTTTTTATGATAGTTTAACAAAGGCAATAATTAACAAAAAACAAACTACAAATCACTAAATAAGGAATGGAGAAAATACCTTATAAAAAAATGGAGACAGGCGAGTTTGCACGCGAGTTGGTATTAATTTGTTGTGATGAAAATGGCGTTTGTTAGGATGGACTTAATTGGTAATGATGAAAATGGAGTTATCAGAATTGCGAAGAAAGAAAAGGAAGACGAAATGACAGGAAATAGAGGAAAAACACAAATACCCGCAAGTTGTTTTGAATTGTCTAGAAAATGAGGAGGGAAATGATCATGGACTGATGGACAAACAGTGTAGCATGCATGGGTTAGTGGGTAAGAGGAGAGAGGTAAATCAAAAATATTAGTTTAATGGGGTTTAGTGGGGTTTGACTGCGAAATCTTGGCCATTGGTTTGATTGATCCAACCGTCCACATTAGGACTTATGGACTTATTATATATATGGACCTTAGTTGATCTCTTCTCTCTCTCTCTCTCTCTATATATATATATATATATATATATATATATATATATATATATATATATATATATATATATATATATATATATATATATATATATAATTTGGTCGGACAATAATTGTGACAGTAATAATAATAATTCCGTCTTATATTATCGACTTGCTTAGACCGTCACATTCCAATTGGGAATCTTATCTAAACTCGGACCAACCTTATGCTGACAACACATACACCTACCCACCCCACACTCTACTTTTATATATAGTAGATTTAATGCCCGTGCGATGCACGGGCCGCTTGTTAGAGTCTTTTGTAATTTTTGTAACTATATTAAAATTGGTACTCTTTAATTCAACTTTGAGAATTACTTATTTACAATAATACAAAAAGAAGTATATGACTTTATTTGAAGTCAATAAGTATAGTATAGATAACTAATGAAACCGATTTGTTAAAAAATGTTTGGTAAATATCTTTTGTCAAATAATAGTAAGTATCAATTGAACTTGATTTTTTTTCCAAAGAATATAAATAAATTTTTATATTTCATCGTGGATAATAGCTCCTCAAAAGTTGTCAATTTTTGTTTGATACTGGCATATGTGAAGAGTAGTGATATTTTACTTTATCGCATAAAACAGTTTTATACTTAAACGATAAAGAAAAATTGATTATTTATAAGACGTTCGGTGATGCAGTTACTGTAATTAGTAACATGCAATTTTTTTAAAGCCCACCTAGCTTAATTATAATGATAAATATGCATTAAAGTTTCTTCTCATCATCTAAAAAAACAAAATGTGTTAGATTTGCGTCGTATTTTGGTCACGCTTTATTATTATATTTTTTTGGGAGTTAATATGTACAATATAGGAAGTTAAACTCAGCATTACTATATAAATGTATAAAAATTCTTGTGTGAGGCGGCTTTACAGAATTTTTGGTAAAAATGGATCTTTTGATAACTTCATTTTCGTTCTAATAGATTATGGTATTTTTATTAACATATCCGTTTTACACATCCTTTATGCAAACAATTATCTATGTAGACAACCCTACAAACAATAGCCGATCGGAATTAATAACTTTTGCTCTTAGTTCATTGTAGTTACATTATTTCACCAATTGGAGCGAAATGCCTAATTTATTCCTCGACGACCCTTATTCATGTCCAACCTTACACAAATCTCCTCATCTCCAAACCTTGTTCTTCCTCCAATCCGCCTTCAACGTGTCCTCACAGACCCGCCCTTTTCTCTATGTGAGTCGATCAATCTCCTATGGGATTTATTAGCTAACTCACAGTCTTGTAGTATTCAAACGTATATAACGTAGTAACTGACAAATGTTAAGTGTATTATCTAAAATATATGCTACTTCAGGTGGTGTACTACTCGCAAATAAATTGATTTCCTGTTAACAACAAATAATCTATCGTACTCCCTCCGTCCCGGTCATTTGTTGTCCTTTGGTTTTGGCACAAAGATCAAGGAAAGAGGAGAGGGCCAATTACTAAATGACAAGTGGTTTAAAATGAGTGTGAATGATCAAATTACTCATCAAATTCATTCTTAAAATAGAAAGGACAACAAATGACTGAGACACCCCAAAATGAAAAAGGACAACAAATGACCGGAACAGAGAGAGTATCTTTTATAATCGCGCATGTACTTTCTCTGTGAGTCATGGGATAAAGTTGCTAAATTTTACCTTTTTAATTTAGAAATTGTTGTAAAATAGTACTCCCTATGTCTCGGTCATTTGTTGTCCTATTTCATTTGGGGTATTTCAGTCAATTGTTGTCCTTTCTATTTTAAGAATGAACTTGATGAACAATTTGATATCATTCACACTTAATTTAGTCCACTTAGGAATCTCTCTCTAAAAATTGGAGAGCCTCTTTCTCTCTCGTTTTGAGAGTTTTCCTCTAGCTTCAATCCTAGCTTCAATCCTAGCTACTTCCCTAGTTTCATCTGTCATTCTATTAGGATTCTTTGCAATCATCTGTCTTTCAATCTTCCAATTAGGGTTCTTAGCCTAATTGATTACCTGAGTCATATATTCCCCTATTTAAGCTACTTTCTGAAAATTTGATCCGTTATCCACTTTGTTTACCTAAATTCTGTCATTTATGATTGTTTTTAAGTACATTTAATCGGCTGTCTGCTCCAATTATTACCTGCATCTCACGGGGAATCTCGTTAGCCCCTTTGGTAAAGTTTCTTTTTTACAATCATTCAGTTGCAGCATTTCTAATTGGGGATTTAGGTTTTTGGGCGTCTCGAAAATTAATTTCCCAATCCCAGTTCCTTCTGTCTGGATGGGAAGGGACGCTTGATTTTCCATCTCCTAAGTGTTTTCTCTATTTATTTGGAGGCAATGGAACAGTTCACTCCATCCTCATCTCAAACTTCTTCAATTACTTCTCTTTCATCTGCTCATAAATCTCTTATTTATTCACAAATCCTTAAAGATAAAGCTAAAAAGATGGACTTTGAGTACCAATTTGGGCGTTTTTCAAATGGGGTTGAGGGACAAGGGGAGAGTCAGCATCGTCCCAGTAATTTTATCAATCACAATCACCATAATGTACACCAAACTCACCAAAATGCTGCATTCCAACCTATGAACCCTCTTCATGTGAACCTTTGGAGGTTTCCAAGGTCTGGTGGGGTGATCAATATTGACCCTACCCAACTTGGGGAGTCTCGGGATTTCTGGGGAAGGTGTATTCTTGGGTTCTTAGTGGATTACAGGTTGTTTGAGGCGGAGAAAGTTAATGACATTATTGAAAAGAAGTGGAGTACGAAGGATAAGGTTAAAGCTTTCAAAATGGGGGATATTTATGTCCTACATTGCTCTGACATGGAGGACTTACAGGGGTTATTGGAGAGGAGCACGGCTACACTTGATGGAGCCGTTATGGTGTTTGCTAAGTGGTACAAGGATATTGTTCCTAGGACGGTAAGGTTTCCCTTTGCTGAGGTGTGGGTGAGGGTGTGTGGCTTACCCTTTGAATACCTCACAAAGGACGTTGCAATGGTAGCTGGTAAGCTTCTTAGCCAGAACTTCTATGTTGAACCTTTTGACCAGATACCTGATAATGATTTTCTGAGGATTAGGGCTTGTGTTAAGCTAAATGAACCACTGACACCTGGGTTCTTCCTGGCTATGGAAGGGGGGTTTTTGTTGTGGGTACAATTTAGGTATGAGGAGGTGTTTAAGTACTGTATTCGATGTGGGAAGGTGGGCCACAAGGGGTCACAGTGTCGGGAAAGCATGAATTCTGTTGTCTCTAGTGTCAATGGAATGCTGGACCGTATTCTGGAAAGGGGTTTCGTGGTCTTTCAAACTCAAAGCACTTATACAATGTTTAACCTGGATTTGAAGGCAACCCCACCAACTACTAAGTATGTGGATTCTAGAGTGAGGCTGAGAAATGGGAGGTTGAGAAATAGGACCAGAAGGGAATCACCTGAACGTGTTATTGATTTTGACCTGGGTCTAACAACAGGGGGCATGGTTTTGCCAGGGATGAAGTTTGCTGTCACAACACAGCCTTTTGCAGGCCCTGTGCTGTTTCATTTAGGACATGAGACATCAGGTGGGGGTCACCAAAATCAGGGAATAGGTCAATCTGTTATGAAGGATGTGGTTATGGAGGATATTGCTGGGACCAGTACTGCTCAGGTAGCTGTGGGGGAAGGGGACTTCGTGCATAGGAATGGCAAGGCTCCTATGCAGAGTTCTCCTGTGCAGGAGGTCAATTTGGCGGGGGGTAGCACTGCTGTCAGGGGTGCAGGAGGGTGGCTTGATGACAGTGATACTCCAGTTGAGGAGTTTCATAGTGTTGAGGAAAATTTTGAAGAAACAAATGCTGCAGGAGATAGGGAAGGGTTTGTGTTGGGGTCTCTGGCTCATCTGCAACAAAATGATCCATATTTAACATATGCGGGTCATGGTAGCATTGCTGGGGTTCTGGACCATGACCAGCGTATTCAGGAAGAAATTCTAGGAAGGCTTGAAGGGGATATGGACTGGACCAGGGCTGATGATGATAATAGGGGTTTTAATCAGACGTTTGATTTGCCACCTGAAGGAATGCCTGTCACACACCATTATCCTGATGGGACTGTTGTTCATGTGGGAGCTGGGGTACAAGCACATGCACCTTCTGCTGTTCAAGGAAGTGCTGATAGTGTGCCTGGTAATGGCACTGCTGTTTTGGGACAGATTGACCAATTTTTTAATGAGGTAATCTACATAAGTAGTGATTCTGAAGCTGAACAAGAATTGCCTGAACAGTCATCAACCCTGAGTCCTATAAACTGGGACACTGATGATGATTCCTATGATTTTAGTCAGGCTATTAATCTCATAACTCCTGAGATCTCAGAGGAAGTTAATCCATTTGCTCGTGCTGATCATGGGTCTGGTGGTGCTCAGATGACAATAATGGCACCTCCACTGCCTGTTCCTGCAGAAGATGACCAGGACGTGTGTATGGCTGACCAGGAAAAGGCTGCTGTTCCTTTGGATCTCAGATTAGTGGCAATTGAATCCAAAGGGAAACAGCTGCAGGAAGGATCAGATTCTGTGATGCCATTGCCGGAAGTTTTTAAACTCTATGATTCTATGAACAACAAGAAAGTACATTCTTCTAACGCTGATAAGGCAAAGGCTAAGGGTTATGGGAAAGGTAAATCTCTGGTTCGTCTCTTTGACATTCCTGAAGTGGGCAATAGGGCTCGTCTGTTTTCTCAAATTGGAGTCCAAAGTAATTCGGGTGGCTGTATGGGGCTTATGGATTTGTACCATAAGAATGAGTTTGGTAAACAAAACCAAGATGCTATCATAAGGGCGAGGAAGAGAAAGTGCTGTACTGAGGTATCTGATGGGCTGCTCCCATCTGAAGATATTGCGACCTTAGTGGATGCAAAAGAATTTATAAGGAATTTGGGTAAGAGAGCTTGCAAGGGGGAGGGAATTCATGCTGAACAGAATAAGGCTATGGGCGGTGGATTCCGTCTTAAAATTTCAGACTCTGATATGGAGGAGTCTTGTGCTTCCTCCCCTGGACATGAAGACTGCGGCTTTGCGAAGGTTGGCCCTTCTCAACCTCCTCTATCACCATGAGCGGTTTGATTTGGAATTGTAGGGGTCTTAATAATGTGCTCGCCCCTACAATTCCTAAACTTAGGGCACTTAATAATAATAAATATTATGATTTTCTTTTTTTAAGCGAGACAAAATGTAAGGTCACTAAAATAAGTAGTATGTTTCGTTCCTTAGGCTTCGTTAAATCGGCCGGTGTAGATCCTTTGGGGACGGCCGGTGGACTATGGGTGGGGTGGAAAAAGGAGGCCCTTATGAGTGTGGTGGAGTCATCTCCTAATTTTGTGATCCTTTTTGTTGAGAAATATAATGGCCTTCCTTGGTATCTTGTTTTGTTTTATGGTGCACCTCAACTTTCCTTACATTTCCCGATTCTACAACAACTTGAAGAAAGCTTAAGGAAACTTGTATATCTTTTTCTAATTGTGGGTGATTTTAACCAAGTCGAGTATGCTTGTGATAAACATAGTTCTAATTCAAGCCAAATTCCGGGAGCCTACGAATTTATCAATTGGAAAGTTAGGAATGAGTTATTGGATATTCCGTTTAAAGGGCCACGATTTACATGGTGCAATAATAGGCAAGGGAATAAAAGGGTATATGAGCGACTTGATAAGGCATTAGCGTCGAAGGATTGGTTTACTCTTTTCCCGGACACGGGTATTAAGCATTTTCCAATACAAATCTCTGACCATGCCCCTATTGAGGTTGATTTGAACCTTACAAAAAATACAAATAAAAAGCCATATAAACTTGATGCTTGGGCTTTGGACTATCCCGAATGTTTATCATGCATAAAGGAAACAGGGTGTCTGAGAGATGTGGGCTCACCCGCCTTCCGCGTAATGAGGAAGCTATCGAGGGTGAGACAAAGTGTTAAAAAATGGACTTTAGATAAACGGGAGGAATGGCCGGGCAAGTGGGATGATTTTGATTCGAGGCTTGAGAAGGGTATGGAGGAAGTGATCAATGGTGGATCGGAAGAGGACTACTTGAGAGTACATGAGGAGGTTAGGGACTTTGCTAAGGCGATTGCAACCTACTGGAAACAGCGCGCGAAAATTAAATGGATGGTTGATGGAGACACGTGTACGAAATATTTTTTCAACTGGGTTAAAGGAAGGGCGGGAAGGAATTTTATTCTCGGCATCAAAGGAAGGGATGGTGCTTGGATTTATGAACCATCTGAGGTGAGTAATTTATTCCAGGACTATTTTGTCACTTTGTACTCCATTCCTCATCACAACCGATATAGGACTTCCAGTGGTACGATGGAAAGCAATTTTGAAGGCGTTCTGCAACATGTAAATGTTAAAGTAGCGGAGGATGATGTTGATCTGTTGGGACGGGCTTTTACCGCTAGAGAGGTACGCCGAGCTGTGTTTCAGATGGGGTCTATGAAGTCGCCAGGACCTGATGGTATACCTACAGTTTTTTATCAGAAGTGTTGGCACCTCGTTAAAAAGGACTTCACAAAGGCCGTTTTATCTATACTCAACTCGGGTATGGTACTCCGTGAGGTAAACCGAACTTTTATTGCCCTAATTCCGAAATGTGACAACCCTGAGGAGGTAAAAGACTATAGGCCGATAAGCCTATGCAATGTCTTTATGCGGATTGTCACGAAATGCATTACCAACAGGCTGACTAGAATAATGGGATACCTTGTGGGGGATTTTCAAAATGCTTTTATTGCCGGACGAAGTATTTCTGACAACATTCTTCTGGCTCACGAGGCCATTTGCAAGATTAATTCCCAGAAAAAGGGTAAATTCGGTAGTTTTGCTTTCAAAGCTGACATGAGCAAAGCCTATGATAGGGTTCGTTGGGACTTTCTCCAAGCTGTTCTCTCTAAATACGGCTTTCCTGACAATCTGATTCGGCTAATTATGAATTGTGTCACTACAGTTTCTTATGAGGTCCTCTTTAATGGTGCCCCTCTACAACAATTCCGACCAGAATGTGGCCTAAGATAAGGGGATCCTCTATCCCCATACTTGTTCCTTTTATGTATGGAGGTTTTGTCCTCCAATGTGGCTGCTGCACAATCTCAAGGAGTCCTTAAGGGCATTCCAATCTGTAGAGGAGTGCAACCACTCACTTATCTCTTCTTTGCGGATGACTCAGTTTTCTTTTTAAGGAACAAAGGTGCTGCGGTGACGGTTCTAAAGACCATTTTTGACGAGTACTGTCAGGCATCGGGTCAAGTGCTGAACGAGGAAAAATGTGGTTTTTTTATTCAGCCCTAATATGACTTTGCGTAAGATCCAGATTTGTCTTAGGACTTTCAAGATAAAAAATAACAAAGGTATTGGGAAGTACTTGGGTATGCCTACGGAGTTCCAGGGTTCAAAGAAGGAAATATTTAAGGGGTTGCTGGATAATGTTACAAAACGGGTCTCTTCATGGAATGGTGTTCTTCTCTCACCGGCTGGGCGTCTCACCCTGATTTCTTCTGTCCTATCAAATATTTCAAATTACTTTCTATCGGTTTTTAAAATTTCGGTAAGTGTGACTAAGAAGATAAACGCTCTTCTTTCACATTTTTGGTGGGCAGGAACTAGATCTGGGAAATCGATCCATTGGTGTAGCAGGATGTTTGCCAGCTTGCCTAAGAGGGAAGGTGGACTTGGTATTCGTAACATTGAGTGCCTTAACAAAGCCCTACTAGTTAAGCATGCATGGAGAACTGTTTCGAAAGAAAATACTCTTTTCAGCTTAACTTTCCGAGAAATTTTTTTTGGTGATTCTAGTTGGAATGGTGATCTTACTCCACGACCATCAAGGGTCACTTCATGGGGAGTGAAGAGTGTGCTCCATGGCTTACATTTTATTCTTGATAAGTAAAGTTGGCAGCCGGGGATTTCCTCTAATCTGAACGTCTGGACCAATAAATGGGTCAATGGCAAATGCCCGGACCCCAGAGACGATCTTTTAAGTCAGGAATTTCTCTTCCTAAAGGATCTCACTATCAGGGATCTACAGCTTAACTCTGGTGGATGGAATGAGCAATTCATACGGTTGCTTTTTGATGAAGAAACCACTAATAGGATTTTAGCTATTCACGTACGACCGAACCAAGTGGAGGATGATCCTATTTGGTCTTTCACGAAAACAGGAGAGTACTCGGTCAAAAGTGGTTATGGGATCCTTTGTAATGATCTTTTTGCCAGCAAAGCCTCTGCCTTGGACAGATCGAGAATGAATGTTAAACGAAAGGATTTTTGCCGAACTAGGCTATGGCACATGCCTGGACCACAATCGTGAAAAATTTTGGTTTGGAAAATCCTTTCTAATTCACTTCCGGTTGGAGTGGAATTTGAGAAACGTCACTTACCATGGGATTCATCATGTTGCCTATGCCATAAATTTGTTGAATCTATTGATCATATCTTCAAAGATTGCGAGGTGGCTGCTAGGATTTGGGCTGGCTCATCGTTGGGTGTGAACACTGGACATGCAGGGAGCATCAGTACTGGAGACTGGATTATTAATTGGATTCATTACTTGCGGACCCTAGATGATTGGGAGGTACCAACGATCCAATTCCTAGCTACCATAGTGTCTATATGGAACATGCGTAATGCTGCTAGATTTAGGGGGGAAAAATTGTAACACTACGGATTTTCCTTGGTGACTACTCGACCGAGTAGAGCCTACTCGGCCGAGTAGTGCTGAGGTTGTGTGTTGTTTTAGTTCTGCCGAGGAACACTCGGCCGAGTATAGTGAACACTCGACCGAGTATGGGACACTCGGCCGAGTATACACTTACTCGACCGAGTGTCCGGTTTGGCGGAGTGTTATTTTGACGGTTTGATTAGGGAGCGTTTAAGATTTATTTTATATCCGCGTCGATTTTCAAATATCATTTCTACTTCATCATTCTTACGTAACCCTAATCTCTCCCTAATTACTCCCTAATCACCCCCTTTGCTTTGTTGATTGCGAAACCTTCGGAGTCCTTACGTACATTTCCTCATCCTACTGTTGGTAAGTGTTATTCTATGTTGTTTGTATTCGTTGGGGTTACTGTATATATGGTTTTGGGGAAAATGGGATTGTGCAATGTGTAATTGTAGTATGTGATTATTGTTGTAGGTGACGACGTGATATTTGTTATGCATTTGTGTGGTTGATTACAGCGTTAGCGGATTGCGAAAAGGTAGGGTTTCCCTACTCGGTTTACATCAATTGATTTGAGATTGTGCTTGTTGTAATTGTTGTTATCTGCTGATCATCGGAGTATGGAGATTGTTGTGACGATGTTGGTATGAGCGGATTGAGATGGCTGTGATGTCATGTGATTGTGATTGTGGTGGAGTCACTTGCGGGAGTGGCTTCACACCCTAGTTCGCCCTCCGTGGAACCCGCCACGAGAGGGGATGTGCACATTAAGGGACAGGGATTGTTAGTCGCTCGTTGATGAGCCGGACTAGGTGGGGATGGGCTGCGGTCACCCATCGGCGGCGAGGATTACCCGTGCGATGGGTAATCTGGCGGGGCTACACACTTCGGTGTGTAGTCGGTTCTTGTGTGTGAGATCGATGATCAGCGGGTGGTAATGTTTGTTGTCTTATATTGATTGAGTAGTCTTGACCCCGTGTTGTTGTTTTGTAAAACTGCGGTGATCCATTCGGGGATGGTGAGCAGATTGTGACAGGTGATACATTTATTGAGCTTGGGGCAGTCATGGGAGAGTCACCACGCTGGATTAGATGAAACCATCACGAGCCTTAGTTATTGTTTTGGTAGTTGTTGCCATTTGCATAATTCGTTTAGTAGATTTTGGAGACTATGTAACTTTTATAATTACCGTACTTATATAAATGTTGTTTGGAAATTGTAACTTTGATATACTAACCTCGGGAAACCGAGATGGTAACAGCCTTTCATGCTAGGGTAGTCCTTGGTAAGGTACCTTGGTATGAGGGGGTGTTACAAAGTGGTATCAAAGCCGACGATTCCGGCACCTAAAACTAATGAACTCAATGAACTTAGGGAGTCTAAATAAAATGAACCCGGGGAGAGTTGTTTGGAGCTACCGCAAAGACTTGGGAGACGTCCCGGAGTCGCACTAAGGCCCTTACGATCTCAAGCCGGTCACATGGGGGGAAACTGTTATATGTTTGAGTTATGTGTGTTTGATATCTATAGTTTGAATCTTGTGCATGGTTGGATTAAATGATGAAAGAAGTGGAATGTGATAGTTGTTGAAAGATGTATCGACGATTTGTTGATGTTGAAACTTTGAGCGTGGAATATGTTGGCATGTTAAGTGTTGGAACATGGTAAATTATGAAAGGTGGATTGTGAATTCGTATACGATATATCTTGAACATGAAATATGTTGAGCATGTTACCTGTTTAATACGTGGCTTTCAAAAGGGTAGTGGTACATGTGTATATGATCATGATAATGATAGTGTTTTATTTGTTGGTATAAGCATGTGATTAAGGTCAAGCGTCTATATACCTACATGTCGCGTTTAATTTTCATGCGAGAATGATAAAAGTTCATCCATGTACTGGTATTTAGAAGTATTAAGTTGTTTTTGTTGCCGTATGCATGTTCAAGTTGTTTTGGCATTAGAAAGCTTGAATTATCTGAATACCGATTACGGAAGGGTTGTCTTAAAACTGTTATAAGTCAAGTTCGAGAAATGATATTGCTGTGATTCCAAGTTGAGGTGATAGCTTGTCCTCTTACGATTCTAGCGATAGGTCACACGCCCAAAATGACCAAGTAACGAGTGAGATATGACTGTTTTTTAAAACTGGACGGTCTTGAGAATCTGCGCCTATACTCGACCGAGTAGTCCCTACTCGGCCGAGTGTCTTTATACTCGACCGAGTATTCCATATTCGGCGAGTAACCTTTCGTGATAATACTTGTTTAGCGTGCGGAGTCGTGAACTCGGCCGAGTAGTCTCATACTCGACCGAGTAAGGTCTACTCGGCCGAGTATTCCCAATACTCGACCGAGTAATCCTTCTGCGGCAATTGAGTTGCTTCTGGAGTCGAAAACTCGACCGAGTACCTTGTACTCGACCTAGTATGTTATGTACTCGACCGAGTACCTCGTTGGGCGGCCACTTTGAGTCGGTGGCTATGTTCTTACTTTTGTTTTGAGCCGGTGGCTATGTTTTTCATTGTTTTGAGTCATAGGGTATATACACATGTATGTTTTGAGTCTTAACGCATTCTTTTATATGTGAGACGGTCTTGATACGTAATTTACCGGAAGGTATGACATGGAGAATGATGGCTTATGAGGGACATGTGTTGGGTAAGGAAGACATGTGTTAATGTGATTGTGAAGGATAGTGGAAAAAGAAAAGGGAAGAATGATGAGCTAATCGAGGTAAATAGCATGTTCTGTGAGATATGATGAGTGAAATAGTCGTGTATTGAGTAGTATAAAAGTAAGTGTATATGGGCAAGGGTGATGTAAGTGTAAAGAAGCATGAGAATGAAAGATTGAGATGAGAGATACGAATAGTGACATTTCGGGATGTGTAAGGACTTATAGAGGGAGACAGTTAGCATTGTGTTGCTTAAGGATATATGTAATGAAAGGTTGCTTTAGAGGGATGGAGAAGAGGGGTATATAGTGAACTTAGATAGAGTTATGTCGCGACGTGGATTTGTAGATGGTGACCAAGTTTGGGAATTTGGAATTTTCACGATGTGAGCCTAGTGAGTAATTCTTTGGGCAGCTAACGGTATGAGATGAATTTTGGTTTCCTAGTGATGTAAAAAGGGAGATGCAATTGTTTGAACTTTAAACGTTGATTTTATGGATAGATTAGTGACAATTGGGAGTTATAGTATAATGAGAGAAGACCCATGGTAAGAAAGAGTGAGATGATATCGACATGAAATAATGGGAAATGAGTTTGGAGCAATGTGAAGGTAACCAGAGCACTAGAGAGTTAGATAGAAATAATGAAGAGTTGAATCATTAAGGGAGTTTGTCGAGGGTAAAAGAAAAGAATAAGGGGAGTAAAACTAGGAACCTGTTCACTGAGGATATGTGATATAAAAGTAAGGAATCGTAGAGATGTATGATACTATCATGAGGATTTGAGTTACAATTATATATAAGTTCCAGGACAACATGATAATCATGAGTTTCGAGGAATTAAAGAAAGCAAAAGTTGGGTAAAGAATTTGCACGATATGAGATTTTGGCGGTGAGTCGGGTGACGATACAATTACGGATGAAATTGGAAATAGTGTTGAGGTGATTTTGTTGATATATTTGATGTTCGTTGTTTGGGATGATAACTAAAGAGAGAAAACGGATTGTGATATTAAGAAGTGATAGTAAGAGAGTATTCACATGAAGGATGTTGGTGTCATAGTATTATCACTAGTGGTTGAGGATAATGTTACTTTAGGGAAGCTAGTTGTCCTAATGAGGTTGATCTCGTAGAGACCAGATTGATATGTATGGCTGTGAGAGAGAGTAAAATGTGGTAAAATGTGGTTATATGAGGCGGTTGTTAGTAGTTGAGTATTAAAGGTATAGTTACTTTTGGCAGGGGGTGATGGTTATGCGAATGTGAGAATATGTTATGAGGGGTGTACGAGTTAAGCTCGGGTGAGAGGTAACTTTTATCAGGTGGTAACTTACGTGATCAGGATTGACTAGTTGGATGTGATTATGGGTCTATGATGTATATAAATGTTTGTGTGAGGTTGTGACCTCACGAGAAGCGGTATGGTGTGATAGTTTTAATGTGGTTATATGAATGTTCTTTAATATATATTGGATACGGAACTTAATGGAATGATGATCAAAAGTGATAGTTTGGGTGATCTGACAAGACTGGTTATATTTGCATGTGTATTCATGATATATGTTTATTCCATGAAAAGTATGGATGGTATGCATGAGATTCTTGCCTATTTTTTTTCGTATGATATATGGTGTTGTGATCGGGTAAAGCAGTCTTGAGTAAGTTTTCTTGTCCGTGATGTTATATTGAGTCAGTGTTTAAGGGATTGTGTATGTCGTGATGTCTATCAGTGTGGTTATGGTGCCTCGGGTGGTGATCCGGGCACGGTACTTAGTGTTGTGATGCGGGTATTTTCGCACTGCGGTACGGTTGTGGTGGTTGTTTTGCGATGCCGTCACCGGTTGTGGTAGAGTAGGTGAGATGACTATGTTACGAGTTTTCGAAAGTGCTTACCAGTTAAACATATATTGTTGTTTGTTTGCTGCTGTTCCTGGTGAGTTTTGGTTGAACATGCAGACTGTTTTTGTTTGTTTGTTGATGTTTCTTACCATTTTCAGTTTGGGAATGAGGGTAGAGTATGATATGAAAGAGAGTTGTATATGTTTTTGTTGTTGTCATGGTATAGTGATATTTTGTTGATAGGATACAGTTGTGAGAAGTTGTTACAGTAATTTTGACCTTGTTTCAGGATGAGATATCGGTAGTCATAGTCATGACAAGTGATTCGTGGAAAATGTGTTATAATGATCTGAAAGCGGCAGGCGGTTCATAATCTTTTGTTGAGATAGTGAGTGCAGGATATTGGGAATTGGTGTCATGTTAAGTTATGTATGAGTTATGCGGTAATGAAAGAAAAGAACTTGAGGATCTAGTATGAGTGTACGTAACAAGTGTGGAATATGAGTTATGCTTTTGGTGATATGAGTTTTATATAGTTTATATAGAGAGGTGTGTCATGTTGCGGTAATGTGGAAGATTTGAAATTTTGGGTTAAGTTAAAGATTTTGAAATTGAAGGATGAGAGTTGTTTAAGTAAGAGAGCTTAAGATATATGCATGGCGACTGTCCAGATTATAAGTGGTTATCTTTGACACGCGGTGGTGATGGGGATAATGAGTAAATATAGCTAGGATTTAGTATTAGCGAGTTACGAGGACGTAACATTTATCTTAAGAGGAGTAGGACGCGATAAAGGATAAAAGAGATTTCGATGGTTGTACACATGGTAGTATAATTGGAAGTAGAGTGTTGGTGTAGCATAAAGGTCGGATATTTGTTTTGATTAAAGGTCATGACCGTGCTTGTAGTAGTTCGATGTTTAGCAATGAGAGAATATTTCAACGGTGTTGTGATTGAATGACAATGTTTATGAGCCCAATAGTTTTGACAGTTGGAAGATGATGTTTATGTGTTTGAGTAAACTTCGAGGACGAAGTTCGTTTTAAGGATGATAGAATGTAACATTCCGTTTTGACGATTGATCTTCTTTTGTGGATTGAGTGCTATTGAGTGTTATGGAAGTGATACAAGGTTGGCAACATTATATTGTGGTTATTGGGTAATGTTATGGAGTCAGTATTGAGAGCCTATGCTATAGTTGAGACGATATCGTGAGCCATGTTGTGGAAGGAAGAGTGGTTTGTGGAGTTGATGTTAAGTGTCCATGTTTTATAGGTTAGGTTGGAACTTCGCGGTCGTGTTTTGTATTGTTGTTGTTTTGCTTTGAGTCGGGATAATGTTTTTTGTGGTGACTTGTATAGTTCTATGGTGTTGTTATATTTGGTTGGTATAGTCTTGTGGCGTAGTGTTGTGCTTTGTTTTATAGTAGAGTGTGAACTTCGGGACGAAGTTCTTTTTAAGGGGGGAAGATTGTAACACTACGGATTTTCCTTGGTGACTACTCGACCGAGTAGAGCCTACTCGGCCGAGTAGTCTTTGAGGTTGTGTGTTGTTTTGGTTACTGCGAGAACACTCGGCCGAGTATAGTGAACACTCGACCGAGTATGGGACACTCGGCCGAGTATACACTTACTCGACCGAGTGTCCGGTTTGGCGGAGTGTTATTTTGACGGTTTGATTAGGGAGCGTTTAAGATTTATTTTATATCCGCGTCAGTTTTCAAAATATCATTTCTACTTCATCATTCTTACGTAACCCTAATCTCTCCCTAATTACTCCCTAATCACCCCCTTTGCTTTGTTGATTGCGAAACCTTCGGAGTCCTTACGTACATTTCCTCATCCTACTGTTGGTAAGTGTTATTCTATGTTGTTTGTATTCGTTGGGGTTACTGTATATATGGTTTTGGGGAAAATGGGATTGTGCAATGTGTAATTGTAGTATGTGATTATTGTTGTAGGTGACGACGTGATATTTGTTATGCATTTGTGTGGTTGATTACAGCATAGCGGATTGCGAAAAGGTAGGGTTTCCCTACTCAGTTTACAGTCAATTGATTTGAGATTGTGCTTGTTGTAGTATTTGTTATCTGCTGATCATCGGAGTATGGAGATTGTTATGACGATGTTGGTATGAGCGGATTGAGATGGCTGTGATGTCATGTGATTGTGATTGTGGTGGAGTCACTTGCGGGAGTGGCTTCACACCCTAGTTCGCCCTCCGTGGAACCCGCCACGAGAGGGGACGTGCACATTAAGGGACAGGGATTGTTAGTCGCCCGTTGATGAGCTGGACTAGGTGGGGATGGGCTGCGGTCACCCACTGGCGGCGAGGATTACCTGTTGCGATGGGTAATCTGGCAGGGCTACACACTTCGGTGTGTAGTCGGTTACTGTGTGTGAGATCGATGATCAGCTGGTGGTAATGTTTGTTGTCTTATATTGATTGAGTAGTACTGACCCCGTGTTGTTGTTTTGTAAAACCTGCGGTGATCCATTCGGGGATGGTGAGCAGATTGTGACAGGTGATACATTTATTGAGCTTGGGGCAGTCATGGGAGAGTCACCACGCTGGATTAGATGAAACCATCACGAGCCTTAGTTATTGTTTTGGTAGTTGTTGCCATTTGCATAATTCGTTTAGTAGATTTTGGAGACTATGTAACTTTTATAATTACCGTACTTATATAAATGTTGTTTGGAAATTGTAACTTTGATATACTAACCTCGGGAAACCGAGATGGTAACAGCCTTTCATGCTAGGGTAGTCCTTGGTAAGGTACCTTGGTATGAGGGGGTGTTACAAAAATTCTATCCGGAGGTCTTCTTCAGGTTCCTTAATCAGCTGGTTGGGGTGACTATGGAGGCTGAGACACAATCTAGCAGGTCCTTGGGACAGGATTCTACTGAGGCCCACAATGACGGGATTATGGAACAAGACCTGGGGATGAATACGCTACGAAATGGGAATCCAGTTTACGTTACTGGAACACCGGGATCTTGCTCTATGATCAGACTTATGGTTGACGCTAGCTGGCGCAAATCGTGTGAAGCATCGTGGGGGTGGATTGCTTTGGACATGGGGGGTCATGTTGTGGGCGAAGGTAACGGAAGAGGTTTTGCTGAGTCTCCATTACAGGCGGAGGCTCTAGGGGTTACTAGGGCAATTTCATGGGCGAGAGATTGCGGTTTACTTCATGTGGAGATCTCTTCTGATTGCCTACAACTGCTGGGCCAATGGGCAGGATATGGTGCAGGACATTACCTGATTGCAGGCATCCTCGATGATATTGCTTGTTTGTCGACTAATTTTCACTGTCTTTGTTTTAGCTATGTTTGTAGGGAACTTAATGGTCCAGCTCACCGGCTTGCACGGCGGGCCATGACTATGGCCTAGGAATCTTTCTTACCGGTTGCCAAAAAAAAAAACAAAAAAAAAAAATTTAGTCCACTTATCATTTAGTAATTGGTCTCATTCTCTTTTCTTGGTCTTTGTGCCAAAATTAAAGGACAACAATTGACCGGGAGGGAGGGAGTATTTGATCTTATGGGAGTTAACTCGACAAAACCACTTTGTAAGTTTTCTTGTCCTAGACAAATACATCCAATATTGTTAGTAATCTGGACAGATTTTACATGTTGACTTTGAAACTTGTAATTTGTACAATTTTGCAAAATGTTTTCCGTCCCGTAATAACTAAGATACAATCTCAATCTAAAGTAAATTAGTAAACTATCCTCAATAAAAAACTTATGGCGTAAACTAATTGAAAATTTTGGTAACATAAAGAGTATATGTTTCTGTGTAATATGTTTGTATCATCTGGCTACCCAGCTTGGCCCAATGATCGAGCATTAAATTTTTACACACAACGTCCATAGTTTGAAATTCGTCTCTTATTGCTTGCTCCAAGATCCGCCACTTATAAACTTTAGCTCTATAAAATCTTATCCATTTGACTTTTGAGTCAACTAAGACTACTATAAAACTAACATTGAAAAAAATAATACAAACATGTTACTCCATATATTTGAAAACATGGTGTTAGTCTATTAAAATTTTGTCAAAGGTAGTATGTGCTTTTATCAACCTGGATTCATGGGAGTTTTGTAAGTCCGCAAGACTAACAAACTCTATCATCAAGTGAATTTTGGTCCATATCCACTCTATCTCTTAATTGTATAGATTTGTTCACAATTCGACGACATATTTTCGACAAATGAAAACAAAGTTAACACAAATAATAGAGACGGATGGTGTAATACTCCGTATTTATGGTCTTGGGGGTACTCTATCGAGTAGCCCTTACTCTGTCGAGTAAGGGTATGTTGCAGAATAAAATAGTTTCTGACCTGTTGGGCACTCGATCGAGTAGCTGGGGCACTCGATCGAGTAGGGGGGTACTCGATCGAGTACCTTGGGTACTCGATCGAGTGTCCGGTTTGTCGGGGGAATTTTCTCGGGTTTTGTTAATTACGCGATTAAGGTATTTAAATCAATTCGTCTTTATTCTAAATCACTTTTTACAAAACCTAAAACCTGTTTAAGAGAGAAAGCAACTTGTCTTCTTCCTAATCGCGTTCTTGACAATTCCCGGAGTTCAGACGGTCGGATTGCATCGTAGTTTGTGTCGTTGGATTCCTTGCGTCGAGGGTAAGCTTCTAATATAATTTATATACCGTTTTGTTAAGATTGATGAAACCCTAATTTGGGATTTGGGGGTTTTATGAGTAAGTAAGTAATCGGTAGCCTTTATGTGTTATGTGTGATAGGAGGAGAATTCGTAGAGGAGCCGTTTTGAGACAGCTGTTTAGATCGTCTGCGTGTTTGCTTTCCGGTAGGATTTCCTACTCGCATTAGTCCCATAATGGGATATTGGTGATGTCTTTGTAGTTAGTTTGTCGATTGTGATTGTGTTTGTGATTGTGATTGTGATTGTGGTTGGTTGTGATGGTTCTCGAGATGCGTTCTCGGGTGAGTGGGGTCACTTGCGGGAGTGATCTCACGCCCTAGTTTCGCCTTCATGGAACCCGCCACGAAGGGATGTGCACATTAATGATACAGGGTTATCGCTCGTACGATGAGCGGGGCTTAGGTGGAACGGCTGCGGTCCCCCATCGGGCGAATGCTGGTCCAAAGGACGATCGGTGTTGAGACGGTGATGGGAGTTGGTGTTGTGTGTATGTGTGACGTTCATTCAAATGTGTGTTTGCCTTATTGTTATTATCTATTTTGATTGTGTGATTAGTACTGACCCCGGTGTTGTTTTGTAAAACCTGCGGTGATCCATTCGGGGATGGTGAGCAGATATTGAGCAGGTATAGTGATGGTACTGGATAGCTGGGGATGGCCACGACATGACGATAGAGTCTTCCGCTGTAGTTTAGTTTTGATTTACATTTCATTTGAGAACAGTTAGTTGGAATAATGTATTGTACTTTCAGTTGGTTTGAGGATTGTAACTTTTCGTTAAAGCACTTATAATAAATGTTGTTTCTATTTTGTCTATTTGATTATCATGCCTCGGGCAACCGAGATGGTGATGTCTCCATACCTGAGTGGTCCTGGTAAGGCACTTGGAGTATGGGGGTGTTACAAATGGTATCAGAGCGACGATCCTGAAACCTGTAACCAATGAACTTAATGAACATAGGGAGTCAATTAAAATGAACCCGGGATAAAAGTTGTAGGAGCTAGTGCAAAGGCTTGGGAGACGTCCTAAAGTCGCAAGGGGTCGCCCTACAGCTTTGAACCGGTCACGTGGGGTAAATATGTGTTGAGTCATGTGTGTGCTTAGTAACTTGTGTAACAATGTGATGGAATGTGATGATGGATGGATGTTTAAATTGAAAGTTGACGAGATGAAAGGAAGGTGATGATATATATATACCAACATTGTTGATAGCATGATGGAATGTTTTATAACGTGGCAATTAATAGCATGAATGTTATGATGTAATGTGATTTTATAAAGTTATCATGTTAGTGTGTGACGAAATATGCGGGTAGCTTTTACGTAATAGCGATACTTGATCGAGTGAGACTAACTCGATCGGATAGGTTTCTGACGATTTTGGACCAGAATCGAGTTTTGGGGCACTCGATCGAGTAACTAGGGGTACTCGATCGAGTAGAAAATCACTCGATCGAGTAGCCTAGATACTCGATCGAGTGGGTTAGAGATCGAAGAAGTCCGTTTGGTTCTGGAGTTTGGGTACTCGATCGAGTACATGGGGGCACTCGATCGAGTAGCCCGTTACTCGATCGAGTGGGTTTGGATACTCGATCGAGTGGGTTCTGGGCAACGCGTGTTCGTGTTTTGAGGATTAGTACGCGTGTTTATGTTTATCCCTTTCTTCTATAGCTTCAAGATGCCGCCCAAGAGAAATGCTTTGTACGCGAGAGCTGAGGTTATGACTACGGATGACATCGTTAAAATGTTGGAACATCAAGACGCTCTTACAGAGACCCTGAAGAGAGTGAATGAGGACAAGGACAAGAGTAAGGAGAAGGAGGTTGACCATGCTAAAGTCAGCCTCTATATCGCAAGGTTTAACCCGAAGGAGTACAAGGGAGTTGAGGAGCCTAACCACCTTGATAGTTGGCTGAGGGAGATGGAGAACATACTGGATTTAGTTCGCTGTCCGGATGAGATGAGAGTGGATCAGGCTGCATTCTATCTGAGGGAGGCAGCTGGCAAGTGGTGGGATTCCGTGAAAGTGAGTGCCAAGGAGATGTATACCAACCAGGGGTTACCTGCTATACCTTGGGAGGAGTTTCGTAGGGCTGTGAGGAAGGAGTTTGTGCCGGAACATGTGAGGAGTAAGTTGAGGGAGGAGTTTGATAAGTTTAAGATGACTGCTGAGATGTCTGTGGCTGAGTACTACAGGCAGTTCAATGAGAAATCTAGATATGCTGAGGACATGGGTTTGAGTGATGAGAATTTGGCTTTGAGGTTTGAGAGTGGACTAACCACGAAAATTATGGATAAGTTACCCGTGGGAGTCCTCACTGATGTGAAGGAAGCATATGAGAGGGGGCGGGAGAGCCGAGAGACTAGTGGAGATGGCTCAGGAGAGGTCTGGTGGAGAGAAGAGGAAGTCGGAGAGCGAGGGTGGTGGCCAATCTAATTACAAGAAAGGCAACCACAATCAAGCTAAGGGATTTTCTTCTGGTTCTGGGTTTAGTGCTGGAACTTCCTTTGGGCGAGGTCGTGGGAGTGTGAGCAACAGCTGGGGAGTGACCTGCTTTGGTTGTGGTGGCGTAGGCCACAAGAGACATGAGTGCACGAGCGCACCGAGATCTTTTCAGAGACCTGCACAGAGCTTTGCGAGCAACAGACCAGCTGGATCATGGCCAAACCGGGGAGGTCAGAGCTATCAGAGTGGAGGCAACCGCAACGGCGGTAATTCTTATCAGAAGACACCGATGAACAACAACAACAACAATCAAGGGTCGGGTGCTAAGCCGACCGCATCAGCTAGTACTGTCCAGGGAGGTGGGCAGAAGACCAGTGGCAAGTTGTTCATGATGGACAAGAAGGCAGCTGAGGAGGATGCGCACGTTATCACCGGTACATTCCTTGTTAATGGTATTCCTACGTTTGTTTTGTTTGATTCGGGGGCTTCTCAGTCGTTTGTGTCTTCGAGTCATGTAAAACAGTTGGGTTTGAGAGTATATGAGTCTGTTAGGGAGCAAGTTTTCATACCTTCAGGTGAGTCTGTATCGTGTGGGAGGTTGTTTAGAGATGTATCTTTGATAGTGGGGCAAGTCGATTTCCCTGTAGACTTGTTAGAATTTCCTTTTAATGGTTTTGAGATGATAGTTGGGATGGATTGGTTAGGGAAGTATAAGGCTAAGATAGACTGTCATCAAAAGAGAGTGTCCCTAAGAGGTCCTAAGGGTGTAAGTGTGTCTTATCGTGGGTTTCTAGTCAAACCCAAAGTTAAGTTGATTGCAGCTGTCACTTTGAAGTCGTATCTGAGGAAGGGATGTCCTCTGATTTTGTGCCACGTGAGAGATGACCGGATAGAGAGCCCGGCGGTTGACGAGATACCAGTGGTGGGGGAGTATGCAGATGTCTTTCCAGAGGAGATTCCGGGGTTGCCACCGAAGAGGGAGATAGATTTCACCGTAGAGTTGAAGCCAGGGACGGGGCCAATCTCTAAGGCACCGTACCGTATGGGTCCTAAGGAGATGGAGGAACTTAGGAAGCAGTTGGATGATTTGATAGAGAAGGGATACATTAGACCAAGTGTATCGCCTTGGGGAGCACCAGTGCTGTTCGTGAAGAAGAAAGATGGGAGTTTGAGGCTGTGCATAGATTACCGGGAGCTGAACCGTGTGACGATAAAGAACAAGTATCCTTTGCCAAGGATAGACGACCTGTTTGATCAGTTGAGTGGTGCAACGGTCTTTTCTAAGATCGATTTGAGATCGGGATACCATCAGGTGAAGATTAGAGATGTGGACATACCGAAGACAGCTTTCACGTCGAGGTATGGCCATTATGAGTATGTGGTGATGCCATTTGGGTTGTCCAATGCGCCGGCAGTGTTTATGGATTTGATGAATAGGATTTTCGAGACGTTCTTGGATCGTTCGTAGTAGTGTTTATCGATGACATCCTAGTCTACTCTAAGACTAAGGAGGAGCATGAGGAGCATCTGAGGATCGTGTTGCAAACTTTGCGAGATCATGAGCTGTATGCTAAGCTGTCCAAGTGTGAGTTCTGGTTGGAGAAAGTTGCTTTTCTGGGGCATGTAATCTCTAAAGATGGGGTAGCTGTGGGATCCGGCGAAGATTGAGGCAAGAACAAAGTGGGAAGCACCAAGAATGTCGGCCGAGGTAAGGAGTTTCTTGGGTTTAGCTGGGTACTACAGGCGGTTTGTGAAGGATTTCTCCAAGATAGCTAGACCGATGACAGCGTTGATGAGGAAAGAGAACAGGTTTCGTTGGGATGAGAGTTGTGAGAAGGCGTTCCAAACCTTAAAGGAGCGTTTAACCACAGCTCCTGTCTTGGCATTGCCTGAAGGGAGCGAGAATTTTGAGGTTTATACCGATGCTTCAAGAATGGGTTGGGATGTGTGTTGATGCGAGAATGGTAAGGTGATTGCCTATGCTTCTAGGCGGTTGAAGCCTTATGAGGAGAACTACCCTACTCATGACCTGGAGTTGGGTGCAGTGGTGTTTGCTCTCAAGATTTGGAGGCACTACCTTTATGGAGCAATCTTTAAGGTGTTTTCGGATCACAAGAGTCTCAAGTACATCTACACGCAGAAGGAGTTGAACATGAGACAGAGGAGGTGGATGGAGCTGATTGGCGACTACGACATGGAAATCATCTACCATGAAGGAAAGGCCAATGTTGTTGCTGATGCTTTGAGTAGGAAGAGTGTACATTCCTTGTGTACAAACTATCTTTGATGAGGTTGAGAGATGAGGTAGCGAGCTTTGGGATTCATATGATGCGAAAGGAGATACCATGAGTGATATGACAGACAAGACTTGAGTTTTATGATGACATTCGAGGTAAACAGGCTTTGGATCCTAAGATAGTGGAGTGGAGAGCTGGAGTAGAGAAAGGGACAGTGTCCCGGTTTTCGATACATACAGATGGTAGCTTGAGGTTCGATGGTAGGTGGTGTGTTCCTAATGATGAGGAGTTGAAAAAGACAATCATGACAGAAGCGCATTGCACACCATATTCATTCATCCAGTGGAGACAAGCTTTACGAGATCCAAGAAAACGTTTTGGTGGCCTGGGATGAAGAAAGAGACAGCTGAGTTTGTGGCCCGTTGTTTGACATGCCAGAGAGTTAAAGGGGAACAGAGAAGACCACAAGGTAAGGTTCAGTCCTTGGAGGTGCCTGAATGGAAGTGGGAATCCATTTCCATGGATTTTATTGTGGGTTTACCTAAGAGTCAACAAGGTAACAATATGATTTGGGTGATAGTGGATCGTTTGACCAAGTCAGCTCACTTTGTTCCAATGAAAGATACATGGACTAAGGCACAACTGGCTATGGCCTATCGAAAGAACGTGCTTAAGTTACATGGAGTCCCTAAGGACATAGTATCCGACAGAGATGCGAGGTTTATCTCAAGGTTTTGGAAGGAGTTGCGGGAATCGTTGGGAACGACTTTGAAGATGAGTAAACATTTCATCCTGCGACAGATGGGCAGACGAGAGAACAATCAAGACTCTTGAGGATATGTTGCGAGCTTGTGTGATGGATTTTGGTGGTAGGTGGGAGCAGAGGTTGGATTTGATAGAGTTTTCTTACAACAACAACTATCACACTAGTATTGGTATGGCACCGTTTGAAGCTTTGTATGGGAGGAGATGTAGGAGTCCAATCTGTTGGGACGATAGTGCGAGGCAAGCGGGTTTTAGGACCAGAGATGGTACATGAGATGGTGGAACAGATTAAGATGATCGGGAACGGATGAGAGCAAACGGGATCGACGAAAGAGTTATGCGGATCTACATCGTCGAGACATAGAGTTTCAGGTTGGGGACAAGGTTCTTCTGAAAGTGTCTCCTATGCGTGGAGTTATGAGATTTGGGAAGAAAGGCAAGCTAAGTCAGAAGTTTATAGGGCCTTATGAGATCTTAGAGCGAGTTGGGGAAGTGGCTTATCGTTTGGCTTTACCGGCTGCTTTGGAGAGAGTGCATAATGTGTTTCATGTATCGCAGCTGCGGAAGTATGTGAGTGACCCGTCGCATGTGTTGGAGGCAGAGAGTTTAGAGCTGGATGAGTCTTTATCGTACCTTGAGGTGCCTAAGCAGATCCTAGACCGAAAAGTTAGAAAGACCAGGAGTGGTGAGACAGTTTTGCTTAAGATCCTTTGGTCTAACCATGAGACTGAGGAAGCTACATGGGAGGCGGAGGATATCATGAAAGAGCGTTACCCTTTCCTTTTTGATCAGGTATGTATGGTTACGAGGACGTAACCTTGTTTCTTTTAGGGGGGTAGGAGGTGATCGCGAGCGTTTTAAGAGTTTTTACACCCTCTTGTTTATGTTGTGTCGGTATGTTTGTCGGGATAAGTGGGTTAGTAGCATGTTTTACGTTGTATTTATTTTTGGACCTTCGAGTCGGGAAGCTTATGGGGGTACCTTTGTTTGGTAGTGGTTTGAACTTCGGGGACGAAGTTCCTTTTAAGGAGGGAAGACTGTAATACTCCGTATTTATGGTCTTGGGGGTACTCTATCGAGTAGCCCTTACTCTGTCGAGTAAGGGTATGTTGCAGAATAAAATAGTTTCTGACCTGTTGGGCACTCGATCGAGTAGCTGGGGCACTCGATCGAGTAGGGGGGTACTCGATCGAGTACCTTGGGTACTCGATCGAGTGTCCGGTTTGTCGGGGGAATTTTCTCGGGTTTTGTTAATTACGCGATTAAGGTATTTAAATCAATTCGTCTCTATTCTAAATCACTTTTTACAAAACCTAAAACCTGTTTAAGAGAGAAAGCAACTTGTCTTCTTCCTAATCGCGTTCTTGACAATTCCCGGAGTTCAGACGGTCGGATTGCATCGTAGTTTGTGTCGTTGGATTCCTTGCGTCGAGGGTAAGCTTCTAATATAATTTATATACCGTTTTGTTAAGATTGATGAAACCCTAATTTGGGATTTGGGGGTTTTATGAGTAAGTAAGTAATCGGTAGCCTTTATGTGTTATGTGTGATAGGAGGAGAATTCGTAGAGGAGCCGTTTTGAGACAGCTGTTTAGATCGTCTGCGTGTTTGCTTTCCGGGGGATTTCCTACTCGCATTAGTCCCATAATGGGATATTGGTGATGTGCTGTAGTTAGCTGTCTGATTGTGATTGTGTTTGTGATTGTGATTGTGATTGTGGTTGGTTGTGATGGTTCTCGAGATGCGTTCTCGGCTGAGTGGGGTCACTTGCGGGAGTGATCTCACGCCCTAGTTTCGCCTTCTGTGGAACCCGCCACAGAAGGGATGTGCACATTAATGATACAGGGTTATCGCTCGTACGATGAGCGGGGCTTAGGTGGGAACGGCCGCGGTCCCCCATCGCGGTGGTCGGTCCAAAGGACGATCGGTGTTGAGACGGTGATGGGAGTTGGTGTTGTGTGTATGTGTGACGATTCACTTGTCTGTTTGCCTTATTGTTATTATCTATTTTGATTGTGTGATTAGTACTCGACCCGGTGTTGTTTTGTAAAACCCGCGTGATCCATTCGGGGATGGTGAGCGATATTGAGCAGTATAGTGATGGTACTTGGATAGTCAGGGGATGGCCACGACATGACGATAGAGTCTTCCGCTGTAGTTTAGTTTTGATTTACATTTCATTTGAGAACAGTTAGTTGGAATAATGTATTGTACTTTCAGTTGGTTTGAGGATTGTAACTTTTCGTTAAAGCACTTATAATAAATGTTGTTTCTATTTTGTCTATTTGATTATCATGCCTCGGGCAACCGAGATGGTGATGTCTCCATACCTGAGTGGTCCTGGTAAGGCACTTGGAGTATGGGGGTGTTACAGATGGAGTAACTATAAGAGTAATAACGGGAAAGTATAAATTATTTGATCTCACAAAAAGGAATAAATTTAAAACAATAATAGTTTACCTTACATTCATTCATTATGATAAAAAACTACTGTAAAATTCGTACATGATTAGATGATCTTCAACATGTTCCTCGGAGTTCTCATCGACCTGCATCAATATATACAAATTAACCAATATCAGTAATAATAACTAAATCATAAATCACCAAAAATAAAAAAGAGCAAAGCAAAAATATAGTGGAAGGAAGGAAAATATTTCAGCTATGAGTGCAAGATGTAAATTGAAACTTAAATATATACTACCTAGTACGTACAATGTTCTAGACTTGTAGTTATATTGGAATTCTTCCACTAATAAGTGATAAGATAGATATATCATATTATATAGTATTTTTTATTAGTTATAATTTATATCCTAATTCTAAAGTTTATCTTTATATTAATAGATTTTCCGTAGTTTTTAAATCAAGTAGTTCGTAAAAGCTGGAAACTCTATAATCGCTCGAAAAAAGCTTCCTTTAATAATATAGATAGATATTTATATATTATTATTATTATTATTATTATTATTATTATTATTATTATTATTATTATTATTATTATTATTATCATTATTATTATTATCATTATTATTATTATTATTATTATTATTATTATTATTATTATTATTATTATTATTATTATTATTATTATTATTATTATTATTATTATTATTATTATTATTATTATTATTATTATTATTATTATTATTATTATTATTATTATTATTATTATTATTATTATTATTATTATTATTACTATTGTTACTACACTGCCCATCCCTACCCCCTCATTTCTCCTCCTTCTTCATTCGAAAAGAGCAGTAGCAACAACAAAAAAAAAAACAGAGTCGTACACCTCCATTTCCGCGAGATTCAAACCCCGATCCCTCCTCCATTTCTCAACCAAATTCTTTAATTTTTACACCATTCTCTTCCTCTTTCCTTCCTCATTCTTTTAAGGTAAGAAAGTTTCAGTTTTGACCGAGTTTTCGAAAATGTCGTCTTAAGACAACTCGGTTTTATGACTCATATAACCCGTTTTCTTCCTACTAGTTGTCAAGCTTGAAGCCTCGAGAGCAGCTCGTACTTATGGACGTTTTCGCTCGGAAATTTGAGGAGCTAAGGTAACGGTGATAGGTTACTCGATAAATGTCGAAATTCTGTCTTGTTGAATCGTTTTATGTGCTCTTATTCAATAAAGTTTGGTTCTTTATCTTCCCTTTCTTTAATGGTAGTTTCGCCTCAATATGGTGTTGAAACGGGACTGTTTTGACCCGGTTTAGTACCGCTTGTGCTCTGTTTTGGTACAGTGACTAGTGCCGCTCAGTCCTATGCTTTTGGAGTTGATTTCATGTAGTCTTTCGGGACCGTTTTGGGCTTGCTTTATACATGTGAATTTCTGTCTTTTTCAAGCTTGAAAATCCGTCTTAAGTTCGATTCAAAATTGGCTGTCCATTGTTGTTGGAAAATCCGTTGTGTAGGCTGTCTCGATGGAGCCGTTGATCGGTGATGTCGTCGGGTCACATCCAATCAAACACAATTTATAATACTCAACATACAATTAGTTAGCGGTAAGTCGAGGTCGATCCATGGGACGGTGTGCTTTGGGTTCTAAGTCTATCTATCTCAATTCATGCTAGTGTCACAATTTGATTGGGTTTGTAGTTGTGTCTATACTAATGCAAACAATAAGGTAAAACAAGCAATGAAAGGAAAGGTGCAAACAATTGATTAAAAGTGCTAGGATATCATGGGGTCATGGGGGATTCATGGTGTTGATCATACAAACATGTTCACAAGGTTGCAAGCAATTAATGTTGTGGAGAAACCGAGTTGGGTTATATCTTACGGTTCTTAGGAAGGGTTGGGTCCCGGAGCCGAATCGATTAGATTGTACAACACCTACAAGTCGACTTACTTTCCTCCTAATCAACTTCTATGCATGGTCTAACAAGACTCGAGTTGGTTTATATCTTACAAGTCAAGTTGAGTAGATAAGAGATGGTAAAAATGCAAGGATTCATAGGCTTGGCATTTCATCAAACATAACATGTGCATAAAGTTGACATCACAACAAGCAAGCAATTTAATCATGAAAACACATTAGATTAAGCATGAATCAATCCCATGTTGGTTTCCCCTAATTACCCATTAATCCTAGCTAAGCGACTACTCACTCATTATCATGGGAAACATGTCATTAATGGTGTCAATCATCACAACAAGTATAAACATGATAATAGAATGAAGAAATAAACAATAAAGAGTAAAAGGGTAAAAGAATTATACCAACTTAAGATGATCCAAATAATAAAGCAAGAATAATAGAAGAAACTTGATTGATTGATGGAAGGTTGTCAATCTCCCAATAATAACCCAATAATCTTCAATTACCCAATAATAAACTTGAATAATAAACTTGAACAATAATTAAGGAGAGATTAATGTGTAATTTGTGGAAAGATTAAAGAGTAATCTATTCTAATCTACTCCTAATCTAATCTAAAGAAGGATTTTCTACTCTAAAAACATCCTCCTCCCCCCGCCCCCTGGTTAATTACAAAGATGGGGTATTTATAGTGGAAATTAAGGAGGATGCATTAGGGTTAACTAAGGGCTAAACTAGTAATTACACTTTTTAAGTTGAGCAAGGAGACTCCGGGATTGTCCGAGAGAAGGGCTTCTCTTATCGTTGCTAGAAGAATGAATGAAACGTCTTTGTGCTACAATCCGTGCGGATGGAAGTCGGGACGGCCGGATTCTAAGTAAGGGGATCCGAGCGGATTCGAGGGAATCCGGACGGATTCTAGCGGGAAATCCGAGCGGATTAGAGAGCGGGGACGCTCGGATTGTGGTGATGGGACGGGCGGATTTCGCACAATCCGTTCGGATTGTTCTTCAAAGATGGTTCTTCTTCGTTTCTTCCCTTTTTGCTCAATTCCATTTTATTCTTTCGAGATTGGTCTTTAGTCCTTGCTTCCCCTTCATACTAGTCCATCTATTATCGTCAAGTAGCTTCCAAATATGCATGAAAAGACGGGAATTTCCGCCTTATTATCTCCTTTTCTACAAAACATATGAAATGCGATAGAAAAGCAAATAGGAAGGTTTTGACGGATAAAATGGCCATAGAATGTTATAATAGTATGCAAAATAGGCTCAATTAGGGGACTAAATGTGCGCAAATAATGTTCACATCAAATATCCCCAAACCGAACCTTTACTCGTCCCGAGTAAAGAGGTGACAAAAACTAGACCTTTATTTAAACTATCCTAATAATATAGTCGATATGAGACAATTAGCGGGTCTCACTCCGCCCCTTCAACTCACAACAAGACAACCATGAGGTAGGATGCCTTCTTGCAAGGCAAGGTGGGGCTTGCCAAAATGGCGACACATCCAATCATTAAGCACACAAAATCAAGTAATGGATGCATCTACAAAAGAATAACCACTTTCCTCATCTAAGTGGCGGAAATTATCTACAAGGGAAGCAATTCAAGGGCACACACTCCTCCATAGATACAATTTCTTCAAACTACTAAGCCTAGAAGGATACCAATAAATCACCTCCAAGTTGTGTCAAGCTAGGGTACCTTTGTCCTCAATCGTTAAATGCTTTTGTCAAGAGTAGACTCCCTATGGTGTTAGAAACACTGGAGGATCGCGGAATTCCCCCTCTTGCCTAGACAAGAAGAAGGGTCGTCCCCTCTCTACCCTGCATAAAAATGGATAAGATGGAAAAGGGATCGATAGTATTTGAGTTTTATTTTGGGAGTTTGCTTTCATTGTTGTTTTTCCCCCCAATTTCTTGTGGCATATAACATTTGAGAACACTTTCTTTTTGCCATTTCTTTTTGATTTTTGGCTTTTCAACACTTGACAACTTTCAACTTTTTGCATTTTCTTTTGAACATTTTCAAAGTCACCCCAATTAGTAACGAGGGTGCCTTATATTTGAAGCTTTAGGAGTTCTATTTTTGCTCCTCTTTTCATTTGATGCATTTTTTTTTTTTTTGCAAACTTTCTTTCACTTTTCATTTCATTGAACTCAAATTGATTTCTTTTTGTGCCCATTCCCTTTTGTTGACAAAAATATGGTAGAACATGGATGAATGATGGTTGCATGGTTTCAAGGGTCACCTTGGAATAAACGGTAGCCAAGGAGTTATCACACCACAAGGTACTCTTGACTAGGCCCTAAACCATGGGTCAAAGGATACTAGCATGACACATCCTAGGGTGTTTTACAAGTATTCTAACAAGCAAAGTCTTAAGAAGAAAAAGCATCTACTAGGGCCTATATACACTTGTCAAGCTTCCCAAATAGACGGTTTCTCAAAATTTTCTAACATGCAAACTACATGCCATGATGCAACTAACATATATACATCCTAATGCAAATGATTCTACCAACTAATATGCCAAATAAACTAAATGCAATCCTAAATTCACATTATTTTTACCGCATCAATCAAAATAAAGCCACATAGTCATTAACATAAAGAGGAAAAAAGGAGATTGGAAAGATCATACCATGCGGTCTTCAATATCCTCATGTCTCGGATGTGGCGTAGTCAATCAATGTGAACAAGGATGAACAAACACAATATATACAATAATATATACATGACTACACTACAAAGGAAATGAACATGTTTTTGATTTTTTCAATTTTTTCAATTTTTATGGTTTTTGATTTTATGAAATTGAAAGACATATTTTTGTGATTTTTCGAAAATTTTCAATTTTTATGCATTTTTGGAATATAAATTCCCATCCCCCACTTCATTTTGGACATTGTCCTCAATGTACATGTAGGAGTAGGAATAAAAAGAAAAACATGTTTTTGGATTTTTGATTTTATGGAAATTGAAGTACAAATGCAATGATATGGTATGAATGAATGCATGCTCTAACTAAATGCAACTCTATATGACATATATAACAAATGAATGCAATCTAAACTATACTATATGATGCATGATAAATGCTTAAGTCGCTTATGATCAAACCTCCCCAAACCGATTTAAACACTATCTCTAGTGTAGAAAAGAATAGGATTGGTCATTAGTGACTATGCATGAATTCTAATCTATATGCAACTATCTACATGAATCATGTGAGATATATTACAATGCAAGTTATACTATGTGAACTACCTAATGCAAAAGCAATATGAAATATAATATAAATGCAAGCTAAATGTTATACTAAATGCAATGTAAATATAAAAGAGAGAGGGAGAGATGGATATCATACAAATGGAAGTGGTGAAGTAGGCCTCTTTCACTCGTCATCCTCATCATAGTCGTAGCCATAACCATGGGAGCTTCCGGCTTGATCATGTCCGGGTGCTTGGCCCCAATATCCTCCTTGGTCAAAAGCTCCTTCTTGACCCGAGTACCCTCCACCTTGGCTAGAATGCCCTCCATCGCCGCGACCCCAAGCTTGGTTCCCATAATTTGGGAACAAGAGCTCCGGTTGTGCCCAAGAGGGCTTAGGGCCATTGGGGTCAATATACCCTTGTTGAGCCATGTTATAGTATTGGGGGTAGAGGGCTAGGTAGTTGTCTTCCCTCCCTTTGTGCACCCCAAGGTCCACTCTATTCATGAGTGCCATCAAATCGTTAATATCCGGGGTGTTGGGGATTGCCGGTTGGAAAGGGGTATGTGGAATAGGGTAAGGTGGGATAGGGACATAGGAAGGTGGGCGCATTTGTATCCCCGGCCCTCCACGAGGTGGTTGACGGCGTGGCTCTTCCCTTTGAGGGGGATTATCAAGAATTTGGATATCAAGGAGGTAGCTTGGTGGAGGAGAGTATGGACTCAATCGTGGTTCGATGCCCGGTATCTTCCATCCTTCAAGGATCATCGAAGTGCAACCCTTGGTGTACCATTCCACACTCCCATCGTCAGTGTAGTTACACCATCGGTGACTATAGAAAATGGTGTGCTCATCAATCAAAGTCCTCCCTTCAAGAGGAATATAGGTTCCTTGGGTATTAAACCCGGGGCAAAGGTGTTTGGCCAACATTGTAATTAGACCTCCCATCACGAAGGTTTTAAGTTGAGATGTCCCTTGAGCAAAGTCATTGAACCTATTGAGTATCTCAAGTGGCGTATTGAAGTTATAACGCCTCATCGCTCGAACATTCAAATGAGACTCAAGAAAAGTTAAGTCGATGATAGTACACCGATCTTGCTCGTACCTCCCATTGATGCATCCGGCTACAAAGCGTTCGGTGAATCGAATCACCGGGTGTTGAATAGCAAATGTATAGCAACGCTTTATATGGGTAAAGTTCTTCCCGGAGATAGCTTTCCAAAGAAAATACACACTAAAATTATCGGGCTTGTCGGTATAGGCGGTGGGTATTTGAAGACCGAAAACATAGGCAAATTCCTCAAGAGAAAGAACATGGTCTCGGTTGCATAACCTAAACTCCATGCCTAAATTGTTGCGGGCATCCGCCACAATGCGAAGGCTACTCAAGAATTCAAGGGTGAGACTAAGGTAAGTCTCTTCATGAGCATGGAAAAGGTCCCCAATGCCGAGGCCATTGAAGAACGCCTCGGTAGGGTACCTTATCTTAAGGATTTCCAACACCCTAGTGTCAACAAATTGAGAAGGTTCGTATTTCTTACCTAGAAGCTCGACAAAATTTTCGCGTTGGTCGTCGGATATGAAGATCACTTCTTGGAAGTTGTTGAGTTGTTCAATACCTCCCCTCATTATCACATTTCGTGGTGTTGAAGAGGATGACCCCTTGCGCTTCTTTCCGATCGAATCAAACAATTTCTTGGCCTTTCCCTTGGAACTCATGTTGGTGATGGGGGTGATGTGGGTGTTTTTGAGGATATGAAGGGGATTTTGAGGATTGAAGAGAGTGTTAGGGTTTGGTAGGATGAGGAAATGAGGGAGAAGGGGGGTGTTTAAATAGAAGAAGAAGGGAATCCGAACGGATAGGGTTGGACTTGACCCGATTTTTCTCGCGTGAACAGTACAATCCGAGCGGATCGCAGTCGGGACGGACGGATTCTCGATGGGGAAGACGGGCGTCTTCTGTAGAATCCGCACGGATTCTAGAACAGAGAAATCCGTTGGTTGAGAAGCAGGGACAAGACGGCCGGATTTTGCATGGGACGGACGTCTTTATCAGGACGGGCGGATACCTGATAATCCGCACGGATTTTGGCGTAGATTAAAATCTTGCTTTTGGGCGCCATACGGGACGGGCGTCCCGTGGAGAAGACGGACGGATTTGGTGGGACGGGCGGATTCTCTTTAATCCGCACGGATTCTTTAGCAGTTTCAGCTTTTTCTCTCCCGTGGGCCCTGGACGGACGGAATTGCTTGGATCCGAGCGTCTCTGCTTCTTTCTCTTTTTTCTTTCTTCTTTCGTGAAATGATAAACCCCTTTTTACTGATTTTTCTCTTTTTTCCTTATCCTTTTCTGCAATTTGCTTAGGAAACATGTAAGATGACTCTCTCTCTCTCTTCTCTCTCATGCAAGGATTTAAATGTAAAAATATGTACAATATTATACAAAATAAAGGGTTCAAGAAATATCTTACAAACGGTGGTTTGAGGTAGGACTCCACCAAACTAGTTCAATTTGAAGGAATTCTTATCCATAGAGCTCAAGGCTCTTAGTAGAAGATCAAAAGCTTGTGAACAAGCTCCGAATAAGCATAAGTATGGGTTGCTCCACTTGAAGATGAAATTTGGCCAAGGAAGTTTGTCATACATCCTTTCTTTCACCTTGTCCTTGGCGCTAGAGCTTTCCCGATGCTTCAAGTAAATACATCCATGATTCTTGTTAAGATTAAGCATGAAGTGTGGTTCATTTTCATCCGGGGACTTCCACTTACCAACTTCTTCTTCAATTTTGGTGATGATGATAGCATTTTGATTTTTCAATCCTTCCAAGGTGGAAGGAGAGTCTTCATGACTTTGATGATTGGATACCATGGGAGTTGAGATTATGGGTGCCAAATCTTCACAAGTAGCCTCACGAGCAATTTTCTCCTTGAGCTTTTTCACCAAGTAACTCTTGTAAGACACTTTGGCTTTTTGAAGAAGATCTAACATATCCTCTTCAATGATCATTGGCTCCATGATAGGTGCCAAGTGGTCTTCGTGAAGGATAAAGGAAGGACGTTCTTCTTCATCATAGGGTATCTCAAATGTCTCAAGGATAGGTTCCTCAAGCAAGGTGATATTGTGAATCCCTCTAGGTTCATCATCATTGTTATCATCTTCACGTAAATCATGAATGGGGGCTTTGTCTAGCTCTTTTTCCAACACCTCAACGTTCATATCGAAGGACACACCCTCATACTCACAAAGGTTAAGAACATTTGGTTTGCTCAACCTCATGTCTTCCTCATCAAACACAACACTCTCATAGTCACAAGAGCTCAAGGAATTTGGCTCCTCCCACTTCTCATCTTCCATGTCAAAGGTTACTACTTCAAACTCGCATTCATGCTCAATATCCAAAGAATGGTTGTGAGTAATTGCTTGGAATTCTTTTAATTGGTCAATTTGAATCTCCAACTCCTCACTTTGGGAAACAATGCTTTGAAGGACATTGTCCCTTTTTTGGCTCTCCTCTAGCATTTGTTTGAAGAGGTTTTGTTGATCTCCCATCATTTGGAGAATCATGTTTTGAATGGGTTCATCTTTTTGTTGTGGGTAGGTGTGAAAGTGGTTGTATTGTGGCAATTGAAGTTCGTTGTGAAATGGGTATTGGGTGGGTGGTTGTTGTTGATATTGGGTGTGGTAATTTTGGTGAGAAAAATTGGGGTAGTGGTTAGGATTTTCATTGTACGAATAATAAGGTAGGTTTGTGTTGACTTGCTCCTCAAACTCCCCATGCCCATAGTCATACTCAAAAGATCCACCACATACTCCATAACACATGTCTCGAGCCATCATCATAACTAGGACAAAGATATAACTACAAACAAGGAAACTACAAGAAAATGGTAAAAACAATCCTTGAGGAACAAGTTCCTCAAGGTTAAAGCAAAATCAAAATAGACAAACAAGTAAGAACTTAATCAGATAGCACCGTCCCCGGCAACGGCGCCATTTTGATCGGTGATGTCGTCGGGTCACATCCAATCAAACACAATTTATAATACTCAACATACAACTAGTTAGCGGTAAGTCGAGGTCGATCCATGGGACGGTGTGCTTTGGGTTCTAAGTCTATCTATCTCAATTCATGCTAGTGTCACAATTTGATTGGGTTTGTAGTTGTGTCTATACTAATGCAAACAATAAGGTAAAACAAGCAATGAAAGGAAAGGTGCAAACAATTGATTAAAAGTGCTAGGATATCATGGGGTCATGGGGGATTCATGGTGTTGATCATACAAACATGTTCACAAGGTTGCAAGCAATTAATGTTGTGGAGAAACCGAGTTGGGTTATATCTTACGGTTCTTAGGAAGGGTTGGGTCCCGGAGCCGAATCGATTAGATTGTACAACACCTACAAGTCGACTTACTTTCCTCCTAATCAACTTCTATGCATGGTCTAACAAGACTCGAGTTGGTTTATATCTTACAAGTCAAGTTGAGTAGATAAGAGATGGTAAAAATGCAAGGATTCATAGGCTTGGCATTTCATCAAACATAACATGTGCATAAAGTTGACATCACAACAAGCAAGCAATTTAATCATGAAAACACATTAGATTAAGCATGAATCAATCCCATGTTGGTTTCCCCTAATTACCCATTAATCCTAGCTAAGCGACTACTCACTCATTATCATGGGAAACATGTCATTAATGGTGTCAATCATCACAACAAGTATAAACATGATAATAGAATGAAGAAATAAACAATAAAGAGTAAAAGGGTAAAAGAATTATACCAACTTAAGATGATCCAAATAATAAAGCAAGAATAATAGAAGAAACTTGATTGATTGATGGAAGGTTGTCAATCTCCCAATAATAACCCAATAATCTTCAATTACCCAATAATAAACTTGAATAATAAACTTGAACAATAATTAAGGAGAGATTAATGTGTAATTTGTGGAAAGATTAAAGAGTAATCTATTCTAATCTACTCCTAATCTAATCTAAAGAAGGATTTTCTACTCTAAAAACATCCTCCTCCCCCCCCCCGGTTAATTACAAAGATGGGGTATTTATAGTGAAAATTAGGGAGGATGCATTAGGGTTAACTAAGGGCTAAACTAGTAATTACACTTTTTAAGTTGAGCAAGGAGACTCCGGGATTGTCCGAGAGAAGGGCTTCTCTTATCGTTGCTAGAAGAATGAAAACGTGCTGTGCTACAATCCGTGCGGATGGAAGTCGGGACGGCCGGATTCTGGTAAGGGGATCCGAGCGGATTCAGGGGAATCCGGACGGATTCTAGCGGGGAAATCCGAGCGGATTAGAGAGCAGGACGCTCGGATTGTGGTGATGGGACGGGCGGATTTCAGACAATCCGTTCGGATTGTTCTTCAGCAGTGGTTCTTCTTCGTTTCTTCCCTTTTTGCTCAATTCCATTTTATTCTTTCGAGATTGGTCTTTAGTCCTTGCTTCCCCTTCATACTAGTCCATCTATTATCGTCAAGTAGCTTCCAAATATGCATGAAAAGACGGGAATTTCCGCCTTATTATCTCCTTTTCTACAAAACATATGAAATGCGATAGAAAAGCAAATAGGAAGGTTTTGACGGATAAAATGGCCATAGAATGTTATAATAGTATGCAAAATAGGCTCAATTAGGGGACTAAATGTGCGCAAACAATGTTCACATCAGCCGTGTTTGGCACGGTTCCATGTAGTTAGTGGACTGTTGTTGGCTCAGTTTTGGTGGCTGCTTGGGTTTAGTTTTGGGGCGGGTTTTCTGGGCAGATTTTGAGACGAGTACTCGTCGAGACTTGGAGACGAGTTGTATGCGTTTTAGGACTGTTTTGAGTTGCTTGTGCAGGTGGTCCGTATAATGCTATTTTGGGAAAGTTTTCGAGTCTGTTTTGGGACGGATAGGTGGGTGCTTTTCGGGTCTGGTCTGGTATGTTTTGGGGACGGGACATAGGGCAGTGTGCAGGGTGATTGTGGGTAGTCGAGTGGTGGCTGTGTCGGGGCTGCTCGTGGCTTATTTTTGGGCGAGTTGACGGCCTGGCAGCGGCCTGGGCAGCAGCCTAGCCGTGACCTAGGCAGTGGCCTAGCTAGTCATGGGATTGAGACCGTGTATGGTGGGTGATGAGGCCGAGTATGAGACAACCAAAATAGCTCTTGAGTCATCTTTATAAATTGTTTTGGCGCTAGTTTGGTTTATTTAAAATATTATTAATTTCCGTCTCGTATTTTATATAACGTGACTCGTAAATATAGTTCTTTTACATATTAAGTTTTAGTTGTAGGATTCATTTGATTTTGGTGGCTGGGCTTGATTTCTTGTATCTTTTGGACTCGATTTCTTATTATATTTGGACTCACCTTCTTACTTCATTTGGACTCATCACTTTTATTTAATTGGGCTAGTTGTGTTACATTTGTTGCACTTTATATAATTAATTTGTTGGATTTCTCATGTTTTCATGGTTGGACTTGTCATGTTTTACTAGTTGGACTTGTTGTGTTTTATTTGTTAGGCTTGTATGATTCATGTTGTTGGGCCAACCATTGTCATGGTGAATATGTAGGAATGACCCATTGATGGTTGGTTACATTTTTATCTCGTATTTCACATAACGTAAATTATTCATTATCGCTTGTTATATTTTACTCCCTCCCATCCAAACCAAAGGTAACATGGGAGGGAGCACAAGTTTTAAGAAAATAGAGAAAAAGTAAGGGTAATATTGGAATTAAAGTATGACCACTTGTAGCTTAATTAAAGGAGGGCCACAAATATGATGACACTTTCTGTAAATAATAAGGGTATATGAGGGGTCTTTAGTCATGTTTTTTACCAAATAAGGAATGGGTAGTTTGGTTTGGATGGTCCGAATAAGGTAAGTGTTACCTTTGGTTTGGATGGGAGGGAGTATTTAACCGGCATGTTAAATTATGAAGTGGAATATTTATTAATATGATACATGTATGAAATAGTTATTATAAATAGTACTTGTATGAGTCGTATTCTTGTAGAAATGCCATAATACCATCGTATATGTTTGACATACATTTTCGCCCTACTTGTGCTGTTCTGGCAAGTACGGGTTTGGCCTGCTTGTGCTGTTCTGGCAAGTACGGTTTTGGCCTACTTGTGCTGTTATGGCAGGTACGGTTTTAGCCACTTGTGCTGTTCTGGCAAGTGAGTTTTATCTTAGTCTTTCGCCACTTTCGTGCTGTTCTGGCGATTGGGGTACTCGGTCTCCTTAGTAGTCGAGTCTTGAGTGCGTGCTGTACTGGTGCACGTCGAATCGAGATGTACACCCGAGAATCTGCAGATTTAGACTAGGACCGTATTATTATCGTAGTCCTACCCGGGGAAATTATAGTCTAAGAGTTATAAATGTCTTGCATTATTTGGATGGTTACTTTGGTCATATCTCCTTGAAATATGTGCTCGTGGCTAAGTGGTCGTGTCTACTTCCTTGTCATTCTTCTCCATATATCTACTGTTGCTTATGCCTTACTTGTTTATTCCATCATCTCTCTTATCCTTGTTGGTTTAAACACGTATGATCGCATGTTTAGTTATAACTCGTTTCACTCATATCTTATCTAATATGATTATTCGTTTATGTTCTTTGTTATGTTCGTTTTGACATTTTGTGGCTGGGAGAACCTTGAGTTACTCCCCACTGACTGTGGCTTTCATGTTTATATGAATGATAGGTTTGTAAAGAGGCATTTGTGGGGTTTAGACGTGTGAGCTAGCGAGCACCTTGGACTAGTAGTCGTTTTATTAGGATTGCTTAGACGTACCTTGTGTTGTCTTGTCATTCGAGGGATATATTTTCCCTCACCTTGACTATCACGTTTGTATAATTTAAATCTTTATTTCCGCATTATTTAATTAGGTTTTAGTTTTTGATGAACCCGCGCTTTAAATTTTAAAAGTTTCAAAATTTTCCTAATTTCCGCTTAAATTTATAAGTTATATTTTCCACGTTATTGCGGGGGTTCACAGAGGTACCATGGGTCGAATCGTTGAGACGACGATTTTCTCAATAGATTGTCGGTTGAGAGCGGCTAGGGGCGGTGAATTGAGTAGTTTGGTGGTTTTGTGAGTTAGCCTTTGGCAAGGATGATTGATTTGTGGTTGAAGTTTGGGAGGTGCTGTGTGGCTGTGGTGTGTAAGGCGGCTTGACCTACTGGATTAACGGGTGGTGATCCGATTCAGTGGTGGGCTTGGTGGCTCGATAGTTAGTTTTGTGCTCAGTTGAGGGTACGGTGGTTGTTTGGGGTTGTTATTAGGCGGTGGAGGTTAAAGTGGGTTGCTGGTCAATGGTGGGTAATGGCCTTATGGAGGCAGGTAGGAGCCTAGGTTGTTGATAAGTGAGCCTATCTGATAGGGAGGCTAATGTTCGATTGGTGAAATATGTAAGAAAGGAACAAAGGTTTGCTGTTGTATATGCATTGTTTGCTTGCCATGTCAGCAGTAAAGTTAAAGGATTAATATATATATATATATATATATATATATATATATATATATATATATATATATAGAGAGAGAGAGAGAGAGAGAGAGAGAGAGAGAGAGAGAGAGAGAGAAGGGTTCTTATAAGTCCATTATATCATATAAGGCCCTAAGTCTTTATAAGAACCCTTGGATGAAGGGATTCAATGGATGAGATAAGGAGAGAGGGCGCCTTTTTTAGAGAAAAAAAAAGGAAATGCTGGTTGTATGAGAGAGGGTACACATTTCACTGTTTCTGTACTTCTTCCAGTACAATCCCGCGGACAAAAGGAATAAACAAACACTAATAATTCATTTTGCATGCTTTTCCTCTTCATTCACCATTCAAAACCTCTCAACAAGCAAAACCCATAAAAATCACCATTCAAACCATCCTAAATCTTGTAAAATGCATTATAAATCATCAAAAAAAATAAGAGAAATTTCATTCCAACTGTATAACTACTTCATGTTGCCGTTAAATTTCATTCACTTTGTTGAAGATAAATAAATTGTCATTGTTCATCAGAGAAAGACGCTCAAAATGACAGTCAGTGTTTGTGAAATGGATCATATGCAGATTGAAGTTGCCGTCGATGGTGAGTTATTTGCTTTCTTATTTGTGTCTTAGTTATTGTTGTAGCTTGATGTTCAAGAATAAAGTGCTATATGTAATTTTAGATTGATGTTCATTATTGTAGCTTGTTGTTATTTCATTTGTGTTCATTATTCTTAATGGTGTTGTACTTTCATTGTGTTCATTAAAGTTGGGATAATTGTTCTTTCATGGTGTTCATCAGATTTGTTCTTTCATTTTGGTAGCTTGTTGTTCATGGCAAAAAATGATGGAAATTTAAAAGCTTGATAAAGAACGAATTATAACTTCAGTGGGTTTAAGTAAAACTCTTACCCGTATATGTATAACTTCAATAATACAATTTGTGTACTCATGCAGTTCTTATATTCATCGTGTTATAACTCCACTGGTTTTTTGTATAACTCTTTGACAATTTCCTGCAGCTTCAGGTAACAGAGTACATAACTCCTGTAATTCTAACCCTAAATTTTGCATAAAAAATATTACTAAACAAACAATTTTGATATAGTTATTCATGTTATAGCTTAAGTTATACATTCATTAAGTGAAGTTATAGGATGTGGAGGGTTATACATTCTCTACTTAGAGTTGTACATTATATGATTAGAGTTATACAGTCTGTGTCTAGAGTTGTACATTATATGTTGTAGAGTTTTTCATTATATGCTAAGAGTTATACATTGTATGACTAGAGTTATACATTCTGAAAACTAAAGTAATACAGTCTACAATGTATAACTCTAGGCATATAATGTATAACTTTTAGCATATAATGAAAATATATAAGCATATAATGTATAACTCTAGACAAAGAGTTATACATTATATGCCTAGAGTTATACAGTTTGTGTCTAGAGTTATACATTATATGCCTAGAGTTATACAGTCTGTGTCTAGAGTTATACAGATTGTGTCTAGAGTTATACATTATATGCCTAGAGTTATACATTATATACCTAGAGTTATACAGTCTGCATCTAGAGTTATACAGACTGTGTCTAGAGTTATACATTATATGCCTAGAGTTATACAGTCTGTGTTTAGAGTTATACATTGTATGACTAGAGTTATACATTCTGAAAACTAAAGTAATACAATCTACAATGTATAACTCTAGGCATATAATGTATAACTCTTAGCATATAATGAAAATATATAAACATATAATGTATAACTCTAGACACAGAGTTATACATTATATGCCTAGAGTTATACAGTCTGTGTCTAGAATTATACTGACTGTGTCTAGAGTTATACATTATATGCCTAGAGTTATACAGTCTGTGTCTAGAGTTATACAGTATATGCCTAGAGTTACACATTATATGTTTAGAGTTATACATTATATGCCTAGAGTTATACATGTTGGAGTTAGTGTCCTCCACAATAGTGCGTTAACATAATAAATCTCATTAATGGAATATCATCAGATATTTAATTATTTGATCCTCGTCAGTTGATTAACGTAAATCGATAATGGTTGGCTGACTAGAGTTTGATGTTATTGTCGTGAGACGGCGGTGATCAACTGACCCCTTTTGGTCACACTTAAAGAAATGAACCCCAATAGACAACTAATTAATTGTATGAGATACAATTTATTTAGTCCTTTGATTTATAGAATAAAAGGTTAGTCGATTATTTTTAGAGAGATTTCGAGTTGCGAACTCGAGGAGTGGCGGTTATTATTTAATTATGCGATAATTGAATAATAAGTTTGGGAGACGGGTTTTAGTTAATTAACTGTTAATTTACTAAAATTGTACTAATTGATTAATGTGATTAATATTAGTACGTAAATAATATGTGTAGTGGTACACGTATATTAACGGAGTGAATTGGACGAATTAATTATGGAAGTATTTAAACATGATACGATGTTTAAAATAAAAATTACACGGATTTGTGCGACAAATATAAGAACCAACATGGATCCGTAAATGGTCAAGTGGACCGTGTAAAATAGGAGTAGTGGATGATTACTCACATAATCATTTCACCTTATTTTGTATACTACCATAATTTATCTTATGTAAGAGTTTGCATGTGATGTAAGATGAAAAACATAAGACAAAATTTGTCCACTCCCTCACTCCACCTCCACCCGCCACTTCCCTTCCTTTTCACTCCATCAATTATTCATTTATTTACACTACCTCACTTCTTCACTCAATACTTTGCATGTGAACAATTCTCCAACATCTCTCTAAAAATATTACTCATCTTTACTAAGCTTGTTAGTAAAAATATATTATTACTAAAACTAGTTAGTAATATTACTTATAATATCAAGGGTACAATATTAACAAGTTCTAGTTCAATACTTGTTATTATTTTTGGGTTAGTTCTTGGGTGCAACAAGAAGGAGATCTTCTTTTTGAAGATTTGCAAGGAGGATCTTCCATTTGGTATAAGCTCAAGAACAAGCTAGTAAGGTGAACTAGTTTGTGCCCTTTTTACCACAAATTCAATGTAAGGAAATTGTTTTTCCTTATACTTTCTTTTTATGCTTTCATATTAGCATGCATGTTACATAGATCACCTAAATGACAATTTATGAGATAAATTAATTTTATTAGAGAGTCTAATATGGATCTATGATCTTTCAAGTGTTATCAAAGCTTAGGCTTGTAATTTGCATGTTGATTTTAACCATTTTAATGAATTATGAGATAATTTATAAAAACTCAAAAATTGTGTTAGATGAGTTTTTAGCACGAAATTTTTGGGACATGCATACCTACTGATCTCAAAAGGTTTGTTGTATTTTTTGGTGATTTTTGAAGTTATTTTGCTATTTTTAATGATTTTTGGTAGAAAACCGAGTCAAAATGTCGCATTTTAGTTAAAAATTGACTAAAATTAGTAAAAGTTGATTCGGTACATGGATTTTTTTATGGTAGTTCATGCATGTTTTCTACTGATTGTATGCAAAAAGTTGAAGGTTGGTTCAAATGTTTTGCATGTTTATTGATTTTATGAGATAAAAGTCGATAAAAGTCAAATTAATTAATCATAATTTCGAAACATTTGATTCTGCCCATGATAAATTTATGTACATTTAAGAATATTATTTAAATGTTAAAAGTGATTTTTCATGTGTTTTTTCAATTTGTTTTGATGTTTATTGGTTTTAGTGGTTAAAAACTGATAAATATCGATCTTTTTCTTCATAAACTTTATCCGGAATTTTTGGGCAATTTTTCTGACATTTTGGTGTTCTTGAGAGTGGTCCAGAATATTAAAAATTTTTCTTTCAATTGTTTGGGTAATTTTTCAATTATTTTGGATTTTTACTTAAATATTATGATTTTACCGATTAAATTAGCAAAATATCACCAAATCAAACTAATTATTTATCATAAAATTAGTGAGGACTAATTTTGAGGTTCAAAACAGTTCGGACAATTAGTTTGGACTTAAATGAGATTTAAGAGTTGATTATTGATTTTTACATGTTAAAAATCGATTAAATCCGCAAAAAACGAGATGGATACCAACGAATGATAGATAGCGCGATTTTGGCATCATTTTACAGCATTTTAAGCATATTTATTTAAGTTGAATGAATGATTGTCATTTATTTAAAGTATTTATCTTGTTGTACCTAGTATGGCCTAGTTAATTTTAATCGTTATTACCCGAACTGAATGGGAATATCGATTTGTTTGTAATTAAATACGATCTCGTATCGTCGGTTTGTAATTAATTAATAGTTTTGTTTATTTTATTAATTAATGTATAATAGGAATAACTATATAATTCATTTGTAATAGTTATTTTTACCGGCGTTTCCAAAAGACGGATTACAACGAGACATAGTCTATTTTTGGAAGGTGTTCCAAATCCCACAAGGAAGAGCCACTTATGGAATGAAGAGGCAAGAGACCAAGGAGTTGGTTTCCGAAATGTAATAGACTAGTTTTTATTAACTAGGTGGCCATACTAGGATTTATTCATATGCTTACATGTTTGCTTGTTTCATTTTCGCGCATGCCAAAATCGCCATTCACATGCATTTTATTTTCGCGGTTGTCAATTCACGTCATTTACATTCACCGAATTAATTCACTTATTAGGAATTTATGACTAAATTGACAAGATCTCTCACATAACTAAAATTGAGATTAGCCTTACCAATTAGTAACACCTATGAATCTCTTGTTCATTAGAGCCACGCTCGCCCAAGCGGGGTGTTCTCTTTTTACCTTGGGTAAGTAGGGTGGTAAACGGTTATCACACGCTAAAATTGGTTGGACTCAACGGGATATAAGACGATCTTGTGTTCCGGGGCTAGTAGATGAATTTGAGGAAATTCGTCGACCAAGAGTTCTAGAGGTAGAATTAGTCAACGTGACTTACCGAATTTACGCAATTATGGGATGTTTCGCCCAAGCGATGCTCATTTTTGTTTAATATTTGGGTATTGGAATCATTTATATCATTTAGTGGGAGGTGTCATTATATAAATGCTAAAACTTGCTAAACATGTTTTTACAAGTATTTTTTTAAAACAATGAATGTTAATTTTTCCCTTTTGTTGTAGCATTTTAATTCGCAATGGCAACTTCATCAACTCCACCGACTACTTCACTAGGCAAAGATTCATGGCTAAGGTTCATAATGGACAAATGTATTTTAAAAGATGACGGTAGTAACTTTCTTGAATGGGAATCCAACATCAAAAGTGCCGCGTTGTCCGACAATGTGCTCACTTACTTGACCGATGCTCCTCCAATCGAGCCCGGTGCAAGAGCTTCATCGGCGGTGCGGACCGCCTATGATGACTATGTGAGGATGTTGAATGATATCAATAATTTGTTGATATGGTCAATATCCCCAAAGCTCAAGCTATCATGCATTTCTTTAAATGCATACGAGATTTTCACTCGTATGATCACTATGTTTTCACAAACACGAAAAGTCCGTCAATACGATGCGGCGGCACGCTTCTTTGAAGCTAAGCTTGAGAGGGGCCAAAAGGTTGGTCCCCATGTACTCAAAATGGTCGAATATGTTGACATCCTAGAGCGTCTAGGGTGTAAGATTCCTAAGACTCTTGTGGTGGATCGTATCCTCCACTCACTCCCCACCAAGTTTGCTCACTTTAGGGTAAACTACAACATGAATGACATGGATAAGAGTTACCATGAAATTCATGCACTCCTCACCCAAGCGGAGAGGGATATGGAAGATAGTGGGAGTGAAAAGGGAGATGTTTTAACCATGAATTTAAAGAACATGTCTCTTGGAGTCAAGAAAGGAAAAGGGAAAGAAAAGTCCCAATTCAAGAAATCGTCAAAGAAAAATGACAAGGGAAAGGGGAAAGCCGTTGAGAATGGCAGTCCTAAGGCAAAAAGTGTCAAGCTCTCCAAGGCCGAATGTTTCCATTGTAATGGGAAGGGGCATTATAGGAGGAGTTGTCCCAAATACTTGGAGGATCTCAAGGAAGGGCGTGTGACGCCTATTGGTATGATTTCCTCTCTCTATGTGATAGACGTTAATTGTGCTTGTACTTCCACTTGGGTACTTGATACCGGATGTGGCTCTTACCTTTGTAACCATTTGCAGGGTTTAAGGGACGTGCAAGCACTAGCAAAAGGTGATGTGGATCTCCGCATGGGCAATGGAGCTAGAGTAGCCGCCGTTTCCGTGGGGACCTATGTGCTCACTTTAGCTAGTGGTTTAGAGTTGTATTTAAATAAGTGTTATTTTGTACCAAATTTAACTAAGAACATCATCTCCATTTCCGTGTTAGACGCGGAAGGCTTTTGTTTTATGATTAAGGACAAGTGTTGTACTTTTTCTTTTAATGATGTGGTTTATGGCAAGGCCATTTCAATTGGAGGCATTTATGTTTTAAATGATGTTAATGACGTTTATCATATGGAAACTAAAAAGCTCAAAAAGGGTGATCCAAACGAATCCTACCTTTGGCATTGTCGTTTAGGCCACATAAACGAAAGACGCATTAAGAGACTTGCTTCATCAAAAGTGCTCAAACCATTTGGTTTCGAATCTTATGGTACATGCGAGTCTTGTCTTCTAGGCAAGATGACTCGTGCACCTTTTGCGGGAAAAGGGACACGAGCTAGTGATGTTTTGGCTCTCATACATACGGATGTGTGTGGACCATTAACCATCACCGCTAGAGGAGGTTTTCACTACTTCATTACTTTTACTGATGACTTAAGTAGATATGGGTATGTCTACTTAATGAAGAACAAGAGTGAAGCTTTTGACAAGTTCAAAGAGTTCCAAAAAGAAGTAGAGAACCAATTGGATAAAAAAATAAAGACCCTACGGTCTGACCGTGGTGGTGAGTATTTAAATATTGAATTTGATTCACACCTAAAAGATTGTGGTATAGTATCACAATGGACTCCTCTTGGCACACCGCAATTAAATGGTGTGGCCGAAAGGAGAAACCGAACTTTACTTGATATGGTTCGGTCAATGATGAGTCTAACTGAGCTTCCTAGTTCATTTTGGGGTTTTGCCCTCTTGTCTGCAGTATTTTCACTAAATCGAAGCCCGACTAAAGCGGCTGATAAGACTCCATATGAGATATGGAGAGGGAAAATCCCTCATTTGTCATTCATGCGTATTTGGAGTTGCGAAGCGTACGTTAAGATCAAGTCTGACAATAAGCTTGCACCCAGGTCTGACAAATGTCTTTTTGTAGGATATCCAAGGGAAACACGTGGCTATTACTTCTACAATTAACACGAGAGCAAAGTGTTTGTGGCTCGTGATGCTGTCTTCCTAGAAAAGGAGTTTATTTCTAGGAGACAGAGTGGGAGAAAATTTGAACTTGAAGAAGTTCAAAAGCCACAAACCGAGAATGAGGTAGAGGAGAACGTGGAGGATAGCATTCCCTCTTCCTCTGAAACGGTAATTGTTCCTAGAAAGTCAAGTAGGATTTCTAATCCACCTGACCGTTACCTTGGTAACATCGAAGAAGATGGTGTTTTGTTATTTTTTGAAAGTGATGAACCCACTACCTACAAATCGGCCATGTCTAGTCCCGACTCCTCGCTTTGGCTAGAAGCCATGCGGTCCGAAATGGATTCCATGTACGAGAACCAAGTATGGGACTTGGTGGATTTACTTGAGGGAGTGCGACCCCTTCAGTGTAAATGGATATATAAAATTAAGCTCGGCGTGGATAAACATGTGGATGTTTACAAAGCTAGATTGGTGGCAAAAGGTTTCACCCAAGTTCATGGTTTACACTATGATGAAACCTTCGCTCCAGTCGCTATGCTTAGGTCCATTAGGATAATCTTAGCGGTTGCCGCATTTCATGATTATGAGATTTGGCAAATGGATGTAAAAACCGCCTTCTTGAATGGGATTCTAGAAGAAGAGGTGTACATGATACAACCTGAAGGTTTTGTTGATACATCTAACCCTAAGAAGGTGTGTAAACTTAAAAAGTCCATCTATGGTCTTAAGCAAGCATCTAGGAGTTGGAATCATCGCTTTGATCATGTTATTAAACAATATGGTTTCACTAGAAGTGTGGAAGAACCGTGTTTATACATGAAGTTTAGTGGGAGTAAGATTTCATTCCTTATCCTATATGTGGATGACATATTGCTCATTGGGAATGATGTTCCATCACTCACTTCCGTTAAGGAGTGGCTAGGGAAACACTTCCAAATGAAGGACTTGGGAGAGGCACAACGAATCTTAGGTATCCGGATCTATAGGGATAGGTCCAAGAGGATACTAGCATTGAGTCAAGAAGCTTATATTGACAAAGTTCTTGACCGGTTCAATATGAAAGACTCCAAGAGAGGATTTCTACCTATGGGCCAAGGGATTAATTTGAGCAAGTCACAGTCTCCCTCCACCCCTAAGGAAATTGAACACATGAAGACCGTCCCTTATGCTTCCGCTGTTGAGTCTATCATGTATGCTATGATTTGCACTCGCCCCGACGTTGCGTATGCCTTGAGCATGACAAGTCGTTATCAAGCCAAGCCTGGTGAGAGTCACTGGATAGCCGTAAAGAACATCCTTAAGTACTTGAGAAGGACTAAGGATTCGTTCTTAGTGTTTGGGGGAGAAACTGAGTTGCGTGTAAGAGGTTACACGGACGCAAGTTTCCAAACCGATCGGGATGACATGAAATCCCAATCCGGCTATGTGTTTATGATAAATGAAGGAGCTGTTTGCTGGAAGAGCTTCAAGCAAAGCGTTACTGCGGATTCAACAACAGAGGCTGAGTACCTTGCAGCGTCTGAGGCTGCGAAGGAAGCTGTTTGGATTAGGCAATTCATGGAGGGGCTAGGAGTAGTCCATTCCGCCAAAGATCCTATCACTCTATTTTGTGATAACAGTGGAGCTATTTTTCAAGCCAAAGAGCCTAAGTCTAGTAACAAATTTAGACACATTGAAAGGAAATACCATGTAATTAGAGATTATGTGGAAAGGAAGGAAATTGACATTTATAAGGTTGGGACAGATGATAATATTGCTGATCCTTTAACCAAGCCTTTATCAAAGGCTAAGCATGATGGTCATGTCGTCGCTATGGGATTGAGACGAGTACCATATTTTCTTTAGATTATGGATATGTAGTAATTGGATAGTGTATCTTTTATTACATATATGATAATCACATTCATTGTTTTCGTATTCATTCTTTTATGAATCTTTTATTTAGTGTGACTAAATTTTAATACCTTGTTTATCTGAATAAGTTGTGGAGACAATGTTGAACACTATTCAAGTGAATAAGATGAACATTGTATTTTGTCCCTAGTCACTTAATGAGTTGACGTCTCGGAGTGACTACATTGTAAGTCGATTGATGGTTGTTCAACACCATAAGGTCATACGTGATGACTAGTCGATTACATAGGCAGAGTGTGTGACACTTTGTTTGGACAAAGACCATTTAGAGAGTCCCTAAGTTCTATTATAGACGCCTGGTCGTGGCGGGGATCTCTAAGATGTTCTAATGAGTTGATTCTTTTGACTGGAGACTATTATCTGAGCAAGTGCAGTTTTCGAGTGACTTTGGTTTTTGTCCTAGGTCGTGCCGTGAAAGGAGGCCAAAAGGGCATTTACTAGGTCATGGTGAGCTGTATTGTGAAATAGGATAGATAGGGCATACAGGAATTGTCCACCCACGTTGGGTAACAATATCTCAAGGCCACTCGAGGAGTTAATGACTACAAATGCGTGGCCACGCTCGGAAGTAATCTGTGAGAGATTTTTTCGGTCAGGTAGTCACACTCCCGATCGAGAAAACCACTCGCGATGTGTTCATGTGCAAGTGCGACCTGAAAGACACCTTGCATTGAGTGGGAGATTAAAACGGACAAGAGAATTGGTAGCGCACACCTTGTGTCGGACAAGTGGGAGATTGTTGGAGTTAATGTCCTCCACAATAGTGCGTTAACATAATAAATCTCATTAATGGAATATCATCAGATATTTAATTATTTGATCCTCGTAAGTTGATTAACGTAAATCGATAACGGTTGGCTGACTAGAGTTTGACTTTATTATCGTGAGACGGCGGTGATCAACTGACCCCTTTCGGTCACACCTAAAGGAACGAACCCCAATAGACAACTAATTAATTGTATGAGATACAATTTATTTAGTCCCTTGATTTATAGACTAAAAGGTTAGTCGATTATTTTTAGAGAGATTTCGAGTTGCGAACTCGAGGAGTGGCAGTTATTATTTAATTATGCGATAATTGAATAATAAGTTTGGGAGACGGGTTTTAGTTAATTAACTGTTACTTTACTAAAATTGTACTAATTGATTAATGTGATTAATATTAGTATGTAAATAATATGTGTAGTGGTACACGTATATTTACGGAGTGAATTGGACGAATTAATTATGGAAGTATTTAAACATGATACGATGTTTAAAATAAAAATTACACGGATTTGTGCGACAAATATAAGAACCAACATGGACCCGTAAATAGTCAAGTGGACCGTGTAAAATAAGAATAGTGGATGATTACTCACATAATCATTTCACCTTATTTTGTATACGACCATAATTTATCTTATGTAAGAGTTTGCATGTGATGTAAGATGAAAAACATAAGACAAAATTTGTCCACTCCCTCACTCCACCTCCACCCGCCACTTCCCTTCCTTTTCACTCCATCAATTGTTCATTTATTTACACTAACTCACTTCTTCACTCAATACTTTGCATGTGAACAATTCTCCAACATCTCTCTAAAAATATTACTCATCTTTACTAAGCTTGTTAGTAAAAATATATTATTACTAAAACTAGTTAGTAATATTACTTATAATATCAAGGGTACAATATTAACAAGTTCTAGTTCAATACTTGTTATTATTTTTTGGGTTAGTTCTTGGGTGCAACAAGAAGGAGATCTTCTTTTTGAAGATTTGCAAGGAGGATCTTCCATTTGGTATAAGCTCAAGAACAAGCTAGTAAGGTGAACTAGTTTGTGCCCTTCTTACCACAAATTCAATGTAAGGAAATTATTTTTCCTTATACTTTCTTTTTATGCTTTCATATTAGCATGCATGTTACATAGATCACCTAAATGACAATTTATGAGATAAATTAATTTTATAAGAGAGTCTAATATGGATCTATGATCTTTCATTACAGTCTGTTGATGTGAACATTATTTGAGCACATTTAGTCCCCTAATCGAGCCTATTTTGCATACTATTATATCATTCCATGACCATTTTATCCGTCAAATACTTTCTATTTTGCTTTCCTAGTGCATTTTATATGTTTTATAGGAAAGGAGATAATAAAGCGGAAATTCCCGTCTTTTGTGCATATTTGGAAGCTTTTTGATGATATTGGATGGACTAGTATGAAGAGGAGACAAAAATGATGACCAAGGATGTAGGAATAAAGTGTATATAGAAGGATCAAAGGGTTAAGAGTAAGGATGAAGAGAAGGAAGACATTGCAAGAAGAAATTGCTCGAAACCCAAACCAAGAGTTGCTCCTTTGGCTCTGAAAGTATGTTAGATGAAACGACATCGAAAAATCAAGTGATCTAGGCTTTTGAATCACTCAAATAGGAGTCCGGATGAGAAAATGGCGTCCGTTTTACAATCCGAGCTCAAGTAAGGCATGATACAACTCAACCCGCTCGGGACAAATTCAACCCGCTCGGGTTGAAGCCCAGGACGCTCATATTTCGCTCGGGGCGAGCATATTGTTGGACAGAAAGTCTTCCCTTGCTATGTGAACCATGATCCGCGCATATTTTTCAAAGACCGGCGAAAAGGAGACCGGAGTTTCTCTTGAGACCGGCGATTCCCTACCCAACAATTAGCATTGTTAAATTACTATTTTACCCTTGCTTAACCTAATGATGCTCTACTATATATACCCCATTTGTAATAATCAAACCATCAAGTTTTCATTAGATTAAATCAATCCTTCCTTAGATTAGATTAGGAGTAGATTAGAATAGATTATCATTTAATCTTTCCACAAATTACACATTAATCTTTCCTTAATTATTGTTCAAGTTTATTATTGAGTAATTCAAGTTTATTATTGGGTAATTAGAAGATTATTGGGTTTATTGGGAGATTGACAACCTTCCATCAATCATCAAGTTCTTCTATTATTCTTTGCATTATTATTTTGGAATCTCTATAGGTATAATCCTCTTAATCATTGTTTTAATTATTGTTAATCTTTCTTACTTGTTCATCATGTTTTGCCTTGTTAATATGATTGACAACCTTGTTAACATGCTAAACTTGATCATGAGTGAGTAGTTACTTAGCTAGGATTAATGGGTAATTAGGGGAAATAAACATGGGGAATGATTCATGCTTAATCTAATATGCTTCCATAATTAATTTGCTTGCTTGTTGTGATTTCAACTTATGCACATGTTATGTTTGATGAAATGCTAAGCCTATGAATCCTTGCATTTACAACCATCACTTATCTTTTCAATGAGACTTATAAGACATAAACCAACTCGAGTCTCATTAGACCATGCATATAGTTGGATAGGGAGGATTAAGTCGACTTCTAGGTGTTGTACAATCTAATCGATTCAACTCCGGGACCCAAACCTTCCTAGGATTGTAAGATATAAACCAACTCGATCCATCACAACAATAATTGCTTGCATCTAGTAGGAAACATGTTTGTATGATCAACTCCCATGAATCCCTTATGAACCCATGATATCCTAGCATTTTTAATCAATTGTTTACATCTTTCCTTTTGTTGCTTGTTTATTGCTTTTTATTAGATTAGAATCATCAACCCATTATAATTGTGACAACCCCAAGCACAACCATAATTAGATTGAATAATTTGAGTAACCACCGTCCCATGGATCGACCTCGACTTACCACTAACTAGTTGTATGTTGAGTATTATAAATGTGTTTGATTGGATGTGACCCGACGACATCACCCATCAAAATGGCGCCGTTGCCGGGGACGGTGTTGTTTATTTGAATTGTTCTTTTGTCTAGTTTTAGTTGTGCTTCTTTTTCTTGAGTTTTATTGTACTTGTTCTATTTCACATGCTCAACATGTCTACATTCACTTTTTGGCAATATGAAAATGAGTCTTTTGATAAGTACATTGCTAGATTTGAAGATTATATGACTCATGCTTGGCATCATGGTTTTACTCTTTCAAATTATGAATCATGTTGTGTTGTTTATAATGGCATGAACCTTGAAATCCGCAACTTGGCAATTCACTTGAGTGGTGGTAGGATATGTGAGATGCGTTGTGAGGAATTTTGGGAATTTGTTGAGTTCATGACCATTCATTATCTCAAGCAAACTATACATGACATATTTGAAAGTGCCAAGGAAGGTATAGAAGCGATAAAAACCACATTTCAAAAGTTCATTGAGGAAATTTATGATGAAAATGAGATTTGTGAGGATGAGAAACCTTCCTATAACCTTGAGTCAACCTACTATGCCCACAAAATTACCCCACCTTGGGAAGATGGAGTGCTAGATGAGGAGAGTGATGATGAGGAGGAGTACATTCTTGATTGTGAAACTAATGCTTGGATGTCGTCATCCTACTCTTCTTGTGTTTCAATGAAATCAACCTCCATGGAATTTGATGATTATGGGCAAAGTGAGAATGATATGGACGTGAGCTTGAGTGAAAACTCACCCTTTGAGGATGTCATATTTAAGGGAGACAATTGTGTTGAACTTGGTGAGCCTTGTTACGACAACCCCTTTGATAATGGACCTTGTTGGGATGAGGAATATGATGAGAACATTTGGGAACCTCAAATAGACACTCTTGAAATCACCTTAGATGATAATGAGAGTACTTGCATTGAATGTGGCGATTTTGAATATTTGGAGGATGAGTTGAGTGAATTGCCAACCAACTACCCATTTTATGTTCCTTCCATCCATCATTTCTCTTATGATTTTTGTCATAATGTTCTTGACATGCTTGTTCAGTCTTTTACTTGGGCATTATTTCATTGCATAATCTTGTGTTGTTATCCATGCTTATTTATTTCTCACTCCCAAGAATTTGACCGACTTTTACGTGCTTTTAGTGCTAGTGATAATCTTCCATGAAATTGTTTATTGATAATCTTTGGTTTGATGGAGTCCCAAAATAACCATTAATTTGTATATATATGCATTTAGTGTAGTTTTGCATTTCATTTAATAAATTGCATGAGAGATGAAAGGGAGGGATCTCATATTTTAATTGAGTTTTTGAAGGAAATTAATGAAAATGAGAAGATGGAAAATGTAAAGAAATGAAGAAAATGGAAAATTTGGGCTTATGAGTAAGTGTGTTATCAAGAGAAAGGTGTTGGGTCAAAATTTCAAAAAAGATGCACATCCCGAGACAAATCCGAGCGGGTTGAAGGCCAAGAAAAGAAGAAAAGCTCTCTGACAAAGAATCCGAGCAGATTTTAAGAAAACTGCTCGTCTTTACTGTCAACCCGAGCGGGTTGAATTCATCTGGAGCGGGTTCTCAATCAACCCGAGCGGGCCAGTTCTGTCTGGAGCGGGTTCTCAGTCAACCCGAGCGGGTCATTTCTGTCTGGAGCGGGTTCAGGCTAAAATTCATCCTTTTCTCTCATTTGGCTTGTGTCATGGCTATATATGCTTTCTATCTACCATCTTCATCTCCTACAATGATTGTAAGAACCCTTTTCTTTCCCTATCCCTCATGTATAGTTGCATTTATGTATTTACCTCATGATTAAACCCCTTTCTTCCTACATTAGAAATAGTGTTTAAAATCCGTTTGGGGAGGTTAAACCATGAAGCGACATACATATATCATATAGTTCAGGCTTGCATTTGTATTATATTTTATATTGCATTTACATTAGTTAGTTCATATAGTATAGTTGCATTGTAATATATCTCACATGATTAGATTAGTTTGCATTGTATTTATCTCACATGATTCATGTAGTTATTTGCATATAGATTAGAATTCATGCATAGTTACTAATGGCCAAACCTATTCTTTTCTACACTAGAAATAGTGTTTTAATCGGTTTGGGGAGGTTTGATCATGGGTGACCATAATTTACTAGAAATCATGCATCATATAGTATAGATTAGATTGCATTCACTTGTTATATATGTCATATAGAATTGCATTTAGTTAGAGCATGCATTCATTCATATCATATCATTGCATTTGTACTTTATTTCAAAAAATCAAAAATCCAAAAACATGTATTTTCTTTTTCATTCTTACTCCTACATGTACATTGAGGACAATGTCCAAAATAAAGTGGGGGATGTGAATTTATATTCCAAAAATACATAAAAATTGAAATTTTTTGAAAAATACAAAAATATGTCTTTTAATTTCATAAAAACAAAACCCATGAAAATTTGAAAAATTGAAAAATCCAAAAACATGTTCATTTCCTTTTTAGTGTAGTCTTGTATATATTGTTTTGTATATATTGTGTTTGTCCATCCTTTTTCACATTGACTGACTACGCCACATCCGAGACATGAGGATACTGAAGACCGCATGGTATGATCTTTCCAATCTCCTTTTTCCTCTTTATGTTAATGACTATGTGGCTTTATTTTGATGGATGCGGTAAAAGCAATGTGAATTTAGGATTTCATTTAGATTATTTGGCATACTAGTTGGTAGAATCATTTGCATTAGAATGTATAAATGTTAGTTGCATCATGGCATGTAGTCTGCATTTAGGAAAAATTTTGTGAAACCGTCTACTTGGGAAGCTTGACAAGTGTATATAAGGCCCTAGTAGATGCTTTTTCTTCTTAAGACTTTGCTTGTTAGAATACTTGTAAAACACCCTAGGATGTGTCATGCTAGTATCCTTTGACCCATGGATTAAGGCCTAGTCAAGAGTACCTTATGGTGTGCTAACTCCTTGGCTACCGTTTATTCCAAGGTGACCCTTGAAACCATGCAACCATCATTCATCCATGTTCTACCATACATTTTGTCATTAAAGGGAATGAGCACAAAAAGAAATCAATTTGAGTTCAAAGAAATGAAAAGTGAAAGAAAGTTTGCAAAAATGCATCAAATGAAAAGAGGAGCAAAAATAGAACTCCTAAATCTTCAAATATAAGGCACCCTCACTACATATGAGGTGATTTTGAAAATGTTCAAAAGAAATGCAAAGAAAAGTTGAAAGTTGTCAAGTGTTGAAATGCCAAAAATCAAAAAGAAATGGCAAGAAAGTGTTCTCAAATGTTATATGCCACAAAAAATTGGGGGGAAAAACAACAACAAAGCAAACTCTCAAATGAAACTCAAATACTATCGATCCCTTTATCCAACGTATCCATTTTTGTGCATGGTAGAGAGGGGACGACCCTTCTTCTTGTCTAGGCAAGAAGGGGAATTCCACGATCCTCTAGTGTTTCTAACACCATAGGGAGTCTATTCTCGACAAAAGCATTTAACGATTGAGGACAAAGGTATCCTAGCATGACACAACTTGGAGGTGATTTATTGGTATCCTTCTAGACTTAATAGTTTGAAGAAACCATATCTATGAAGGAGTGTGTACCCTTGAATTGCTTCCCTTGTAGATAATTTCCGCCACTTAGATGAGGAAAGTGGCTATTCTTTTGTAGATGCATCCATTACTTGATTTTGTGTGCTTTAATGATTGGATGTGTCGCCATTTTGGCAAGACCCACCTTGCCTTGCAAGAAGGCATCCTACCCTCATGGTTGTCTTGTTGTGAGTTGAAGGGGCGGAGTGAGACCCGCTAATTGTCTCATGTCGGCTATATTAGTAGGATAGTTTAAATAAGGGTCCTAGTTTTGTCACCTCTTTACGGGACGAGTAAGGGTTTGGTTTGGGGATATTTGATGTGAACATTATTTGAGCACATTTAGTCCCCTAATCGAGCCTATTTTGCATACTATTATATCATTCCATGACCATTTTATCCGTCAAATACTTTTTATTTTGCTTTCCTAGTGCATTTTATATGTTTTATAGGAAAGGAGATAATAAGGCGGAAATTTCCGTCTTTTGTGCATATTTGGAAGCTTTTTGATGATATTGGTGTTGGAATATGTGTCCTCCGACAATAATGCGATCACAACTGTTGATCATGATGATCACATGTTTAAGTCCCATTTTAAAGAATACAAATTGGGAAGTATTTTACTGTCAATTGGTCCACACATATCGGTAATGATTGGCTGACTAGAGTTTGACATTACTGTCGTGAGTCGGTGGTGACCAGTTGATCCCCTTAGGTCATACCTGTAGGATAACACTCTTAATTGATCATTTAATTGATCGTATGACGATACGGGTCAATTAAATTACTTAAAATTGACGGACGATTTTGGAAGTTATATTTACGTGTCTTATTGAAATTTAATTAAATAAGATACGATCTAAGTAATCGAATTGTTTTATTACTTAGATGAAATTATTGTTTAAAGAAACAATTGCATTTGAATGAATAAATTATTATAAACACAAGATGTTGTGATTTATAATTGGTAAATTATTTTGGTACAAGTAATTATGAATTACTAGGTCGATTTTGTGTATGACGTATTTTATTAATGCGTTGATTTTTAAAATGTTAAAAATACATAACAATTTTACATGACATGTGACATGTGACAAATTGACAAAGATAAAATGGAATCCATTTTATCTATTATAACCGAAAATAATGGGTGGATTAAGAAAATATTAGATTAATTATGTTAGTGGTAAACATAATCATGTTTGCCTAATACTAGCCATGCAAGCCTACATGTTCTTGTGAAGGCAACCTTGTGCATGCATTGGCTCCTTCTTTTCCCCCCTTCCACCCGGTTTTGAGAAGAAAAATCCCATGGGTTTTTCTTCTTATTTTACCTAATATACACTATGATATTCACTAGTGTATTATTCATTATTACTTACATCTAAAATAAGAATTTTAGAGAGATAACATCTTCCTCCTCCTCCCTCTCTCTTAACCGAATTTATAGAGAGACCAAATAATTTTTGGGTCAATTTTTACACAAAATTAATATTGTTCTAGTAATAATAATATTAATTTTATTAAGTTGTTATCTTGGGTATAAAACCTTGGGAGGGATTCTACACTTGAATCCTAGTTCATCCAATTAAGGAAAGCTCAAGAACAAGAGAGTAGGAGAACTCTCTTGTGCCCTTTAATCCGAAATAACAATGTAAGAATGAAGATTTCTTCCTTATTTTACTTATTGTTTGCATGCATAAGATCACCTTTTAATTTATGACTAAATTAAAATTATAACATTATGAATATGTTGAGTAAAGAGATATAGATTTCTAACAAGCGGTATCAAGAGCCTTGGTTGTTTGCATGCAAATCGGTTATAGTTTTTCCGAGTTATACGATTAACATATAAAACTTGTTAAATTTGTGTTATTATGATATACCACGAAAATAATTATGCATGTAAAAGTTTCTGATCCTAAAATGTTTTTAGGATATTTTGGTTAATTTATGGATTTTTATTGTTCATCTTATATAATAATGGCATTAAAAATATGATTTTATGATTAAAATGTCATTTTCGGACTAAAATTAGCTAAACTTCGAATTTTTCAGTGATTTTTGGATATGTTATCACATATATTATTTTGAGATGACCTGTAAATGTTCATAATTTTTGGAGTTCTTATGCTCGAAATATGGATTTTTCATGTTTAAAATCGGATTTGAATGAAAAATAGGTTGATATGAGAAATATTTCGAATCAGGTCATAGAAATTTAGTATGTTGTCACATGAAATTTTACAAGATGTGTGTAAAATAATAGGCTATATTGAAGTCTTTATGCATGATTTATGGATTTTTGATGAAAAATAGCATAAATAGTGACTTAATTAGTGAATAATTGCTAAAACATACCCCATGACTAAGGAAAAACGTCATATGTTGCTTTTTATTATCTTTTTCAGATCTAAAATTGAAAAGTTGATGAATAAAATTTTTCTCATGTTTTTATGATTATAATTGATAAATCCGATAAACCGCAACATAGTTTTTCCGATAATTTTATGAAATTTTAACCTAAGTTTTTTGAACATTATGAGTGTCATGGTATTTTTACAGAATGTTCATGAGTTTAAATTTCAAATTTTGAATTTATTTGAAATTTTTGTGATTTATTTGAAGTTTATAGCATTTTATTGTAATCTTTGACTGTATTTGACTCTAAGATAGTTATCTGACAAACCCGGGGGCTTCTATGAGTAAGGCAGCGAAAAGGAAGCGAAGGGACAGGTTTATTCGCATTCCCACATGCAAGACGCCGAGCGAGCTTCACTTCCTCGTAACTTAGAGGAAGGCAGTTCTCCTTCTTTCGTCCGCTCTATCTAGCCAAATAGCCCAAAGCAAAGAGGAAAGGTTTACTTGCTTACGGGACGAACAGGGTCTCTAGCCGTGACCCCCGCAAGCACCCCCCGGCTCAGGGGGACCAGACCTCTCCAAGCTAGGGGCTCGAGCAGGAGGATTCATGCTTCGCCAAGAGTGAGGACCACTAAGACAAAGAAGAAAAGCACGTTTGGGTCCATTAATGAACAATTTTAAGAAATATGAGTTAATTATAGTCAAATAGTTAGTGGAGACTAATTTTGAGTCCTAAGAGGTTAGGGTAATTAACTTGTGCATAAATATGAATTTATGTAATTTATTGCGATTTTTTTTAGGTGAAAGGTTAATATATTAGCATAATCATGAGAAGTTACATCACCCTACTTGGTTACAAAGCACCAAAACACACTTTAGAACGTCCTTACATGGTCTATCCAAGAAGAACTAACTTTGTGCTTAATCACTCCTAAACGAGCTGAAACTCTAAGGATTACATCACGCTTAATCTGCTGAAACACAACCCTAGGATGATCAACAGCCCCTTCCAGTCGGCATTTGTTGCGTGCCATCCATATATGATAGACCATACTGGCAAGACCAGCCATAATAATTTGCTTCCTGAGTAGAGATTTACATCGCATATGGATACACCAGTCTACAATTTCTGTCCCCTGAAGATTGATTTGCAGCCACTGCTGCACCAATTGCAGACACTGTGCACTGAAGGCACAATCATAGTACAGATGAGCATAGGTTTCCAGAGCATTGCAGCAGAGAAAGCACGTATCATCAGTCTGTACCCCAAATTTAGCAAGCCTATCCTTGGTCAAGATTCTCTGCAAACGAACTAACCAGAAAATAAAAGAGTGCTTGGGTACGCTGAGTCTATTCCATATAACATGATGCCAATGTATCTTCCTGTAAGGACCTTGCAGCCAGGCATACCCCTTCTGTACAGTATAAGCTTCCCCATACCAAGTATTATTGGTGTAGCCATGCTTGAAAAGATCCTTAGTTTTGCAAATTTGCCTCCAAGTCCAGCTAGTCCCAATGGAAGGAGTATAATTCCACCAGTCCTGCTGCTTAATATAGATGGCATTCACCCACTTGATCCACAAATGGTCCTCCTTATTTGCTATCCACCAGGTATATTTGGCCATCATAGCCTGATTCCAATGTGGACCATGAATGAATCCAAGCCCCCCTTCATCCTGACTTCTGCAGCATGTGTCCCAGGAAATCAGAGGAGTTTTGTAGTGTTCAGTCCCTGACCATAGAAAAGATCGGCAAATCCCTTCAATCTTTTTCATTACTGTACTGGGTATAATGAACACCCTGCACCAGTAAGTATGGATATGAGAGAGGACTGATTTAATCAGCACTACCCTGCCTGCGTAACTTAATTTCCTAGCCCCCCATGCTCTGATTTTTTGAACCATCTTCTCAGTCAATCTGTTGCAGTCAGCTACATTCAATCTCTTATAAGAAATGGGAATTCCCAGATATCTAAAAGGAAAGCTTCCCAACTGAAACCCAGATAACCTTAGACACTTGTGCTGGTCCATCAGGGTAACACCATTCATATAGATTTCAGACTTCTCTTTATTAACTTGAAGTCCAGAAGCATCCTCAAAAGTTTTAAGTGCTCTCATGAAGATCATGAGAGAAGAAGAATCACCCCTACAAAAAAGCAAGAGGTCGTCTGCAAAGCAGAGATGGCTCAACTTCAACCTTCCACAAAGAGGATGGTAATGGAACTCAGGTTTGCAGGTCACAACATTGAGAATTCTAGTTAAATATTCCATACAAAGCGTGAAGATCAAAGGGGACATAGGATCTCCCTGCCGGATTCCTCTTTTGCCCTTGAAGTAACCAAATAAGTTGCCATTCAAGGATAAAGAAAAAGTAGGAGAGGACACACAAGCCATGATCCAGTGCCTCATTTTATCAGGGAACTTCAGTGCAACCAGCATATCATCAATAAACGACCATTCAATAGAGTCATACGCTTTTCTTAAGTCAATTTTCATCATAGCTCTGGGGGAGCAAGTCTTCCTATTATAAAGTCTGACAAGGTCTTGGCAGATAAGAATGTTATCTACAATGTCCCTTCCTTTAATAAAAGCACTTTGATTGTCACTAACAAGATCACCAAGAACTTCATTGAGCCTAGTGCAAATGACCTTGGTAATGCACTTATAGATCACATTGCAGCACGCAATGGGTCTAAAGTCAATAACAGAAGCAGGGCTATCTTTCTTAGGAATCAGGGTGATAATAGTAGCATTGACTTGCTGCAAAAGCTTGCCAGATGAGAAAAACTCTTGCACAGCAGCCAACAAATCCGTGCCCACAAGTGGATAGGCATCTTTAAAGAACTGACTGGTGAATCCGTCTGGTCCAGGTGCCTTGTCAGAGGGAATGGAAAAGAGTGAAGCTCGAATCTCAGCCGGGGAGATCTCTCTAATCATATGAGCAGCCTGATCAGCAGATACAACAGGGCCATTCCTAACAACAGCTGCACATACAGGAGTCACAGGATTATCATTGCCCAGTAGGTGCTGATAATAACTGAGGAAAGCATTCTCAATATCATCAGGACTTTCAGCCATTTGCCCCTTCATGTCCTTAATCTTGAGTATTTTATTATGCATTCTTCTAGCTTTAATGGAACAATGAAAGAAATGAGTGTTGTCATCTCCATTATTTAGCCACTGCATTTTTGCTTTTTGAGCAAGGAAGCTCCTCCTAGCTTCCTCTAATTCCATAAAAGACTTAGCAGCAATTCTCTCCTCCTCCTGCAGATTACCATTGTATGGGTCTTGTTGCACCTTACATTGCAGCTCATGAAGTAGCTGCCCAGCCACAGTAGCAGCCACCTCAATATTCCCAAAATTCTGTTTGTTCAACTCCTTCAGAGGGTGTTTGAGCATCTTCAGCTTCCTAACTAGTTGGAACATTTTATGACCCACAATCTCCTGGTTCCAAATATCAGCCACCACAGACAGAAACTCCTCACTCTTCCCCCACATGTTAAAATAATGAAATCTTGCTTTCTTCTTCACCTGATCATGCCAAAAATCCATCACACAGGGGCTATGGTCATATAACCCCTCAGGGAGGAAGACAATGGTACCATCAGGACCAGACAACATCCATTCATCATTAGCCAAAATTCTATCAATTCTGCTGTATACTCTAGCTAAACCCACTTGCTTGTTGTTCCAAGTGAAAAAAGCACCTGAGGCATACAGATCAATTAAGCCACATACATCAACACACTCCTGGAAATCCTTCACTTCAGCATTGGTAACATTAGCCCCTATCCTTTCATCCAGGAAAAGGACATTGTTAAAATCCCCCATCACAGTCCAAGGTTGATTCATATTCCTACCAATAGCTAGAAGTGACTGCCATAATTTTAATCTCTCTAAGCTTTTATTAAATCCATAAACCAGCGAAAGCACCCAGGTGAACTGCTTTGGTCTATAAGTCACCTGAGCATGGATCACTTGCTCCTCCTTACTAATAATCCGCACCTCAAAAACATCATCATCCCAAAGAAGCCAAATCCTACCCCTATCTCTGATATCATTATTATGAACTAACTGCCATTTATTCCCAATACCATCTTTCACTTTATTAATAGATCTAGCCTTAACTCTAGTTTCTAATAAACCACACAGACCTATATTATTTAGATGCAAGAGTCTCCTAACATCCCCTTGCTTACTAGGTCTGTTTATTCCCCTAACATTCCAGAAAGCAACACTAGTCATTCTCAACAAATAGCCTGCTTCTCCTCACCTCACTCTCAGCTCCAATGCTTCTGCCCAAAGACAGTCTAAGCCTATCTATGAACGTTTTTCCTTCACCCAGAGAGTGGTCAGGGCCCTGTCTAAGCATTCTAGTTATTATCTTAGCAGGGGTGACAGAATTAAACACTCTTCCATTAAATGGCATAGGTGTCACTACAGCAGTGGGATCAATAAGAGGTAAACTATCAATCAGGGGAGCAGGTGCAAGGGCTGCACTCTTCACCTGAGAGGTAGGCATCTGAGGAACAGGTTTGGGGGGTGGCTGAGGCTTAGGAGGAATAGGCTTCCATACCATTTTCTGCTTACCCTTGTCCCTCACCATATCCTTTTTTTTCCTACAGTCTCTTGCTGAATGACCCATTCCATTACATTCCGTACACTTTATCGGTTTCCACTCATAATGAACTATCTGACGATGCAACACATCATTTTCATCCAGGAATTCTATATAATCAGGGAAAACTTGGTCCATGGTAACTTCCACCATGACCCTAGCATACCCTAAAAACGTCTTAGCTTGAGTAGCAACATCCTGCCTAACTGGTTTACCCACTAGACTGGTGATTTTATTCAGTGCAAGACCCCAGAATTTAAGGTCTAGACCATAAAACCGTATCCAAATAGGTACCACCTCAATGTCAGACTTAGCAGGTTTGCAGTCAGGCGTCCATTCTTTAACAACCAGAGGCTTATTGTCAAAGAAAACAGGCCCAGCCCTAAGCACTGCTTGCTTACTTGTTTCATTCAGAAAACGCACCAGACAAATACCATTAGATAGTAGAGCAACCTTATCAATATCCTGAAATTTCCAAATCCTACGCACAAATCCACTTATGATATGCCCAGGCGGATTTGCACCTAAGACGTAACAGAAAATAGCGGTTGACCAGTACTCCAATTCCGGTTTAACATCATCAATGTCCAATTTGAGCATTACCTTAGCAGCCAGGGTAGGCGAAGGAGAACGTCGATGTCGCGAACGTTCAGCATTCTCCCATTCCTCCTCAGTTGCATCAGATTCTTCATCAATCGTAGTCATCTCATTATTTAAATCGAATGCTTGAATTTCAATTTCTGGGACAATTGGATCATCATTAACGGACGATGAACCAATTTCCACAGTTGAACGATCACTCATATTATTATTATTTGATATACTACTACTATTTTGTGAGTTATTAATAGATGATGAACTAGTATTTTTGGTTTTTTGTGAATTAGTATTATTACTGTTTTGATGAATTACGTGAACCCTAAGATTGCCTTTTCTTTTCGCCATTGCTGAAAAAGAGGGGGAAATCTTCAGGTTTCTCTCTCTAACATCTCCGATTCTGTAAGTACATTGTTATTTATTGCGATTTTAAAAGGTTGAATCACGCAAATCCGTAAAAACCGTTAAATATACGATATTGGCTCCTTAAAGGCGATTTAGCATAAAATTGGGCATGTTCATACATATTATAATGCTGCATTTTATTTATGATTGTCATAATTTTATTTTATGTAATTTTATTTTATGTAATTTTTACTTAGTATGGCCTTAGTTTTTAATTGGTATTACCCGAAATGTATGGGAATATCGATTCGGTTGTAATTTATTGTGATCTCGCATCACCGTTTTGTAATTTAATAGATTTATTTTATTTTAATTACAAATGTATAATAGGAAATTATGTAATTTGTTATGTAATTTATTTATTCCGGAGTTCTTTGAAGACGGTGTCACTCAAGAAGGCGATACATAAAGACGGTGTTACCTCGAGATGCGTGCCTCAACCGAAGTTCAAGGGACCAATGGAGTTGGTTTCCGAATATGTAATAGTTAATTAGATTTTCTATTTTAGGAAGGCCATAGTAGGATTTATTTTATGTTTGCATTTTATTTATATGTCGCATGCATCGCTAAATCGCCATAACTAAAACATGCATTATCTTTTAATCGAGTTTATCGACCGTGTCAATTAGAATTATCGTAGTTCACCGCTTTAGTTCACTTAAAACGTGATAGATAATAAATTGACATGACCTCTCGCTAAAACAATCAATTGAGACATAGCCTTACCAAATAGTAGAAACCATGAAAACCTATTTCGCGAGGGAGTGCACTCGGCTACCCCGGGGTACAAACCTTGTTACGTAGGGGAAGTGGGTGATAAATGTCTATCCACCGAATTCATATTGATGAGGGTTTCATCGGCTACCCCGTGCCCAAGTTAATATGGGTTTGGATCATGGACACATTTATTCGAAATTTGGATTGAACTCAACAAAAGTTTTTGATAAGGGTTTCATCGGCTACTCCGTGCCCTTGTCGGATGTGTTTTGGGCTATAGATAAATGTTAGAGTAATTTTATCGACCAAGAGTTCTAAAAGTAGAATCGATTAAAGAGTTAGTCCACCGAGTTATATTGATAAGGGTTTCATCGGCTACCCCGTGCCCAAGTTAATATGAATTTGGATCTCGGAATCATTTATAATAGTTAGGTAGAGGTCACTATATAAATGCTCATATCTTGTTAATTATTTACAAGTATGATATTAAAAAGACAAATGTTAATATTTCTTTTTCCTCCATACTTGTAGTTCATTACAATGAATCCATCAAACGCTACCGCACCGATAACTATTGAGTCTTACCACAATGTTCTTGACGACGTTTGCTCCAACAATGATTTCGACACTACTAGAGAACTTCATTTTGTGATAGGTTCGGATGGAAACCTTAACTTCATCACTTCTACTAGACCACCTACTACTACTAGATCTCGTGTGAGCCCGTCTCAGGAAGACTACCTCATACAATCTATAGGGTCTTTGTCTCTGGAAGATAAAGATGCCAAAACTAGTGGGAGCTCAAGCAATCAAGTTCTTGCTTCAAAGGGCAAAAAGTTCAAGAAGAAGGGAAAGAAAGTCAAAAACTTCAAGCAAGTTAATGATGAGTGCCATTATTGCTATGGCATGGGACATTGGCTTAGGAATTGTCCCGTATATTTGCGAAATATAAGGGAAGGAATCATCGTTCCAAAAGGTAAAATTTCTAAGGAAGTTTATGTTATTGATATAAATTATACTTCCACTACGACATGGGTACTAGATACTGGTTGTGGTTCTCACCTTTGTAATCATTTACAGGGTTTAAGAGACATGAAGAGGCTTAGCAAATGAGATGTGGATCTACGCCTTGGAAATGGAGCTCGAGTAGCGGCCGAATCCAAAGGAACTTATTGAAGGAAATGTAGATTCATATACATATTAACATACTCATATATGTCTAAATTAACTTGTCATAAAATTAAAACGGATTTTATGCATGCAAACAAATAATATAATAGAAGAGAAATCATGTCCTTACATTGTTGATTTCGGATTTAAGGGCACAAAAGAGATCACCTTTCTCTTTTGATCTTGAGCTTTTCCTTATGGATGAACAAGATCTAAGTATAAGATCTCTCCCTAAGCTTTATACCCAAGGCTTCTCTTAATTTTAATTAATATTACAAGTACTAGTATAATATTAATTAAGTAGAAAATTGAACCAAAATATTTATAAAACACTTATATATTTCGGTTTTATGGAGGGAGAAATAGAGAGCTTTTTATCTCTCTAGAATACTAATTTTGGATGAATGAATTAGAATGAAAATAATACACTACACTTAGTATATTATTAGGTAAAATTATAGGAAAAACAATGATAGCATTTGGCTTCTCAAAACCGTGTAAGAGGAGGGGCTTTAGGAGAGCCAATGCATGGAGAAATTGTTCTTCACAAGGAACAATAGGCTTGCATGGCTAGGTTTGCTTTTAATCATTGTGTTTTCCACTAATTACAAACAACATATAATTAGCTTAAATCCTTCTAATTTTCGGCCCACTCTATAATATGGATTCCATATTATTTTTGTCAATTGTCTACATGTTACATGTCACATGTCACATATATTTGTTATGTATTTTTAACATATTAAAAATTAACGTATTAATAAAAATACGTCACATACAAAAATCGACTTAGTAATTTCATAATTACTTGTGCCAAAATATTTTACCATTTATAAATTTCAACTGATTGTATTTATAACAATTCATTCATTTTAATTGTTACATTAAACAATTATTTCATCCGAGTAATGATACAATTCAATTACTCAGACCGTATCTTATTTAATCACATTTCAATATGATACGTAAATTTTACTTCCAAAATCGTCCGTCAATTTTCAAGTAATTTAATTAACTCGTAACATTATACGATTAATTAAATAATCAATTAAGAGTGTTGCCCTATAGGTATGACCTAGGGGGTCAACGATCACCACCGTCACACGACAGTAATGTCAAACTCTAGTCACCAATCATTACCGATATATGTTGACCAGTTGCAAGAAACAAAATTACTTCCCAATTGTATTCTTTATAATGAGATTTAAACATGTGATCATCATGATCAACGTCGTGATCGCATTATTGTCGGAGGACACATATTCCAACAATCTCCCACTTGTCCTCGACAAGTGTGCGTCACCAATTCTCTTGTCCTATTACTATCTCCCACTCAATGCAAGGTGTCTTTCAGGTCGTACTTGCAAGTGATCATATCGAGAGTGGTTTCCTCGATCTGGAGAACAACTGATTGACCGGACTTATCTATCATAGATACTTTCCGAGCGTGGCCACGCATTTCCAGTTCATTACTCCTCGAGTGGCCCTGAGATATTGTTATAACCCTGACTAGGGGTGGACAATTCCTATCGCACTCATTCCCTTCGACTAGCCACAGCCATCATAACCCAAAATATGCCCATTTGACCCCATTTACGAAGGTCGTAGTAACACAAATCAAAGTTAATCTGAAACTGTGCCATCTTAGGAGAATAGTCTTTAGTCAAAAGAATCGACTCATTTGAATACTATAGCAGCTCTCGCCACGACCAGGCTATATAAATTTGCCAGAACTCTATAAGCGGTCATAAGGCCCGACAAAATGTTCCTAACAGTGTGCCTATGTGATCGACTAGTCATCTCACATGACTCTATGGCACTTGAACTTGCCATCAATCGCATCACACTCTAGTCACTTCGAGACGTCACCTCATACAAGTAACTATGGGCAAAAACAATGTTAATCCATGTTCACTTTAACGGGGTTCAATTGTCTTCACAACCCGTTTGGATATAACAATGTACAAGGTGAGTTAATAATAACTCAAACGACAAATGTCGACATCACACTCGGGTAGTCAATATCATATTACAACCTTGTGATGTATATGGTCAGTGTAAACTCTTATTGATTGCAATAGAAGTTTGACATCCCATGTGTCCATGTGTTCAAACTTCTTACACTTGCAATCTCCTTCACATTCATGTTCTCTCTCATAGCATGAATCTTACCAAGTACACATCAAGGTTCACGACCTTGGTTTCGGTTCTTTAACTTGAAAGAACTTTCTTATCGACTATCACATAACGAACGAATTTGTGATGAATAATATAACTTGTACTGATCAAGTATTCCATCCACACATAATGCACTAGGTATATGTTTTGTAGTATCTTGTAACAATTGACAAGATTATTTAGCTTAGCACTTCTCACAAGTCCTAGCTTAACTAGGAAAGATTGATTTTTGAATAACTTCTTATTTAACCAAGCATCTTTCCAAAAACTTCTCATTTCTCTTTCTAGGCTTTAAAGAATTGGGATTCTCTTAAATCCTCATATGTGCTCGGATTTTCTACAATATGTGCAACCTCTTACCACATAATGGAGTATTCCGTTAAACACCGAAATCGCTCATCGGATTCTTCTTGAGAATACATGACGTTTCTATTATGGCTTACCATCCATCATCATGCTCTTATGCATATGATTCATAATTGGACATGTACATGATTATTCTAATGGCGGAAACATTAGTTACTAATAATCATGAGATCAACTGTTCATAGGTTCAATGAACGACCATGACTGCTAATGGTAATTCCATTTTCATCTATATGAATAACCTATGCTAATGTTGATACAATGTGTATCTCTTAATACTAATCCAACACCCCTTGATGTAATTGGATTCATCATTGTCCATTTTCATCCAGAATTGAAAACTCAAATGCTTCTTTATGAAAGAAGGTATTAGCTCGTCATTCCTTAATGAGTAATGAGTTTTATACATTCAAGGATGATAGCTCCCACTAAATTCCATGTCTTCACATGAGAATTTCCTAACTCCCACTCAATTCTACACATTTCGAAATTTACTTCTCAATCGAAATTTATCAAGAATTGAAATATAAATTGCATTGCCAAGTTATTAGGATAAAACCATATATGTTCCCATCATATCTTTTCAAAATGCCTATTTTGAAGTGGTCTTATCTTAACCTTACGGAAAGAGATTTTAAATCTCCAACACACTCATGTCATAATGATGTGTAGTAATGTCATTTCTTAAATATAAACAATATTTAGAATACATCCTTCGCAAATACCCTTTTGGAAGGAGGTTTAACCATTTCATAGTGAGGTTAAGCATGACATCTACGTGGTTATAACTTTGGCCATTGAAGACATCGGTATATCAATCTTTGCAACTCGATCATAACTAGTATGTTACTATGGTTCATTTAGGCTCTTAAGTAAATCTCAAGGTTGAAACTATTGGTCAAAATGCTTCATAAACTTTGTCAAAAACTTGTTTAGACTTTACATTAGTCATTTTCTTCCAAAACTTTCTTTTGGTCTCCTCGTGTAGTTATCTTGAGAATATACTCTTATGTTTACTACACTTGGTCTCTTTAGTCATGTAGAATTAACTTGAGACCATAGATCTCATCTATTCGGCATACTATGTAAATAGATATACCTTTATTCAAATCATTTTCTCTTGCGTAGATCTTCATTTACACAAGTACACAATTTTATCTTTCCTTGTGTGTTGTGTCCTCATTTTTCTCCCCCTCTATCTTTAGAATAAATACCATAAACATTCAAAGATAGCATTTGAGACACAAATTAATGATGTTGAAGTATAAGGAGAACTATCTCATAGATTGACTAATATATTTCATATGTGTACTTGGTGATTGATATACCTTTAAGAGAGTTCATAGACTCAAAATCGCTTCATAAATGATCATACACAAGCCTTAAGCATGTGGACATATAATGAAACCCGTCATTATATTTGTCTATTAGATCACTTTAAGTGAATAATCTTATGTTTCAAAACGCAAGCATTTTAAGGATGAAATTTAGAACATTAAAAGGATAAAAGATAAAACGGGTGACTTGGGTTGCAAACCAAGTCACCATTATCCAAAATACAACTCATTATCCAAAATACTTTTCCATGTCAAACACGGAAACTAAAAGTTCTAAAATCCAAAACATTACTTAAAATAAGACAATGAAAAACAAAGCTCCATAAAAGCTATCCTTAGCTTCTCCATGGTTTCTTATGCTTGCTTTTCTTTTCCTTTGTCTTTGCTTGGTGGAGGCCCTATTTACAATAAAAAGGAGATACATTATCACAACTTTGCATCATAATACCATAGTTGAATTTAGAAACATAAAAGAAGGTTAGTCATTTACCTACTGGAGTGATCTTTCCAGCTTTGATATCACCAAGGTATTTGGAACAATTTCTTTTCCAATGACCCATGCCATTATAATAATGGCACTTATCAAGAGGACCCTTCTTGACTTTGGAGGTGCTAGCTTCACAAGACTTAGCTTTGGTGAATGTGGGAGCTTGCTTCTTGCCCTTTCTCCCATTCTTCTTGAACTTCCCCTTACTCTTTGTGCTTATGTTAAGCACATCCTTAGGAGGGTTCACATTTAACCCCATGTCCCTCTCGGCTTGCACAAGTAACTTGTGCAACTCTTCAAGAGACACATCCTTGTCTTGCATGTTGAAATTCACCCGGAATTGCACATATGCCTTGACTTTGGACAAGGAGTGTAGAATCCTATCTACGATGAGTTCTTTAGGGATTTCAACCTTTTGAATTTTCAAGGTCTTGACAAGCTCCATGAGTTTGAGCACATGAGGGCTAACCTTTTGGCCCTCTTTGAAGTCGAGATCAAAGAATGCCGCGGCCGCCTCATATTGGACGATCCGCGGAGTTTGTGAAAACATGGTCACAAGTTTGGAGTAAATCTCATTAGCATTGCCCATTTTGAAGGCTCTCCTTTGGAGGTCCGCCTCCATCGCAAATATCAAGACATTTTTCATTGCGGCGGACTCATTTTGGTAAGCCTCATATGCTTCCCTAGTGGCCGCGGTGGACCTAGTGGAGGGTTCGGGTGGAGAGGCCTCGGTAAGGTAACTTGCTTGTCGTCACCTTCGGCGGCTAATTTGAGTTGGGCATCCCATTCGGAGAAATTTGACCCATTCTTTTCAAGTTTACATCGATCCATAAAGGATCGGAGCCAAGACGAACTAGCGAGAGGTGTAGCATTAGGAGTTGGTGTTGCCATTTGTTATGAAAAAGAAGTGGTCTACAAAACAAAATACAAGGAGTAAAACAATTGTCGTTTTAATAATACTCGTAAAAATGTATGATTTAAACAAGTTATATGCATTTTTCTAGTGACCTCTACCCAACTAGATAAATGATTCCAAGACCCAAATTCATATCGACTTAGGCACGGTGGGGCCGATACATCCTTTATCAATATAACTCGGTGGATTAACGTTTAATCGATTCTACTTTTAGAACTCTTGGTCGATAATATTACATTAACAATTATCTATAGCCCAAAACACATCGACAAGGGCACGGTGGGGCCGATACATCCCTTATCAAATACTTTTGTTGAGTTCAATCCAAATTTCGAATAAATGTGTCCATGATCCAAACCCACATTAACTTGGGCACGGTGGGGCCGATACATCCCTCATCAACATGAATTCGGTGGATTAACATTCATCACCCACTTCCCTTACGTAACAAGGTTTGTACCCCGGTGTGGCCGAGTGCACTCCCTCACGAAATAGGTTTTCATGGTTTCTACTATTTGGTAAGGCTATGTCTCAATTGATAGTTTTAGCGAGAGGTCATGTCAATTTATTATCTATCACGTTTTAAGTGAACTAAAGCGGTGAACTACGATAATTCTAATTGACACGGTCGATAAACTCGATAAAAAGACAATGCATGTTTAGTTATGGCGATTTAGCGATGCATGTGACATAAAATAAAATGCAAGCATAAAGATAAATAAATCCTAGTATGGCCTTTCCTAAAATAGAAAAACTATTTAACTATTACATATTCGGAAACCAACTCCATTGGTCCCTTGAACTTCGGTTGTGGCACACATCTCGAGGTAACACCGTCTTTATGTATCGCCATTCTTGAAGAAATCCGTCTTTTGGAACTCCGGAATGAATAAAATTACATAATAAATTACATAATTTCCTATTATACATTTGTAACTAAAATAAAATAAATCTATTAAATTACAAAACGGTGATACGAGATCACAATAAAAATACAACCGAATCGATATTCCCATACATTTCGGGAAATACCAATTAAAATCTAAGGCCATACTAAGTAAAATTACATAATTTCAAAATTACATAAATTAAAATTATGACAATCATAAAGAAAATGCAGCATTATAATATGTATGAACATGCTCAATTTTATGCTAAATCGCCTTTAATTAGCCAATATCGTATATTACTCGGTTTTTACGATTTGCGTGATTTCAACATTTTACAATCACAAAAATACATAAACTCATATTTATGCATAAGTTAATTACCCTAACCTCTTAGGACTCAAAATTTAGTCTTCACTAATAATTTGACCATAATTAACCCATATTTTATAAAATTGTTCATAAATGGACCAAAATTACAAAAATAAGCTATTAAACTTCAAATAAATCACAAAACTTCAAATAAATTCAAAATTCAAAATTTAAATTCATGAACATTCTGGAAAAATTCCATGACACTCATAATGTTCAAAATCTTAGGTTAAAAATTTCGAAAAATTTCCGGAAAAACAATGTTGCGGTTTATCGATTTTTAATAAAATAATCATAAACACATGGAAAAATTATTTTCATTAACTTTTCAATTTTAGATCTGAAAAATATGATAAAATGCAACATTAGACGTTTTTCCTAAGTCATAGATTATGTTTTATTAATTTTCCACTAATAATGTCACTATTTATGCTATTTTTCTTCAAAAATTCATAAATCATGCAAAAAGACTTCTTTATAGCCAATTATTTTACACACATCTTGTAAAATTGCATGTGACAACATATTAATTTTCTATGACCAGATTCGAAATTTAACTCATATTAACCTATTTTTCACTTAAATCCGAATTTAATAATGAAAAATTCATTTTTCGAGCATAACAAGTCCATTTTCATCCAGAATTGAAAACTCAAATGCTTCTTTATGAAAGAAGGTATTAGCTCGTCATTCCTTAATGAGTAATGAGTTTTATACATTCAAGGATGATAGCTCCCACTAAATTCCATGTCTTCACATGAGAATTTCCTAACTCCCACTCAATTCTACACATTTCGAAATTTACTTCTCAATCGAAATTTATCAAGAATTGAAATATAAATTGCATTGCCAAGTTATTAGGATAAAACCATATATGTTCCCATCATATCTTTTCAAAATGCCTATTTTGAAGTGGTCTTATCTTAACCTTACGGAAAGAGATTTTAAATCTCCAACACACTCATGTCATAATGATGTGTAGTAATGTCATTTCTTAAATATAAACAATATTTAGAATACATCCTTCGCAAATACCCTTTTGGAAGGAGGTTTAACCATTTCATAGTGAGGTTAAGCATGACATCTACGTGGTTATAACTTTGGCCATTGAAGACATCGGTATATCAATCTTTGCAACTCGATCATAACTAGTATGTTACTATGGTTCATTTAGGCTCTTAAGTAAATCTCAAGGTTGAAACTATTGGTCAAAATGCTTCATAAACTTTGTCAAAAACTTGTTTAGACTTTACATTAGTCATTTTCTTCCAAAACTTTCTTTTGGTCTCCTCGTGTAGTTATCTTGAGAATATACTCTTATGTTTACTACACTTGGTCTCTTTAGTCATGTAGAATTAACTTGAGACCATAGATCTCATCTATTCGGCATACTATGTAAATAGATATACCTTTATTCAAATCATTTTCTCTTGCGTAGATCTTCATTTACACAAGTACACAATTTTATCTTTCCTTGTGTGTTGTGTCCTCATTTTTCTCCCCCTCTATCTTTAGAATAAATACCATAAACATTCAAAGATAGCATTTGAGACACAAATTAATGATGTTGAAGTATAAGGAGAACTATCTCATAGATTGACTAATATATTTCATATGTGTACTTGGTGATTGATATACCTTTAAGAGAGTTCATAGACTCAAAATCGCTTCATAAATGATCATACACAAGCCTTAAGCATGTGGACATATAATGAAACCCGTCATTATATTTGTCTATTAGATCACTTTAAGTGAATAATCTTATGTTTCAAAACGCAAGCATTTTAAGGATGAAATTTAGAACATTAAAAGGATAAAAGATAAAACGGGTGACTTGGGTTGCAAACCAAGTCACCATTATCCAAAATACAACTCATTATCCAAAATACTTTTCCATGTCAAACACGGAAACTAAAAGTTCTAAAATCCAAAACATTACTTAAAATAAGACAATGAAAAACAAAGCTCCATAAAAGCTATCCTTAGCTTCTCCATGGTTTCTTATGCTTGCTTTTCTTTTCCTTTGTCTTTGCTTGGTGGAGGCCCTATTTACAATAAAGAGGGAGATACATTATCACAACTTTGCATCATAATACCATAGTTGAATTTAGAAACATAAAAGAAGGTTAGTCATTTACCTACTGGAGTGATCTTTCCAGCTTTGATATCACCAAGGTATTTGGAACAATTTCTTTTCCAATGACCCATGCCATTATAATAATGGCACTTATCAAGAGGACCCTTCTTGACTTTGGAGGTGCTAGCTTCACAAGACTTAGCTTTGGTGAATGTGGGAGCTTGCTTCTTGCCCTTTCTCCCATTCTTCTTGAACTTCCCCTTACTCTTTGTGCTTATGTTAAGCACATCCTTGGGAGGGTTCACATTTAACCCCATGTCCCTCTCGGCTTGCACAAGTAACTTGTGCAACTCTTCAAGAGACACATCCTTGTCTTGCATGTTGAAATTCACCCGGAATTGCACATATGCCTTGACTTTGGACAAGGAGTGTAGAATCCTATCTACGATGAGTTCTTTAGGGATTTCAACCTTTTGAATTTTCAAGGTCTCGACAAGCTCCATGAGTTTGAGCACATGAGGGCTAACCTTTTGGCCCTCTTTGAAGTCGAGATCAAAGAATGCCGCGGCCGCCTCATATTGGACGATCCGCGGAGTTTGTGAAAACATGGTCACAAGTTTGGAGTAAATCTCATTAGCATTGCCCATTTTGAAGGCTCTCCTTTGGAGGTCCGCCTCCATCGCAAATATCAAGACATTTTTCATTGCGGCGGACTCATTTTGGTAAGCCTCATATGCTTCCCTAGTGGCCGCGGTGGACCTAGTGGAGGGTTCGGGTGGAGAGGCCTCGGTAAGGTAACGAAGCTTGTCGTCACCTTCGGCGGCTAATTTGAGTTGGGCATCCCATTCGGAGAAATTTGACCCATTCTTTTCAAGTTTACATCGATCCATAAAGGATCGGAGCCAAGACGAACTAGCGAGAGGTGTAGCATTAGGAGTTGGTGTTGCCATTTGTTATGAAAAAGAAGTGGTCTACAAAACAAAATATAAGGAGTAAAACAATTGTCGTTTAAATAATACTCGTAAAAATGTATGATTTAAACAAGTTATATGCATTTTTCTAGTGACCTCTACCCAACTAGATAAATGATTCCAAGACCCAAATTCATATCGACTTAGGCACGGTGGGGCCGATACATCCTTTATCAATATAACTCGGTGGATTAACGTTTAATCGATTCTACTTTTAGAACTCTTGGTCGATAATATTACATTAACAATTATCTATAGCCCAAAACACATCGACAAGGGCACGGTGGGGCCGATACATCCCTTATCAAATAATTTTGTTGAGTTCAATCCAAATTTCGAATAAATGTGTCCATGATCCAAACCCACATTAACTTGGGCACGGTGGGGCCGATACATCCCTCATCAACATGAATTCGGTGGATTAACATTCATCACCCACTTCCCTTACGTAACAAGGTTTGTACCCCGGTGTGGCCGAGTGCACTCCCTCACGAAATAGGTTTTCATGGTTTCTACTATTTGGTAAGGCTATGTCTCAATTGATAGTTTTAGCGAGAGGTCATGTCAATTTATTATCTATCACGTTTTAAGTGAACTAAAGCGGTGAACTACGATAATTCTAATTGACACGGTCGATAAACTCGATAAAAAGACAATGCATGTTTAGTTATGGCGATTTAGCGATGCATGTGACATAAAATAAAATGCAAGCATAAAGATAAATAAATCCTAGTATGGCCTTTCCTAAAATAGAAAAACTATTTAACTATTACATATTCGGAAACCAACTCCATTGGTCCCTTGAACTTCGGTTGTGGCACACATCTCGAGGTAACACCGTCTTTATGTATCGCCATTCTTGAAGAAATCCGTCTTTTGGAACTCCTAAGGAATAAAATTACATAATAAATTACATAATTTCCTATTATACATTTGTAACTAAAATAAAATAAATCTATTAAATTACAAAACGGTGATACGAGATCACAATAAAAATACAACCGAATCGATATTCCCATACATTTCGGGAAATACCAATTAAAATCTAAGGCCATACTAAGTAAATTTACATAATTTCAAAATTACATAAATTAAAATTATGACAATCATAAAGAAAATGCAGCATTATAATATGTATGAACATGCTCAATTTTATGCTAAATCGCCTTTAATTAGCCAATATCGTATATTACTCGGTTTTTACGGATTTGCGTGATTTCAACATTTTACAATCACAAAAATACATAAACTCATATTTATGCATAAGTTAATTACCCTAACCTCTTAGGACTCAAAATTTAGTCTTCACTAATAATTTGACCATAATTAACCCATATTTTATAAAATTGTTCATAAATGGACCAAAATTACAAAAATAAGCTATTAAACTTCAAATAAATCACAAAACTTCAAATAAATTCAAAATTCAAAATTTAAATTCATGAACATTCTGGAAAAATTCCATGACACTCATAATGTTCAAAATCTTAGGTTAAAAATTTCGAAAAATTTCCGGAAAAACAATGTTGCGGTTTATCGATTTTTAATAAAATAATCATAAACACATGGAAAAATTATTTTCATTAACTTTTCAATTTTAGATCTGAAAAATATGATAAAATGCAACATTAGACGTTTTTCCTAAGTCATAGATTATGTTTTATTAATTTTCCACTAATAATGTCACTATTTATGCTATTTTTCTTCAAAAATTCATAAATCATGCAAAAAGACTTCTTTATAGCCAATTATTTTACACACATCTTGTAAAATTGCATGTGACAACATATTAATTTTCTATGACCAGATTCGAAATTTAACTCATATTAACCTATTTTTCACTTAAATCCGAATTTAATAATGAAAAATTCATTTTTCGAGCATAACAAGTCTAAAAATTATGAAAATTTACAGGTTATCTCAAAATAATATATGTGACAACATATCAAAAAACCAAGTGAAAATTCGAAGTATAGCTATTTTTAGACCAAAAATGACATTTTTACTCATAAAATCACATTTAAATGTCATTATTGTAAATTATGAACAATAAAAATCCGAAAAATTAACCAAAATATCCTAAAACATTTTAGGACCAGAAATATTAACATGCACGTAATAATTTCGTGATATATCATAATAACACAAATTTTACAAGTTTTATTTGTTATTCTTATAACTCGGAAAAACTTTTAACCAATTTGCATGCAAACAACCGTGGCTCTTGATACCGATTGAAGGAAATGTAGATTCATATACATATTAACATACTCATATATGTCTAAATTAACTTGTCATAAAATTAAAACGGATTTTATGCATGCAAACAAATAATATAATAGAAGAGAAATCATGTCCTTACATTGTTGATTTCGGATTTAAGGGCACAAAAGAGATCACCTTTCTCTTTTGATCTTGAGCTTTTCCTTATGGATGAACAAGATCTAAGTATAAGATCTCTCCCTAAGCTTTATACCCAAGGCTTCTCTTAATTTTAATTAATATTACAAGTACTAGTATAATATTAATTAAGTAGAAAATTGAACCAAAATATTTATAAAACACTTATATATTTCGGTTTTATGGAGGGAGAAATAGAGAGCTTTTTATCTCTCTAGAATACTAATTTTGGATGAATGAATTAGAATGAGAATAATACACTACACTTAGTATATTATTAGGTAAAATTATAGGAAAAACAATGATAGCATTTGCCTTCTCAAAACCGTGTAAGAGGAGGGGCTTTAGGAGAGCCAATGCATGGAGAAATTGTTCTTCACAAGGAACAATAGGCTTGCATGGCTAGGTTTGCTTTTAATCATTGTGTTTTCCACTAATTACAAACAACATATAATTAGCTTAAATCCTTCTAATTTTCGGCCCACTCTATAATATGGATTCCATATTATTTTTGTCAATTGTCTACATGTTACATGTCACATGTCACATATATTTGTTATGTATTTTTAACATATTAAAAATTAACGTATTAATAAAAATACGTCACATACAAAAATCGACTTAGTAATTTCATAATTACTTGTGCCAAAATATTTTACCATTTATAAATTTCAACTGATTGTATTTATAACAATTCATTCATTTTAATTGTTACATTAAACAATTATTTCATCCGAGTAATGATACAATTCAATTACTCAGACCGTATCTTATTTAATCACATTTCAATATGATACGTAAATTTTACTTCCAAAATCGTCCGTCAATTTTCAAGTAATTTAATTAACTCGTAACATTATACGATTAATTAAATAATCAATTAAGAGTGTTGCCCTATAGGTATGACCTAGGGGGTCAACTGATCACCACCGTCACACGACAATAATGTCAAACTCTAGTCAGCCAATCATTACCGATATATGTTGACCAGTTGACAGTAACAAAATTACTTCCCAATTGTATTCTATATAATGAGATTTAAACATGTGATCATCATGATCAACAGTCGTGATCGCATTATTGTCGGAGGACACATATTCCAACACTTATGTATTAGCTTTGCCTAATGGATTTGAGTTGTATTTACATAATTGTTTTTATGTGCCTACACTCTCTAAAAACATTATTTCTATCGCTATGCTAGATATGGATGGATTTTGTTTTGTCATTAAGAACAATCGTTGTACTATTTCAAGGAATGATTTGGTTATAGTCCAAGCTTCTTCCATCAATGGCATTTACATTTTAGAGACCTCAAGTCCAATTAATGATATCTATAACATTCAATCAAAGAAACTCAAATCAAGTGACCCAAATGAATCGTTCATTTGGCATTGTCGATTAGGTCACATAAACGAGAATCACATTAAAAGATTAATTTCAAGTAATGTGATTACACCATTTGATTATCAATCATATGGTACATGCGAATATTGCCTACTTGGCAAAATGACTCGTAATCCTTTTAGTGGTAAAGGAACACGAGCAAGTGAACTATTGGGACTCATACATATCGATGTGTGTGGATCAATGAGTATCACCGCTCGTGGAAATTATGACTACTTCATAACCTTCACCGATGATTTAAGTAGATATGGGTATATCTATTTAATGAAGCATAAAAGTGAAGCGTTTGAGAAATTCAAGGAATTTCAAAACGAAGTAGAGAATCAATTGAACAAAAGGATTAAGGCACTACGATCTGATCGTGGTGGAGAATATCTTAGTCTTGAATTCGATTCACACTTGAAAGGTTGTGGTATTATATCACAACTTTATCCACCCGGAACGCCACAACTCAATGGTGTTGCCGAAAGGAGAAATCGAACCCTACTTGATATGGTTCGATCCATGATGAGTCAAACCGAGTTACCGAACTCGTTTTGGGGATTTGCAATCCAAACTGCAATTCTATCTTTGAATAATAGTCCCACTAAGGCCACCGAAAAGACTCCATTTGAAATGTGGAAAGGAAGAGTTCCTAATCTATCCTACATGAAAATTTGGGGATGTGATGCTTATGTCAAGGCAAAAACCGACAATAAGCTTGCCCCAAGATCCGAAAAATGCATCCTTGTAGGTTACCCTTTGACCTCTCGAGGTTACTACTTCTACAAACCTCAAGAAAACAAAGTGTTTGTGTCTTCCGAGGCTGTCTTCTTAGAAAGTCAGTTTATTTCTAAGAGACAGAGTGGGAGAAATTTTGAACTTGATGAAGTTCAAGAGCCACAAACCGAGGTAGAGACGCAAGAAGATGTTCCTTCGTCGTCTAACGCGGTTGTCCCTCCTCCACTTAGAAGAACGGGCCGAGTTATTCGCCATCCCGATCGATATGTGGGACTTATCGAAGAAGATGGAACACTCGATGTGTTGCTTATAGAAAGTGACGAGCCCGCCACCTACAAGGCCGCAATCTCTAGTCCTAATTGCTCCTTATGGCTTGAAGCCATGAAATCCGAAATGGATTCTATGCATGAAAACCAAGTTTGGGACTTGGTAGATTTTCCAAAAGGGGCAAGACCTCTTCAATGCAAATGGATATTCAAAATCAAGAATGGCATAGAGGGACATGACGATGTCTACAAAGCTAGGCTACTGGCAAAAGGATTTACCCAAGTCCAAGGTCTCCATTATGATGAGACCTCCGCCCCCGTAGCCATGCTAAGATCCATACGGATTTTGTTAGCGATCGCCGCATTTCATGATTATGAAATATGGCAAATGGATGTCAAAACCGCTTTTCTAAATGGGCATTTAGAAGAGGAGGTGTACATGATACAACCCGAAGGTTTTGTTGATTCTGAAAATCCTAACAAAGTGTGCAAGCTTAAGAAATCCATTTATGGTCTTAAGCAAGCATCTAGAAGTTGGAATCATCGATTTGATCATGTGATAAAAGAGAATGGTTTCACTCGAAGTGTTGAGGAACCATGTTTATATATGAAATTCAGTGGGAGCAATGTTGTGTTCCTAATCTTGTATGTCGATGACATACTACTCATTGGAAATGATATTCCAATGTTGTCTTCTGTTAAGAAGTGGTTAGGTAATCACTTCCAAATGAAGGATTTAGGAGAAGCACAACGCATATTAGGTATCCGGATCCATAGAGATAGAGCCAAGAGGATATTGGCACTAAGTCAAGAGTCTTATGTTGATAAGATTCTTCGACGGTTCAGCATGGACAAATCTAAAAGGGGTTTGGTACCTATGGTAACTGGGACTATATTGAGCAAGACTCAATCTCCCTCCGAACCCCATGATGTTGAACGCATGAAGATGATCCCTTATGCTTCCGCTGTTGGATCAATCATGTACGCCATAATATGCACACGTCCTGATGTCTCGTATGCCTTGAGCATGACGAGTAGATATCAAGGAAATCCAGGTGAGAGTCACTGGATTGCTGTCAAGAACATCCTTAAGTACTTGAGAAGGACTAAGGATTCTATCTTAGTGTTTGGAGGAGACACCGAACTCCGTGTTAATGGTTACACGGACTCAAGTTTTCAAACAGATAGAGATGACATGAAATCACAAGTCGGTTTCGTTTTCATGCTCAATGGTGGTGCCGTAGAGTGGAGAAGCTTCAAGGAAGTCAGAATCGCGGATTCAACAATGGAGGCTGAGTACATTGCAGCATCAGAAGCTGCCAAGGAAGCTGTCTGGATCAGGCAATTCACGGAAGGTCAAAGAGTAGTACCTACCGCCAATGATCCCATCACTCTCTATTGTGATAATAGTGGGACGATCTTCCAAGCTAAAGAGCCAAAGTCTAGTAATAGATCTAGACATGTACTTAGAAAATATCATGTAATAAGAGATTTCATTGAAAGAAAGGAAATTGCGATTTGTAAGGTTGGGACGGATGACAACATAGCCAATCCGCTCACCAAGCCTTTATCGCAGGCCAAGCATGATGGACATGTTGCGTCCATGGGACTTAAACGTGTACCAAGTTTTTGTTATATTTTGAAATGAAATAAAAGTGTTGTTTTTGTTCATGTTCACAATCATATTTGTCTTTTATCTTTAATTTATACATTGTTACATCCAAACGGGTTGTAGTGACAATTGAACCCCGTTAAAGTGAACACGGATTAACATAGTATTTGCCCATAGTCACTTGTATAAGGTGACGTCTCGAAGTGACTAGAGTGTGATGCGATTGATGGCAAGTTCAAGTGCCATAGAGTCATGTGAGATGACTAGTCGATCACATAGGCAGACTGTTAGGAACACTTTGTTGGGCCTTATGACCGCTTATAGAGTTCTGGCAAATTTATATAGCCTGGTCATGGCAAGAGCTACTATAGTATTCTAATAAGTCGATTCTTTTGACTAAAGACTATTCGCCTAAGATGGCACAGTTTCAGATTAACTTTGATTTGTGTTACTACGACCTTCGTAAATGAGGTCAAATGGGCATATTTTGGGTTATGATGGCTGTGGCTAGTCGAAGGGAATGAGTGCGATAGGAATTGTCCACCCCTAGCCAGGGTTATAACAATATCACAGGGCCACTCGAGGAGTAATGAACTGGAAATGCGTGGCCACGCTCGGAAGATATCTATGGTAGATAAATCCGGTCAATCAGTTATTCTCCAGATCGAGGAAACCACTCTCGATATGATCACTTGCAAGTACGACCTGAAAGACACCTTGCATTGAGTGGGAGATAGTAATAGGACAAGAGAATTGGTGACGCACACTTGTCGAGGACAAGTGGGAGATTGTTGGAATATGTGTTCTCCGACAATAATGCGATCACAACTGTTGATCATGATGATCACATGTTTAAGTCTCATTTTATAGAATACAAATTGGGAAGTATTTTACTGTCAACTGGTCCACACATATCGGTAATGATTGGCTGACTAGAGTTTGACATTACTGTCGTGAGACGGTGGTGACCAGTTGATCCCCTTAGGTCATACCTGTAGGATAACACTCTTAATTGATCATTTAATTGATCGTATGACGATACGGGTCAATTAAATTACTTAAAATTGACGGATGATTTTGGAAGTTATATTTACGTGTCTTATTGAAATTTAATTAAATAAGATACGATCTAAGTAATCGAATTGTTTTATTACTTAGATGAAATTATTGTTTAAAGAAACAATTGCATTTGAATGAATAAATTATTATAAACACAAGATGTTGTGATTTATAATTGGTAAATTATTTTGGTACAAGTAATTATGAATTACTAGGTCGATTTTGTGTATGACGTATTTTATTAATGCGTTGATTTTTAAAATGTTAAAAATACATAACAATTTTACATGACATGTAACATGTGACAAATTGGCAATTTGACAAAGATAAAATGGAATCCATTTTATCTATTATAACCGAAAATAATGGGTGGATTAAGAAAATATTAGATTAATTATGTTAGTGGTAAACATAATCATGTTTGCCTAATACTAGCCATGCAAGCCTACATGTTCTTGTGAAGACAACCTTGTGCATGCATTGGCTCCTTCTTTTCCCCCCTTCCACCCGGTTTTGAGAAGAAAAATCCCATGGGTTTTTCTTCTTATTTTACCTAATATACACTATGATATTCACTAATGTATTATTCATTCTTACTTACATCTAAAATAAGAATTTTAGAGAGATAACATCTTCCTCCTCCTCCCTCTCTCTTAACCGAATTTATAGAGAGACCAAATAATTTTTGGGTCAATTTTTACACAAAATTAATATTGTTCTAGTAATAATAATATTAATTTTATTAAGTTGTTATCTTGGATATAAAACCTTGGGAGGGATTCTACACTTGAATCCTAGTTCATCCAATTAAGGTGATGGGGCATATTTTGCACCCGCTGACCGAGTCAACATATTGACCAAGGTCAAAGCTAAAAGACAACAAGTCAAAAGAAAAACGGCCTAACCGACGAAGCCTGTCGGCCTGACACTTGGGTCTCGTCTTGGCAACTAGCCGGCCGAGAGGCATATCCGTATACTCACATCCGGTCCCCTCGGCATGGAGTCAACCAGGCCTGCCGGCCTGTCATGGGTCCCTCGGCCGAGGGTAAGACAGTCTTTCCACCTGCTACCACCACTTGGCCACTACGTGACAAAAGGCGAAAGTCTATAAATACTCCACATCTCTCATTGAGAAATAAACTGAATAATCTGGTATAAAAACTCCCTTATCTCTCTACAATATACTTTGCCAAGTTAAACATACAACTTATCTTTCTAAGTTTACTGACTTGAGCGTCGGAGTGAGTACGCTCGGCCAAAGCCGAGCCCTCAGTTTGTTCATCTTTACAGGAAAGAGTGAAAGGAAGAGATGAGCAACGACATCATTCTACAAGCTTAAGTGGTCACAATCCTGCTCCGGAATTACACCCGGAACAATTGGCGCCGTCTGTGGGGATACGTACTAAAAGCTAGTCACCTACATTAAAAAAAAAACCATTCAGCGAGCTAAGAAGATGTGAAAGCAACAAGAAACTGTGAGTGAAGGACCTGCATTCTTCCAGGATGACACGTTCCGTAATTCCGAGATCGGGCAGTCCCCCACCGGCCGAGTCACTGACACGGCGTTCGGGATGCCGAAAGAGCCAGAAACACCGCTGCCTACCGACCAAGTCACTGTCATGGGACATGTGGTCGATGCGGCCAAATTAAAGCTATTCCTGGACCTAATGGGTAGCACGCCGGTCACCCCTGTCACGACGACGGTGACGACAGCGCATCCACAGGTGACCAGGGCCCATAAAGTGACTCCGAACAACTTGTCCGGAGCGATACAAGGAGCTGGGCATGCTAGAACGCCGGCAGAGCCCGTGGTGCCAGTGGCAGACCTGAGTCCTTCCCCCACTCGCGGGAGGACAGCGTCACCGCGGCAACAACGAGGCTAGCCCCGAAGGAATGAAAGAAGTCCGACTCACCAAAGTCGGACAAGAAGCCCTTCCCGCCAGAGGGAGGTAAGCCGGACTAAGGTTGCGAGGAGTCGATCGCCGCGTGTCATTCGACACGTGGTCGACACCCCTCGCACCTATGTCCTCGAGATCCCCGTGCCGACTAAGTCGAAGCCGCCGCCCATATCATACAAAGGGGATAGCGACCCGACCGACCATGCCGAGGCTTTCGAGTCGTACATGTCGTTATGGGAGCAGCCTGATGAGGTGTGGTGCCGAGTCTTCCCAACGACCCTGCATGGGATGGCTCAGAGTTGGTACAAAGGGCTACCTAATGGCTCGGTATCTTTGTTATGCCGACCGAGAGACAATTTCATAGCCCAAAGATGCTTGCAACAAGAGAAGGGCCGTGGAAACATCGAGATCTCCTAACTATCCGACAGGGGGAGGACGAGTCCCTCCGAAGCTACGTGAAAAGGTTCGACGCTAAAGTTCAAGATATCCGTGAGTGAACACCGAACCGGCGGCTTCGCGCGATGAAAGGCTTCCCGAAAGGCGAGTTCAAAAACGAGCTGATCAAGTGCGAAGACCTCAACTTAGACTCCGCCAGAAAGATGGCCGACCGAGCCGTAAAGGTGGAAGACTATCACAAAACCTGGGTAGGCCACTGTGAAGCTGGGTACCCAGAGTGGAAGAGCCGCCGGGACAACATAGATGAAGGTTGCCGTGACGGGAATAGGTCACGGCTTGAGAGATCTAATAGGAAATGCTTGACACTCGGCGGGCGCCGGGGAGTTCGGGACCGTACAACCGAAGCGGTACAGTAGTCTCACCCCCCTGGTCGCCTCTCCAGCCGAGGTCTTTACCCTAAGCAAGAATGATGGACAGAAGTGGGCAAGGCCCCCCCAAGGCGAGGGGGGACGGTGACACAAGCCAGTTTTGCGAGTACCACGGTCACACCGGCCATAAAACTGACAACTGTCGGCATCTAAGGAACGCCATCGAAGAGCTAATCCGAAAGGGGAGCCTCAGCAAGTATGTGGCTGGAGGCCCAGGAACAAACACCGACGGGGCAAATAGAAAATCAGTTTTCCAACGGATGGGAGTAATCCAGGTTGTCATCGGCGGGAACGAGAACGGTGGGTCAGTTAATGGGCACAAACGGCACCTAAATGAGTTATACCAAGCCATCATCTTTGTGCCTAAAACAGCGATCCCCGCATCCACCATCCCCGATATAACCATTGGAAAGAAGGACTACGAGGGAGTCGTCGCCCCGCACAGCGACCCGCTTGTAGTCCACCTGGATATAGCCAACCACTTGGTCAAAAGGTGCCTGATTGACACAGGCGCCTACACAAACATCATGTTCAGGGAGTGCTTCCTTAATCTCGGTCTGAAGATTGGAGACCTGAGCCCCTGCATTAACCCGCTATACAGCTTCTCTGGGGCCGGCCTGGTACCCCTGGGGTCAATCAGACTGCCGGTGATGTTCGGCCAAGCGGACGCGGCTAAAAATGTTTTATCTGAGTTCGTGGTTATCGATGGTTCGTCTGCCTACAATGTTCTCATAGGCCGGGTCACTTTGAGCGAGGCCGACGCAATAATGTCCATCCGGGCCCTGACATTGATGTACGTCTCGGAACGGGGGGAAGCACAAAAGCTCGTCTCAAAGGACGAGAAAGACGAAATAGTCAATATCCAAGTGTCTGCCAGGGGGTGCAACATGCAATCCCTCAAAGTGGCGAAGAAATCGGAGAAAGGGAAGAGCCCATCCTTGCAGCAGGAACGCGAACCGATGGATACTAATGTCGGCATGGTCGAAGGAGCCGAGACCGAGGAAGTGGAAATTGACCCAGAGCGCACCGTAACTGTCGGTGTCGACCTGGAGCCAAAATTCAGAGCTGATCTCCTAGACCTACTGAGGAAGAACAAAGATGTCTTCGCATACTCACCGCCGAGATGCCAGGCGTGGCCGTCGAGGTGATCGTTCACAAGCTGAACGTACTCTCCACCGCTCGGCCGGTCAAGCAGAAGATGAGGAACTCCTCGGCCGAGAAGGATGAGGCCATCAAAGCTGAAATAGACAAATTATTAGCGGCGGGCTTTATCATGCCTTGTACTTACCCCGAGTGGCTAGCAAATGTTGTAATGGTGAGGAAATCGTCAGGGGCGTGGAGGATGTGTGTTGATTTTACCAATCTTAATAAAGCGTGCCCTAAAGATTGCTACCCCTTGCCTCGAATAGATAGTTTAATTGATGCCACGGCAGGCTACACTATGCTAAGCCTGCTAGACGCCTTCTCAGGGTATCATCAGGTATTTATAGCCGAGGAAGATATGCCTAAGTGCACATTCATCACCAGTCACGGCACATTCATGTATAAAATGATGCCGTTCGGTTTGAAGAACGCTGGCGCAACTTACACTAGGTTGGTGGACAAAGTGTTCCAAAATAAAAAAGGGCGAAACATCGAGGCTTACGTCGACGATGCTATTGTAAAAAGCAAGTCTGACAGCGAGCACTTAGCCGATTTAGGGGAAACATTTTGTTCACTAAGGAAATATAAAATGAAGCTTAACCCAAAGAAATGTAACTTCGGTGTCCGGGCCGGCAAGTTCCTCGGCGTGCTTGTCAGCGCCAGGGGAATTGATGCCAATCCGGAGAAAGTCAAAGCAATACTAGACCTACCGGAGCCGAGAAATCGAAAAGAGGTTATGACGCTGACCAGAAGGATGGCGGCTCTCGCCCGCTTCATCTCTCGGTCGGCCGACAAGAGCACTCCATTCTTTAAAGTGCTGAAGGGGAATAAAGACTTTAGCTGGGGGGAGGAACAGAGCACGGCTTTCGTGCAACCGAAAGCCCACCTTCGACACTACCGACCCTGTCCAGGCCGACGCTGGGGGAGACGCTATATCTATACTTAGCAGTTACCTCGGCCACGGTTAGTGCCGTAATCGTCAGGGAAGAAAGTAAGCAGCAATACCCAATTTACTTTATCAGCCATACACTGCTGGCCGCCGAAAGAAATTACCCACTAATCGAAAAGGCAGCCCTCGCCATCGTCGTTGCCGCGAGGAAGCTGAAACCCTACTTCGACGCACATCCCGTGACGGTCTTAACCGACCAGCCATTGGATAAAGCATTAGAAAAATTCGAAAAATTCGGCAGACTTATCAAATGGGCAGTGGAGCTCTCCGGCTTTGGCATTCAGTACAAGCCGAGGCCTTCGATAAAGGGGCAAGCGCTTGCAGACTTCCTGGCCGAGTGCACGTATCAAGAGGAATCACATCTCGGCGTGTGGGAAGTGTATACCGACGGGTCCTCCATGGCGAACAACTCAGGAGCCGACATCCTTATCATCAGCCCTAACGGAGACGATTTTGAGTACGCCTTGAAGTTTACCTTCTCGGCCTCAAATAACGAATTCGAATATGAGGCGGTGATAACTGGAGTCGAGTTAGCTAGAGCTGCCGAGGCGGAGCATATTGTGGTGAAAACAGACTCGCTCTTAGTGACTAATCAAATCCGAGGAGAGTATGAAACTCGAGACGATGGGATGGTAAGGTACCTGGAGAGGGTAAAAGCTGACACCTCAAAATTGAAATCTTTCCAAATACAGTGCATCCCCAGGTCTGAGAACAACCGAGCCGACGCTCTCTCGAAACTTGCCAATTCAAGCATAAAAAATGTCAGTTGAACCGTGCTGGTGGATATCAGAAATGCTAAAAGCATCACTGAGACCGTCGGCATGGTGAGCGACATCGAAGCCGAGACGACGTGGATGACTCCGATAATGAAATACAAGCTGACAAAAGAGTTGCCGGAGGACCGCAGTCTGTCTCAGAAGATAAGAAGGATCGCTGCAAGGTACTTAGTGTTCGAAGGAGAACTGTACAGAAGGTCCGTAATAAGACCACTCTTGAAATGTGTCGGCCCAGCTGACGCGGAGCTTATACTTACAGAGATTCACGAAGGCATCTGTGGACATCACATGGGGGCGAGAACGCTAGCCCACAAAGCTCTCCGAGCCGGCTACTTCTGGCCTACCATGCTGAAAGATTCCAGAGTAAAAACCAAGAAGTGCAAGAATTGTCAGATGCATGCTCCGGTAATACACGCACCTTCCCGAGACCTGCAACCAGTACTTAGTCCCCTACCATTTGCACAGTGGGGGATGGATTTATTAGGACCATTTCCGACGGCCTCCGGAGGAAGGAAGTACCTGATTGTCGTCGTTGACTACTTCACCAAATGGGTCGAGGCTGTCGCGGTACCTGCCAAGACCACGGCGGCCGTAAGAAAGGTGATTTGGGAGAACATCATAACTCGCTTTAGGTTACCCGAAGTCATTGTATTTGACCACGGCCGAGAGTTTTGGAGCGACATGGTGATGAATTGGTTGGAAGAGCTCGGTATCAAATTTGCATACTCCTCCGTCTGCCACCCGCAGAGCAACGGGCAGGCGGAGGCAGCTAATAAAACAATACTGAACGGGTTGAAGAAGAAGGTTGAAGATCTAAAGGGAAGATGGGCTTATGAACTACCCGGCGTCCTGTGGTCTCTTCGAACCACGGAGAAAGAAGCAACATGGTACAGTCCATTCCACCTAGTCTATGGGTATGAGGCCGTCCTGCCAATTGAAGCAGCGGTGCCCACATTCAGAAAACAAACCTTTAACCCAGTCGAAAATGAAGAAGGCCTGAGAGCCTCCCTAGACCTGGTCGAAGAAAGTCGAGATACGGCACGACTCAACTTGGCAGTATATCAAAACCGAATGAGAAGAGCCTACAACTGTAGGGTCCACAAAAGGGACTTGAGAGTAGGAGATTTAGTCCTGAGAAAGTCGGCCGTAACCAATAAAGGAAACATCCATGGTAAGATGACGGCCAACTGGGAGGGACCCTACAAGGTGGTTGAAGAAATGAGGCCGGGGACATACCGGCTGACAGACATGGAGGGTGTGCCTCTAATGAGCCATTTGAACACAGACAACCTTAGGAAATATTTCGTATAGCGGCGGAGGTGTCCGAGACTGTTGTGGGCACCCCAACGCGTGATTATACCTTATGAAGAGTGATCCAAGTTTTCCATCGAAATGCTTGTCCCCTCCGTAGTCATACCAAAGTAGACGCCATGGCCAAAGCCGGGCAGTCACTACAAATGCAGTTGATACTCGCGAAAGCGACCAACATGCTTAGTAGACGCCACGGCCAAAGCCGGGCAGTCACTACAAATGCAGTTGATACTCACAAAAGCGACCAACATGCTTAACAACGTATATGTACAGTTGAGAAATGCAAATCTGACTGCCTCGGCCAATTCGGGAGTGGCAGAGGAATCGATCAATATGTCTATAGATACGAATGCAGTCGAGCCGTAACCTCGATTGCCCCGGCCAAAGCCGGGAGTGACGGGGGAAACGACCGATATGCTAACATGTTTACAACAGCAGTTGGGAAGCGCAAATCTGACCGCCTCGGCCAGTCCGAGAGTGGAGGAGGAAGCGACCGACATGCCAACATGTTGCTGAGCAAATTGGCACGACCAATATGCTAAAAACGTTTAAGTACAGTTGAGATACGCAATCTAATTGCCTCGGCCAAGCCGAAGGTAAAACAAAAAAAAGCGCTCAATATGTTTAAAAACGTAAGAAGACAACTGAATGGAGGATGAGATCAAAGCCTCGGCCAAGCCGAAAGCAAATAAACAAACTTCATTGAAAATGTTTACAGGTGAGACAAAATAAAGTCGACGGCCGTCCCCATAGGGGTAGCCTAAGCTCAACCTACCAAAGTTTAACAAAAAAAAAGAGAAGGAACAACAAAAATTACAACATTCAGACATGAAGCGCCAAAAGGATGGCAGGGAGGAAAGGCTCAAAAGTTGGCCCACGAACAGCTGAAACTGTCCGAAAGGCCAGGTGAGTCTGGTGACGATCGCCCGTCTCCCTATGCTTGTCGCCGCTCGCTACCGGCAGCAGCAGCAGCATCACCGTCGGTGGGCGGCCCAGAGGACGACTTGGCAGCTTCGCGTGCCCTTGCCCTCTCAGCCTCCTCTCTAGCCTCCTTCACCTTAGCATCATGGGCCGCCTTGGCCGCTACTTCTTGAGCAGCCTTCGCCGCCTTCGCCTCTGCCGCGGCCTTGGCCTCCTCAGCAGTCGCCTTCTCATCCAGAAGTTTGTCAAAATCTTGCCACGGAAAAGTGCCTTTAGGAAGGAGGGCCTTAATCGCATCCCTTGTAGCATCTTCAGCTTGGTCCCGGTACCGGGCACACATTTCAGGGATGATGACGGTTTTCAGCATCTCAATATCCTTCTCCCTCTGAGCAAGGATAGCCTTTGTGCCCTTATGTTCCTTCGCCTCGGCCAAATGCAGGGTCTTCCATCTTTCCCTCTGCTCAACCATGGCCTTATAACCACCCTTAAGCTTGTTTCTCTCCTCCCGCAGCTTAGCGGCATCAGCCAACGCAGACTCAACCTTAGCTCTCTCGGCCAGGACCACCTTCTAAGCGTCCTCCTTAAGCTTTCGCTCAGCGAGGAAGTCCTTCATGGTGGCCAGGAAGTCCTGCTTCGTCTTCTCGGCCTCCTCCCTAGAAGCGGCAAGCTCAAGCCTAAGCCGTTCGAGCGTAGGGGCAGTTTGAGCCACGAGCTTTTCTTGCTCGATAAGATGAGTGCCGGCAACTTCAGCTCACTTCACCAGCCTTTTGGCCAACCTTATGCCGTCCGCCCTGAGCTGAACGAAGGAAGCCTTCTCGGACGAGGAGTCAGCGGCGACATTTTTGTCGCCCGTCTGCACAGGCTGCTTCTCCAATTGCCATTCGGTGAGAACAACAGCTGGCGATGGCTGATCTATAAAAAACCCAGACAAAGCGTCCATGTCAACATTCATCGACATATCAGAAAGCCTGTCATCAGGAATGCATAAGGAACCTGCTAAATTCGAGCCATGGGTTAGATCCGTACCAGTCCTGGCCTTCTTGGATTGAGGGCCGGCTGACCCCTCCTCTTTCCCTGCCTCGGTAACAGCAGCAGCAGCAGGCGTTGTTTCTTTCCTCTTATTTGAAGGAGGAGGACCCTCCAGAACGGTGACGTCCTCGTCAACATTGACGACCACCTTATCCTTTTGGACTACGGGGATCGGAGATCGAGTTGGAGTTGACGTCGTAGCCGCCGCAGACGTTGCTTTTGGTCTCTGGCGTGGCACGTTACCGCCAATCTCTGCTTGAGTCGCCCCCACATCCATTGCTTTCAACGCCTGCTCCATGAGTTCGTGCGGGGCCTGCCTGTGATCACGCGATGTGGCCTTAGGGTGCAGTTCAACAACTCTCCTGTCCTGGTCAAGTCCCAACTTGCGTAGGATGGAGATAGAGAGATCCCAGCCAAATCGATCTGCAAGAAACAAAGCAGGAGTTAAGCGAAAGAAGTAAACCGAGGCTAACATATCGAAGCATAAAAGCAAAGGAGAGCCTCATACCGACCCCACTCACCCTGGCTGAGGGCCGGTATGAGGCCGACGTGACAAAGCGGCTCGTCTTGAAGGACGATCTGCGTCGGAGGCATCCATCCCTTCGGCGTGCCATCCTTCTCAGCCTCGAACATGCTCATTGCCCGCACTTCGTCGTCCTTAAGATAGACCTTCTTGGCGCCCATCTTAATCTTATTATGGGAGACATATCTTTCATGCTCCCCCTGACTCTCACAAATAAAAATTGACGCGGGGCAAAGGACCGGCAAAGGGATAGTCCTCCGGAACCTCGACGTATACCCACCGCCCCTTCCGGTCTTTGCGGATGTCGGCTTGAGACGGTCACGTAACCCGGCACGGTCTGTACGCTGTACCACCCCATGACGCCTTGGGCAGACAGCCGAAGATGGTGGAGCCGGCGAAAAAGGTTCACCGTTGAGGCCTCCCCCTTAAAGAGACAAAACCATACGAAGCCAATAATCGTCCTAATGGCCAACAGATGCAGTTGTGCCACGGCGACATTCATGGCTTTGATTATGGCCGCGACGTGTTCATTAAGAGTAAAACGGAGCCCATACTCCAGATGTCTAATATACACGCCTATACAACCTTCGGGAGGACAACAGATTTCCTGATCACCCACAGGGACAATAGTTCTATACCCCCTGCCGAAGTTGTAGTGGTCTTCAAAATGTTCAGGCCCAGAGACAGAAGCGAACTTGTTCGTCCAAACGCGATCAGGGTTTATCGAGCAGGCTTTGCCGTGCCACAAGTAATACGGCCTCTCTGAATCAGATTGGGTCTTTTCCTTATCATCATCATCAAAATCCTCGAGATATTTCTCGTCGATTTCAGGAGAAGACGATTTGCAACCCCCGAACCCTACCGGGGTGACAACCAGTGGCTCCTATTCATCGGGACGCGGCGGTTCGTCCCCCCGGGGTTGAGGTACTAGGCGGAGCATCAGCAGCAGACATGGTGGCAACAAATACTTAACAAATAAAAGTTGGGGAAGAATTTGCTTTTTACCTTGAAAGGAAGTGTTACGCCGAATAACGCTTCAAAAATTAGAGAGAGAAAATTCTTCGAAAACTAGAGAGAGGAAATTTTTCAAGAAAATGAAATTTGCACAGCAAAATGAGGGGCATACTGCTCTATTTATAGAGCAAGGCCCATTCAGTGGACCAATTAGAGCAAAGCCCATGAAGCGTCCACCAATCAGCACCAGGCCACGTGTCAAGCATGCAGCCACAGAATGTCAATCGACATACAGTGACCAATCTTCTTCGACACGCTCCTTGGTATCTACTTGCCAACAGCCAGCTGATGAACCAAGCTTGGCAGCACCGGCCGGGGGCAATCAAAAGCACACGGCACTCTCAACCTTGGTCTCGGCCAGCGCCATTTCCATTTCCACATTCGATGTCCATTACACAACAATGTGGAGGGGGGATATGGTACGGCCTGAACAGGACCAAGCCGAGGAAGAAGTTCGACATGCGCAGAATACGCTCAACACGCATCGAAGGTCCATACCACGACATAGACTACGCTGGGGGCAAATTGATGGGGCATATTCTGTACCCGCTGACCGAGTCAACATATTGACCAAGGTCAAAGCTAAAAGACAACAAGTCAAAAGAAAAACGGCCTAACCGACGAAGCCTGTCAGCCTGACACTTGGGTCTCGGCTTGGCAACTAGCCGGCCGAGAGGCATATCCGTATACTCGCATCCGGTCCCCTCGGCATGGAGTCAACCAGGCCTGCCGGCCTGTCATGGGTCCCTCGGCCGAGGGTAAGACAGTCTTTCCACCTGCTACGACCACTTGGCCACTTGGCCACTACGTGACAAAAGGTGAAAGTCTATAAATACTCCACATCTCTCATTGAGAAATAAACTGCATAATCTGGTATAAAAACTCCCTTATCTCTCTACAATATACTTTGCCAAGTTAAACATACAACTTATCTTTCTAAGTTTACTGACTTGAGCGTCGGAGTGAGTACGCTCGGCCAAAGCCGAGCCCTCAGTTTGTTCATCTTTACAGGAAAGAGTGAAAGGAAGAGACGAGCAACGACATCATTCTACAAGCTTAAGTGGTCACAATCCTGCTCCGGAATTACACCCGGAACATAAGGAAAGCTCAAGAACAAGAGAGTAGGAGAACTCTCTTGTGCCCTTTAATCCGAAATAACAATGTAAGAATGAAGATTTCTTCCTTTATTTACTTATTGTTTGCATGCATAAGATCACCTTTTAATTTATAACTAAATTAAAATTATAACATTATGAATATGTTGAGTAAAGAGATATAGATTTCTAACAATTGGATGGACTAGTATGAAGAGGAGACAAGAATGATGACCAAGGATGTAGGAATAAAGTGTATATAGAAGGATCAAAGGGTTAAGAGTAAGGATGAAGAGAAGGAAGACATTGCAAGAATAAATTGCTCAAAACCCAAACCAAGAGTTGCTCCTTTAGCTCTGAAAGTATGCTAGATGAAACGGCATCGAAAAATCAAGTGATCTAGGCTTTTGAATCACTCCAATAGGAGTCCGGATGAGAAAATGGCGTCCGTTTTACAATCCGAGCTCAAGTAAGGCATGATACAGCTCAACCCGCTCGGGACAAAATCAACCCGCTCGGGTTGAATCCCAGGACGCTCATATTTCGTTCGGGGCGAGCATATTGTTGGACAGAAAGTCTTCCCTTGCTACGTGAACCATGATCCGCGCATATTTTTCAAAGACCGGCGAAAAGGAGACCGGAGTTTCTCTTGAGACCGGCGATTCCCTACCCAACAATTAGCATTGTTAAATTACTATTTTACCCTTGCTTAACCTAATGATGCTCTACTATATATACCCCATTTGTAATAATCAAACCATCAAGTTTTCATTAGATTAAATTAATCCTTCCTTAGATTAGATTAGGAGTAGATTAGAATAGATTATCATTTAATCTTTTCACAAATTACACATTAATCTTTCCTTAATTATTGTTCAAGTTTATTATTGAGTAATTCAAATTTATTATTGGGTAATTAGAAGATTATTGGGTTTATTGGGAGATTGACAACCTTCCATCAATCATCAAGTTCTTCTATTATTCTTTGCATTATTATTTTGGAATCTCCATAGGTATAATCCTCTTAATCCTTGTTTTAATTATTGTTAATCTTTCTTACTTGTTCATCATATTTTGCCTTGTTAATATGATTGACAACCTTGTTAACATGCTAAACTTGATCATGAGTGAGTAGTTACTTATTTAGGATTAATGGGTAATTAGGGGAAATAAACATGGGGAATGATTCATGCTTAATCTAATATGCTTCCATAATTAATTTGCTTGCTTGTTGTGATTTTAACTTATGCACATGTTATGTTTGATGAAATGCTAAGCCTATGAATCCTTGCATTTACAACCATCACTTATCTTTTCAATGAGACTTGTAAGACATAAACCAACTCGAGTCTCATTAGACCATGCATATAGTTGGATAGGGAGGATTAAGTCGACTTGTAGGTGTTGTACAATCTAATCGATTCGGCTCTGGGACCCAAACCTTCCTAGGATTGTAAGATATAAACCAACTCGATCCATCACAACAATAATTGCTTGCATCTAGTAGGAAACATGTTTGTATGATCCCATGAATCTTTTATGAACCCATGATATCCTAGCATTTTTAATCAATTGTTTACATCTTTCCTTTTGTTGCTTGTTTATTGTTTTTTATTAGATTAGAATCATCAACCCATTATAATTGTGACAACCCCAAGCACAACCATAATTAGATTGAATAATTTGAGTAACCACCGTCCCATGGATCGACCTCGACTTACTACTAACTAGTTGTATGTTGAGTATTATAAATGTGTTTGATTGGATGTGACCCGACGACATCACCCATCATTTGTGTCTAGAGTTATACAGTATATGCCTAGAGTTATACAGACTACTACAATTCCCTTGCGTTCTCGACGCTTTATGGTCGACGCTTTTATAAGCGTAGACCCATTTTCTCACCCCATATCTACTTTAATAATATAATAATCAATTTTAATTAAAAAAAGGGGCTACTTTTGGTATCAAACCGCTAATTGCTATAGAAAAACACCTGAAATTTCATTTCGCGCTTTCAAAGCGCTCGATCTATCTCCTCCATCAAAATTCCAAACCCTAATTCACTTCATATTCAATTGTCGCTCGATTATATTCAACTGCTCTACAAATTGGATCATTTTGCCCTTAATTATTCAGAATCCAATTCAATTACTATAAAGTTTTCGTTCATCTCTCAATTGTTCATCACAGTTGAATCGCGCCTCTCATTAATCATCATCATCATCAGCTCAGCTAAATAGGTACGTATAATCGATCTCTCAATTGCCGTTTGATTTATTGATTTCGATTGTTGTTTGATATTTGTTCATAGGAGTACATAATTGCTAGTCGGAATCTTGGATGATATAATCAGCTACTCAGCATATAGCATACGTTTTTCGGGGAAAATAGATGGGTGTCCGTATTGTCGTTAGGAGGACAGTTAATTTGATGGATGTTCAAATTGACAAAAAAATATAACCTCTGATAGTAGTTTTTTTTTTTTTTTTTCATATTCCTTGCACTTTATTTCTGGAGCCACACTGAAATGATTGAGCAATGCATTGTAGTAATCTTTATCCGGATATTCCAAAAGGCAGATACTTGTTTCACATTAATAGTGCCTTGGTTTGGATTCTGCAACTGTCACACGAATATTCCTCCAATTGAATTCCTACATCAATGAACAAGGTTATATAATTGGTGTAACCAAAATTTAGTACCTAGAAAGTTACAAGGAATATTCAACGAGGCATAAAGATATTAGTGATTTCCTTTACAAAACCCCTCTTCCAGTTGTCACCCCTCTTGCAAGGAACATAGTGAAACTAGCAACACATGTTGAAAGGAGGTTAACAATGGGTAAAAAAGGTTATGGAAGAGTGAAAGAGAGGTTTCTCGAGTACCACATGGCTGATCGAATAGCGTTTGTCCTTAAAGAAGTGTTAAAGAAAGCCAAAAACCACAGTTGAGTAGCCAAATCTTCATACTGATAGAAATCTAACAGAGTCAATGATACGTGCATTTTATATAGTCTTTTTAGCCTATTTTATGCACGTATTTCTATGCTTTTATCGTGGTTTTATGCTACGAAATGCCCCGAATATGCTACTTTGGTGTATTTTGTCTTATTTGCAGGAATGGACCATAAAGTAGTGAAAGCAAGCCTTTTACCGCTCATTTTTGCATGCATTTGGAGAAAGAGTAGATTTGGAGCGGGATTTATTGCTGTCTTGGGATGCGTGAAGGTGTTTCGGGAGCTGAAAGGACAAGTCAAAGTCAAACTAGCGTGGATAATGAGCTGCTGAAGTTAGTTTCCACTCGATCGAGTGCTTTTCTAGTCGATCGAGTGGTTTAGGAGTCAATAATCAGTCGATCGAGTGGTGTTCTTAGTCGATCGACCAGTTCCTCTATAGCCTTACTCGATCGAGCACTATTCTAGGTCGATCGAGCTGTTTTCGAGTCAAGATCACTCGATCGAGTGATGTAGTTAGTCGATCGAGTGGCTATGCTGACGGGTTGGGCTTTTAAGCTCTAATTCCGTCATTAGGTTTAGCAATTCCTATTTTCTTATAAATAGGAAGCTTTAGGAGTCATTTAAACTCTCTCTCTTCCCTTTACACTTCATCCGACACACTGTCGGACGTCACTTTTGCTCTGTTATTGCTACTGTTCCTTTGTTCTCGATTACCGGACCTAATTCAGTATTAATTCTTTTCCTTTCCTCTCTTCTTTAATTATTGTTTATGCTTTTTGTTATTTCCTTTATTTCTTGTTTTCCCCTTAATCATGTCTAGCTAATTACCATAGTATGTTAGGACTAGGGAAGCCGTGGTAGCATGCTTTAATTGTATTAAATAGGTTAGACTTGCGATAAGAATTGTATTAGGCAATTTAATTGTTATCCGGTCGAATGTATGCATGCAGGAGACCATAAATTTAGTTAACCCCGACCTAGATCGAAAGATTGGAAGGGAAGGCTTGCTTAATTACAATAGGGTATTGCAGTGAGGGCGAAAGTTAAGCTGTTTACGCTCTAGGGCGGTTTAAGGACCGAAAGGTGACGACCATGGCTCTTCTTATCAATAGTTTAATCGCCTTAGTATTCCTGATAGTATAAGATCTGACAGCTGCCACGGTGGACCGACTCCTAGCATACTTCCTTTCTCTTATTGTTAATTTCTCTCATCTTTTCCCTTTGCTTTAATCTCTAGTTTAGTTAAATCAATCAAACCCCAGCATTGTGACATTTAGACAGATAAACAGACAAATAGATAGTACACCGCCTCCCTGTGGAGATCGACCCTACTTACCGACTTCATTAGTTGTACTTAGGTATTTATTTTTGGTACGAAACGACAAGATCATCAAATTTTGGCGCCATTGCCGGGGAGGCAATCTATTTATTTATTTGTTAAATTTTATCTTTTTTAGCCTCGGGGATTTTTCCCTTGAGGCCGTTACGATCTTTTTCCTTGAGTCTTTGTTTTGATAGGCCTTACAGGTACTACCTAGACAGTTCTAGGTGAAAGACCGTCAAAGGGAAGGCTTGAGTACCTTTGACCCGTCACCGATGTCCCATTATATGGAATAGCCGGTGATCTGCTGTGGGAGATGTGGTCCTGCTGAGCACAATGCAGCTGTAGTTGCGCCGCCACATCCACCCTATCAATGGCCACCGCAACAAGATCCTCCTGATATACAAGAAGAAGAGATTGCGGAGCTGAAATCCTTGATGGAGACACTTGCATTCCGAGCGCAAGAGTATGTCTCGCGAGTTGATAATCTCGAGTCTGTGGTTGCTCAGTTAGCAGCTGAGATGGAGAAAGAAGAAATCGCGGAGCTGACATATTTAATGGGGACCCTTGTATCCCAAATACAAGAGAGTGATAGATATATGGACACTCGAATCCTTGCGCTTTTTGAAGTCACAAATAGCTCGGTTAGCGGTGAGATGCAAGAAGAAGAGGTTTATCTCGGCCGAGAGCGGTTTTTCTCCCGAGGAAACCGTGTTGCCCAATGATGAGGATGACTTCTATGACTCGGAGACGACGAGTTTCTATCATATTTTACTTGCCCCACGCGAGGATATCAGCGTAGACAGGGAAAGAAAGTCCTCGATCGAGTAATATCTCTTCTCGATCGAGTGACACGCAGGAGGATAGTTCTCGATCGAGTGCTCTTGTTACTCGATCGAGTGAGATGCGGAAGGAAACTGCTCGATCGAATGACTATTCTACTCGATCGAGTTGTCTGGCCATTGGGAGCTTTGGTTCATCATTTGGGCTTGATTTTGATGACGACTTTGACGATGATAACGGTTATGGTGAGTCTCCCTTATTCAAAGCCGAGTTAGATGCGCTTGAGGCCGAGATTTACGGGACAGACTCCACTAAGGACGACAAAAGGACAGCTGAGTCGGTAATTACTCCTAGCACGGAAGAGGTAATGAATTCTTTTATCTATGATTCCGTCATTAAGAGTGATCAACCTGAGGTAGTAAACGGTAATTTCATTATTGTTTGTAAATTGCCTCGTCTTATTCATGCTTCCTTTTTCAAAGCTATACCCCCTCATATGTGGACGCATAAATTAGCAATTTCTCACCATCCTTGTCATTTTAAAATTGTTAATCTAAATTGGAGCCCTAAATTATCGTCAATTGCTCCCTCGCTCCTTTATTTTGTGGATAAATTTAGGAGCGCTCATAGGAAATTTGTACGGCTTAAAAAGTTGAACATTTTTATTTCCTATTTCTGTAATCCACTTTGGTGCTACCTACCCTTTTGTGTAGCACATGCGCAGATGTATGATTTAATGCTGCGCACTTTGAGCTGTTTTGATTGTGATTAATTAGAGAGGCTCGAAGAAAAAGAAGGTCGAGCTGGGACCTGACTGAAGCTAGCGCTACCCGGGAGGCAACCCGGCGATTTATTTCTGCATTTCTATTTACCTTAAGTTGTAATAAATGGTCCTTATACCATAGACTATCTCAGTATGCTTGTCTAGCTAGTTTGCGGGCTGTGTACATTGCGTTTTGCAGGAAATACATTGAGAATCCCTCGATCGAGTAGTTTTTCTACTCGATCGAGCATTTTGCTGCTATATTCACTCGATCGAGTGAAGTTGTACTCGATCGACCACCTGCAGATTAGAGAACCACTCGATCGACCACTATTCCAGTCGATCGAGCAGTTTTTGGATTCCCTTTCACGCTTTTGACTTGGATTAGCTTCCTGAGACGGTTTTCCGGGCCCTTAGCAACCTCCCATGTTCATGGTCGGTTTGGGGAGGTCCCCTTATTCGCGCTATCTTGTGAGTTTTCCGCATTTACTCTCTTTCTCCTTTAGTTTGCATTTCCTTTCCATGTTTTGGTACAATGGGGGCATTGTACGGTTTGGTTTGGGGAGGTTATGCATCCATATCTGTGTCTGCATCTTGCTTTTATTTGCATTTCTCTTATCACGTTTAATTTCCGTATGCATTGTTGTTTATTTTTCATAAAAAATTTAAAATCTCATAAAAATTGAAAAATTTCAAAAAAATTGATAAAATTCAAAAATTTGCACGTTTAATTTAGCATATAGGTTGAGTCGGAACGGTAGATTTCAATGATGAAACTGCACTGCAACTGTCTTTTTGCTTAAGCCTTGCATTAAACTGTTATCTTTTAGCTTTGTCTTTTGCATAATCTACGAGTTAATGTTTAATTTAGCTGAACGAATAGACTTGACCTGAAATTTTGGCAACCTACTTATAAATTCTAAGATTTAGAGCCTTTTAAACTGGTGTCATTTGTGACCAGTTTCATGTAGGATTGTGAGTAGTATACTCCTTGCATAGCATGTTCGTTAATTTGCACATATATGAAATTCAATTGCTTTTTGCCTTCATACATTCGGGTTAGTGGTTGGTGTCACATGCAGGAAGGTGCTTACAATTTCCCCTTTCTTTCATTTTTACCCATAAACTCCACATTAGCCAAATCTGCCAGTTGACCCTTAGCTACATCCAAATTTAGCCTGCCTTGTCAAGCTAGTTTAGATTGTTTTGCGGTATATTGTCTATTGTATCAAGTTTGGCTCATATCATATTGATTTGGAGTTGGTAATTTATGAAGAAAAGGAGGTTGATGAAAAAAAAAAAAAGACGTGAAAAAGAAGTAGAAAAAAAGAAAACGGAAAAAAAAATAAGTTGAAAATAAATTCGAAGAAAAAGAAGAAGAAACCGAAGAAAAAAATAGAAAAAGAAAAGAGAAATGAGAAAAAATGGTTGACGGTTTCTGCTCCTATGTTCTATCTTATATCATTTGAGGAGTTAGTTCAGTTTGGTTTGGTGAGATTTTATGCCAATTGAAAGGCATGGTGCTTATTTTATAATTGAGTTGGAAATGGATATGTCTCATATGGTTTTGTTTAGGTACTAGCTTGGCCGCCTATACCTCCACATTCCCATAAATGTTTTGCCTTTTCTTACCCATTGCCTCACTTTACCATATTTTTGTAAGCCCTCGGCTGTGACAGGACCTTGTTTGGTTGGAATGTGTGTACGGTAGTTAGAATTGTCTATCATATTAGTTGCATGCATGCTATGTAGGTCGTAGTCTAGGTGAGCGACTATTTTTCTTCCTCTCTAAGTGCTTGCATTTTCTTCCTTTTTTCGAAGGAGCAGATGCATTTTGCAGGACTTACCTAGAGGAAGATACTCCCTCAATAGCAGCACAATTAACAAAGTATATAGATAAAAAGGCAAAAACTTGAGTACGAGGTCGTGGTGGCCAGTTGGATAGGGATTAAATATGTAATTAAGAGTGTATTTGTTAGATACATCAAAAATATTATTAGATACATTAATTATGCTATTAGATACGTTATGTTTAAGTGAGGAAAAAGTTTAATTAAGATAAAAAAAAAAGTATATCTACCTACCTTAAAACTGTATATAGAATTGAGGTAAAATGTGCCTGGAATTTTTTTTTATTAGAAAAAAGCTTATCTACGATCTAAAAAAAGTGTATCTAGAATTCATGAAAAAAGTGTACCTACGGGTGACTAAAGTGTATCTGAGATTTGGTAAAAAAAAACAGAGGTGCATCTATATTATTAAAAAGTGTATATAGAATTCTGTTAAAAAGTGTACCTACGATAATCAAAAGTATATCTGAGATTTGGTATAAAAAAAGTGTATATAGAATTCTGCTAAAAAGTGTACATACGATAGTCAAAAGTGTATCTAAGATTTGATAAAAAAAAGTGTGTCTACATTATTAAAAAGTGTCTATAGAATTCTGCTAAAAAGTGTACTTACGATAGTCAAAAGTGTATCTGAGATTTGGTAAAAAAAAAAAAAAGTGTACCTTGCATATATTCTCATCCCGAAAAAAGGGTTCACTCATCCCCTCTAGGGTGTCTTTTTGTCTCGCGGCCGATAATGTGAGAAGGGAAAGGGTTGAGGGTTGGATTAGGCGGATCCGCGGTAGCGGTCCGCCTAATCCAACCCTCAACCCTTTCCCGTCCTGTTTTAGGATACCCGGACCCCTACTTTAAATCCCGTCCCGAAAAAAGGGTTAACTCATCCCCTCTAGGGTGTCTTTTTGTCTCGCGGCCGATAATGTGAGAAGGGAAAGGGTTGAGGGTTGGATTAGGCGGATCCGCGGTAGCGGTCCGCCTAATCCAACCCTCAACCCTTTCCCGTCCCGTTTTAGGATACCCGGCCCCCTACTTTAAATCCCGTCCCCAAAAAAGGGTTCACTCATCCCCTCTAGGATGTGTTTTTGTCTCGCGGCCGATAATGTGGGAAGTGAAAGGGTTGAGGGTTGGATTAGGCGGATCCGCGGTAGCGGTCCGCCTAATCCAACCCTCAACCCTTTCCCGTCCCGTTTTAGGATACCCGGCCCCCTACTTTAAATCTCGTCCCCAAAAAAGGGTTCACTCATCCACTCTAGGGTGTCTTTTGGTCTCGCGGCCGATAATGTGAAAAGGGAAAGGGTTGAGGGTTGAATTAGGCGGATCCGCGGTAGCGGTCCGCCTAATCCAACACTCAACCCTTTCCCGTCCCGTTTTAGGATACCCGCCCCCTACTTTAAAACCCGTCCCAAAAAAAGGGTTCACTCATCCCCTCTAGGGTGTCTTTTTGTCTCGCGGCCGATAATGTGAGAAGGGAAAGGGTTGAGGGTTGGATTAGGCGGATCCGCGGTAGCGGTCCGCCTAATCCAACCCTCAACCCTTTCCCGTCCCGTTTTAGGATACCTGGCTCCCTACTTTAAATCTCGTCCCCAAAAAAGGGTTCACTCATCCCCTCTAGGGTGTCTTTTTGTCTCGCGGCCGATAATGTGAGAAGGGAAAGGGTTGAGGGTTGGATTAGGCGGATCCGCGGTAGCGGTCCGCCTAATCCAACCCTCAACCCTTTCCCGTCCCGTTTTAGGATACCCGGACCCCTACTTTAAATCCCGTCCCCATAAAAGGGTTCACTCATCCCCTCTAGGGTGTCTTTTTGTCTCGCGGCCGATAATGTGAGAAGGGAAAGGGTTGAGGGTTGGATTAGGCGGATCCGCGGTAGCGGTCAACCTAATCCAACCCTCAACCCTTTCCCGTCCCGTTTTAGGATACCCGGCCCCCTACTTTAAATCTCGTCCCCAAAAAAGGGTTCACTCATCCCCTCTAGGGTGTCTTTTGGTCTCGCGGCCGATAATGTGAGAAGGGAAAGGGTTGAGGGTTGGATTAGGCGGATCCGCAGTAGCGGTCCGCCTAATCCAACCCTCAACCCTTTCCCGTCCCGTTTTAGGATACCCGCCCCCTACTTTAAATCCCGTCCCCAAAAATGGGTTCACTCATCCCCTCTTGGGTGTCTTTTTGTCTCGCGGCCGATAATGTGAGAAGGGAAAGGGTTGAGGGTTAGATTAGGCGGATCCGCGGTAGCGGTCCGCCTAATCCAACCCTCAACCCTTTCCCGTCCCATTTTAGGATACCTGGCCCCCTACTTTAAATCCCGTCCCCAAAAAAGGGTTTACTCATCCCCTCTAGGGTGTCTTTTTGTCTCGCGGCCGATAATGTGAGAAGGGAAAGGGTTGAGGGTTGGATTAGGCGGATCCGCGGTAGCGGTCCGCCTAATCCAACCTCAACCCTTTCCCGTCCCGTTTTAGGATACCCGGCCCCCTACTTTAAATCCCGTCCCAAAAAAGGGTTCACTCATCCCCTCTAGGGTGTCTTTTTGTCTCGCGGCCGATAATGTGAGAAGGGAAAGGGTTGAGGGTTGGATTAGGCGGATCCGCGGTAGCGGTCCGCCTAATCCAACCCTCAACCCTTTCCCGTCCCGTTTTAGGATACCCGGCCCCTACTTTAAATCCCGTCCCCAAAAAAGGGTTCACTCATCCCCTCTAGGATGTCTTTTTGTCTCGCGGCCGATAATGTGGGAAGCGAAAGGGTTGAGGGTTGGATTAGGCGGATCCGCGGTAGCGGTCCGCCTAACCCAACCCTCAACCCTTTCCCGTCCCGTTTTAGGATACCCGGCCCTCTACTTTAAATCTCGTCCCCAAAAAAGGGTTCACTCATCCCCTCTAGGGTGTCTTTTGGTCTCGCGGCCGATAATGTGAAAAGGGAAAGGGTTGAGGGTTGAATTAGGCGGATCCGCGGTAGCGGTCCGCCTAATCCAACACTCAACCCTTTCCCGTCCCGTTTTAGGATACCCGCCCCCTACTTTAAAACCCGTCCCAAAAAAATGGTTCACTCATCCCCTCTAGGGTGTCTTTTTGTCTCGCGGCCGATAATGTGAGAAGGGAAAGGGTTGAGGGTTGGATTAGGCGGATCCGCGGTAGCGGTCCGCCTAATCCAACCCTCAACCCTTTCCCGTCCCGTTTTAGGATACCGGCTCCCTACTTTAAATCCCGTCCCCAAAAAAGGGTTCACTCATCCCCTCTAGGGTGTCTTTTTGTCTCGCGGCCGATAATGTGAGAAGGGAAAGGGTTGAGGGTTGGATTAGGCGGATCCGCGGTAGCGGTCCGCCTAATCCAACCCTCAACCCTTTCCCGTCCCGTTTTAGGATACCCGGACCCCTACTTTAAATCCCGTCCCCAAAAAAGGGTTCACTCATCCCCTCTAGGGTTTCTTTTTGTCTCACGGCCGATAATGTGAGAAGGGAAAGGGTTGAGGGTTGGATTAGGCGGATCCACGGTGGCGGTCCGCCTAATCCAACCCTCAACCCTTTCCCCGTCCCGTTTAGGATACCCGGCCCTCTACTTTAAATCTCGTCCCCAAAAAAGGGTTCACTCATCCCCTCTAGGGTGTCTTTTGGTCTCGCGGCCGATAATGTGAAAAGGGAAAGGGTTGAGGGTTGAATTAGGCGGATCCGCGGTAGCGGTCCGCCTAATCCAACACTCAACCCTTTCCCGTCCCGTTTTAGGATACCCGCCCCCTACTTTAAAACCCGTCCCAAAAAAATGGTTCACTCATCCCCTCTAGGGAGTCTTTTTGTCTCGCGGCCGATAATGTGAGAAGGGAAAGGGTTGAGGGTTGGATTAGGCGGATCCGCGGTAGCGGTCCGCCTAATCCAACCCTCAACCCTTTCCCGTCCCGTTTTAGGATACCGGCTCCCTACTTTAAATCCCGTCCCCAAAAAAGGGTTCACTCATCCCCTCTAGGGTGTCTTTTTGTCTCGCGGCCGATAATGTGAGAAGGGAAAGGGTTGAGGGTTGGATTAGGCGGATCCGCGGTAGCGGTCCGCCTAATCCAACCCTCAACCCTTTCCCGTCCCGTTTTAGGATACCCGGACCCCTACTTTAAATCCCGTCCCCAAAAAAGGGTTCACTCATCCCCTCTAGGGTTTCTTTTTGTCTCACGGCCGATAATGTGAGAAGGGAAAGGGTTGAGGGTTGGATTAGGCGGATCCACGGTAGCGGTCCGCCTAATCCAACCCTCAACCCTTTCCCGTCCCGTTTTAGGATACCCGGACCCCTACTTTAAATCCTGTCCCCAAAAAAGGGTTCACTCATCCCCTCTAGGGTATCTTTTTGTCTCGCGGCCGATAATGTGAGAAGGGAAAGGGTTGAGGGTTGGATTAGGCGGATCCGCGGTAGCGGTCTGCCTAATCCAACCCTCAACCCTTTCCCGTCCCGTTTTAGGATACCCGAACCCCTACTTTAAATCCCGTCCCCAAAAAAGGGTTCACTCATCCCCTCTAGGGTGTCTTTTTGTCTCGCGGCCGATAATGTGAGAAGGGAAAGGGTTGAGGGTTGGATTAGGCGGATCCGCGGTAGCGGTCCGCCTAATCCAACCCTCAACCCTTTCCCGTCCCGTTTTAGGATACCCGGCCCCCTACTTTAAATCCCGTCCCCAAAAAAGGGTTCACTCATCCTCTCTAGGATGTCTTTTTGTCTCGCGGCCGATAATGTGGGAAGCGAAAGGGTTGAGGGTTGGATTAGGCGGATCCGCGGTAGCGGTCCGCCTAACCCAACCCTCAACCCTTTCCCGTCCCGTTTTAGGATACCCGGCCCTCTACTTTAAATCTCGTCCCCAAAAAAGGGTTCACTCATCCCCTCTAGGGTGTCTTTTGGTCTCGCGGCCGATAATGTGAAAAGGGAAAGGGTTGAGGGTTGAATTAGGCGGATCCGTGGTAGCGGTCCGCCTAATCCAACACTCAACCCTTTCCCGTCCCGTTTTAGGATACCCGCCCCCTACTTTAAAACCCGTCCCAAAAAAATGGTTCACTCATCCCCTCTAGGATGTCATTTTGTCTCGCGGCCGATAATGTGGGAAGGGAAAGGTTTGAGGGTTGGATTAGGCGGACCGCTACCGCGGGTCCGCCTAATCCAACCCTCAACCCTTTCCCGTCCCGTTTTAGGATACCGGCTCCCTACTTTAAATCCCGTCCCCAAAAAAGGGTTCACTCATCCCCTCTAGGGTGTCTTTTTGTCTCGCGGCCGATAATGTGAGAAGGGAAAGGGTTGAGGGTTGGATTAGGCGGATCCGCGGTAGCGGTCCGCCTAATCCAACCCTCAACCCTTTCCCGTCCCGTTTTAGGATACCCGGACCCCTACTTTAAATCCCGTCCCCAAAAAAGGGTTCACTCATCCCCTCTAGGGTTTCTTTTTGTCTCACGGCCGATAATGTAAGAAGGGAAAGGGTTGAGGGTTGGATTAGGCGGATCCACGGTAGCGGTCCGCCTAATCCAACCCTCAACCCTTTCCCGTCCCGTTTTAGGATACCCGGACCCCTACTTTAAATCCTGTCCCCAAAAAAGGGTTCACTCATCCCCTCTAGGGTATCTTTTTGTCTCGCGGCCGATAATGTGAGAAGGGAAAGGGTTGAGGGTTGGATTAGGCGGATCCGCGGTAGCGGTCCCGCCTAATCCAACCCTCAACCCTTTCCCCGTCCCGTTTTAGAATACCCGGCCCCTACTTTAAATCCCGTCCCCAAAAAGGGTTCACTCATCCCCTCTAGGATGTCATTTTGTCTCGCGGCCGATAATGTGGGAAGGGAAAGGGTTGAGGGTTGGATTAGGCGGACCGCTACCGCGGATCCGCCTAATCCAACCCTCAACCCTTTCCCGTCCCGTTTTAGGATACCCGGACCCCTACTTTAAATCCCGTCCCCAAAAAAGGGTTCACTCATCCCCTCTAGGGTGTCTTTCTGTCTCGCGGCCGATAATGTGAGAAGGGAAAGGGTTGAGGGTTGGATTAGGCGGATCCGCGGTAGCGGTCCGCCTAATCCAACCCTCAACCCTTTCCCGTCCCGTTTTAGGATACCCGGCCCCCTACTTTAAATCCCGTCCCCAAAAAAGGGTTCACTCATCCCCTATAGGGTGTCTTTTTGTCTCGCGGACGATAATGTGAGAAGGGAAAGGGTTGAGGGTTGGATTAGGCGGATCCGCCGTAGCGGTCCGCCTAATCCAACCCAACCCTTTCCCCGTCCCGTTTTAGGATACCCGACCCCTACTTTAAATCCCGTCCCCAAAAAAGGGTTCACTCATCCCCTCTAGGGTGTCTTTTTGTCTCGCGGCCGATAATGTGAGAAGGGAAAGGGTTGAGGGTTGGATTAGGCGGATCCGCGGTAGCGGTCTGCCTAATCCAACCCTCAACCCTTTCCCGTCTCGTTTTAGGATACCCGGACCCCTACTTTAAATCCTGTCCCCAAAAAAGGGTTCACTTATCCCCTCTAGGGTGTCTTTTTGTCTCGCGGCCGATAATGTGAGAAGGGAAAGGGTTGAGGGTTGGATTAGGCGGATCCGCGGTAGCGGTCAGCCTAATCCAATCCTCAACCCTTTCCCGTCCCGTTTTAGAATACCCGGCCCCCTACTTTAAATCCCGTCCCCAAAAAAGGGTTCACTCATCCCCTCTAGGATGTCTTTTTGTCTCGCGGCCGATAATGTGGGAAGGGAAAGGGTTGAGGGTTGGATTAGGCGGACCGCTACCGCGGATCCGCCTAATCCAACCCTCAACCCTTTCCCGTCCCGTTTTAGGATACCCGGCCCCCTACTTTAAATCTCGTCCCCAAAAAAGGGTTCACTCTTCCCCTCTAGGGTGTCTTTTGGTCTCGCGGCCGATAATGTGAGAAGGGAAAGGGTTGAGGGTTGGATTAAGCGGATCCGCGGTAGCGGTCCGCCTAATCCAACCCTCAACCCTTTCCCGTCCCGTTTTAGGATACCCGCCCCCTACTTTAAATCCCGTCCCCAAAAAAGGGTTCACTCATCCGCTCTGGGGTGTCTTTTTGTCTCGCGGTCGATAATGTGAGAAGGGAAAGGGTTGAGGGTTGGATTAGGCGGATCCGCGGTAGCGGTCCGCCTAATCCAACCCTCAACCCTTTCCCGTCCTGTTTTAGGATACCCGGACCCCTACTTTAAATCCCGTCCCCAAAAAAGGGTTCACTCATCCCCTCTAGGGTGTCTTTTTGTCTCGCGGCCGATAATGTGAGAAGGGAAAGGGTTGAGGGTTGGATTAGGCGGACCGCGGTAGCGGTCCGCCTAATTCAACCCTCAACCCTTTCCCGTCTCATTTTAGGATACCCGGACCCCTACTTTAAATCCCGTCCCCAAAAAAGGGTTCACTCATCCCCTCTAGGGTGTCTTTTTGTCTCGCGGCCGATAATGTGAGAAGGGAAAGGGTTGAGGGTTGGATTAGGCGGATCCGCGGTAGCGGTCCGCCTAATCCAACCCTCAACCCTTTCCCGTCCCGTTTTAGGATACCCGGCCCTCTACTTTAAATCCCGTCCCCAAAAAAGGGTTCACTCATCCCCTCTAGGGTGTCTTTTGGTCTCGTGGCCGATAATGTGAGAAGGGAAAGGGTTGAGCGTTGGATTAGGCGGATCCGCGGTAGCGGTCCGCCTAATCCAACCCTCAACCCTTTCCCGTCCCGTTTTAGGATACCCGTCCCCTACTTTAAATCCCGTCCCCAAAAAAGGGTTCACTCATCCCCTCTAGGGTGTAGAGTATGTGCATTAAATAGTTTTCTACATGTATTAAAAAAAAGGGAAAGGGTTGACTGTTGGATTAGGTGGATCTGCGGTAGCGGTCCGCCTAATCCAACCCTCAACCCTTTCCCGTCCCATTTTAGGATACCCGGCAACATATATTTATTAAACAATTGTGTATGTGCATGACAATGTAGAGTATGTGCATTAAATAGTTTTCTACATGTATTAAAAAAAAGGGAAAGGGTTGACTGTTGGATTAGGTGGATCTGCGGTAGCGGTCCGCCTAATCCAACCCTCAACCCTTTCCCGTCCCGTTTTAGGATACCTAGCCTTCTACATTTAATCCCGTCCCCAAACAAGTGTTCACTCGACCCCTCTACGGTGTCTTTATTAAAAAAACTTTGTACATGAATGGAAAAATATAGTATGTGCATTAAATAGTCTTCTACATGTATGACAAAGCACTATATGTGTATTAAAATTTAACAGCTGTTGCTTTGCTATTTGATGCATTAATGCTAAAATTTGTCATTTTATTTGAAATGCTGAAACATTACTTCACTAAAAAACTCTGTACATCACCTAATTAATGTTGTTTAACATTTGACAGATGATGGGGATGTCTTCTCGAAAACAGCTTGACAACGAAGCTACTACAATGAAATTGTTGACAAGGAAGCTTCTAAACCGAAACAAATTTGCCAAGGAAGCTACTAAAACAGAACCAAATTGCCCGCGTCGAGTGAGTTCTCGTACTAAAAGACCAGTTGATGAGGATGTCTTACCGAAAGATGTTGAAGAACCATCTACCAAGAAAAGGAGAGTGTCCACTGTTACTGATAAGAAAGATGCTAGCAGCGTTGCTAGTAGGAAAGGAAGTCCACATAAGAAGTGTGGTAAAGATTATGATACGCTGGTAACTAGGATGAGTCCTTCTTTGATAATTAATTTTATCAAGTCGAACCCGTCTGAGAAGCAAATTGAAGCTATTCGAGCATGGGTTTTGGAAAGTCATTAAAACTTCAAATTTAAGAAATCCATGGCCATTTGGCTAGATGGATTGTGGAGTCTTTCAATCCATTCAGTTGTTCGTTGATGAATGGGGATTTGACTATCACGGATGAGGATGTCTACCTTGTCACGGGAATTCCTATGGGGCCATTAGATATTAATACAGGTTGGGAGGTCTTGTAAAGAAGAGGGTTATTTAGAGGTCATCCGGAGATTTAAGGACCAATTTAGTACCACGATATATTACCAAGAAGGTTTTACTAGAGAAGATGATTGAGCAAAATGGGATGCTTTGAGATGATTTTAAGAGGAATTTTCTTGTATATATTACTTCATTACGTTGATGGAGGTAGCTAGTGATTATCCCGACTCGTATATTAAGCTGCCTGTCCGATCTGTCTGATGTACCTAAATTTAATTGGTGCAAGTTTGCACGAGTCAACATGATTGAAAATGTCATTTCCTGGAAAAAGGCAGCAGCTAAAGACCCTGGTACGTCCTTTAAGGGACCAATTCTCATTTTCTGTCTTATCTACTTGGATAGAGTCATTTTCAAGACAAGAACGGTCGTTCGATCTTTCCCTTTGTTAGCCAATTGGTCTGACGAACGTATCAGAGAGAGGGTGAAGATGGAAAAACATGACGCAAATGGTTTTGGAGAGGGGCGTGTAGAAGACATATTTGTTTATAAACCACCCGTGTCTGAAACTGACAAACGGGTTGATGATGCAGTGACGACACAGGGAAAGGAAAATGTTGAGGGTGCTGGAGTGACAACAAAGGGAAAGGGAAAGGTTGAGGATACTGAAGAAGGAGGTCCCGTTGATAAGAAAACAACAGATTGTATCAAGTTTTTAGCGGGAACTGCTATTACTCTTGCAGACTGTTATGGTGCATTCTCAAAGGCAGTCATGCAAGCAAAGATTGTGGTTCCTCATATGGAAGCTATTACCAAAATGTCGACTTTGGCAGATTCGTTATTTGAAGGGTTTTCACTTTCGCAGCAAAGTAAAGAAGAATCTGAGATGGAAGAAGAGGAAAGAAAGGATGAGGAGAAATATGACCATGAATTGGAGGAAGATGAGAGAAACGATGAGGGTAAAGTGGAGGATAAATTTGAGAAGGTCAAGGAGAAAGATGACCATGAAATGGAGGAAGAGGAGAGAAAGGACAAGAGTAAAGTGGAGGAGGGGAAGAAGTATGTGGATTATATGGACTCTGATGAGTTTTACAACGATCCCAACATCTTGGCTGATTTAGAGGGGATTCTGAATAGTGCATATAACCGTGTTGATGAGGCATTTAAAGAACACCAAGTTACGAAGGAAAAGATGGACAAGGAACTCATGGAGGGACCATCTTTCAGTCTCTTTCACGGTGAGGATGCGTTATATACATCTCAAGAGTTCCGCGAAGCACAGAGGTCTGGTGATATGTGTGATGTTCCCCATGCGAGCATGTCAACTGCACCTGTCATTCCATCCCCTCCCCGTGCAACAATGTCAGCTACACCTTCAATCCCATCCCCTCCCCGTGGAAGCACTCCCGCTGCACCTTCTATTCATTCCCCTCCCCGTGCAAGCACATCAGCTGCAGCTTCCAATCCATCCCCTGCATCACCAATACTTATCTCGTCACAACTGTCATTGAATGAATCTCCAATTATGCCTTCTTCTCCGCTTGTAGAACTGTCCCCAACTGTCCCCTCCCAGACTCGGAAGTGTAAGAGGAAAGTTGAGTTACCTGACGTTTTTCGTTCACCTTTCTTCATACGAAATGTGAACGTGATGGATGCCTTGAGTCAGTCTGAAAAACTGATGGGTGACTATGCATTTGCCGCTGACTTAGATGAAGGGTATGTATTAGTCTATTAATTTTGTTTTTATTTTTTTCTTATTCGGTATATGCATTATATTTTCTTTCTATAACACTAAGGTTTTATTTTTGTAGCGTGGTTCTGTTTCAAATGGCGGCAAGATTCTTACACGATATGATATGAAGACCTTGCTATTTGGTGGTAGCGTTAACATCGACGTGATCAATGTGTGGTGTGATTATCTGAATAATGGAAACAGGTTAAGAGATCGTAGATCAATTTCCCGTATCTTTCTCACTGAAACAACTGATGTAAGTTTGATATTTAAATTTTGTTGGTCTAAGGTATCAACTTGTACCTTTTTATTCTCTAATACGGGTCACCTAATTGAAACAACAGATAGCCTCATTGGATATCAACTATAGAAACGTGAAATTGGTAAGTTGTTCAATATTTTAAAAGTTTTAAAAGTACATAATTAAATAATATACAAATCCAACTAACCATTGTTTGACAAGTTTTATTCCCTGTTGTGGCACCCAGCCCACTTCTTCATTGTTTTGATATTGATCATAACTTGTATGAAGTTATACACCCGTGTGATCCAGGGTGTGTAGATTTTCATGTCAGTGTTCAATATGTGGTATGTTTTCACACCATTTGGCAATAAGTATGTTAAATGTCTGATTTAATTCTTATATAGCGAACTTATTTGCTTGGCATTGTCTTCCTCTAATGAAGAAACAGTTAAGTTCAAAGCTTTCTTCCATGATTCCAAAGCTGCATGCTACATATTTTGTAGTAGCCAAAGAGTATGTTCCGAATAAAAGTTTCTCTGTCGAGCGTGATACTGGAATTTACGTGATGCGACATATGGAGACGTACAATGGGAATAAGTGTCGGATACTTTAAAGTCTGCTCAAGGACGTAAGTCTCCATTATTTAAGTCAAATTTTTAGTTGGTGTTTCTATATTTCCTGACGCCAGAAGCCATCAACATGCATGTATTAGCTTTGTTCTTTCATGAATCAGCCTTGTATGTGTATTAGATATGTAGGTATGTGTATTAGATGTGTAGGCTCTGCGGTTGATTTCACTTTATATCATTGTTCAGAGAACTGATGTGAAGCGTTACATTGTGAGGGTTTGCAATGAAATTTTGACTTGGCAAGACAACATCGTGAAAGATCAAGTGACGTCTAAAGCAAAGGCTTACAATAATGGTTGTGTGATTCGGTAATCAGAAATCTATTACCAACAATGCTTCTCATTACTATATGATGACTCCTGGTTTATTAAAAGTGTGCTATGGTTATGTAATTGTTCTGTGTTTTACCTTTTTCTCCCCAAGAATGAAGTTCCACGAGACTTGCCCTATACAGATGAACACTTGATGAATTTTATTAGGACAAATGTGGCAAATAAGGAGTAAGTTATCACTGACCATATAGCATCTTTTTGAGTTGTTTTTTTCCACTTTGTTGTTGTGTGTGCATCTAATTACAATATGTGCATTATTAGTGACATTGTTGTAGACACTCCATGGCTGCAAGTAACCCAAGAAGGAATGTCGACTTTGTTTGGAGGAAAATGGATCGTGGATATGGTAATTGACCTTGTTGGTCTTCGTTTAACACTTGAAAGACCAAATCTTGTGTACTTTCCGACAATAATCAAGGTATTCATATTCATCCTTAGTAACCGCTAATGTTTCTACTTGGAATTACCAACATTTTTCACAAATTTTCTCAACTTTCAGGATGTTGTCGCTAAAAACAGTTTTCAAAGTCGACATTAAGCTTCAAAGATTTGCCCAAAAGTCTAACCAAAGCTAAACTGGTAATTATCCCGTCACTTTTTAATTTTATTATATCGACGGAATTTACTACTTTGAAAGAACTTAATTAAGTTCTTGCCCAAGAAAGAACTTTATTAAATATCCTGTCTAACTTTGTTTGTATATTATCTCGTCGAATCGTAATTATCCCCTCACTTTTTCATTTCCCTATGGGCGTTTTTGCAGGCTTTCTTCCCTTACTGTGTTGACCGTGAACATTGGTTTGCTTACGTGTCTGACTTTGTTAAAAAGACCAACTTTATACTTGACTCAAACTTGCCTAGGCGTCCTGACACAAGATGTAAATTTTTAGTTGAAACGGTATGATTATATCCGTATGCCTTAGGGGTTTCTTACCTCAATTTTGTGTTGGTTTTCCTTCGCTTTTATATTATTGTGTTTATCTTTTTTTGGTTTTTTGTAGTTATTTCCTGCTTTGGGGATTATTGCAAGAGACTTTCCAGGATACAAAAAGCTGTTGCAAATAAACAATTTTCCGTTTGTGACTGTGGATGTGCCTCGACAAAAGAATGGGTACCTTACTTGTTTAAACTATACTCTACTCGTGATAAATATTTTCGATGGGATACACACCATTTTAAAGCGTTTAACAAATTTCCTTATTTCAAAAGGTATTCTTGCGGAGTCTATTTGCTGAAGTTTCTAGAAAACTTGAGTTGTCAATCATTATGGTCCGATCAGACTTGTTACGAGGTAATGATGTCTAAACCAAGTTATATTAGTCAAATATTATTCGGCATATTTTATTGCAATACTTTCAATATTGTTGTCAAATATATATGCAGAATTTGGATGAATATGGTGAGAGTATGATTGTAGATCTTATCAGATGGGAGGAAAACAAGAGAACGGTAATAACAATATCTTCCGAATGCTTTATCTAATTTTGTTTCTATTATTTTCCAATCAGTTTTCAATATTGATGTCAAGTGACTTTAAATGTAACAATATTTCCCTACCTTTTTTTTTGTAGGATTATACCTAGGTGTTTTTTTTGCAAGAATATGCTGAGAGTTTGTGTGCTTAGCAAATGGGAGTGGTAGAGAACCTTCTCATTGTCTTTTGTTGATTCTTTGATTTGGGCAGGCATTAGTTTGTAGGTGGACTAAATTTGTAGGTTGCAGATGTGTAGGTATTCCAAGTAACTTTTGCGTGTATGGAAGACCCTCCTACGTGTATGAGAAGGCGTTGTATGTGTATGCAATACCTTTCTACGTGCATGTAATTTGTCGACTTTCGGGTCTGTTTTACGAGACTTGAGCGTGCCTAAGGATGCGTTATATGTGAATGGAACAGCTTTTTAACTGAGACTTGTAATACCTTTCTACGTGCATGTAATTATGTCACTAGATTATGGCCTTTTTTAATGAGACTTGTAATGAGAATTACCCCATTTGTCAGGGTGTTGTTTTAAAATCCCAAAGTAACTTGCATATTTACATGCATGAGAAGGCGTTATATGTGTATGGAACAGCCTTCTACATGCATGAAGATTTTCAAAACAAAATTATTTGCATTATTTAGAGTTACCAATGTACTTTGAGCGTGACGTGCTGGGCCGTGCCTAAAGTGCTGATAGGATTGGCCCGACTTCTTTAATAATCACTCACATTTAAGTTTCGAGACTTGAAATGAGAATTAAAACCCACATTTAAGTCTTGAGAGTTAAAATGATTCTAAAAACAAGTGTTGTAATGAGAATTAACCCATCTCATGGGGATTATCCCATTTAGGTTATCTGTGCATAAAATGGCCTTCTATATGCATGGAATAACCTTTTAGTTGCTTGATATTTAACGACTTGTCATACACGATGATGATTCAACTAATCACATTTTATTGCTGGCATAAATTGGTCACATGTTTCAGCTTTCTAATTACCAAATTTGGAGAAACAATTATCACATGTGCATAAAATGACGTCATACGTGCATAAAATGAGCTTGTATGTGCATGTCATAATTGCTCAGAGAAACACATGTTTTTTATTCTTAAATCGAATCACAATTTCATCTTCTCAAATATACAATTTAAGAATCCGGAAGCCTCCTGTTACATTTATTACAAAACAATTGTTGACTTCTCAAATGATGCTCAAAAATAATCCTAAAAACTTCAATGATGCTCAAAAATAATCCTAAAAACATCAATGATGCTCAAAAACAAGTGTTGACTTCTCAAATGATGCTCAAAAATTCCGCTGCACAGTCCAATTCCTCCCAAAAAACTTCAATCTCACACATAAGAAAACAAATGTCAACAAAGATAAAAATTAGAGGGAAACAAAAAGGGTAAAAGTAGAAAACTTGCGCTAATAAGAGACATCACTTTCTCGACTATTTGTCAGTGATCCTTTGGTCGGTCACAATTCCTGCTATCGTGGTTCGCCATCTGCCCACAAGCCTTGCATCTTCTTAGTGGTTTCTTATTGACTTCCCCTGCTCTTTCTCTTTGTGAAATCATTCTTTTCCCCGAGCCTTTTTTTTTGCATTGTCTTGGCGGCAAAATTGTAATTTCGCTAGGCACGCTTGTACCCAAGAGCATTCCAATTTCCGCATTTTTGTCCCTTTTCTTTCCAATACTACTATTACCACCATCATCAGCGACACTACTTGTTGTTTCTGCAAGTACCCTTTCCTTGAACTCGCGTAAAATGGTTAGTAACTCATCACAATTAACAGACTCTGTTCAACTAGTGAGAGACACAAGTGAACATTTCGACCACAATTCAGGTCAGTTTGTTCTTTTGTGCATCGACGATCTGCAATCGCAAGCAACCGCCCATCGAATTGAATATTGGCTGGTAGGTTGCTAGTTTGCTCCACCTATTTAGTAGGTATTCGCTTGGAATTTTCTCAAAACCATAATCTTTAAGAACACAGAGAATATGTCGACAAAGTATTCCATGTCGTTCAAATTTCTTGCAATTGCATACTAGTTTCACTTCAGCTATCTTATAACCCACCTTATAGTCTTTCTTTCTCTCACGATCCTTAACATCTATGTAGAGAATTGCATGATTCTTATCTTTTTGTTTGTCCCCAATGGCACATGTAAAGCATGCTGCTTGTATTTCCACTTTGAACTCCTCGAAAATTCTCGGAGTGTAGGTTTCTGCTGCATGCTTTTCCAGGTCTAGAGGAGTAGCCAAGTCAGGAAACGAGTACTTAGATTGTGCAATCAGTTTTGATTGAGCCCATCGTTGTGTATCCATTGCACTCTCAAAGCGCATCCAAAATTCAACAAGGGTCAAATTTGGATTAGTGAAATTGCTAAAAAAATGATTTTCTGACTCGGACCTCGAGGTGGTTCTCATCAACCCTCCTAATAACAAGTCACGAAAGTAAGCTGGAATCCAAAAATGTCTAATGCCATACTTTTCCTGAAGTCACTCATTATCCGACAACCCATGAGCTTCCACAATGGATGTCCATCTTTCCTCAAATTCAGCAGGCTCCACATCTTCGCCCCAAACACATTAGTTTATCTCTTTCAAAAACTCAGTTTCTCTACATATAACAGGCCTTACCTTCTCTGGCAACTTCTTCAATATGTGCCACATGCAATATCTATGTTGCACTTTATCTTTAAAGACTTTCTTAAGTCCTCCTTCTATCCCCAAATCTTCGTCAGTTATTATACACACAGGATAACGACCCCCCATAGCTTCTAGGAATTTCGTAAATAACCAAGCAAATGACTCCTTGCTCTCATTAATAAGAAGCCCAGCCCCAAAGGTCACACATCTCTTATGATGATCCACCCCTGTGAAAGGGGCGAATATCATTCTATACTTATTTTTCCTAAAGGTAGTGTCAAAAGATGTCATATCCCCAAATAGCAAATAATTTTTTATACTAATAGGGTCAGCCCAGAAAACATGTGACAATCTACCTTTCTCATCTACCTCAAAGTCAAAGTAAAAGGATGGACACATTCTTTTTATTTTCATAAAATGCTCAATAAGCATTTGAGCATCCCCTTCTGACAAGAACTTTTTGATATCCTTTGAAAAGTTTTTAAAGTCTTCCAATGAAGCACCCACATTCTGATAACCTCTGACATACTCCTTAAACATCCTATAGGTCATAACTGGACCTTTGTTAACCTTTGAGTTGTCAACTATCATTTTTTTATGAACTATATTCAATTCTCTCGTTTGCGTCAGATGTACCATTGTTAATGGTGTAGCTGGCATATGATTATGCCCTTCAACAAAACCATAAATTTGGTATTGACCGTTAGCAATTCGTTTAAAGTTAATCCTAGCAAGGCAACCTACCTGAGTCCTTTGCCTACGGTGTTTTTTGCCTTTCGCTTCACATTCTCCAGCCTTATTACACAAACAAGTTTTATGTGTAGTGACACCCTGTTTATTTTTTTGCGAGCCTTTTCTAGTCACAAACCCACATTCTTTTCCATATGCTTCATAAAAGGCAATACCGAGTTCAAGTGTATCAAAGACCATACCAAACAGGCTTGAGATGGGTAGGACAACCAAAAATCCGATTCATGTTGCTTGAACCGGACGCCTCCTCCTCCTCCTCCTCCTCCTCCTCCTCCTCCTCCTCCTCTGCATCCTCTATTACCTCTGCCTCCTCTATTACTTCTGCCTCGTTTACTACGTTATCTGCAAATGTGATGAAATTAAAGTAGAGTTAGGATTTAGATTTACTGGATAACTCAAGTATACAACAACACGGTTATATAGAACAGTATCTGATCATTCAACAGTTCAACAGAATTATACCTTGTACGATTTCAGGAACATCAATGTTAAGGGCAGATATTTCTGATATGGATTGAGATGCAATAACTTCAACCATCTGTCCTTCATTTGAATTGTCATTTGTAATGACATTAGAAGAACTACGCGACCCCATTGAACTAAGAATGTCATTGCTGCAATAACGACGACTTAAAATGAAGTAACTGATAATAAAATCATATCAGGGAATTATTACTAAAACTAAATTTAGAATTTTTGATGCACATATCAATAATTTGATGCACGTAGCTAATATTTTGACGATTTCAAAACCTGTCTAATTCATAAAACTGAGCCAACAATATCACGATTTCAACCAATTTACGCAATTTCTAATTTTAAAGAACCCTAATTTCTCAAATTACGAAACCCTAATTGCTCAAATTCAACAACTTTAATCGATTAATTGAAAAATTACAAACAGATCAAACTGTAAACCGTAATTTTAATCGATTAATTGAAAAATTACAAACAGATCAAACTATAAACCCTAAATTTAATCGATTAATTGAAAAATTACAAACAGGTCAAACTATAAACCCTAATTTGACGCACATAGCAACAATTTGATGCACGTAGCTAATAATTTGACGATTGTAAAACCTGACTAATTCATAAAACTGAGCCAACAATATCACGATTTCAACCAAGTTAAACAATTTCTCAAATTACCGAACCCTAATTTTCAAATTCAACAAATTAATCAGCAATTTCGAAATATTACCTTGAATTAAAAGGTTCCATTCATGAAGGACGCGTCGAATAAGCAGATCGTTGAAGAGATTGATGGATCAGTAGTTGAGGATCAATGGTGTTGTGAAGATGGTGATACTCGAGGAGAGAGAAAGAATGATGAGAGGTAAACGAAAATTGGAAAATGACGGAGTTTAGAATGTTTAGGGGCAGGTGGTTGATTTGCGCGCGCAACATATTGTATTAGATTAGATTAAGGTGGTTCTCATGGTTCTCATTATATGGGTGGTTCTCACTGGATCTCGACCCTATATATATATATATATATATATATATATATATATATATATATAGAGAGAGAGAGAGAGAGAGAGAGAGAGAGTTGAGATCCGGTCAGAACGATCACTCGGTGAGAACGGTGAGAACATACTAAATTAATATCCCTTATTAAAATGGATAACACCCCAGCTACTCCTCTTTTTCGTACAGTCTTACCCATCCACTACCCCTCCCCTGTACTTTGTTTTCTAATTTCCCATTCGCACACATTAAATGACGCCGGCGCCGGAGCTTCCGACATCATCGTCGTCAGCAGCAAACTACTGATTTGCGATCGCCGGAGTTGTGGTGACCCATCAAAAATTTGCCACCATAAATCTTCATAAACCAACCAACAACATCTCCGTTAACCATCTCGGAAGCGCTTCTCGTCACTCAACCCCAGTTTTGCACCTACCATAACCATCAGCGTTAATTTATTCAATCGGCGGCCTACGAAGCAACGCCGTAACTGAGCATGCTCCACCACACGCACCACCACCATTATTTTCTCTTGGTTCAATATCAAGAAGCAGTCTCTACAAAATTCTCTACAAATTCAACTTGAGCTATACGAAATTGATGTATCTGATTACTGTACTGATGTATCTTAAACCAATTTTAATGTACCTAGTGATTAATTTTGAGTATCTATGGTAAGATACATTAAATTAGTGATTAGATACATCAGAAATTAGTGTAGGTACCTTAAAATTGACAGGAAACCAACGAAGGGGATGATTTGAGTTAGTTGTCGCCGGCGACTTGTCATCAGCTGTGCACCAGTTCGAACAAAGGCTCCCATTAACAACCATTAGTGGTGGATCAAACGGAGCTCCAGTGTCGGTAACAGAGCGCCTATTTCTCGTGATTTGCCGGCCCCATCTGAATTGTCAGCGAAATAGGAGCACCGTCGACGGAGAGCACTTAAAGTAACCCGTGGTTAGCTTGCGTTATCTCAATTGTCGGCAGAGATGGAGCATTATTTCTGGCAGATGGTTGGTGAATATTGGATATGGATGTTGATTATAGGTGTTTGACTTTTGGATAATGTTTTGGGCCATTAATTAAGGGTATCAAGTAATAAGACCCTCCAGCCCAGCGAACTATCTAGTTTGATATTAAGCTCAAGGTAGACTATACAAGCGTTCTCACCGAGTGATCGTTCTCACCGGATCCTAACTCTCTCTCTCTCTCTCTCTATATATATATATATATATATATATATATATATAGAGAGAGAGAGAGAGAGAGAGAGAGAGAGAGTCAAGATCTGGTGAGAACGAACATTCAGTGAGAACGGTGAGAACGATCCTCCTCCCTTAGATTAAAAAAATCAACGACCCACGCTACCCACTATTTATGTCAAAATAACTCCCGTAATTCCATTTCCAAAACACCCAATCATCACACATCCATGTATCAGCCATCAAGCCCATCAACCCGACATATCGGGTCGCCATTGTCGGAGGTCCGACATCACCTCCCTGCGCCGGTGTGTAGGGCTGATAAAAAAAATCGATTATCCGAACTGATCCGATATCTGATCCGTATCTGATCCGAAAAAGTGGATATCCGATCCGAAAAGCAGTTCGGATCAAGTATCTGATCCGAAACTTTTGGATACGGATCAGATATCGGATAGTAGGTTAAAATTTTTCGGATATCCGATATCCGATGCAAAAATTACCAATCTGCATTTTTTTTGGATTTTTGAACTTTGGGCTTAGTTAGTTGTAGTAATAGTTAGCCCAACATTACATGCCCATCATTGCATACATTATTATGTCTCATATATAAACCAAAAACCCTAAAATCATTTCATTTCTCCATTCCGGGCCTCCCTCATCTGATTAATCTCAAATTCTCAATCCCTCATCAAACTTTTTCATTACCTTCATCTAATATCGCCGCCCTCATCCTCCGCTTCTTCCGACGACAAAAACGACCACCACAAAAATCATCTTCTTCCTTATCCCTCATTCTCATGACACCTTGTCTCGACTAATTTTGACTCGACAACGACAACGACGGTCGACGACAACGCAACAACTACGAGTATATCTTAAGGTAGGTATAGTTCAGATCTTACATTTTGATTCGATTTTTTTGATCTTTGTCCATTGATTTCATTTATTTGATAATCGTAATTGTATAAATAGTTGTATAAATAGTGAAAACCAAAGTTTTAGGGTATTATTATGGTTTGTATAATGTATTGTCATTTTACAGAACTTGCAGAGGTGTCGGAGGAGTATTCCGCTTGTGATGAGTATATCTAAGAAGGGGGAGAAGTCGAAGATGAAGATGAAGACGGCCTGCATTTTGTTTAGTGCTTGTATATCTGGCTATAGGCTATAGCAGCCTTATTTTATGTATTGGAGACATTATATTAGCAACATTGCCTAATTTTATTTTATGTATTTTATGGATCAGATCATGGATATCGGATAATTGATCCGAAATTTTCGGATAGTAAAAATCGGATATCCGATCATTTCGGATCAGATCATGGATAATGAAATTTTGTATTTTCGGATCGGATATCCGAACCGAAGTATGGTTTCGGATCAGATATCTGATCCATACTCTGCCCTACCGGTGTGCATTAGATTACAACCAAAATCCTTGTATCTCATACCCATTTCATCAACACTCATCCCTGACTCCTCTCACATGTTGCTATGGTCGGCGTGTAACGATTCCGAGGAAGCTCCCGTCGCCGGTGATCTGCACCACCCCTCCATATAAAAGCAATCACAAGGGAATGACATAATGGGAAGACTAAGCCATCGCGTCATCGTCGTCAAGAACATCCGGGCCATTAGTTTTCTGAACTTCTGGTTTAATTTTTGTAGCAGCTTTGCTTTCTCCTTCTAACCATCATCACTTTGGCCTACAAAATTCCTTACAAAATCAATTTGAGCTACACAAAATTAATGTATCTGGTTTGTATATTGATGTATCTCAAAGCGGTTTTAATGTACCTAGTAAGTAATTTTGTGTATCTATGTTTAGATACATTAAATAGTGGGTTAGATACATCAAAAATTAGAGTAGCTACATTGAAATAGGAAGACTAAGGGGTCATGCGTCGAGTCACGCTCCACCGTTGTTGCGCTCTTCGACGGTGGCGGAAGCTGAGCAAACCAAAATGGCATTGTTTCGTACTTGGAGGCGCAACATTCGCCAGCGAACACCACATGACAGCCGAGCAGAAATTAGGGAGGTTAACTCGTGTAATTCTGGTGCATTTTTTTTCACCGAAGGTCTTCCTGACATTGATCTTGAGTCCGAGGAATCGTTTCTGGAAATTGAACTGGAGTTTTCTTTGATCTGTACCGATATTGAACGTTTGGTGAAATAATGAATTAATAAATTATTATCATTCTAGTTTTCATGATGGATGATCAAGAGTTTGAAGGTACAATTATAATTGTAAATAATCAATTGAAGGTATGATATGATCAGGTGGTTGGTGTGTTGCTTAAGCTATCATAATTGATGTAATTATTTGATTGATAATTAAATCGCAGTGCAGATGCTTGTGAGGAGAGAGAGATAGAGATAAAGTGGTGAAAATGACTAATTACTAAGAATACGTGTTGATGTTACAGCGTATGTGGTATGAGCGACAGTTTATTTGTTATTGTTCTCACCGTTCTCACCGAGTGTTCGTTCTCACCGGATCCTAGATATATATATATATATATATATATATATATATATATATATATATATATATATAGAGAGAGAGAGAGAGAGAGAGAGAGAGAGAGAGAGAGAGAGAGGCGGGATCTCGTGAGTTTGGTTCTTACGGTGAGTTATGAGTTTGGAAAATCCCAGCCATTAGATTAAAAGAAACCAAGTATGAGATCAAATGACACGTCAAAAAAAAGAAAAGAAACAGGAAAATAAGAAAAAGCAAACAAAACCTGCGTCCTTTTTTCTTCTCCACATCTCATAATAACATAAAAAAAAATTACAAACTCAAACTCTAGCCAAAAATTCCTATCATAAGAACCCTAAAATTTGGGGAAAAATATTGTAGCAACAATAATTTCTTGTCAATTTCAACAATTAACAATCAATTTCTCAATTTCTATTCGCTTTCATCAATTATTTCAATTGAACTCTGTGTTTTCTCCGTGAGAATTCGACGAATATCGAGGTTTCAACCTAAAAATCGAAGTATAGGTAAGGTTTTACGGAATCGAATTAGCTGTTGTTCAGAACAGTTATCAATTCGATTTAATTTTAGTAACGATTATGTTCGAATGAATTGTGATATATTGATATGCAATTATTCAATTCTTCAATTCTTCTATGTTTTCCGGCGATTTCATATTTCTCTTATATTGTCAACAACTTCCTGAGCTCCCATGTCGAAATCTGGTTCCATCTGTAGAACAAAAATGGAGATGGTTACATACGGAAAACTAACAACATAGAAATTGTGTAGGAGAAATGAAAAGTAAATGTACCTGAGTCATGATGGTAATGTCGAGAGTGTTATTGTTGAATGGCATGCTACAGGTGTTTGTGACCAAAAGATGAATATTTTCAATCTTATTGATAATCTTGGACAGAAGTCCGATTTGCATCTGACAATGAACTTTGATCAACACACTGTATTACAAAACCGAGTTTCTACTTGAGGGAATAATAATTGCTCCTCATCATCATGGGTTTGGGTTTGGGTTACACCACTACTACTGTGACTGTCATCATTATTATTTTCGAGTACTACTACCCGAGATCTTTGGACCACCACAACTGATTTCATATTTCTCTTAGATTCCAAAAACAGCACAATAACACAAGGTAAAAAAAAAAGAGTAAAAAAAAAAGTGACACCGGAATAACATCACGATAACACCGGAATAACAGCACAATAACATGTGGTAGAGAAAGGTAAAAAAAATCAAAAGTAGTAAAAAAAATCAAAGTGACACTGGAATAACATCACAATAACACCAGAATAACAATAGAATAACAGCACAATAACATGTAGTAAAAAAAGAGTAAAAAAAATCAAAGTAGTAAAAAAATCAAAGTGACACCGGAATAACATCACAATAACAGCAGAATAACAACACAATAACACGTGGTAAAAAAAAGAAAAAAAAAATCAAAGGCGTAAAAAAAAATAAAAATGACAGCAGAATAACATCACAATAACAGCGGAATAACAATAACAACACAATAACACGTGGTAAAAAAAAAAAGAAAAAGAAAAAATCAAAGTCGTAAAAAAATTCACAGTAACAGCAAAATAACATCACAATAACAGCGGAATAACAATAACATCACAATAACATATGGCAAAAAAAAAAAGAGAAAAAAAATCAAAGTCATAAAAAAAATCAAAGTAACAGCAGAATAACATCACAATAACAGCGGAATAACAATAACAGCACAATAACATGTGGTAAAAATAAAAGAGAGAGAAAAATCAAAGTCGTAAAAAAAATCCAGGTAAAAAAAAAGCACAATAATAGCATAATAACACGAGGTAAAAAAAATAAGAGTAAAACAAATTTCAAGTAAAATAAAATCCGGTACAAAAAGAAAAAGAAAAAAAGGTAACATAATGAGTAAATTAAAGAAAAACATAAGAGAAAACAAAAATCAAAGTGGTAAAAAAAAGCATAATAACACGAGGTAAAAAAAAAAAGAGAAAAAAAAAATTAAAGTAAAAAAAAAGTAACATTAGAAAAAAGAGAAAATAAGTAAATGACAATGGTTTTATATGACATGTAAGATTTGATCTTGGCCACTCATCTCTAATATAATCTAGTGGCTGAGATTCCCCCAACTCACAACTCACCATAAGAACCAAAATCACCAAATCCAATCTCTCTCTCTCTCTCTCTCTCTCTCTCTCTCTCTCTCTATATATATATATATATATATATATATATATATATATATATATATATATATATATATATATATATATATTCTTTCATTTTTTTGATTTTTTATCCTATGCCTGGTGGGCATAGGTTAGAAAAACCATTATTCTATTCAAATTTTTTACTTGACATTTATTTATAAAATAAATCCATTTGGTAGTACGGGAGTATATGATATGAGTGTGTTGGGCCGCATAAGGGCAAACTCACTGACCCCAAACCTTCCCTTATCACCAACACCACCACCTTGCCTGGCTATCGCCTACCGTTGCAAACCTGCATGACCTCCGACCGTCGGGGACCCACACAGCCCCCAAACTCCCTCACGCTCAATGACTCACTAATCTATTGCCATCCAGAGACGATGCCCCCCCCCTACCCTTGTAAGCAATGCCTCTTCATGCGGCTAACCTCCACGACAAACACGCTCCACCAAAGACCACACCATCACGCTTCCCCTCAAGCTACACCTCAAGTCGTCCATCACCAATATCACCCATTCTCGTTGGTTGCCACCCAACAATCACTCCCTAAACCTGAAACTTAATACCTTAAATAAAATAAAAATAATCATCATAAATCAGAAGACAAAAGACCTTTTTCAAGTAAGAGGTGAATGAGGCCTTACGAGGGCTCTTTCCTAACATTAATTTGGTCGCTTATTTAAATTAATAAGTCAAATACATGTTTTATTTCACATAATCATCTACAATTGAACATATTTTATTAATTTGTCCACTTCATTTTTGGGTTGACGCCCTATACACCGCCTTAGCTTCCATCTCCACAACATCCTATCCACAAAACTTCTCCACTTCCGCTCTCTTTCACAGGTCTTCGGGTGCCCTTGCTATCGAAACTTATCCACCAAACGATCACACAAATTTGCACCACGCTCTATCAAATATGTTTTCCTGGGAAACCCAAAAGAATTTCGTGGCTATAGATGTCTCGATCCGTCAAGTGGTAAGCTTATTATATCACGTCATGTCACCTTCAACGAGTCTATATTCCCGTTTGCTCCATCCTCATTGACTAAACCTGTGGTATCGCCCATCCTTAATCCCTTCCACTTGATGTGGCTCATATTTGAGCATATTTAGTCCCCGAATTAGCCTCGTTCCCATGCTTTCTAGCATATATTAGGGTCATTCCTTATCTTTAGTTTCCCATTTTGCATATTCTTTGAGGTTTTGCGTCCTTAGTAGGAGAGTATCGCTAACCTTGCATTGATGGAGCAAAATGGAGCTTAATGGATCGCATCTAGTGACCAAGCAAACAAGAGGAGACCGACACTAGAGGCCTAAGCAAAAAAATGAAGTGAAATGGGCAATGATGAAAAGATCCTTGCATCCCCAACATGATCCCCGCGGATTGCTAAAGAGCCAACCAAGAGGAGAACTTTGTGCCACGATCCGAGCGGCCTGAGCTCAGGACGAGCATCCCAGAGGCAGGATCCGAGCGTCTCCTAGGCGATCCGAGCGGATCTTCTTACAGGACCAGCTGTGCTTGAGGAGAGGACGAGCGGATCCTGGCGGGAGTTGCATAAAGATCAGCGCATGTCCCTCGGGATGAGCAAGATTGTTAAGTTTTTCTTAGGGTCTTAATAGTCATTTAAGTCCTTAGTAAACCTAATCCTTGTACTTAATTTTAGTATAAATACCCCATTGTACTACCTAGAATATCATCAACTCTTAATATCATCTTAATCTTACTCTTAATTTAGTCTTAATCAAAGCTGTAATACACATTTTAATATTAATCACATCTTAATCTTTCCTTAATCTCTCAATTGTTCTTAGTTTAGTTGGGTAATTAGAAGATTATTTGGGTTTATTGGAGGATTGACAACCTTCCATCAATCATCAAGTTTACTTCTATTATTCTTTGCTTTATTATTTGGATCATCTCAACTAGGTATAATCTCTTTTACTCTTGTTTAATTATTGTTAATCACCTCATTTATTCATCATGTTTTGCTTTGTTAGTATGATTGACAACCTTATTAACATGTTAAACTTGATCATGAGTGAGTAGTCCTTTAGTTAGGGTTAATGGGGAATTAGGGGAAACAAACATGGGGATTGATTTATGCTTAATCTAATATGTTTTCATAATTAAATTGCTTGCTTGTTGTGATTTCAACTTATGCACATGTTATGTTTGATGGAATGCTAGACTATGAAACCTTGCATTTTTTTTACCATCCCTTATCTTTTCAATGAGGCGTGTAAGATATAAACCAACTCGAGCCTCATTAGACCATGCATAGAGTTGAATAGGAAAGACTAAGTCGACTTGTAGGTATTGTACAGTCTAGACGACTCGGCTCCGAAACCTAAATCTTCCTAGGGATTGTAAGTCTCCATTATCATTGTGACACACCGCGATAACGCGGAAAATATAAGTTATAAATTCAAGCGGAAATTAGAAATTTTTTGAAACTTTTAAAATTTAAAGCGCGGGTTCATTAAAATCCAAAACATAAATAAAGAATGCGGAAATAAAGTTTAAATTTTACAAACGTGATAGTCAAGGTGAGGGAAAATATATCCCTCGAATGACAATATAATAAAAGGTAAATCTAAGCAATCCTAATAAACCAACTACTAGGCCAAAGTGCTCCCTAGCTCACACATGTCTTCACCCCAAAGATGCACCAACTAATACCTGTCATTCATGTAAACATGAACGCCACAGTCAGTGGGGAGTAACTCAAGGTTCTCCCAGCCACAATATGTCAAAATGAACACAACAAAGAACTCAATTAGATAAATCATGTAATATACTTACAAAATATGATAAATGAAGTGGAATACGATAGATCAATATTAGCATAATGGAGACTCACTATTCATGTGAAGTAATTAATTAATATAAAAGATAAGAATACGGTCATTTATGCAAAAGCACGCATTTCAAGGAATTACAACATAGATATGAGATTAGAATCCAAATCATGTGAAGCAGTTAAGTAAGGAATCAACCAATGCAAATCACAAGAATAGAAACTGTAGCCATTATTTGGGAAACCACTTAGCAAACATTGCACGAGACGTGGCTACTAATGTCACATTCATACTTATGGCTTGCATCTCACCATAAGAACGGATGGGAACATCAATCCCGACGATCATATCGCAACTAGAGGGCTTATAGCTCACCCCTAGTATCCGATAGGACCAAGACAAACAACACAAGGCATAACTCTTGCCTTGAAAGATAAATACCAATATCTAAAACCAAGCAAGACCTTTACTACTCATATATCAAAATATAATTCCCCTGGTAGGACGACAATGGTACTCCCAAGACTCAGTCCTAGTGTAAATCTGGCCAGACTCTCGGGACAGCACCGTTCCCGATTCGACATGCGGCAGGACAATCCGCATCCAAGACCCGAACCCTAAATCGGAGATCGAGAACCCACAATCGGCAGGACAGTCCGAAAGAGGCGGAAAATATGAGCTAAACCCACAATCGGCAGGACAGTCCGAAAGAGGCGTAAAGATAAGTCCAGCAAAAAGGTATAGCATAAAAGCATTATCACAAATACGACTTAGAATAAATCACTTATACTTGAAATATGATGGAAACATGCCAATGAGCAAGTACTATTTCATTAATGGAATATATTAAGTCATTTCATACTTATATACCATGGCCAAACATTTTACTTCAAATTTATAAGTCACTTGAACTTAAAATAGAACAAACTAAGATAAATGAGTCAAGTGACACGGAATACAAGGTAAGACGTAAACAAACAAATGATAACTCAAATATGAAGTATATGACATCCTTTCATACTTTTCTAACATGAATAAACATTACACTTCATGTTTACATGTTACTTAAGCACGGTATAAACAAACGATAACAAATGAATGAGTAATATGAAATACAGGGCAAAACGTAAACAAATGGATGAGGACTCATAAGTGAAATATATAGCGTCCTTTTATATCATTCTAACACGAGTGGGCACTTATTCCATATTTATAAGTTAATTAGACCATTCATGCTTGAGATACGGTAAATAAGTGAAAATGAATAATTTATAACTCGTATATAAATATAATACGACATTTCTTTATAATTATAATGTAAATAAATAATGAATTCTACATTTACGATTTATGTGAGAAATGTATAAATAAACGATAAATAACAAATTACGTTATATAAAACACGAGGCAAAGCTTATATACTTCAAATGCGGATCAAAAATAAACCCGAGTGAAAAACCAAAATGCACGACAAAGGGGCAGCCATTTACCTAGAGACCAATATTCATCGATACAAAAGAACAATTTCATTGAGAGTTTCCATAGCAGAGGATTAGAATATTTTTTCACTATGACAAAAACCTTAGTCCCCAAGCTAGGTGACATTTATAGATGATTATGCATTTCATCAAAGTATCAAACCTAGACAACCAGTCACTCCCACGGTTTTACAACACAATTAACAGCCTACTCCTCAGTCACTTCCTTACAATAGCCATATATCTAGCTCATTTAGAACACAAAAACTATCCAAAGTGCGTCATTCATACATAATTGTGCATTCACCAAACCTCGACGGGACAAGTCACTCCCACAGGTTCACAACGCAAACAACCATGAACGACCTGCACAAAGTAACTCAAAAACAATCCACTTTCCGACTAAAACAACCCCGAAATACACATCAAAACTGTCCCAACTAAACAGTCCTAAAACAGCCTGCTCAACACATTTTAACAGTAACAAAAATATCCCGAAGTACCTGCAAAGCGGACTAAAAAATAGTCCCAAAAACTAAATAAAATCCGTCTCCAAAACAGGGTAGAACACGTCCTAAAATTACTACATACTCGCGCATAAAGCAGACCAAGGTTAAGCCAAACTATGACCGCATTTGAGACGGGAACACACCTCGACTCTTCCACTGAAACAACCACTTACACACACCCAAACTAACTTCCAATCACAGTCCAACATAGCCCAAACAATCACCCAACAAACTACCAAAGCTGGCCTAAAACGGACCCATAGAGCAGGTCACCCAACACCTCTTCACGACTGAAAAGAAAAGGAACACAAGACAACACAGGCGACTAATTTAAGACGGAATCGGCATCACAGTTGAGACGGAAACGAGCACGAATAAAACTTGAATAATAACCATCTAATTCATCTTAACCATACTCGAAACTGTCATGTAAACGGTCACTGAAGCCGCATAAAACCAGCTCATTTCAAACACCATTTGAGACGGAGGTTAACATACAACTGAGAAAGACATAAAGGACCAAACTTTATCAGATAAGAGTATATAAAATAACACAAAAGACGGAAATTTTGACATTTGTCGAGTAACCTATCACCGTTACCTTTTTGCCCTTCAAATCTCCGTGGAAAACGTCAAAAGAGTACGAGCCTCCCTGCGGGTCTTCGGTTTCTTCAACTAGAAGGAGGAAAACGAAATAAAGGAGCTAAAAATCGGAACTTTTATGAGACGGGTAAAAATGAAATCACCACAAAATCATAACTTTCTTACCTTGAAAGGAAGAGGAAGGAAAGGGGAGGAGGATGGTACCAAAATTATCGAATTTGGCTGAGAAATGGGGATGGGATTGGAGTAAGAAGACGGGATGAATAAGAATGGTGATGAAGCTTCTGCTTGTTGTTTGTTGTTGCTGATAAATCCAAAAAGGAAAGGGAAAAAAGAAAGGGGAAAGTCACGGGGGTAGGGACGGGGATACAACAACAACAATAAAAATAATAATAATTATGATAATAATAATAATAATAATAATAATATATTTGAAGTTAGAGATAAGGTGAGTGTGAGTATGTGTAGTAGGAATCGGATTAGTTCGAATAAATTAGCTTCGAAATGAAAATGTGACGGTCTTATGCTAGACGAGAATACTTCTCAAACCTATTATAATTTAAGACAAAACTTTTCTATTATTAATATTATCATTATTATCCTGCTCGACTAACAAAATATATTTTTATATAAACAGGCTTATAAAAATATATTTTTTATAAAAATCGTGTTTAAAATAAAATTAATTAAGTTAAATAATTTAAAATATAAATAAAATAAGAGAACGGTTAATTAAATCATAAATGCTAAAAACGGGAAATTCGCGGGTGTTACAATCACCCCACCTTTTAAAAAGTTTCATCCTCGAAACTTGAAAGTAGAAATGAAAGGTTATATAAAAATAAAACCGGAATTTTAAAATCGGTAACCAAAGCATTAAAAGGTTACTCTTGTGAGAATTAAAATCCTTTCAACAGTTTCAAATAAAATTTTCCAACAGAACCAGATTCTCATCAGAGGAACGGAAGTGCTCTCGTTGCGCATTCAAGAACATCACATTCCAAATCAAAGATAAGGTTAAAAAGCAAATCATTTACATAAATCAAAATACTTTCAAAAACATTAATTAAGAGTTTTCAAAAGTATAAGTCTCATTCATGGAACGAAATTGCTCTTGTTGTGCACACAAGAACGCTAACTTTCCAAGTCAAAGACAAATTTAAAACAAAAATCATTCGCCGACAAGCGTAGGACAAGTTATTAGACGCCTTTAATAACGAGTCCTAACATCCATCAACGTTAAAACCAAAAGAAAAAGATAATCCACTCAAATTTTCTTTTGCAAGAGCCAAATGAAAATTAAAAGACTCATTGTTAAACTTCAAAAGAAGTCAAAATCTTGAAATTATAACATTAAACTCTGACAAGTAAATCATAAATAAATCAAAGTCATTTAGAAATTGAGCAAAATTAAAAGTAACTCGGGCATAGCAATCAAAAATCATGATAAAGAAGTCTATACTCAAAGAACAAAATAGAATTAAATCAAATTTTCATCTGCAAACCTTTAAAATAGGTAAAGTTTTGTAAAAGTAACATAAAGTTTTAACAACAAACCAAAAAATGGTAGCTTGAAATGTTAAAAAAAAATTGTACAAATTGAAAAACAACTTAGAGAACATAACTACCAAGTACGATTGAAGAATTCAAACTTAACCAACAAAAGACCTATGGCGAACATCCTAGGGGTAAGAGTCGAAGTCAGGTCAACAAGGATGTCAAAGATAGAGTTTCATAGGTTACGAATTTCAAACTTAAAGGAGGAGAACGACGAAGCGAGGAAGAGAGGTATGAAAGGTAACGCTTTTGGTCAAAGAAAAAGGGAGATTAGACAACAAGGAAACGCCAGGTACTCAAATCTCAAATAAAATCCTCATCCTAACGGTTCCGAAAACTTCCTAACAACAAAACTCATAACAACATCACTCACAAGGATTTCCTCAAAACACTTACGTTACTTCATCCTAAGCTATTCTTTGGAACAACGTACTTCACTATAAGTGTGATTTCACCACTCCAAATCCTCAAACATCCACAAAAAACCTCCACGGGATCAAGGTCAAAGCTATACTCATATCTAACTAGTGTCAACTACGAGTTTCTCAAAATGGTACAACCCTTGATCAAAATCCAAATTCAAAAATTCTTTTGCACATTCTATCATCCCAAAGAGATCTTGTTATACTCTCAAAACCTAAAGCATAGGTGGTGACATTTTCCAAGTTATGAGACAACCACCCAAAACATCTAACTTATCTCAGCTAACATCTATTGATCCCAACTTATAATTGCACATTAAGAACTCTGGTTACTAATCCTCATTACCACAAAGTGGATACCCAAATGAGATTCCAAAACTAGCAACAACTCTCACCCAACCTGGTTCCTATGTAATCATCACAACACTCACAAAAGTATACCGACTATGCTAACCTCGAGTTCAACTCAAACTTCCAAGTATAAACAACAAGGCCAAGTTCCATAATCTTAGTATCATAGGCAACTCACACTTAACACACAGAATTCCACCGATAAATTATACTCACTTTACCAAGGAACTAGGTATAAGAATCACCAAGTATGTCTCACCACACTACCTAAGTCCTTCCAACATCACAGCCTCTAAAAATCAAGGATTATGGGTCAACCATAAACAAACTCCACAAAGCCCAATTATCCAACCAAAATTAACATCTCACAAAAGAAAGAGAACTATCAAAAAGGCGTTAAGGGAGGATAAACAAGGAACAAAGGACAAGTTGGGAGGGTACAAGAGTAGTTTCCAAGGTAAAACAAAAGAGAAGAGAGTTTAGAGGAAGGAATAAGCATCAAGGAGTAAAAGAACAAGGAAAGGTATACAAGAACGAGGAATGTCTTCGAGGAAGTACAAGCATCCTTCAAAAGTTGAACAAATCTTCAATTCCCGGCAATCGGCACCAAGTCTTGATCTCCACATAGGTAAGCTCACGGTCATTGATCCAAGGGCACCACAATCATTAATTGACAATCAACAAACATGTTTGAACCTACCAGAAAGCATACACAAAGAGACTACCACCTTAGGTCCTTAAGTCTACCCATCTCTCATTCATTATTCAAGGTCAAGTTCAAATTTAAATTTGGGGTACACGTGTGTGCGTCGGGAGCAACATAGGCTCTGATACCAACTGTGACACCCCGCGATAACGCGGAAAATATAAGTTATAAATTCAAGCGGAAATTAGAAAATTTTTGAAACTTTTAAAATTTAAAGCGCGGGTTCATTAAAATCCAAAACATAAATAAAGAATGCGGAAATAAAGTTTAAATTTTACAAACGTGATAGTCAAGATCAGGGAAAATATATCCCTCGAATGACAATACAATAAAAGGTAAATCTAAGCAATCCTAATAAACCAACTACTAGGCCAAAGTGCTCGCTAGCTCACACATGTCTTCACCACAAAGATGCACCAACTAATACCTGTCATTCATGTAAACATGAACGCCACAGTCAGTGAGGAGTAACTCAAGGTTCTCCCAGCCACAAAATGTCAAAATGAACACAACAAAGAACTCAATTAGATAAATCATGTAATATACTTACAAAAGATATGATAAATGAAGTGGAATACGATAGATCAATATTAGCATAATGGAGACTCACTATTCATGTGAAGTAATTAATTTATATAAAAGATAAGAATACGGTCATTTATGCAAAAGCACGCATTTGAAGGAATTACAACATAGATATGAGATTAGAATCCAAATCATGTGAAGCAGTTAAGTAAGGGATCAACCAATGCAAATCACAAGAATAGAAACTGTAGCCATTATTTGGGAAACCACTTAGCAAACATTGCACGGGACGTGGCTACTAGTGTCACATTCATACTTATGGCTTGCATCTCACCATAAGAACGGATGGGAACATCAATCCCGACGATCATATCGCAACTAAATGGCTTATAGCTCACCCCTAGTATCCGATAGGACCAAGACAAACAACACAAGGCATAACTCTTGCCTTGAAAGATAAATACCAATATCTAAAACCAAGCAAGACCTTTACTACTCATATATCAAAATATAATTCCCCTGGTAGAACGACAATGGTACTCCCAAGACTCAGTCCTAGTCTAAATCTGGCCAGACTCTCGGGACAGCACAGTTCCCGATTCGACATGCGGCAGGACATTCCGCATCCAAGACCCGAACCCTAAATCGGAGATCGAGAACCCACAATCGGCAGACAGTCCGAAAGAGGCGGAAAATATGAGCTAAACCCACAATCGGCAGGATAGTCCCAAACAGGCGTAAAGATAAGTCCAAAGAAAAAGGTATAGCGTAAAGGCATTATCACAAAAATACGACTTAGAATAAATCACTTATACTTGAAATATGATGGAAACATGCCAATGAGCAACTACTATTTCATAAATAGAATATATTAAGTCATTTCATACTTATATACCATGGCCAAACATTTTACTTCAAATTTATAAGTTACTTGAACTTAAAATAGAACAAACTAAGATAAATGAGTCAAGTGACACAGAATACAAGGTAAGACGTAAACAAACCAATGAGAACTCAAATATGAAGTATATGACATCCTTTCATACTTTTCTAACATGAATAAACATTACACTTCATGTTTACATGTTACTTAAACACGGTATAAACAAACGATAACAAATGAATGAGTAATATGAAACACAGGGCAAAACGTAAACAAATGTATGAGGACTCATAAGTGAAATATATAGCGTCCTTTTATATCATTCTAACACGAGTGGGCACTTATTCCATATTTATAAGTTAATTAGACCATTCATGCTTGAGATACGGTAAATAAGTGAAAATGAATATTTTATAACTCGTATATGAATATAATACGACATTTCTTTATAATTATAATGTAAATAAATAATGAATTCCACATTTACGATTTATGTGAGAAATGTATAAATAAACGATAAATAACAAATTACGTTATATAAAACACGAGGCAAAGCTTATATACTTCAAATACGGATACAAAATAAACCCGAGTGAAAAAACAAAATGCACGAATAAGGGGCAGTCATTTGCCTAGAGACTAATATTCATCGATACAAAAGAACAATTTCATTGAGAGTTTCCATAGCAGAGGATTAGAATATTTTTTCACTATGACAAAAACCTTAGTCCCCAAGCTAGGTGACATTTATAGTTGATTATGCATTTCATCAAAGTATCAAACCTAGACAACCAGTCACTCCCACGGTTTTACAACACAATTAACAGCCTACTCCTCAGTCACTTCCCTACAATAGCCATATATCTTGCTCATTTAGAGCACAAAAAGTATCCAAAATGCGTCATTCATACATAATTGTGCATTCACCAAACCTCGACGGGACAAGTCACTCCCACAGGTTTACAACGCAAACAACCATGAACGACCTGCAAAACGTGACTAAAAACAATCCACTTTCCGACTAAAAAGCGACCCGAATACACAAAGAAAACTGTCCCAACTAAACAGTCCTAAAACAGCCTGCTCAACACATTTTAACAGTAACAAAAATATCCCGAAGTACCTGCAAAGCGGACTCAAAAATAGTCCCAAAAACTAAATAAAATCCGTCTCCAAAACAGGGTAGAACACGTCCTAAAATTACTACATACTCGCGCATAAAGCAGACCAAGGTTAAGCCAAACTATGACCGCATTTGAGACGGGAACACACCTCGACTCTTCCACTGAAACAACCACTTACACACACCCAAACTAACTTCCAATCACAATCCAACATAGCCCAAACAATCACCCAACAAACTACCAAAGCGGCCTAAAACGGACCCACGAGTCGGTCACCCAACACCTCTTTACGACCGAAAAGAAAAGGAACACAAGACAACACAGCGACTAATTTAAGACGGAATCGGCAAAGACAGTTGAGACGGAAACGAGCACGAATAAAACTTGAATAATAACCATCTAATTCATCTTAACCATACTCGAAACTGTCATGTAAACGGTCACTGAAGCCGCATAAAACCAGCTCATTTCAAACACCATTTGAGACGGAGGTTAACATACAACTGAGAAAGACATAAAGGACCAAACTTTATCAGATAAGAGTATATAAAATAACACAAAAGACGGAAATTTTGACATTTGTCGAGTAACCTATCACCGTTACCTTTTTGCCCTTCAAATCTCCGTGGAAAACGTCAAAAGAGTACGAGCCTCCCTGCGGGTCTTCGGTTTCTTCAACTAGAAGGAGGAAAACGAAATAAAGGAGCTAAAAATCGGAACTTTTATGAGACGGGTCAAAATGAAATCACCACAAAATCATAACTTTCTTACCTTGAAAGGAAGAGGAAGGAAAGGGGAGGAGGATGGTACCAAAATTATCGAATTTGGGTGAGAAATGGGGATGGGATCGGAGTAAGAAGACGGATGAATAAGAATGGTGATGAAGCTTCGCTTCTTTGTTTGTTGTTCTTGATAAATCCAAAAAGGAAAGGGAAAAAAGAAAGGGGAAAGTCACGGGGGTAGGGACGGGGGTACAACAACAACAATAAAAATAATAATAATAATGATAATAATAATAATAATAATAATAATAATATATTTGAAGTTAGAGATAAGGTGAGTGTGAGTATGTGTAGTAGGAATCGGATTAGTTCGAATAAATTAGCTTCGAAATGAAAATGTGACGGTCTTATGCTAGACGAGAATACTTCTCAAACCTATTATAATTTAAGACGAAACTTTTCTATTATTAATATTATCATTATTATCCTGCTCGACTAACAAAATATATTTTTATATAAACAGGCTTATAAAAATATAGTTTTTATAAAAATCGTGTTTAAAATAAAATTAATTAAGTTAAATAATTTAAAATATAAATAAAATAAGAGAACGGTTAATTAAATCATAAATGCTAAAAATGGGAAATTCGCGGGTGTTACAATCACCCCACCTTTTAAAAAGTTTCATCCTCGAAACTTGAAAGTAGAAATGAAAGGTTATATAAAAATAAAACCGGAATTTTAAAATCGGTAACCAAAGCATTAAAAGGTTACTCTTGTGAGAATTAAAATCCTTTCAACAGTTTCAAATAAAATTTTCCAACAACCAGATTCTCATCGGAGGAACGGAAGTGCTCTCGTTGCGCATTCAAGAACATCACATTCCAAATCAAAGATAAGGTTAAAAAGCAAATCAGTTACATAAATCAAAATACTTTCAAAAACATTAATTAAGAGTTTTCAAAAGTATAAGTCTCATTCATGGAACGAAATTGCTCTAGTTGTGCACACAAGAACGCTAACTTTCCAAGTCAAAGACAAATTTAGAACAAAAATCATTCGCCGACAAGCGTAGGACAAGTTATTAGACGCCTTTAATAACGAGTCCTAACATCCATCAACGTTAAAACCAAAAGAAAAAGATAATCCACTCAAATTTTCTTTTGCAAGAGCCAAATGAAAATTAAAAGACTCATTGTTAAACTTCAAAAGAAGTCAAAATCTTGAAATTATAACATTAAACTTTGACAAGTAAATCATAAATAAATCAAAGTCATTTAGAAATTGAGCAAAATTAAAAGTAACTCGGGCATAGCAATCAAAAATCATGATAAAGAAGTCTATACTCAAAGAACAAAATAGAATTAAATCAAATTTTCATCTGCAAACCTTTAAAATAGGTAAAGTTTTGTAAAAGTAACATAAAGTTTTAACAACAAACCAAAAAATGGTAGCTTGAAATGTTAAAAAAAAATTGTACAAATTGAAAAACAACTTAGAGAACATAACTACCAAGTACGATTGAAGAATTCAAACTTAACCAACAAAAGACCTATGGCGAACATCCTAGGGGTAAGAGTCGAAGTCGAGTCAACAAGGATGTCAAAGATAGAGTTTCATAGGTTACGAATTTCAAACTTAAAGGAGGAGCAAGACGAAGCGAGGAAGAGAGGTATGAACGGTAACGCTTTTGGTCAAAGAAAAAGGGAGATTAGACAACAAGGAAACGCCAGGTACTCAAATCTCAAATAAAACCCTCATCCTAACGGTTCCGAAAACTTCCTAACAACAAAACTCATAACAACATCACTCACAAGGATTTCCTCAAAACACTTACGTTACTTCATCCTAAGCTATTCTTTGGAACAAGGTACTTCACTATTAGTGTGATTTCACCACTCCAAATCCTCAAACATCCACAAAAAACCTCCACGGGATCAAGGTCAAAGCTATACTCATATCTAACTAGTGTCAACTACGAGTTTCTCAAAATGGTACAACCCTTGATCAAAATCCAAATTCAAAAATTCTTTTGCACATTCTATCATCCCAAAGAGATCTTGTTATACTCTCGAAACCTAAAGCATAGATGGTGACATTTTCCAAGTTATGAGACAACCACCCAAAACATCTAACTTATCTCAGCTAACATCTATTGATCCCAACTTATAATTGCACATTAAGAACTCTGGTTACTAATCCTCATTACCACAAAGTGGATACCCAAATGAGATTCCAAAACTAGCAACAACTCTCACCCAACCTGGTTCCTATGTAATCATCACAACACTCACAAAAGTATACCGACTATGCTAACCTCGAGTTCAACTCAAACTTCCAAGTATAAACAACAAGGCCAAGTTCCATAATCTTAGTATCATAGGCAACTCACACTTAACACACAGAATTCCACCGATCAATTATACTCACTTTACCAAGGAACTAGGTATAAGAATCACCAAGTATGTCTCACCACACTACCTAAGTCCTTCCAACATCACAGCCTCTAAAAATCAAGGATTATGGGTCAACCATAAACAAACTCCACAAAGCCCAATTATCCAACCAAAATTAACATCTCACAAAAGAAAGAGAACTATCAAAAAGGCGTTAAGGGAGGATAAACAAGGAACAAAGGACAAGTTGGGAGGGTACAAGAGTAGTTTCCAAGGTAAAACAAAAGAGAAGAGAGTTTAGAGGAAGGAATAAGCATCAAGGAGTAAAAGAACAAGGAAAGATATACAAGAACGAGGAATGTCTTCGAGGAAGTAGAAGCATCCTTCAAAAGTTGAACAAATCTTCAATTCCCTAAATCGGCACCAAGTCTTGATCTCCACATAGGTAAGCTCACGGTCATTGATCCAAGGGCACCACAATCATTAATTGACAATCAACAAACATGTTTGAACCTACCAGAAAGCATACACAAAGAGACTACCACCTTAGGTCCTTAAGTCTACCCATCTCTCATTCATTATTCAAGGTCAAGTTCAAATTTAAATTTGGGGTACACGTGTGTGCGTCGGGAGCAACATAGGCTCTTGATACCAACTGTGACACCCCGCGATAACGCGGAAAATATAAGTTATAAATTCAAGCGGAAATTAGAAAATTTTTGAAACTTTTAAAATTTAAAGCGCGGGTTCATTAAAATCCAAAACATAAATAAAGAATGCGGAAATAAAGTTTAAATTTTACAAACGTGATAGTCAAGGTGAGGGAAAATATATCCCTCGAATGACAATACAATAAAAGGTAAATCTAAGCAATCCCAATAAACCAACTACTAGGCCAAAGTGCTCGCTAGCTCACACATGTCTTCACCACAAAGATGCACCAACTAATACCTGTCATTCATGTAAACATGAACGCCACAGTCAGTGAGGAGTAACTCAAGGTTCTCCCAGCCACAAAATGTCAAAATGAACACAACAAAGAACTCAATTAGATAAATCATGTAATATACTTACAAAAGATATGATAAATGAAGTGGAATACGATAGATCAATATTAGCATAATGGAGACTCACTATTCATGTGAAGTAATTAATTTATATAAAAGATAAGAATACGGTCATTTATGCAAAAGCACGCATTTGAAGGAATTACAACATAGATATGAGATTAGAATCCAAATCATGTGAAGCAGTTAAGTAAGGGATCAACCAATGCAAATCACAAGAATAGAAACTGTAGCCATTATTTGGGAAACCACTTAGCAAACATTGCACGGGACGTGGCTACTAGTGTCACATTCATACTTATGGCTTGCATCTCACCATAAGAACGGATGGGAACATCAATCCCGACGATCATATCGCAACTAAAGGGCTTATAGCTCACCCCTAGTATCCGATAGGACCAAGACAAACAACACAAGGCATAACTCTTGCCTTGAAAGATAAATACCAATATCTAAAACCAAGCAAGACCTTTACTACTCATATATCAAAATATAATTCCCCTGGTAGAACGACAATGGTACTCCCAAGACTCAGTCCTAGTCTAAATCTGGCCAGACTCTCGGGACAGCACAGTTCCCGATTCGACATGCGGCAGGACATTCCGCATCCAAGACCCGAACCCTAAATCGGAGATCGAGAACCCACAATCGGCAGGACAGTCCGAAAGAGGCGGAAAATATGAGCTAAACCCACAATCGGCAGGACAGTCCCAAACAGGCGTAAAGATAAGTCCAGCAAAAAGGTATAGCGTAAAGGCATTATCACAAAAATACGACTTAGAATAAATCACTTATACTTGAAATATGATGGAAACATGCCAATGAGCAAGTACTATTTCATAAATAGAATATATTAAGTCATTTCATACTTATATACCATGGCCAAACATTTTACTTCAAATTTATAAGTTACTTGAACTTAAAATAGAACAAACTAAGATAAATGAGTCAAGTGACACAGAATACAAGGTAAGACGTAAACAAACCAATGAGAACTCAAATATGAAGTATATGACATCCTTTCATACTTTTCTAACATGAATAAACATTACACTTCATGTTTACATGTTACTTAAACACGGTATAAACAAACGATAACAAATGAATGAGTAATATGAAACACAGGGCAAAACGTAAACAAATGGATGAGGACTCATAAGTGAAATATATAGCGTCCTTTTATATCATTCTAACACGAGTGGGCACTTATTCCATATTTATAAGTTAATTAGACCATTCATGCTTGAGATACGGTAAATAAGTGAAAATGAATATTTTATAACTCGTATATGAATATAATACGACATTTCTTTATAATTATAATGTAAATAAATAATGAATTCCACATTTACGATTTATGTAAGAAATGTATAAATAAACGATAAATAACAAATTACGTTATATAAAACACGAGGCAAAGCTTATATACTTCAAATACGGATACAAAATAAACCCGAGTGAAAAAACAAAATGCACGAATAAGGGGCAGCCATTTGCCTAGAGACTAATATTCATCGATACAAAAGAACAATTTCATTGAGAGTTTCCATAGCAGAGGATTAGAATATTTTTTCACTATGACAAAAACCTTAGTCCCCAAGCTAGGTGACATTTATAGTTGATTATGCATTTCATCAAAGTATCAAACCTAGACAACCAGTCACTCCCACGGTTTTACAACACAATTAACAGCCTACTCCTCAGTCACTTCCCTACAATAGCCATATATCTTGCTCATTTAGAGCACAAAAAGTATCCAAAATGCGTCATTCATACATAATTGTGCATTCACCAAACCTCGACGGGACAAGTCACTCCCACAGGTTTACAACGCAAACAACCATGAACGACCTGCAAAACGTGACTAAAAAACAATCCACTTTCCGACTAAAACAGCCCCGAAATACACAGCAAAACTGTCCCAACTAAACAGTCCTAAAACAGCCTGCTCAACACATTTTAACAGTAACAAAAATATCCCGAAGTACCTGCAAAGCGGACTCAAAAATAGTCCCAAAAACTAAATAAAATCCGTCTCCAAAACAGGGTAGAACACGTCCTAAAATTACTACATACTCGCGCATAAAGCAGACCAAGGTTAAGCCAAACTATGACCGCATTTGAGACGGGAACACACCTCGACTCTTCCACTGAAACAACCACTTACACACACCCAAACTAACTTCCAATCACAATCCAACATAGCCCAAACAATCACCCAACAAACTACCAAAGCTGGCCTAAAACGGACCCACAGAGCTGGTCACCCAACACCTCTTTACGACTGAAAAGAAAAGGAACACAAGACAACACAGGCGACTAATTTAAGACGGAATCGGCAGCACAGTTGAGACGGAAACGAGCACGAATAAAACTTGAATAATAACCATCTAATTCATCTTAACCATACTCGAAATCTGTCATGTAAACGGTCAGTCACCGAAGCGCATAAAACCAGCTCATTTCAAACACCATTTGAGACGGAGGTTAACATACAACTGAGAAAGACATAAAGGACCAAACTTTATCAGATAAGAGTATATAAAATAACACAAAAGACGGAAATTTTGACATTTGTCGAGTAACCTATCACCGTTACCTTTTTGCCCTTCAAATCTCCGTGGAAAACGTCAAAAGAGTACGAGCCTCCCTGCGGGTCTTCGGTTTCTTCAACTAGAAGGAGGAAAACGAAATAAAGGAGCTAAAAATCGGAACTTTTATGAGACGGGTCAAAATGAAATCACCACAAAATCATAACTTTCTTACCTTGAAAGGAAGAGGAAGGAAAGGGGAGGAGGATGGTACCAAAATTATCGAATTTGGCTGAGAAATGGGGATGGGATCGGAGTAAGAAGACGGGATGAATAAGAATGGTGATGAAGCTTCGCTTGTTGTTTTGTTGTTCTTGATAAATCCAAAAAGGAAAGGGAAAAAGAAAGGGGAAAAAGTCACGGGGTAGGGACGGGGATACAACAACAACAATAAAAATAATAATAATTATGATAATAATAATAATAATAATAATAATATATTTGAAGTTAGAGATAAGGTGAGTGTGAGTATGTGTAGTAGGAATCGGATTAGTTCGAATAAATTAGCTTCGAAATGAAAATGTGACGGTCTTATGCTAGACGAGAATACTTCTCAAACCTATTATAATTTAAGACGAAACTTTTCTATTATTAATATTATCATTATTATCCTGCTCGACTAACAAAATATATTTTTATATAAACAGGCTTATGAAAATATAGTTTTTATAAAAATCGTGTTTAAAATAAAATTAATTAAGTTAAATAATTTAAAATATAAATAAAATAAGAGAACGGTTAATTAAATCATAAATGCTAAAAATGGGAAATTCGCGGGTGTTACAATCACCCCACCTTTTAAAAAGTTTCATCCTCGAAACTTGAAAGTAGAAATGAAAGGTTATATAAAAATAAAACCGGAATTTTAAAATCGGTAACCAAAGCATTAAAAGGTTACTCTTGTGAGAATTAAAATCCTTTCAACAGTTTCAAATAAAATTTTCCAACAGAACCAGATTCTCATCAGAGGAACGGAAGTGCTCTCGTTGCGCATTCAAGAACATCACATTCCAAATCAAAGATAAGGTTAAAAAGCAAATCAGTTACATAAATCAAAATACTTTCAAAAACATTAATTAAGAGTTTTCAAAAGTATAAGTCTCATTCATGGAACGAAATTGCTCTAGTTGTGCACACAAGAACGCTAACTTTCCAAGTCAAAGACAAATTTAGAACAAAAATCATTCGCCGACAAGCGTAGGACAAGTTATTAGACGCCTTTAATAACGAGTCCTAACATCCATCAACGTTAAAACCAAAAGAAAAAGATAATCCACTCAAATTTTCTTTTGCAAGAGCCAAATGAAAATTAAAAGACTCATTGTTAAACTTCAAAAGAAGTCAAAATCTTGAAATTATAACATTAAACTTTGACAAGTAAATCATAAATAAATCAAAGTCATTTAGAAATTGAGCAAAATTAAAAGTAACTCGGGCATAGCAATCAAAAATCATGATAAAGAAGTCTATACTCAAAGAACAAAATAGAATTAAATCAAATTTTCATCTGCAAACCTTTAAAATAGGTAAAGTTTTGTAAAAGTAACATAAAGTTTTAACAACAAACCAAAAAATGGTAGCTTGAAATGTTAAAAAAAAATTGTACAAATTGAAAAACAACTTAGAGAACATAACTACCAAGTACGATTGAAGAATTCAAACTTAACCAACAAAAGACCTATGGCGAACATCCTAGGGGTAAGAGTCGAAGTCAGGTCAACAAGGATGTCAAAGATAGAGTTTCATAGGTTACGAATTTCAAACTTAAAGGAGGAGCAAGACGAAGCGAGGAAGAGAGGTATGAACGGTAACGCTTTTGGTCAAAGAAAAAGGGAGATTAGACAACAAGGAAACGCCAGGTACTCAAATCTCAAATAAAACCCTCATCCTAACGGTTCCGAAAACATCCTAACAACAAAACTCATAACAACATCACTCACAAGGATTTCCTCAAAACACTTACGTTACTTCATCCTAAGCTATTCTTTGGAACAAGGTACTTCACTATTAGTGTGATTTCACCACTCCAAATCCTCAAACATCCACAAAAAACCTCCACGGGATCAAGGTCAAAGCTATACTCATATCTAACTAGTGTCAACTACGAGTTTCTCAAAATGGTACAACCCTTGATCAAAATCCAAATTCAAAAATTCTTTTGCACATTCTATCATCCCAAAGAGATCTTGTTATACTCTCGAAACCTAAAGCATAGATGGTGACATTTTCCAAGTTATGAGACAACCACCCAAAACATCTAACTTATCTCATTAACATCTATTGATCCCAACTTATAATTGCACATTAAGAACTCTGGTTACTAATCCTCATTACCACAAAGTGGATACCCAAATGAGATTCCAAAACTAGCAACAACTCTCACCCAACCTGGTTCCTATGTAATCATCACAACACTCACAAAAGTATACCGACTATGCTAACCTCGAGTTCAACTCAAACTTCCAAGTATAAACAACAAGGCCAAGTTCCATAATCTTAGTATCATAGGCAACTCACACTTAACACACAGAATTCCACCGATCAATTATACTCACTTTACCAAGGAACTAGGTATAAGAATCACCAAGTATGTCTCACCACACTACCTAAGTCCTTCCAACATCACAGCCTCTAAAAATCAAGGATTATGGGTCAACCATAAACAAACTCCACAAAGCCCAATTATCCAACCAAAATTAACATCTCACAAAAGAAAGAGAACTATCAAAAAGGCGTTAAGGGAGGATAAACAAGGAACAAAGGACAAGTTGGGAGGGTACAAGAGTAGTTTCCAAGGTAAAACAAAAGAGAAGAGAGTTTAGAGGAAGGAATAAGCATCAAGGAGTAAAAGAACAAGGAAAGATATACAAGAACGAGGAATGTCTTCGAGGAAGTAGAAGCATCCTTCAAAAGTTGAACAAATCTTCAATTCCCGGCAATCGGCACCAAGTCTTGATCTCCACATAGGTAAGCTCACGGTCATTGATCCAAGGGCACCACAATCATTAATTGACAATCAACAAACATGTTTGAACCTACCAGAAAGCATACACAAAGAGACTACCACCTTAGGTCCTTAAGTCTACCCATCTCTCATTCATTATTCAAGGTCATGTTCAAATTTAAATTTGGGGTACACGTGTGTGCGTCGGGAGCAACATAGGCTCTGATACCAACTGTGACACCCCGCGATAACGCGGAAAATATAAGTTATAAATTCAAGCGGAAATTAGAAAATTTTTGAAACTTTTAAAATTTAAAGCGCGGGTTCATTAAAATCCAAAACATAAATAAAGAATGCGGAAATAAAGTTTAAATTTTACAAACGTGATAGTCAAGGTGAGGGAAAATATATCCCTCGAATGACAATACAATAAAAGGTAAATCTAAGCAATCCTAATAAACCAACTACTAGGCCAAAGTGCTCGCTAGCTCACACATGTCTTCACCACAAAGATGCACCAACTAATACCTGTCATTCATGTAAACATGAACGCCACAGTCAGTGGGGAGTAACTCAAGGTTCTCAAAGCCACAAAATGTCAAAATGAACACAACAAAGAACTCAATTAGATAAATCATGTAATATACTTACAAAAGATATGATAAATGAAGTGGAATACGATAGATCAATATTAGCATAATGGAGACTCACTATTCATGTGAAGTAATTAATTTATATAAAAGATAAGAATACGGTCATTTATGCAAAAGCACGCATTTGAAGGAATTACAACATAGATATGAGATTAGAATCCAAATCATGTGAAGCAGTTAAGTAAGGGATCAACCAATGCAAATCACAAGAATAGAAATTGTAGCCATTATTTGGGAAACCACTTAGCAAACATTGCACGGGACGTGGCTACTAATGTCACATTCATACTTATGGCTTGCATCTCACCATAAGAACGGATGGGAACATCAATCCCGACGATCATATCGCAACTAAAGGGCTTATAGCTCACCCCTAGTATCCGATAGGACCAAGACAAACAACACAAGGCATAACTCTTGCCTTGAAAGATAAATACCAATATCTAAAACCAAGCAAGACCTTTACTACTCATATATCAAAATATAATTCCCCTGGTAGGACGACAATGGTACTCCCAAGACTCAGTCCTAGTCTAAATCGCCGACTCTCTCGGGGCAAAGACACGATTCCCGATTCGACATGCGGCAGGACATTCCGCATCCAAGACCCGAACCCTAAATCGGAGATCGAGAACCCATAATCGGCAGGACAGTCCGAAAGAGGCGGAAAATATGAGCTAAACCCACAATCGGCAGGACAGTCCGAAAGAGGCGTAAAGATAAGTCCAGCAAAAAGGTATAGCATAAAGGCATTATCACAAAAATACGACTTAGAATAAATCACTTATACTTGAAATATGATGGAAACATGCCAATGAGCAAGTACTATTTCATAAATGGAATATATTAAGTCATTTCATACTTATATACCATGGCCAAACATTTTACTTCAAATTTATAAGTTACTTGAACTTAAAATAGAACAAACTAAGATAAATGAGTCAAGTGACACAGAATACAAGGTAAGACGTAAACAAACCAATGAGAACTCAAATATGAAGTATATGACATCCTTTCATACTTTTCTAACATGAATAAACATTACACTTCATGTTTACATGTTACTTAAACACGATATAAACAAACGATAACAAATGAATGAGTAATATGAAACACAGGGCAAAACGTAAACAAATGGATGAGGACTCATAAGTGAAATATATAGCGTCCTTTTATATCATTCTAACACGAGTGGGCACTTATTCCATATTTATAAGTTAATTAGACCATTCATGCTTGAGATACGGTAAGTAAGTGAAAATGAAAAATTTATAACTCGTATATGAATATAATACGACATTTCTTTATAATTATAATGTAAATAAATAATGAATTCCACATTTACGATTTATGTGAGAAATGTATAAATAAACGATAAATAACAAATTACGTTATATAAAACACGAGGCAAAGCTTATATACTTCAAATACGGATAAAAAATAAACCCGAGTGAAAAACCAAAATGCACGAATACGGGGCAGCCATTTGCCTAGAGACTAATATTCATCGATACAAAAGAACAATTTCATTGAGAGTTTCCATAGCAGAGTATTAGAATATTCTTTCACTATGACAAAAACCTTAGTCCCCAAGCTAGGTGACATTTATAGTTGATTATGCATTTCATCAAAGTATCAAACCTAGACAACCAGTCACTCCCATGGTTTTACAACACAATTAACAGCCTACTCCTCAGTCACTTCCCTACAATAGCCATATATCTTGCTCATTTAGAACACAAAAACTATCCAAAATGCGTCATTCATACATAATTGTGCATTCACCAAACCTCGACGGGACAAGTCACTCCCACAGGTTTACAACGCAAACAACCATGAACGACCTGCAAAAAGTGACTAAAAAACAATCCACTTTCCGACTAAAACAGCCCCGAAATACACAGCAAAACTGTCCCAACAAAACAGTCCTAAAACAGCCTGCTCAACACATTTTAACAGTAACAAAAATATCCCGAAGTACCTGCAAAGCGGACTCAAAAATAGTCCCAAAAACTAAATAAAATCCGTCTCCAAAACAGGGTAGAACACGTCCTAAAATTACTACATACTCGCGCATAAAGCAGACCAAGGTTAAGCCAAACTATGACCGCATTTGAGACGGGAACACACCTCGACTCTTCCACTGAAACAACCACTTACACACACGCAAACTAACTTCCAATCACAGTCCAACATAGCCCAAACAATCACCCAACAAACTACCAAAGCTGGCCTAAAACGGACCCACAGAGCAGGTCACCCAACACCTCTTCACGACTGAAAAGAAAAGGAACACAAGACAACACAGGCGACTAATTTAAGACGGAATCGGCAGCACAGTTGAGACGGAAACGAGCACGAATAAAACTTGAATAATAACCATCTAATTCATCTTAACCATACTCGAAACTGTCATGTAAACGGTCACTGAAGCCGCATAAAACCAGATCATTTCAAACACCATTTGAGACGGAGGTTAACATACAACTGAGAAAGACATAAAGGACCAAACTTTATCAGATAAGAGTATATAAAATAACACAAAAGACGGAAATTTTGACATTTGTCGAGTAACCTATCACCGTTACCTTTTTGCCCTTCAAATCTCCGTGGAAAACGTCAAAAGAGTACGAGCCTCCCTGCGGGTCTTCGGTTTCTTCAACTAGAAGGAGGAAAACGAAATAAAGGAGCTAAAAATCGGAACTTTTATGAGACGGGTCAAAATGAAATCACCACAAAATCATAACTTTCTTACCTTGAAAGGAAGAGGAAGGAAAGGGGAGGAGGATGGTACCAAAATTATCGAATTTGGCTGAGAAATGGGGATGGGATCGGAGTGAGAAGACGGGATGAATAAGAATGGTGATGAAGCTTCTGCTTGTTGTTTGTTGTTGCTGATAAATCAAAAAAGGAAAGGGAAAAAAGAAAGGGGAAAGTCACGGGGGTAGGGACGGGGGTACAACAACAACAATAAAAATAATAATAATAATGATAATAATAATAATATATTTGAAGTTAGAGATAAGGTGAGTGTGAGTATGTGTAGTAGGAATCGGATTAGTTCGAATAAATTAGCTTCGAAATGAAAATGTGACGGTCTTATGCTAGACGAGAATACTTCTCAAACCTATTATAATTTAAGACGAAACTTTTCTATTATTAATATTATCATTATTATCCTGCTCGACTAACAAAATATATTTTTATATAAACAGGCTTATAAAAATATAGTTTTTATAAAATTCGTGTTTAAAATAAAATTAATTAAGTTAAATAATTTAAAATATAAATAAAATAAGAGAACGGTTAATTAAATCATAAATGCTAAAAATGGGAAATTCGCGGGTGTTACAATCACCCCACCTTTTAAAAAGTTTCATCCTCGAAACTTGAAAGTAGAAATGAAAGGTTATATAAAAATAAAACCGGAATTTTAAAATCGGTAACCAAAGCATTAAAAGGTTACTCTTGTGAGAATTAAAATCCTTTCAACAGTTTCAAATAAAATTTTCCAACAGAACCAGATTCTCATCAGAGGAACGGAAGTGCTCTCGTTGCGCATTCAAGAACATCACATTCCAAATCAAAGATAAGGTTAAAAAGCAAATCAGTACATAAATCAAAATACTTTCAAAAACATTAATTAAGAGTTTTCAAAAGTATAAGTCTCATTCATGGAACGAAATTGCTCTAGTTGTGCACACAAGAACGCTAACTTTCCAAGTCAAAGACAAATTTAAAACAAAAATCATTCGCCGACAAGCGTAGGACAAGTTATTAGACGCCTTTAATAACGAGTCCTAACATCCATCAACGTTAAAACCAAAAGAAAAAGATAATCCACTCAAATTTTCTTTTGCAAGAGCCAAATGAAAATTAAAAGACTCATTGTTAAACTTCAAAAGAAGTCAAAATCTTGAAATTATAACATTAAACTTTGACAAGTAAATCATAAATAAATCAAAGTCATTTAGAAATTGAGCAAAATTAAAAGTAACTCGGGCATAGCAATCAAAAATCATGATAAAGAAGTCTATACTCAAAGAACAAAATAGAATTAAAATCAAATTTTCATCTGCAAACCTTTAAAATAGGTAAAGTTTTGTTAAAGTAACATAAAGTTTTAACAACAAACCAAAAAATGGTAGCTTGAAATGTTAAAAAAAAATAGTACAAATTGAAAAACAACTTAGAGAACATAACTACCAAGTACGATTGAAGAATTCAAACTTAACCAACAAAAGACCTATGGCGAACATCCTAGGGGAAGAGTCGAAGTCAGGTCAACAAGGATGTCAAAGATAGAGTTTCATAGGTTACGAATTTCAAACTTAAAGGAGGAGCACGACGAAGCGAGGAAGAGAGGTATGAACGGTAACGCTTTTGGTCAAAGAAAAAGGGAGATTAGACAACAAGGAAACGCCAGGTACTCAAATCTCAAATAAAACCCTCATCCTAACGGTTCCGAAAACTTCCTAATAACAAAACTCATAACAACATCACTCACAAGGATTTCCTCAAAGCACTTACGTTACTTCATCCTAAGCTATTCTTTTGAACAAGGTACTTCACTATAAGTGTGATTTCACCACTCCAAATCCTCAAACATCCACAAAAAACCTCCACGGGATCAAGGTCAAAGCTATACTCATATCTAACTAGTGTCAACTACGAGTTTCTCAAAATGGTACAACCCTTGATCAAAATCCAAATTCAAAAATTCTTTTGCACATTCTATCATCCCAAAGAGATCTTGTTATACTCTCGAAACCTAAAGCATAGATGGTGACATTTTCCAAGTTATGAGACAACCACCCAAAACATCTAACTTATCTCAGCTAACATCTATTGATCCCAACTTATAATTGCACATTAAGAACTCTGGTTACTAATCCTCATTACCACAAAGTGGATACCCAAATGAGATTCCAAAACTAGCAACAACTCTCACCCAACCTGGTTCCTATGTAATCATCACAACACTCACAAAAGTATACCGACTATGCTAACCTCGAGTTCAACTCAAACTTCCAAGTATAAAAAACAAGGCCAAGTTCCATAATCTTAGTATCATAGGCAACTCACACTTAACACACAGAATTCCACCGATCAATTATACTCACTTTACCAAGGAACTAGGTATAAGAATCACCAAGTATGTCTCACCACACTACCTAAGTCCTTCCAACATCACAGCCTCTAAAAATCAAGGATTATGGGTCAACCATAAACAAACTCCACAAAGCCCAATTATCCAACCAAAATTAACATCTCACAAAAGAAAGAGAACTATCAAAAAGGCGTTAAGGGAGGATAAACAAGGAACAAAGGACAAGTTGGGAGGGTACAAGAGTAGTTTCCAAGGTAAAACAAAAGAGAAGAGAGTTTAGAGGAAGAAATAAGCATCAAGGAGTAAAAGAACAAGGAAAGGTATACAAGAACGAGGAATGTCTTCGAGGAAGTAGAAGCATCCTTCAAAAGTTGAACAAATCTTCAATTCCCGGCAATCGGCACCAAGTCTTGATCTCCACATAGGTAAGCTCACGGTCATTGATCCAAGGGCACCACAATCATTAATTGACAATCAACAAACATGTTTGAACCTACCAGAAAGCATACACAAAGAGACTACCACCTTAGGTCCTTATGTCTACCCATCTCTCATTCATTATTCAAGGTCAAGTTCAAATTTAAATTTGGGGTACACGTGTGTGCGTCGGGAGCAACATAGGCTCTGATACCAACTGTGACACCCCGCGATAACGCGGAAAACATAAGTTATAAATTCAAGCGGAAATTAGAAAATTTTTGAAACTTTTAAAATTTAAAGCGCGGGTTCATTAAAATCCAAAACATAAATAAAGAATGCGGAAATAAAGTTTAAATTTTACAAACGTGATAGTCAAGGTGAGGGAAAATATATCCCTCGAATGACAATACAATAAAAGGTAAATCTAAGCAATCCTAATAAACCAACTACTAGGCCAAAGTGCTCGCTAGCTCACACATGTCTTCACCACAAAGATGCACCAACTAATACCTGTCATTCATGTAAACATGAACGCCACGATCGGTGGGGGAGTAACTCAAGGTTCTCCCAGCCACAAAATGTCAAAATGAACACAACAAAGAACTCAATTAGATAAATCATGTGATATACTTACAAAAGATATGATAAATGAAGTGGAATACGATAGATCAATATTAGCATAATGGAGACTCACTATTCATGTGAAGTAATTAATTTATATAAAAGATAAGAATACGGTCATTTATGCAAAAGCACGCATTTGAAGGAATTACAACATAGATATGAGATTAGAATCCAAATCATGTGAAGCAGTTAAGTAAGGGATCAACCAATGCAAATCACAAGAATAGAAATTGTAGCCATTATTTGGGAAACCACTTAGCAAACATTGCACGGGACGTGGCTACTAATGTCACATTCATACTTATGGCTTGCATCTCACCATAAGAACGGATGGGAACATCAATCCCGACGATCATATCGCAACTAAAGGGCTTATAGCTCACCCCTAGTATCCGATAGGACCAAGACAAACAACACAAGGCATAACTCTTGCCTTGAAAGATAAATACCAATATCTAAAACCAAGCAAGACCTTTACTACTCATATATCAAAATATAATTCCCCTGGTAGGACGACAATGGTACTCCCAAGACTCAGTCCTAGTCTAAATCTGGCCAGACTCTCGGGACAGCACAGTTCCCGATTCGACATGCGGCAGGACATTCCGCATCCAAGACCCGAACCCTAAATCGGAGATCGAGAACCCACAATCGGCAGGACAGTCCGAAAGAGGCGGAAAATATGAGCTAACCCCACAATCGGCAGGACAGTCCGAAAGAGGCGTAAAGATAAGTCCAGCAAAAAGGTATAGCATAAAGGCATTATCACAAAAATACGACTTAGAATAAATCACTTATACTTGAAATATGATGGAAACATGCCAATGAGCAAGTACTATTTCATAAATGGAATATATTAAGTCATTTCATACTTATATACCATGGCCAAACATTTTACTTCAAATTTATAAGTTACTTGAACTTAAAATAGAACAAACTAAGATAAATGAGTCAAGTGACACAGAATACAAGGTAAGACGTAAACAAACAAATGAGAACTCAAATATGAAGTATATGACATCCTTTCATACTTTTCTAACATGAATAAACATTACACATCATGTTTACATGTTACTTAAACACGGTATAAACAAACGATAACAAATGAATGAGTAATATGAAACACAGGGCAAAACGTAAACAAATGGATGAGGACTCATAAGTGAAATATATAGCGTCCTTTTATATCATTCTAACACGAGTGGGCACTTATTCCATATTTATAAGTTAATTAGACCATTCATGCTTGAGATACGGTAAATAAGTGAAAATGAATAATTTATAACTCGTATATGAATATAATACGACATTTCTTTATAATTATAATGTAAATAAATAATGAATTCCACATTTACGATTTATGTGAGAAATGTATAAATAAACGATAAATAACAAATTACGTTATATAAAACACGAGGCAAAGCTTATATACTTCAAATACGGATAAAAAATAAACCCGAGTGAAAAACCAAAATGCACGAATAAGGGGCAGCCATTTGCCTAGAGACTAATATTCATCGATACAAAAGAACAATTTCATTGAGAGTTTCCATAGCAGAGGATTAGAATATTCTTTCACTATGACAAAAACCTTAGTCCCCAAGCTAGGTGACATTTATAGTTGATTATGCATTTCATCAAAGTATCAAACCTAGACAACCAGTCACTCCCACTGTTTTACAACACATTTAACAGCCTACTCCTCAGTCACTTCCCTACAATAGCCATATATCTTGCTCATTTAGAACACAAAAAGTATCCAAAATGCGTTATTCATACATAATTGTGCATTCACCAAACCTCGACGGGACAAGTCACTCCCACAGGTTTACAACGCAAACAACCATGAACGACCTGCAAAAAGTGACTCAAAAACAATCCACTTTCCGACTAAAACAGCCCCGAAATACACAGCAAAACTGTCCCAACTAAACAGTCCTAAAACAGCCTGCTCAACACATTTTAACAGTAACAAAAATATCCCGAAGTACCTACAAAGCAGACTCAAAAACTGTCCCAAAAACTAAATAAAATCCGTCTCCAAAACAGGGTAGAACACGTCCTAAAATGACTACATACTCGCGCATAAAGCAGACCAAGGTTAAGCCAAACTATGACCACATTTGAGACGGGAACACGCTTCGACTCTTCCACTGAAACAACCACTTACACACACCCAAACTAACTTCCAATCACAGTCCAACATAGCCCAAACAATCACCCAACAAACTACCAAAGCTGGCCTAAAACGGACCCACAGAGCAGGTCACCCAACACCTCTTCACGACCGAAAAAAAAAAAAGGAACACAAGACAACACAGGCGACTAATTTAAGACGGAATAGGCAGCACAGTTGAGACGGAAACGAGCACGAATAAAACTTGAATAATAACCATCTAATTCATCTTAACCATACTCGAAACTGTCATGTAAACGGTCACTGAAGCCGCATAAAACCAGCTCATTTCAAACACCATTTGAGACGGAGGTTAACATACAACTGAGAAAGACATAAAGGACCAAACTTTATCAGATAAGAGTATATAAAATAACACAAAAGACGGAAATTTTGACATTTGTCGAGTAACCTATCACCGTTACCTTTTTGCCCTTCAAATCTCCGTGGAAAACGTCAAAAGAGTACGAGCCTCCCTGCGGGTCTTCAGTTTCTTCAACTAGAAGGAGGAAAACGAAATAAAGGAGCTAAAAATCGGAACTTTTATGAGACGGGTCAAAATGAAATCACCACAAAATCATAACTTTCTTACCTTGAAAGGAAGAGGAAGGAAAGGGGAGGAGGATGGTACCAAAATTATCGAATTTGGCTGAGAAATGGGGATGGGATCGGAGTAAGAAGACGGGATGAATAAGAATGGTGATGAAGCTTCTGCTTGTTGTTTGTTGTTGCTGATAAATCCAAAAAGGAAAGGGAAAAAATAAAGGGGAAAGTCACGGGGGTAGGGACGGGGGTACAACAACAACAATAAAAATAATAATAATAATGATAATAATAATAATAATAATAATAATATATTTTAAGTTAGAGGTAAGGTGAGTGTGAGTATGTGTAGTAGGAATCGGATTAGTTCGAATAAATTAGCTTCGAAATGAAAATGTGACGGTCTTATGCTAGATGGGAATACTTCTCAAACCTATTATAATTTAAGACGAAACTTTTCTATTATTAATATTATCATTATTATCCTGCTCGACTAACAAAATATATTTTTATATAAACAGGCTTATAAAAATCGTTTTTAAAATAAAATTAATTAAGTGAAATAATTTAAAATATAAATAAAATAAGAGAACGGTTAATTAAATCATAAATGCTAAAAATGGGAAATTCGCGGGTGTTACAATCATTATCAACCTCCTCACTTGAGGCATCATCAACCTCCATGGTGGAGTCATTTCATCTCTCACTTTCACTTTCTTGTTCATCCTTACTTTCCTCTTCTTCTTGAACTTCTTCATCTTCACTTTCTTGCTCGTCACTCTCATCAACAACCATCTCCTCTTCACCCGGTCTACCACCTCTAGAAGTGCTAGGAAATAATACCTCGTTATCCGCCTAATTAGGCAAAGGACAAGATGGATCGAGAAGTCCTTGCCTAGCAAGATGTAGGAGGGGCGGATATTGTGCTTTGTAAGCATCAACTCTATCATTATAAGCTTGTTTATGCATTTCCCTCATCAATAGAGTCAATAATCGTTTCCCGCCTTGGCATTTTCGGGGTTGAACTAGTGGTAGACAAATGGATAAGGTTGGGTGATAATGGAGGAGGAGGGCTCGGCAACTTCTTCCCCTTGGTGTTGAATGATGTATTCGGCTTCTTCGGAGAGTGGGAGAAGGTAATTTGGTCTATGAACATTCAAGCGGCAAATCTTGCTAGGCAATGTGATGGATTTAGCATCATTTGTCAACCACCCAAATTTGTTATCAAGAGTATCATTCTTGACGTATTTGAACTTTAGAATCATGGTGGGCAAATCGATGAAATGGCCTCCTTTTACGGGTGTATAAGTGTTATTCTTATTGAAATCTCGGTTAAAGTGCTTAGCCAAAAAAAGTAACTAATCGTCCATTGGCAATAAAGGCCGTGCCTTCTTTGCCACAATCAACATTGAGCCATATTTCAATCAAAAGTCGTAAAGCATTGTATGGCTTGGTGAACTCTCTCCCAATGTTCAAAGTCGACTCAAGAAGAACAAAATCAAGTTCGGTAAGATGATTTGTGCCTTTCCTAGCTATCAAAGTATTCCCAACAACCTTATGCCATACTCTTATGTCCGGATGATGGACTAAGAGAGCACGAGAATCATGATAAGCTGTGAATTTCTTTCTGGAAATGGCCTTCCATAGAGGAGTGGGGTCATACTTAGTAGGCTTCTTTGTAAAGGTCGGGTTATCACTAAGACCAAATATCTTACCAATTTCGTCATAAGATAAGCATCTATCAACATTTTCAAGACAAAACTCAATAATGGTTCGGGTCTCCACTTTTGTGACTTTCAAAGAGCTCAGAAACTCTAAGGTGAGGGAGGAGTAGGTCAATTCTTACATTTCAAACAATTTACTCAATCCCATAGACTCGAAAAAGGTCTTTGTTTGCTCAAGAACACCCAATTTTGACAATGTATCTTGACAAATGAACTTGGTAGGCATGATGGTTTTCTTAGCAAAGAGAATAAATTTCTTCCTATGGGAATCGGAAGTGAAAATTACCCCGGATAATCGGCTAATTGTTCAATGACCGGAGTAGTAGAAGTAGTAGTTTCCATATGAGGATTTTGTTCTTGAATCTCCAACCTTGCATTATGGACTACCAATGCCTTTGATGCTTATTTGTCTTGAAGAGCTTGTTGCCTCTTAGAAAGGTTCTTCTTTTGGGGTGCCTTGTTTCCACATTTTGTTCTTGCGATACTCCTTTGCTTAGTAACACCAATGAAAGCTTGAAATCTTCAATTTCTAGTAATGCCCAAATCGATTTAGGATAGATGAATGCTGCCTTGTATCCCAAAAATCGACTCAAAACTTGAAGATTTTGGTGTTTTATTCACTTGTTGTTGCTAAAGGAGTGATTAATATTTGTTTTGAGGAAGTTTGGATTTGATTTGGTTGAGAAATTTGATTTTTGTTGATGGAGAGGATGAGGGTTTTGGGGTTTTGGGTAGTGTTTGTGTTTCAAATAATAAAAATGAATTGGGAAGGAGGGGTTTAAAGGCCCGTTGAATTTTTAAAAGCAGAGGGAGACGAGCGGCCTGCCCTCGGGACGTTCGGATTCTTCAGTTTTTGGGTCCAGGAAAAACGCCTGGGGACGAGTGTCTCGAAGGTAAGATGAGCGGATTCTTAAGCTGGGACGAGCGTCCTATGCTGGAGATGCTCAGATTCCTTTCTAAGGAAAAATACAAAAAATGGCAGTGTAAAGACGAGCGTCTTTTCCTCTGGGACGACCGTCCTGGCTGAGACGAGCAGACTCCTTGCGGGGACGCTCAGATTCTCAGTCAAACCCAAAAATTAATTTTGCAGCTTTACAAGACGAGCGTCTTATGCACTGGACGCTTGGGTTCATTTCAAGACGAGCGGATTCACCTTGGGACGCTCGGATTCTGCCACTTCCACACGGATTCAGGTCCATCCGTGGGTGCTTCGTAACCCGTGTCATTTCATTCTTCAATTCTTGTGGTCTTCATTGTGAGGGCACTACAAACGCTTGGATAGCCTAGGCAATTGCTATCCCCACACTAAGTTAAAACACTACACATCAATAAACTCATAAGTCCCTCCCTCAGTTCTCTCAAAATGATGAAAATCTTGATCAAGGCATAGAAATGCAAATCCAAAAATGACAAAAAATGCAATACGATAATTAAAATGCAAGTTAGGGAGTTAGAATATTTACAAATGGTGGTTTAGGGAGGACTCCACCAAACTCTCATCTAATAATGAGATGTCAAGGGGGCATGTTCAAGGTGTTGTTGATGTTACTCAACACCTTGAAGAAGTAGTTGAAAGCTTGTTCGTTGTCATGATCAAGATCTTCAATAGACCTTTGCATTTGTTGTTCTCCATGATGGTCTTGGGCCATAGCATTACCGATATAGGGATTGAATATCCCTTCAAACTGATCATCCCAAAGACCGCATACTTCATCCACTTGATCACTAAAAATGTCTTGAGTTGATTAAGACAACTCTCCTTCTTTCTTTTCTTGGCCAATGAGGCCTTCTTCTTTACTTGTCATGGGTGAGCTTTTCAAGCTCTCATTGTTGCAATTTCCTTGCTCTTTTGATGGAGCATCATCTACTTTCTTCTTCCATTGAAATGCCAACTTCTTCCTATCATCTTTCCTGCTATAGTGATCAACCATAAAACATGGCTCATGCAATCGGGGAGCTCTCATAGTCTTGTCAAGATTGAAAGTGATGGTTTCATCTCCCACTTCAAGGGTGAGCTCTCCATGTTTTACATCGATCACCGCTCCCGCGGTGTGTAATAAAGGTCTTCCTAAAATAATAGGAATATTGGAGTCTTCTTCCATGTCAACAATAACAAAATCCACCGGGATAAAGAATTTGCCAATTCTTACGGGAATATCTTCCCACACCCTAAAGGTGTCTTTGTTGATCTATCCGCCATTTGAAGTGTGATGTTGGTGCATTTGAGCTCTCCCATTCCTAGCCTCTTGCTTACCAAATATGGCATGACACTAACACTTGCTCCAAGGTCACATAAAGCTTTGTTGATTATAGTGTCACCAATAGTGCATGGAATGGAGAAACTTCCCGGATCCTTGAGCTTTGGAGGTGAACTTCCTTGAAGAATGGCACTACTTACTTTAGTGAAAGCAATAGTATCAAGCTTCCGGATTGATTTCTTCTTCGTAAGAATATCATTCATATACTTTGCATAGGCCGGAACATGATTGATCACTTCCGTGAATGGAATCGAGACTTCTAAATTCTTCACAATCTCCATGAATTTTCAAGTTGGTCATCAAACTTAGGCTTAGCTTGACAACTCGGGAATGGAAGTCTAATCACAATAGGCTCCTTTTCTTTGGCCTTCTCTTCATCCTTCTTTAAAACTTCTTGAATGGTGGGTTCTTCTTCTTTAGAGTTTTCAACAACTCTTTCCTTATCAATAGCATTCACAATATCTTCATCAACGGGCCTCTTCGGCTCTTCATACCTTGTACCACTCCTCAAATGGATGGAACTCACCGATTCTTGTCTTGGGGGATTACCTTGAGGTGGTAATTGCCCCTTTTGTCTTTGTGAACTTGAAGATTCTAATTGAGACATTTGGGTCTCCAACATCTTTGTGTGAGCTAGTATGTTGTTAATGGTGATGTCTTTTGCTTGGCTATCCTTTTGCATTTGAGTGAAAAACTCTTGTTGGTTCTTTTGCATTTGGAGGACCGCTTTTTGAACATCAAAACCTTGGTCATTTGATTGAGTGTATAGAGTTTGATTTTGGTAACCTTTGTTTTGGTTGTAAAAGGGTCTTTGATTTTGGTTTCTCATTGGAGGTGGGGTGTATGTTGGTTGAGGGTTTTGAACATTTTGACTTTTGTATGAGAGATTTGGATGGAATTTGGTGTTTTCATTGTAATAGTTGGAATAAGGGGTACTACTCTTGTATGCTTGAAAAGCATTCAATTGCTCACTTGTTCCCATACAGTCACTTTGGTCATGTCCCAAAGTTCCACAATTCTCACATATTCCACTTGGAATTGATGAAGATGCCACCATGGCATTAAGATGTTGCTTAGGTGGTTTGGAGGCTTCTTCAAGTTTAGCCATAGCCTTCTCAAACTTTAAATTAATGGTATCAATATGAGCACTAAGCTGAGAACCCAATTGAGTAATAGAGTCCACTTCATCCTTTCCTCCTCTAGTAGCCTTCCGAGATCTATTATATTGTGAGTTATGGACCGCCATTTCCTCAATCTTGTTCTATGTTTGATTATCGTCAACTTCGGTGAACATACAATTTGATCCTATGTTAAGAATGTTTCGAGAGTCTTCATAAAGACCATTCCTAAATTGTTGTACCAAGAACCACTCGCTAAGTCCATGATGAGAACATGAGCGACAAGTTCCTTTGAATCGCTCCCAAGCTTCATACAAAGATTCTTCGTCCCTTTGTTTAAACCCCGTGATTTGGGCTCTTAGCATGTTAGTCTTTTTCGGAGGATAGAACTTTTTGTAGAAAGCAAGTGCCAATTTTCCAAGAGTCAATACCAAGAGTAGCCTTATCAAGGCTCTTTAGCCATTGTTTCGTGGTACCAATCAAAGAAAAAGGAAATAAGACCCATCGAATTTGGTCTTGAGTCACTCCGGTTTGTGAAATCGCATCAAAATAGTCACAAAAAGTCTCCATGTGAAAATGAGGGTCTTCACTAGGCATCCCCCCAAATTGGCTTCTTTCGACTAATTGGATAAATGCGGATTTAGCAATGAAATTTCCGGTCAAATGTTGTGGTATGGGAGTACCATTTGGTAGGTTCTCCTCGGTTGGTACGGAATGTGATGAAAATTTATGCATTGTGGATTGATTTTGTGGTGGGTTATGTGTTGGGTTCTCCTCTAATTCTCTTGAAAAAGGGTTGATGAAGTCAATAGTATTTGGATGAATGTCTACAACCTCACCAATACCTCTCAAAGTATTTCTAGCAAGTCTTCTATTGGTTGTCAAAGTTCTTTCAATTTCTTGATCAATGGGTAACAAGTTACCTTGTGATCTTCTAGACATGCAAAATATCAAACAACTCGAAAATAATTAGAACAAACCTTGAGGAGTTTTAATTCCCCAAGGCAAAGAAAGACACAACTAATAACAATCAAAGAAAATCAAATCAAGTTAACACCGTCCCCGGCAACGACGCCATTTTTGGTCGGACTATCGTTTTCGGTTACTTGTCGTTAGGAGCACCTAGACCAAAACAATATTTATAACTTCACAAACTACTCTACTATTAGTAAAGAGGTAAGTAAAGGTCGGATCCCAAGGGACGAGTATTGATGTAGGATTTTCGATTGCAAGTAGTGGTGTCCAAGGGTGTCACAATTTGGGTTGAGATAAGAAGATCACTAAACTAAATAACAATGTATATAAACAAGCAAGATGATTAAAATGAGATGTAAACAATTGATTAAAAGCACTAGGGTGTCATGGGTTCATAGGGGATTCATGGAAATTGATCATACAAACATATTCTCAAATTATAAGCAAGCAATTATTGTTGTGATAGGATCGAGTTGGTTTATATCTTACAATTCTAGGAAGGTTTGGGTCCCGGAACCGAATCGATTAGATTGTACAATACCTACAAGTCAACTTAATCCTCCCTACTCAACTATATATATGGTCGAGACTCGAGTTGGTTTATGTTTTACAAGTCTCATTGAAAAGGTAAGTGATGGGTAAAAAATGCAAGGATTCATAGGCTCGCATTTCATCAAACATAACATGTGCATAAGTTGAGATCACAACAAGCAAGCAAATAAATTATGTGAACAAAGCACGAATCATCTCCCATGTTGGTTTCCCCTAATTCCCCATTAACCCTAGCTAAGAGACTACTCACTCATTATCAAGTTTAACATGCTAACAAGGTTGTCAATCATATTAACAAAGCAAAACATGATGAATGAATGGAAATGATTAACAATAATTAAAACAAGGGTTAAGAGAATTATACCTAATGATGATTCCAAAATAATAAGCAAAGAATAATAGAAGTACTTGATGAATGATTGGAAGGTTGTCAATCCTCCAAATAAACCCCAAATAATCTTCAATTACCCAAAATAAATGATGAACAATAGAGAAATTAAGGAAATGAGATTTGTATTAATGCTTAATTAAAAGTTGATTACAAGATTAAAATGAGATTAAGATTGCATAAGAAGAACATGATAATCTAATTAGTACAATGGGGTATTTATACTAAGGATTAGGTACATAAATTAGGGTTACTAAGGGCTTAAATGACGATTAAGACCCTTAAGAAAAGTTGAGGAAGTGCTCCTCTCGAAGGAGATGCTCATCGCCGCTTCGCTAGTCTTCAAGGAATATGCGCATCCCGATTGGACTGAGGAGGAGACGGCTTGCACTGGGAAGGAATCCGAGTGGCTTGAGGCATGAGACGCTCGGATTGTAGAGGGCTAGGACGAGCGGACTGGCTACGGGACGCTCGGATTGTAGCCAGCCAGGACGCTCATCCCGTGGCCAAGACGCCCGGATAGTAGCTCAGCGAGGCTTCTTCTTCTTTTCTTCTTTTATTCTTCCAACAATCCTCAAGGATCTTGTTGGAGATGCAAGGATCTTCTCATCATTGCCCATCTACTACATTATTTTTATAGGCCTTCTAGTCTTGTCTTCACTTTGATGCTTGGTCATTGAATTTGATCAATTTAGCTCCATTTTGCCATGAAAATGCAAGGTTTGCACTCCTCTCCTACCAAGGAAACAAAACCTCAAAGAATATGCAAAACGAAAGACTAAAGATAGTAAATGACCCAATTATGCACTAAAAAGCATAAGAATAAGGCTAATTCGGGGACTAAATATGCTCAAATATTGGTCATATCATGAGTTTTATTCAATTAATCAAATTTTATTTATTTATTAAAGGGTGAAATTAGGATTTGTTAAATTTTTATCCTACATATACATCTCAAAAGTGTTTCTGATAAGGTTAAAGTCGTGTCAGCTAAATCAAAATAATCCTATAATAGTACTTTCGAATAGCTAGTGGCAAGACAAGTATCGACTCCACATGGAGGCGGTAAAGTAAAAATTTCTTGGAGAGTTGTTTGTTGATTTCTAAGAACTAATTGTGATATAATAAAGGATGTAAACAATAATACTAAAAGGTATAGGGAGCGGGTTGACTATAGGTCAATTATCCGAGTGTGTAATTTAATCAATTATAAGGCAAATTGAATTACCTAAGGTCACAAGATCAGTCGATTCAAGTATGCCCTTTAGATTTAGATTAACATGCAATCACTATAATTAAACAATACCTATCTGATTATGACAGCCTGCATTAATCCTAACCCGGTTGGAGAACGTCTTAATTCGCTTGACTAATTATCAATTCAGGCCTAAATCAATTAATTAGAAGAAGAACAATAATCAAACGGTAATTCATGCGATATTACTAAAAATTAAGTAATTAACCCTCTTTTAATAAACCTAGATCCCCTTTACCCTAGATAAAGTAATTAGCTACTCATGTTAATGGAATTAACAACAACAACATAATTAAATGACATAATTAAGAGCATATGAGATGAACAATTATGCAATTGAATAACTATAACTAGAATGATTACTAATTGAAGAATGATTAACAAAGTACCGTAGTAATTATGAAGAACAAACTTTTAGATCCGAAATAATGAAATAAAGTGTTTTAGGAGGTTTAATGATAATAAAAGCGTAGCCTAATAACATAACACGAGTCTTATATTTATATTACAAGATAACGTGTTTTAGATAATATCCGAAAAACCTTCAGCAAACTGTATACTCGATCGAGTACAAGCTGACTTCATCGAGTATCCACATTCTTCAGCTCTTTCTCGTGTGGATTTCTTCATTTCTCTTCTTTGATTCTTCTAGATTTCAGTGCCTTAGCTTCCTCCGTGTATCACGTCATGCCAATGCCGCGGTGCTCCATTTCATCTTTTACTCCATAAATGCACTATTTCTGCATTAAACACCAAATAGCGACAGCATCGACATTTTAATATAATTGGCATATAAATAACGTAATTAGCACGAAAATCGTATCAAAAATAACTTAAAGGGAGTCATAAAAGTATATATAAATATGATTCATCAAACTCTCCCAAACCAACTCTTTGCTTGTCCCTAAGCAAAGCAATTGCACAATACAAAATGCAATCATACAAATGGTGAATAAATAACTCAGAGCTAATGTTAATGCACATACAAATCCCAAGCTATCCATATCTATAACAAAGTAGTGACCAAAATTATACCAATAAAATAAATTCAAAGGCACGAGTAATAGAAAAACACAGCTCATCTCAAGATATAACATGATACCGTAATTCAGCCAAATATCTTTCAATATTGCAAGATAAATTAGTCGGATTCTTGCGAATTCACTCATGCACTCATAAAAGGTGAGTTATATGTAATATAGAAATAATTAAGACACTCTCTCAAAAATTTCTCCAACTAATATGCATTCACAATAAAGACAAAAGTACATGTATCAAGGACAATAAATGTGGCTAATTGGTGAAGGTATAGAAATGGATTGTGCCAAGGCATGTATGGATATGTGAGGCTAAGACGGTAGTCGCAGCTACACTAGTTAACCAAAATAAATTCTATAACATTAAGCACAAATCGACCCAACTAGAGAAATTATCTTAACTTTGACAACATATGAGAGACGAAATAACTACTCTCCAACAATGCATTAGACTCTAGTATCATCTCTTTGTTCCCTTAACAACCAAAGGAAGCAACTTATTAATTTTTTTTTCTCTTTCTTTTCTTTTGCACGGTTTTTTCTTTTTTCTTTTTTTTTTTTCCTTTTTCTTTTTCATCTTTTTTTTGTTCGCCTCATATTTTCCTTATTTTTCCAACATAAGGGATATAACATAGCTGCTAATGAAATTTCTACTACACCCACTTGAAAATCATTAGTCCCAACCCAACCATACTAGTAAAATAAACATGATAAACAAGCAACTGCGACTATTGTAACACTCCCATACACCAAGGTGCCTTACCAAGTCACATAGAGATGCTACCAACTTGGTTACCCGAGGCATAGTAATCAAAAGTGACCATCAAGAAACGTAGTTTAAATAATTAATTTTAAAAGTGCGTACATCAAAACCGACTGAAATGTAAAATAAAAAGACTCAAAACCAAAATCCAACTAAAGTAACGAGTGTTATGACAAAACAGTGGAAGACTACGACTCTAACACGTGGTGACTCCATCCTCAGCTAGATCCCACGCGTATCGAAGATATGCCTGCTAAACAACTGCTCACCATCTCCGAAAAGATCACCACAATTTTCAAAACATTTAATGGGGTCAGTTACTACATAAACAATATAAGACAATACAACGGACTGTTACACAATCACAATCCTCCAACTCGATCACATCACCAAACATCTGACTACACACTAAAGTGTGTAGCCCTGCCAGAATATCGATCGCAACAGATATTCCACACCACCAGTGGGGGACTGTAGCCTTTCCCACCTAAGCCCCGCTCATCTCCATCGAGCGAATAACCCATGTCCATTAATGTGCACATCCCCCTTATGACGGGAACCACAAGGGGCGAATCAAGGGCGTGAAGCTACTCCCGCAAGTGACTCTACTCAGCCGAGGGCGCACCTCGCGCACCACAGACAAACAATAACCAACCACAATACCAATGTAAACAATGCCAATACGAATAATGATACAACAACGTGCCAATCAATCAAACAACCATCTTATAATATTTACACAATAACTGAGTAGGGAAACCCTACCTGAGATGAAATAACCAATAATCAACTACAAGCAGCGGATCAAAAACCTTCTTCTACGAAATCACCTCCTATAATCAATTAATCACATAATTACAATCTATAACATCAACAATCCCAATAACCCCCAAGTCACCCAATTAGGGTTTTAAAAAACATTAACCAAATGGCATAAAAATAGTACAAAGATCTTACCCACAATACGATTATCACAAAGGTATCATGAACTCCGAAATCCAACAACCCTAGCCCCTTGATTTGATAGCAATGAGTGAAGAGAATAACGTCGCTTTGTTTTTCTTATGTAAAAAGGTTTAGAAGTAAGGTAAAAATAAAAAGGAATTGACGAAAACTCTTTATATACTCTTCACTATTAAACCCGGCCGAAAACTTGTAAAACTCGACATACTCGATCGAGTAACTAAGGTACTCGATCAAGTACCGCCTACTCGATCGAGTTGAGTACCCATCAGGCCGAACGTACTCCAGAATGCAAAACTAAGTTACTCGACAAAGTAAGTCATACTCGATAGAGTACCCAACAGCTCATAAATCTGAGGTATTACACTCTTCTCTCCTTAAAAATAAACTTTGTTCCCGAAGTTCAAACCCATACTGAAAAACAAACTTACTAACTCAACTATAATGCAACGACACAACAAAAACTCAAAAACAAAATTTAAACACAACTTACTATAACTCAAAACAACACTAAACCTTATCAAAACTGACCAAAAACCTTACCAAAACCTTATGCTATCATCTCCTCCCCCCCCCCTAAAAGAAACATGGTTACGTTCCTGTAACCACACATACCTGATAAAAAAGAGATGAGTAGCGTTCCTTCATAGCTTTCTCCGCCTCCCAAGTTGCTTCGTCAACGTTGTGAGTGGACCATAAAACCTTTAGCAACACTGTCTCCCTAGTTATAGTCTTGCGATCTAGGATCTTTTTTTGCCCCTCAAGGTAAGGCAAAGATTCATCCAACTTAATGTGCTCAACCTCTAGCACATGAGAAGGGTCACTCACATAATTCCATAGTTGAGACATATGAAACACATTATGTACACGATCCAAAGATGGTGGCAAGGCTAACCTATAATAAGAAACCTCTCCCACACGATCCAAAATCTGATAAGGACCAATAAACTTTTGGCTTAGCTTCCCTTTCTTACCAAATCGAATTACCCCACGCATAGGTGACACTTTCAAAAGAACCTTGTCCCTAACTTGGAACTCGATGTCTCGACGATGTAAGTCTTCATAACGCTTTTGTTGATCCTGTGCTGCTTTCATCTGTCACCGAATCAACTTCACATGTTCAACCATATCTCGTACCATCTGTGGACTTAAATCCACTACCTCTGCGCTATCATCCCAACAAATCGGACTCCTGCATCTCCTCCTATACAAAGCCTCAAACGGAGCCATCCCAATATTCGTATGATAGCTGTTGTTGTTATAAAACTCTATCAGATCCAACCTATCTTCCCAGCTATCACCAAACTCCATCACACAAGCCCTTAACATGTCTTCTAAGGTCTTGATTGTTCTCTCTGTCTACCCATCTGTCGCAGGATAAAATGCAGTACTCATATTCAAGGTAGTCCCCATTAATTCCTGCAACTCTTGCCAAAACCGGGAAATGAATCTCGCATCTTGATCTGACACAATGTCCTTTCACACTCCATGTAACCTCACTGCATTCTTCTTGTAGCCATTTGCCAACTACACCTTACTCAACATATCTTTCATGGGAATAAAATGAGATGACTTAGTCAAACGATCAACGATCACCAATATCATGTTATTACCTTGCTGACTCCTCGGTAATCCCATAATGAAATCCATAGAGAGAGATTCCCATTTCCACTTAGGTACCTCAAGAGACTGAATCTTACCTTACGGTCTTCGCTGTTTCCCTTTGAGTCTCTGGCAAGTCAAGCATCTAGCCACAAACTTAACTGTGTCCCTTTTCATCCCAGGCCACCAAAACGTGTTCTTAAGATCCCTGTAAAGCTTGTCATCACCTGGATGCACTGAATATGGTGTGCAATGAACCTCTGTCATGATTATATTTTTCAACTCCTCATCCTTAGGTACACACCATCTCCCATTCAAACCGAACACTCCCACCAGAATGAATAGGGAACGGAGACACTGTCACCTTCTCTACTCTAACTCTCCACTCCTGAATCTTAGGATCAAGAGCCTGTTTCTTGCGAATATCATCATAAAGATCCGATTGAACTGTCAAATCTCCCCTAGCATCCCCCTTATGGATCACATGTATCCCCATCTTGGTCACTTCATCTTTCAACCTCATCAGTGACATAGCTGTGCACAGGGAATGCACACTCTTTTTTCTCAACGCATCGGCCACCACATTAGCCATCCTTTCATAGTATATAGTATCTATGTCATAGTCTTCTATGAGCTCAGTCCACCTCCTTTGTCTCATGTTCAACTCCTTTTGAGTAAAGATGTACTTTAAACTCTTGTGATCAGAAAACACCTTAAAGGTCGCCCCATTTAGATAGTGTCTCCAAATCTTAAGAGCAAACACAACTGCACCCGACTCTAGATCATGCGTCGGATAGTTCTCCTCATAAGACTCAATTGCCTATAAGCATAGGCAATTACCTTCCCGTTCTGCATCAACACACAACCCAACCCGTTCTTTGAAGCATCTGTATACACCTCGAAATTCTCACTCTCTTCAGGTAAAGCTAAGACTCGAGCTGTGGTCAAACACTCCTTTAATGTTTGGAACGCCGGCTCACAACTTTCATCCTAATGAAACCTATTTTCTTTCCTCATCAAAGCTGTTATAGGTCTGGCAATCTTTGAAAAGTCTTTCACGAACCGTCGATAGTACCCTGCCAAACCCAAGAAACTCCTGATCTTGGCCACATTCTTTGGTGCGTCCCAGTTAGACACCGCCTCAATCTTGCAAGGATTCACAGCTACACCCTCCTTAGAGATCACATGGGTCAGAAAGGCCACTTTCTCTAACCAAAATCACACTTAGACAACTTTGTATACAAATGGTTGTCACGTAGAGTTTGCAACACCAATCGTAAGTGCTCCTCGTACTCCTCCTTAGTCTTGGAATTAGACTAAGATATCATCTATAAACACCACCACAAACTGATCCAAGTACTAGCTGAAAACCACGTTCATCAGATCTATAAACACTGCTGGTGCATTAGTCAACCCAAACGGCATCACCACATACTCATAGTGACCATACCGCGATCGAAAAGTAGTCTTTGGTATGTCTTCATCCCGAATCCTCACCTGATGGTACTCCGACCTTAGATCAATCTTCGAAAAGACACCTGCTCTACTCAATTGGTCAAAAAGATCATCTATCCATGGTAAAGGATACCTATTTTTCACTGTAACATGGTTCAACTCTCTGTTATCGATACACAGCCCCAAACTCCCATCTTTCTTCTTCATGAACAATACTTGTGCACCCCACGACGATACACTAGGTCTAATGTATCCCTTGTCCGCCAACTCATTCAACCGTTTCTTTAGCTCCTCCAACTCCTTAGGACCCATACGGTACGAGGCCTTAGAGATCGGTCCCGTCCCTGGTTTCAACTCCACACTGAAATCGATCTCCCTCTTCGGTGGTAAACCTGGTATCTCATCTGGAAAAACATCTGGAAACTCTCCAACCACTGGTATCTCAGCTGCTGTCGGTTCTACCATACTAGTATCTTTCACATGGCATAGGATCAAAAGACACCCCTTCCTCAAGTAAGACTTCAAGTCACCGCTGCAATCACTTTGACTTTGGGTTTGATAACAAACACACGATAAGATATACTAGCCCCCTTAGGACCTCTCAAAAAAACTTTCGTTTGGTGACAGTTTATTCTAGCCTTATACTTACCCAACCAGTCCATCCCGACTATCATCTCAAAACCATCCATAAGAAACTCCAACAAGTTAATTGGAAGATCAACTTGCCCAATAACCATGGACACCCCTCTATACAATTTCCCACAAAACACTGAAATCCCCAGATGGTATAAAAACATCATATTTTACAGACTCAAACTCTCTCAAACCCATAGAATTAGCGTGACTTGACGATACAAACGGGTGTGACGGCCCCGAATCAAACAAAACAAAGGTAGAAATGTTGTTAACAAGGAAAGTACCGGTGATCACGTGAGCATCATCGTCAGTAGCTTGCTTGTCCATCATAAACAGTTTGCCACTGCTCTTTTGTCCACCCGCTTGCACTGTACTAGCTGATGTAGAAGGCTTGGCAGCTGACACCTGATTGGTATTAGACGCCGGTTTCTGATAAGAATTACCGCCATTGCGGTTGAAACCACCATTGTTGCTACTCTGCCCTCCTTGGTTGTTCCACGACCCAGCTGGCCAGTTGTGAAGAGTTTATTGATCCAAAATACTCAAGAGGGGGGGGGGGGGAATTGAGCATTTAAAACTTTTGAAAGCTTTTTCGATTATGTGTATGTAATTGATTATTTAAAGTTTATTGATTAAACTTTAACTAATCAACTAGTGAATGTAAACGAAATAAACAAACTAACGAAAGAACGAGGAGACACACGGTTTTTGAAGTGGTTCAGTTTCACAAGCAGAAACCTACGTCCACTATTCTCGATTAATAAATTTAATACCTTTCTACGGATTACAAATTTACTAACCCAACTCGTACAACTAACTATAGCTGTAACTCAATGAGTATCGTTAAATACTCGAGTGACTAACTTACGCTAATAAGAAAGCACTAATAATTCTAACAAAGGTTCACGTTAATGAACAAGTAAGAAATCAACTAAGCACTATTATCTTATAATGTTAACAATAAAAACGAGTATACGAGTTTAAAACACACGACCTTTCAAAAATAACAAATCGGTCTTTCTGCTTGAAAACACACGGTTTGCTTTTTAAAAATAAAATCAATTTTTTATGCTTAAGGTCTCTACTTTAAATGTTGTAAAGAGAAAAGTATTTATAGGAAAGAAAGAGCAAGGCAATTCGGTTTAGAGAAACCCTAATTGGCCGAATAAAAGAGATATGTTAAAAAATCATATCTTCTATTATCTCTTTCCTAAAAGCCTTAAAAGATAATAAAGAATATTCCAAAAGATAGAATATAATCCATTCAAATATTATCTTTACTATAAATTCTAAGATATGATAAGATTTCCTAAAACAAGAATATCTTTTATCATAAACAAATATATTAAGTAAGATATATAAGATATGTAAAGATATTATTATAGAATAAAATCTTTATCAAATGTACCCTAGGTAACACGAGATGTCACGGCTCATAAGCCTCGTGACTCGTGCAAACCCTAGGTCATTATATAGGTTAGAATTTAGGTTTTAGGAGATGCTTTGTTAAAACCCTAATTAGTAGCATAGTCCAACTCATAAGTTGACCTATCAAGACCACTAATCAACGTTCAACATAAAACCAAACTCCGCACAAAACCGGGCTTAATTAAATAAATACTTTTATCAAAACATTTAAAATAAATGTTAAACAATTTTCAAAACAATTTTTGAAACATTATAAGTCATGTATAATAAACTCAGCATCTCAATGTTATAGTAGGAGAGCTATAACATTGAGCTCTTTTACTAGTAATGTTATAGCTGCAAAGCTATAACTTTACCAATTCAAGAAACTCATTCTTGATTATCATTACGAGACAATCACCTATGCTATTCTAATCTTCAAGGAGATCTTCTAGTATAGGCTACATCATCATCCAAGCTTGATTAATCTTTAGACGGACTTCGTCTTCATATAAATCTTGAGTGAATCTTTATATCGTTTGATCTTGAATAGGGGCTTGAGCACTTCATACTATCATCACAATCTTCTTTGTTAATTGCTTGTAATAAGTTGATTCTAAAACACTTAGACAAATGATTACACGCAAAAAGTATATAAAATATAAAACACCTTGACATCATCAAAAAATAAACATATAAGCTATATGGTTCAATAAATTCCCCCTTTTTGATGATGGCAAGCCTCCTAAAATTGCGGCTACATGCGTAGTTCCCCCTTAATATAATACCGTCATCTTAATAATAAAGCTCAACGCAAGATCAACACGATTTATCAAAAACCGAAACTCAAAGGACTTTAAGAGACAATCGGTCTTGACAAGGAGCAAGCTTAGGTAGATGCTTACTATAGACGTTCTTTCCCCCTCTTGACATCATCGAAAAGCTAAGAACAAATAAAAAATGACTAGAATAATATAAGACGAGACAAGAGATAAAACTTCATAGAAATTAATATTATCATACATAACTAAAACCATCGAGAAGATTAATTATTAGACAAACTTAAGAAAACATGTTTAAAGCCGATGGGCCGAATGGAACACATATTTAAAGAAACACTTGGGCCATAATCCACAAGTGCATGCCAAAATTGGGCCGAATGATAAGTTTGTGAAACACACCATAAGAAAATGAAAAAGAAAGCTAAAAATAGACAGGGCTAAATATGGTAAGGCAGGGGTAGATCAAATGTTGCGGGTTCGGTAAGGGTTCACGTAGTCGGGCCAAGTACGATGCTCTAAAGCATCGAGACGATCGAAAGAACTCCGCACAAGCTGAGAAAGAGTCTGAATACTCCTTTCAAAGTTGAGCACCTTCAAGGACAAAGCTTTCGTTGCCTCCAATGTAAGCGATTGTTCACTTGCCATAGCCTTTCCGTGCATGACCAACGCTCCACCTTGACTTGTGAGGAAAGTAAGATGGTCACCATGTGGGAACACTTCTCCACGGATTGCCTTCAACTCCCGTTCAAAACTCTCTAACCTCTTATCCACCGCATCCATCCAAGAATAAACCCGAGAAGCATCCAAACCCGACTCTAAAGACCGAGATGATCCAACCCGTGACAATACCGTAGCCAAGTTGGTTGAATGCTCCTCAAACTTCTCCATTAAACCACTCATAAACCCTTCTAATTTCGCCTCCATAGTCCCCAAACCCGAATCACCCGGGGTTTTCTCAACATCCTAAACAAGAAGTTACTTGGGTCCATCAACAACAAGACCCAGAAGCTTGATCAACCGATCACACATGCAATCCCGTGCACTTACACCGTAACTATCCCCTCCCACCACTTGTTTTATCTCCAACAACCGAGACACCCACATCCCATAGGGTAAGTCGATTGTTGTACTTAATTTGTCCTTGGTAACCGTGAGACTCGTTTGAAAGATACGATGCAACACAAGACTTGCAAATTCACTTTTTGTCCCTCCAACCATGAATAGATTACAATAGCCTCATAACTCGAAACTTTATCACGACCTCCTCGCCTCGGCACAACCGTGTTCCAAAAAAAGTTCAAGAGGATTTTGATTTTTGCCGAGAGAGGACGAACCACAATATTACCCCCGTCCGTCCCAACCTCCTCAAAATACCTTTTAACTAACATCTCCTTTTCACTCACCACATTAGACCATTCAAGACTCGGATTAACTTCAATTCCGTCATCGAGAACCGAAAAAGCAGAGCAAAAATCCGAAATAGAGACCGTCACATCAACCCCATTAACCACCGCATGCAAGACTCCCTTCTTAACTGACACACTAGCAAAGAATTGAACCACTTCAACCGGATAAATAGGACCCAAAAACTGACTAATGTGACTCCACCCTTGAAAATCAAGAAAATCAACAATGAACTTAAGAGCGGGAACATTAATCAACCAAGATTTCGGATAGTACCTTCCTCCATGAATAGAATACTTCAAAACACGATTAACAAGGATGCTTTCGTCATGAGTTAGCCGAACACAATTTAACCCTTCCTTTGTTGCGGCTTTCGAAACATCCCGAAGCAAGGTACGAGCAACACCGTTCTGAACAATAACCTCGGGTTCCTCCACATCTTCACCTTCATCAACAACTACCTTATTTTTCCCTTTAAAAAGACGGCGCCTTTTACCCTCGGACATCGACTCGTACCGACCACGAAACAGGGGCGTAGTTGGGTTTGGTTGAGGTGAAGGAAAATTAGTGGAATTATGATCATTAGATGGTAGTGGTGATGATGGTTAGTGAAAGTGGCGGCTTTGTTGATGGCGGGTTGATGATCGGGTTTTTGTATGGTTAGGATTCATTATGATGGTGATAGTTGAATAAAAGAAGTGATGGTAATGGTTGAGTAAAGGAGGTGATGGTGATGATGGTAAATATCTTGAGAAGAGAAAAAGTTATGCAATTGGGTTGTGGGTATGGTTTACACGGCAAAGGGAGGGGGTAATTATAAGACTAGGGTTAGATGAAATAAGGAAAGTGGTATCCTAGTCTATGATAATAAGGGAGTGATTAATTTTGGTAAGTGTCAAATAATGATAGGAGTTATGGTAGGTATAGGAGATTAGGTGATAAAATTTATATAGTAAAGGATAAAATTTAGGAAGTAGAATTGTATATGGAAAGCTAGCCGTGTAACATGGAAGGTGATTTTAAGAGAATTTGTATGTGATTTGGAAAGATAAAAGATATGGTGTATCTTATTTATTTGATAAGGAATTAAGTTTGTATAGATAATAAAATTCTAAATAACAAATAGAAATTTATAACAAATATATATTCCTATAAACGAAATAATTCATGCAACGCAGTATACGGACACAGTCATACAATCTTAACTTAACTAGTTAGTCATAGAAAAATTGAGCGTGTATAGAAACTTAGGTACCACTGATTAAACCAATTTCCAACCGTAAAGTCTCAAATCGTTCTCTAGCTAATGATTTTGTCAAAATGTCCGCCCATTGTTTTTCAGTACTACAAAATTCAAGTTTTATATTCCCCTTCTCAACATGGTCTCGAATAAAATGATGTCTTATTTCAATGTGTTTGGTACGTGAATGTTGTGCGGGATTTTTAGAAATAATAATTGCACTAGTATTATCACATAAAATAGGAATACATCATACATCAATACCATAATCACGTAATTGTTGCTTAAGCCATAACAGTTGAGTACATACCAGTCCTGCAGCAATATATTCGGCTTCAGCAGTTGAGAGATCAACTGAATTTTGCTTCTTCGAACCCCACGTAATGATACACGGTCCGACAAAAGTGGCGACACCCGACGTACTTTTTCTGTCTAGAGAACATCCTGCGTAGTCGGCATCAGAATAACCGACTAAATGAAAATTACACTCCATCGGATACCACAAATATAGATTGGCCGTTCCAATTAAATATCGTAAAATTCGTTTTACGGCCGTCATATGCGATTCTTTGGGAGATGATTTATATCTCGCACAAACGCATACGCTAAACATAATATCGGGTCTACTTGCGGTCAAATATAACAATGACCCAATCATTCCACGATAAGTAGTTTCATCAACTGATTTACCGTCTTCGTCTAATGTCAATTTCTTGTTCTCGACCATTGGAGTAGGCATAGCATGAGAATTTTCCATTCTGAATTTTCGAATTAATTCCTTAATACATTTCTGTTGATGGATTTTAATGCCTTCATTGGTTTGTTGTATTTGTAGACCTAGAAAGAATTTTAATTCTCCCATCATACTCATTTCGAACTCGGAGGTCATTAACTCAAAAAAGTATTTGCACAAGCTTCGGTTGGTTGATCCAAAGATAATGTCATCGACATATATTTGAACAACTAAGAGGTCAGATTCCTCGGATTTTAGAAATAGGGTTTTATCAACAGATCCTCTACTGAATCCACTGTCAAGTAGAAATTTGGATTATCTGTCGTACCAAGCCCTAGGTGCTTGTTTCAATCCGTATAGGGCCTTATCCAACTTGAAGACGTGATCTTCAAATTTGTTATTTTTAAATCCGGGAGGTTGTTCAACGAAGACTTCTTCCTGTAAATACCCATTTAGAAATGTTGTTTTGACGTCCATCTGGAAGAGCTTCATTCCTTTATGTGCAGCGAAGGCTATTAGGAGTCTAATAGCTTCAAGACGAGCGACAGGTGCGAAAGTCTCGTCATAATCTATTCCTTATTGTTGATTATAACCTTGGACCACCAATCTTGCTTTGTTCTTGACAATGACTCCGGCATCATCTAGTTTGTTCCTAAAGACCCACCATGTTCCAATGACTGAAAGATCTTTTGGTCTAGGAACTAAATGCCAAACCTTGTTTCTTTCGAACTGTTGTAGCTCTGCTTGCATAACTATAATCCAATCAGATTCAGCAAGAGCTTCATTGATATTTTTTGGTTAGATCATGGATAGAAAAGAGTAGAAGGAGCAGAAGTTATTTAAGGATCGTCTTGTTTGAACACCCTTCTTAATATTCCCTAGAATATTGTCCATGGGGTGTGAGCTCTTATATTTTCACTTTGTTAAAGTACTTGGTTCATCATCGTTATTTGAGCTTGTCCCAACTTCATTTGGATCGGAATTGGAGGAAGTTCCCCCTGAATCCAATCCGGGTGTTGTATTAGAACCGATTATAACCTCGGTTTCTACACCTTGATTTGGATTCAATTTTATAGTAACATCATCTATAACATTGGTTTGGGAGTCCTTATTTTGAGTCAATGTTATATTATCATCAACTATAACATTGGTTTTCTCCTTTTTATCTTTTGAGGAACGATCAAGTTCATCATTCGTTCCCTCAATCTCATTATCATCCAATTCCAGTTCTGGGGGATCGTCTCTTGAGAGACGAAAGTCGGGTTCATCCAAGTCTTCTTCCTCATCCTGTATAGGCTTATCAAACACGTTATCCTATCAAATATGACATGGACACTTTCTTCAATACAAAGAGTTCTTTTATTGAAGACTTTGTAAGCCTTGCTAAGATCTGAATATCCTATGAAAATCGCCTCATCACTCCTAGGGTCGAACTTACTTGAATGGTTTTTACCGTTATTATGAACAAAGCACTTACTCCCAAAGCAACGGAGATGGGAGATGTTAGGTTTTCGACCTCTAAGGAGTTCATAGGGGGTTTTCTTAAGAATAGGTCGGATCATAGCATGATTATGGATGTAGCAAGAAGTACTAATGGCTTCAGCCCAAAATTTACGAGGTAAACCATTACACAAACGCATTGTACGTGCCATATCTTCTAAAGTTCTATTCATACGTTCAACGACACCATTTTGTTGAGGAGTTCTTGGTGCAGAAAAATTATGCCCTACACCATTAACTCTACAATATTCTATGAAAGCTTGATTGTCAAACTCGGTGCAATGATCCGTACGAATAGATACAAGATTAGTCTTATATTTGTTTTGAACACGTTTCATAAGACAATCAAATTCATCAAAAGTTTCGTCTTTTGAATGAAGAAAGATAGGCCATACATACCTTGAGTAATCGTTTACAAGAACAAAGACGTACCTGGATCCTCCTCTAGTTCTTACCTTCATTGGTCCAGATAAATCCAAGTGTACTAATTCCAAGGCTTGATTTGTGCTTACTACTCTTTTCGGTTTGAACGATGATCTTACTTGTTTGCACCTTGCACACGTGTCACACATCCTTTCTTGGTCGAACTTGATCTTAGGTAACCCTTCAACGAAGTCCCACTTCTTGAGTTTGTTCAAGGTTAGTGAGCTAATGTGACCAAATCCTTTATTCTATAAACAAGGATCATCAAGAGTAACTTTCATGCATGAAAAAGAGTTAGTAGGCACAGCATTTAAATCTACCATATAAACATTTGTTTTCCTATGGCCTTCTAGAATAACATTGCTAGTTCCTTCAATAATAATGCGACAACTATTAGTACGAAAAACTACTTTGTTACCTTTGTAGCATAGTTGAGATATGCTTAGCAAGTTATGTTTTAGACCATCCACGTGATAAACATCACTGATTGCGTGAGACTTAGAAATTCCAATTTTGCCAACGCCGAAAACTTTTCCCTTTTGTTTTCCCCGAACATTACTTTTCCTCCGTTGAAGGGCTTGAGTGAAAGAAACAGATTCTTATCTCCGGTCATGTGTCTTGAACATCCACTGTCAAGATACCATTGGTTGTTTTCTTTCACTACTTCCTGCAGAAAGGATTAGATACAATTTTTAGGTACCCAAGCTAAGTTGGGTCTCTTATGATTAGTTGCTCTATATACTAAATCCTTTCGAATCCAAACTTGGCTAATAACCGTTTTTCTAACCCTTGGTTTATTTTGCTTGGAAGGAGTTCTAGGGTTAGGGTTTTCTCTCGGTCTAGGAATCTCTCTAGGTCTATCATGATTTTTTTCCTTGTGAATAGGTTTACTAGGTTGAGATTGACAAGGGTTTTGTGAGGTGCTAGGTTTCTTGCTATAATCGAAGGCCATGTCATAGAACCAACAAAATTTATTATTCCTTTCTTCATTAGGTTCCATAATGGGGGTTTCATCATTCTCGTCAACCGTGTCAACAGTTTTAGCATGGTCGGTATTTTTTCATATATCATGAGCCTTTTTGACACAATTGATTTGGTTGTGACCCGTATGACCACAATAATTGCCAATCAGATATTCAGGAAGATCAGTAAACTTCCTTTTTTGAAATCAAAATCCGAAGGTGTTGATTTGCATTTAGAGTGATCTCTACGGCTGTATCACTCATGTCCTAACCCCATCTTCATATTATTGTCAGATTGTTCGGTTAGGAAGTTTAGGACTTTTGTGCTACCTTCCCACTTATCATGAACCTTTCTAGCATGAAGAAGTAGGTCTTTTAGGGTTTTAATTTCCTCTTGACATTTCGTGTGATCTACATCATTATCTTTTTTAAAGTTATCACGAAAGTCTTGGAATCGTTTGTTAAGAAGGAATACAACATCGAAATGTTGTTTCCTAACATTGATCATATCGGCCTTAGATTCCTTTAATTGCTTTGAAATGGAATCTATCTCTTTCTTTTAGTCTAAGATCACTACTTTATTAGATGTGACCTTAGTTTCCAAAAGCTCTTTGGCTTTTCTAATTTCTAAAGTTATAGCTTCATTAGCTATAAATTTGGCTTGAAGGTGCTTAATGTTAAGCTTTAGGTCTGAAGTTATAGCTTCATTAGCTATAACTTTGGACTCTAATTCCTTCTTTTCAGCCATATTAGAATCTAACGTTGTTACTTTCTCAGCTATAACCTTAGATTTTAACTTCTTAGCTTTAGCCTTCAGAGTGTGATTCTCTTCTGCAATCTTGAGAATCTGTTCCTTTAGATCTTTTAGCTCCAAGTCCTGTTCGTGACACTTATAAAGAGATTGTTCAAAGAATTCAATTAAAGTACTTTTAGACAATTTCTTAACGCGTTTTTTAAGCTCAATATAACTTACCTCTTCATCATCATCTTCGTCTGATTCTCCGAGAAAGCAATAATTTGATTGAGAGTTTGTGCTTTCATCGTCGCTGTCGGAGATTAGGTCAAGACTAACACTACTGAGAGAAAGGTGGCAACTTCGTCATCTTCAGATTCCTCGTCATCTTCTGAGTCAAGGTCTCCTCAACACGACGCCATCATAACTTGTTTAAATTCTCTCTTTGTCTTCTCACGTTTTGTCTTGTCCTTTATCTTCTCCCATGCTGGACAATCCTTGATCATATGACCATATTCTCCACACTTGAAGTAACCTCTATTTATGAAGGACGAATTTGATTCAGTAACCTTATTGTTGGATGACTTGTTGTTGTTGTTCTAGGATGATTTTGTTTGTTTGTTTCGAAATTTCTTATTTTTGAAACGGCGTGCAAACAGAACAGTTTCATCCTCTAGTTCTGAGTCAACTTCTTCGCTTTTTAAGGCCATACTCTTATTACGGCTTGGTTCAGCGTCATCCTTGTTAAGAGTAATTTCATGGGCCATAAGAGCACCGATGAGTTCTTGATAGGATAAGTTTTCAAGATCTCGTGATTCCTCCATTGCAGTGACTTTAGCACACCACTTCTTAGTCAGGCCCCTAAGAACCTTTCTAGCAGTGTCCTCAGTACTGAATTTCCTTCCTAGGTTTTTCAGTTCGTTTATGATGCTTGAAAACCTTGCGGACATACTATCTAAGGACTCATTAGGCTCCATAATGAATAGCTCATATTTTTGCATAAACAAATCTATTCGGTGCTTCCTAACAATGGAAGTACCTTCATAAGCTAGTTCAACCCCATCCCATATCTCCTTGGCCGTAGAGCATGAATAAAACCGATCAAACTGTGTAGAAGTCATTCCATTTTGTAGGAGACTTATTACTTTGGAGTTCTTTTCGGCCTTCTTGTAGTCGGCCTCGACATAGTCCTCTTATTTCTTTTCATAGGTAGTGCCTTCCTCGGATGCTACAAGAATTTTGTGCCGTCCGTTTTGGATAATCGTCCAGCACTCCCAATCGTGACCTTTCACATAGTGAGTCATCATGTTTTTCCACAATCCATAATTATTCCCATCTGTTATCAGCATTCAGAGACACAAGAGCATCTGTTCTTTTCATGTGGATACAGTAACAACTTTATCAAGCTAATTGAATTTTCGAGTGGACTGAAAATCCCCAATCAAAATGCCATCTATCGAAAACACAAAGAAGAAAAACATAATTTTGATAATACACCTTAACAAACGTAAACTAACATACAACAGTGAGATTCAAACTTCACACTTTTTTTTTCCGAAACTACAACGATTCATTAAAGGCAAATACAACAAAAACAACATCAAACTGGCTAACGGAGTATGTGTTTACAGGATTTCATATTAGTTAATAAACACAAACACAATGTATAAGGCGGTAGTACACTAATTCAGTATAGAACCACCTTATATTTTACTAAACACCTTTTCCATGACTTCTTCTATTAATTACCATTTACTAATGGGTATATATGTCTATAATGTATGGTCTTACACTAATTACTACTTCCTCCGTCGAAATCATTTGTTTACCTTTGATCAAAATACACCATACAAATGAATGTCATGAAGGGAGTAGTAACTTTGAATGAGTCTTGTCAAATATTTATAGAACATTTTGCCAACCGTTGTTATCCTGTTAGATCATTATACGGCCTTAAAACAGCCTATGCACATCATTTATATCTATCCTAGAGTGCCAAATCCTCAAGTGCTATAAACATCATACTCATCGACACAATAGACGTGATAAATAAAATACTATAAATTAAAACGAAAGAATATAACATCTAAATGATCGATTACAGCACAAGAAAAAATCGGCAAAAATATCTGTCATTACGGAAATTAAATTACTTCGTAAAAAACAATATGAAAATTATAACACCATTTCAGAATAAAAAAACAGAAATCAAAGCAAAATCACATCAAAGAAGTGGCACAAATTGCGATTGATTGAAGTTTAAACCCTAATTATGCTAATGATATATCACCTTTATATACACTTTTATAACTCCTTTCATGTTGGTTTTGATACCGTTTCCGTGCCAATTATGTCATTTATATGCCTTTATTAGTGAAATGTCGATACTACCGCTACTTTATGTTTTAATGCAGAAATGTCGCATTACGAGGTGAATCAAGTAAAGATGAGCATTGCGGATATGGCATAGCGGAATACACAAGGCATGGCACGAGAAACGAGGAGACTTGAAGATAAGAAGAGAATATTAGACGAAGATAAGTTGGATGGCTGGTTCCTCGATCGAGTATATATGAGCTCGATCGAGTAACTTGTCCTCGATCGAGTATGTCAAGGCTCGATCGAAGATCTTTATAGCTGATACTTTTCCGTATTTTCCTAAAACACGTCTTATTTATAGTATATATTCTAAATTCGTAAGAATTATTAAGGTATGCTTTTTATAACTTTCATACCGCAAAATAGTCTTAGTTTTAATTGGATAGCATACTTTTGGATCTATAATCTTTCCTCATTAATTGTTAAGGTATTTAATCGTTGTTTGTTAATTATTAATCAAGTTTATGCTTTTATTCAATTGTTCTTGTTTTATATCTTTAATCATGTTTTCATCTATATTTATTGTTGTCAATGCCATTAGTATGAGTAGCTAAACCTTTCATCTAGGATAAAGGGGATCTAGGTTGATTAGGAGGAGGGGGGGAGGGGTTATTAACTGATTGTTAGTAATATCGTATAAACTATCGTATAAACTATCGTTTGATTATTGCTCTTATTATAGTTATTTTATTTAAGGCCTGAATCTATAATTAGTGTAGAAAATTAATACTTTTACCGACTGGGTTAGAATTAATATAGGTTGTGATAATCAGATAGATTGTGTTTAATTATAGCGATTGCATGTTAAACTTAATCTAAAGGGCATAATAGAATTAATCAATCTTATGACCTTAGATAGTTTGATTGACCTAACAATTTATTAAGATACACCCCGTATAATTGACCTAGTGAACCGGCATCCTAGACTTCTTAATATTATTGTTATTCATCTTAAATTCACTTGCTATTAGTTGTTAGAAAACAAACCAAAAAAACCCCCAAGAAATTGTTACTTTAAGACGATCTAAATATTAGAAAACATAATATTACCGCCACCCTGTGGATTCGATACCTTTCTTGCACTAGCTATTTTGTTAGTACCGAGATATTATTACTTTGATTTAGGTGATACGACTTTAGCCTTATCAAATTTGGCGCCGTTGCCGGGGAGGCAACAATTTTCTTGTTTCGTTTTTGTTATCTTTTTGCGTGAGGGAACCTAGTTCCTTGAGACTGTTCTTACACTTTTCTTGTTAGTTTCGCGTATGTCCAAGTCAACTAGGTCTGAGATTCTTCCAATAGATCCTGAGCTAGAGAAGAATTTTCGCTACAGACGAAAGTTTCAGAAAGAAGTGGGCCAAGTAGAAGATTTGAGTATACTTGACGTTGAGGCAGAGCATTCTATTACTTCAGTAAATCCAACCTTTGAAGAGGACACTATTTCTGATCTTGATATTCCAGTTCCTGAGATTACCATCATGCCTACTTTGGCAAGTCATTCCGAGCCTACTTTGGCTTCCATCCCTAAAGGATTCAAGCTCCTTACAACAGATGATAGAACTTTTGAAATTCGTCCATCTTACATCAATTTGGTGGAACGAAATTTATTCTGAGGGGGAGCTACTGAAGACCCTGCAAAACATATGGAGAAATTCGTTACTTATTGTTGTTCCATCCCTTTAACTGATGGAGTGACACAAGATCAGGTGAAGCAGGTGCTCTTTTGTTTTCCTCTAAAAGATGGTGCTGCGGAGTGGTTGCGAGATTTAGATATACAGGATCAAGTAGTTACTGATTGGAATACTCTAGCTCTTGCTTTCTATAAGAGGAACTTTCAACCACAGAAAACTAATGCACTTAGAAGTCATATTACCAGCTTTAAGCAAGCATCCACTGAAGATTTGAATGAAGCATGGGTTCGCTTTAAACGTTTGGTCCGTTCGGTTCCCCATCACGGCTTTCAAAAGTTGTTTCTTTGCAACCAGTTTTATAACGGGTTGTATGATGATTATCGTGCTTTGCTAGATTCTTCAGCTAATGGAGATAACACTAATGATGATACCCATGTGGAAGTTGATTGATCAGATTGCTACCCATACTGCTAAGTATGGAAATCCTAGGGAAGTACATGTGGGAATGGTGGAGATAGCAGTATTGCGGTGCTGTTAGAGGCTCTTTCTGCCCAAATCGCTGAGATGAACTACACAATCCTTGGGTAATAAAGAGGTAGTCCATGCTATGAGTCAACAGGAGGAGTCTTGTCCGCGATGTGTATGGATGGTCATAGTGCAACTAAGTGTTTGAGCACATTAGATCAAGTTAATGCCTATCAGTCTTTTAGGAAAGGCACACCTTTCTCTAATTTTTACAATGAAAGAACGAAGGAGAATCCTTTACTTCAATGGTCTAGTCAGAATGTGGAAAATCCACAGCCGCAACAACCACAGAAAAATCCATACACTATTCCTCAAAACCGTGGTAATCAAGAACAAGGAGGATATCAAAGGCAAAATCAAGGAGGTCAGCAATTCCATAATCAATATCAACAACCTCCTCAACATACTCCTCAACAAGCTTAAAATAATGAGATGGCAGAGTTGAAAACTCTCTTGCAACAAACTTTGTCAATGCAACTGATGGGAGTGTCGTTGGGGCTCTCAATCAAACACATTTATATTCTCAACAAAACAACTAGTTAGTGGTTAAGTCGAGGTCGATTCATGGGACGGTGGGTACAAAAATTGTTCAATCTAATTATGGTTGTGCTAGGGGTTGTCACAATTGTAATGAGTTGAAGATTCTAGTCTAATGAAAGCAATGGAGTAAAACAAGCAATTAAAGGAAGGATGTAAACAAATGATTAAATATGCTAGGATATCATGGGTTCATAAGGAAATCATGGGAGTTGATCATACAAACATGTTCAGGTCAGAGATCAACCGTGTTTGTTCTCGTCCTTCCTCTTTAATTCATTTTCATATTTGTAATTGGTTTTTACCATTTCAAATATTTTCAAACCATTTTAATTTTATTTCATTTGTTTTAACCATAAAACATTTTTCACCCTTGGTTCCATATACCATGACGGTTAAATCCGTGTTCGGTGATAATATTTGGTCAATGATATTTAAAAGGTATTTAAACCTTTTATTTCATTTCTTTACATTTTTGGGAGGTATTTTAAAGCCTTTCATCATTTCTTTACATTTTCAAAACAAACATATTAGTCACCAACACAAAGTCATCCTTGGTTCTACATACCATGCCGGATTTTAACCCGGGTACGATGATGAGTATCGGCTAATGATATTCAAATGAACTTAAAACAATTAGTTCATAATTATTTTCAAAACTATTCATGTCAAGCTTGTCAAGCCTAACCCGACACCGAATATTATCAAAATAATGATGATTATTCGGGTCTAGTTCTTCAAATCAACAAACGCGGTCTAAACGACCCTTTCAAACCAAATCGGGTTCAAATACCCTTTTTTCAACATGCTTTATAACGTTTTCAAATGGTCAGAACACGGCATATAACCGTAGGTTGACCCGCGCCTAAAACAGGCCTTTGAATTCTCATTTTCAAAACCAGGGAAGGCCCCTTATAACGCCGGCTGGCTCGCGCCTCATGTAGCCGTCTGGTACGGGGCCTGTTCCCTTTCCAGCATTAGTCTAGGACGATCCCGACTCCGGTTAGCCCGGATATAGGACGGATCAGATGACCACTTGATTATTCAAAATCACATTTGCAAAATCCCTAATTAAGACAAATGGATCATGTTATGCACCACAAACCTAATTTGGTAAATGGATGTATAACTTCCGTCTTGCATGCAAATCAATCACTAATCCAACTCGACATCTTATACTTGATACTTGGATTAAATCAACCGACTTAGAAAGCTCTCACATGTTAGGTTTAAATTATTGGATGCGCATTCATGCATTTAAACCGTTTTATCAAATTTTGCATTCAACCAACCAAGATCGATCAGTAGAGGCCGCTACTGCGGGCGGGATTGGGTGTCTGATTAAAGGGCTTCCCAATTCGTACCTTCACCTCCTACTCAGAAACTTTGGATAGTGGACGACCTTATCCAGGGCGTACGAGAGTCATTCTAGAGATAGGATGCTAAAGAGGGACGATTTCCTTATCTTTAGTACCTATGTCAAACGCTGCTTTGTGCTTCAATTTGACCGAGGTATAAAGTGGATTTCGAAACGGGTTCTAAGCATCCAACAAATACTTGGTGGCGACTCCAAACATCTCTAATCGTTTCGAGACCCTTACCGAGACGAAACCGACCGATCCAAAACGATCCGGTCGAAAGTATTTTTACGCCGCCGAGCGTGGCTTTCAAAAGACCGCTGCCATTGTCCACAGATCGGCTGGGCATACGCAGGTGGGCCATGTCCACAGATTGGCGACTCCGTTGGGGAAAACTAGGACACTTGGGTCTTTGTGATCCCTAGATGGTGAGACTCGAACGAGGTCTTGGCTGGAATGCATTAATTGATATTACGGTCACGGTCGGGTTTCTTGTCCGGGCCCACAACCTAACCCTTTTCGACCAATTGGCTCGTCTTGTCGGCGTGAGTTTTCGCATCCCCGCGTTTCGAATCCTGATTGAGTCAAGCGTACAATTGATGTTACACATTTCTGTTTCGTCAAAGAGCTTTCATCACTTTCGAGCACGAGGCTAGGGCACCCTCCTTACACATTTTGTTTGGATTGGTATCCCTCTCGCAAATCTGGGTTTGATTGCTTGGTGTGTAACCCACCCTTCTAAGCCAAACCCATGTCAGCATAATGCATAATATAATGAACTGTGAATGCTTATGTGCTACTTGATCATAAGTCCTTCCGTATCATTTCCAAACTTTCAAAATCACCCTTTTGCGCCGTTATAATGGCCGTTTCAAACCTCGGTCTTTCGCCGACCGTTGCACGCCTTTCTAGGCCGTCGTAATGATGATTTTCAAACCCGGTTTTTTATAACCATTTCAACACGCCTTTCTAGGTCGTCGTAATGACGATTTTCAAACCCGGTTTTTATAACCATTTCAACACGCCTTTCTAGGCCGTCGTAATGACGATTTTCAAACCCGGTTTTTTATAACCATTTCAACACGCCTGTCTAGGCCGTCGTAACGACGATTTTCAAACTCGGTTTTCAACAGCCATTTCAAATCACCTTTTTACGCCGTTATAATCGCCGCGTTTAGACACGGATTTTAACCCATTTCGCGCCGACAATGGCTCTTTCAAAACCCGGGAAAAGTACGCACCCTTTTCTCGAGACACATTCGAGATCCCGAGGACCATACGCCGTCCCCGAGACCTCTTCAAACATTTCAAACCCAATTTTCAAAACATACAATTTTGAATTTCAAAACCGTCTTGGGAGACGATACACTATTTTCCGAGCCGACTCAAACTCAAACCGTCTTTTGCAAATAAACTTAAGACAACCTTTTCAACTGACCGACTTACGGAGATCTCTATCTTCGGAAGCCGTCCTAAAGCGACAAATGAATCTTTATGAAAATTTCTATTTTCGGAAACTTCAGTCCACCATTCCAATTCCGCCTCTTGTCTATCGAGTCGAAGTAAACGTACTTATGGGTCTTTACTTATGAGTCGTCTCACCACGAGACCCATCCAATAGCATCACGCCGTTATGTTGGACTCGTGTCAAAAGTTCGGTCAACACCGTCACGTCATAAATCGAGTCAGCACCAAGGAACCACACACGGTTACCCTCGTCTTTTTGAGTCTGATCTTTGTCTCGTCCTTTGTGTTGTCTCCGTTCAGTCTTCGAACCGTGTCGGATTGAGTTATAATGTGAGTCATTTTTCTGCCTCAGAGCGATGGCCTCGTCTTCAACTTCGTCTGTCAACAACAACAACAATGATAACAACAGAGACGTCACGACTGATCAACTAGCCAGCCTGCTCACCGCTCTTAAGGTCACCCTGGATTGCGTCGAGACCCGTATCGACGCCCTGAAAAAGAAAGAAACTGGAGAACATAATACTCCACCTCTGACTGAAAGTGAGAAGAGGCTAAAGCTCTTGGAAGAACAGCTCCTAGCCCGGGGTAACAATATCCATCTTGAGAACAACCGAAGGTTCGAACCTTTCTCTTGAAACCGCTCGGATTCTGCCCCTTTTACCCGGATTCAGTTCCATCCTTGTACTTGCATATCCCTTGTCATTTTTCATTCTTCAAAATCTCGTGTTCTTCATTGTGGGGCACTACTAAGGCATGAATAGCCTAGGCAATTGCTATCCCCACACTAAGCTAAAGCACTACACATCAATTGAAATCATTAGTCCCTCCCTCACTTCTCTCAAAAATGATAATTTATCTTGATCAAAGTATAAAAATCCAAAAATGACAAAAATGCAATACAAGAATTGAAATGCGAGTTAGGGAGTTAGAAATATTTACAAATGGTGGTTTAGGGAGGACTGCACCAACCTCTCATCCTTAATGAGATGTCATGGGGGCATGTCCAAGGTGTTGTTGATGTTGCTCAACACCTTGAAGAAGTAATCAAAAGCTTGTTCATTATCATGATAAAGATCTTCAATAGATCTTTGCCCTTGTTGTCGGTCTTGATCGATAACATTACCAATGTAGGGATTGAAAATCTCTTCAAACTCATCGTCCCAAAGACCACAAACTTCATCTACTTGATCGCTAAAGATCTCTTGAGTTGATAGAGACAACTCTCCCAATTTCTTGTCTTGGCCAATGAGGCCATCCTCTTCATTGCTTGACTTTGGTGAGCTTTGCAAGCTCTCTTTGTTACAATTCACTTGCTCTTTGAATGGAGCATCTTCAATTTTCTTCTTCCATTGGAGTTCCGACTTCTTCCTATAATCCTTCCGGCTATAATGATCAATCTTAAAACATGGTTCATGCAAACGGGGAGCTCTCATGGTTTTGTCAAGATTGAAAGTTATGCTCTCATCTCCCACTTCTAGAGTGAGCACTCCATGTTTTACATCAATCACCGCACCCGCGGTGTGTAAGAAAGGTCTTCCTAGAATGATTGGAATGTTGGAGTCTTCTTCCATGTCAACAATGACAAAGTCCACCGGGATGAAAAATTTCCCAATTCTTACGGGAACATCTTCCCATATCCCTAATGGTGTCTTCGTCGATCTATCAGCCATTTGGAGTGTGATATTGGTGCATTTAAGCTCTCCCATCCCCAACCTTTTACTCACTGAGTACGGCATGACACTCACACTAGCCCCTAGATCACATAAGGCTTTGTTGATCGTGGTGTCGCCAATGGTACATGGTATTGAGAAGCTTCCCGGATCTTTGAGTTTTGGAGGTGAATTCCCTTGAAGTATTTCACTACTCACCTTAGTGAAGGCGATAGTCTCAAGCTTCCGGATCGACTTCTTCTTTGTGAGGATGTATTTGATGTATTTCGCATAGGCCGGCACGTGATTGATTAATTTCGTGAAAGGAATTGAGACTTCCAAATTCTTCACAATTTCCATAAATTTTCCAAGTTGGTCATAAAATTTGGGCTTGGCTTGACGACTTGGAAAAGGAAGTCTAATCACAATGGGCTCCTTATCCTTGACCTTGTCTTCATTTTTATTTGAAATTTCTTCTTTTGATGGTTCTCCATCCTTGGAGTTTTGCACAATTTATTCTTTGTCACTAGCTTCCACAACTTCATCCTCAACTTGCTTCTTCGGTGCTTCATACCTTGTACCACTTCTCAAGTGAATGGCATTAACCGTTTCATGTCTTGGAGGATTACTTTGAGATGGTAATTGCCCCTTTTGTCTTTGTGAGCTTGAAGATGCTAGTTGAGTCAATTGGGTTTCCAACATTTTGGTGTGAGCTAGGATGTTGTTGATGGTGATTTCCTTTGCTTGACTATCCTTTTGTATTTGAGTGAAAAACTCTTGTTGATTCTTTTGCATTTGAAGGACCGCTTTTTGAACATCAAAATCTTGGTCATTTTGTTGATTGTATGGAGTTTGATTTTGGTAACCTTGGTTTTGGTTGTAAAAGGGTCTTTGATTTTGGTTTCTCATGGGAGGTGGGGTGTATGTTGTTTGAGGGTTTTGAACATTTTGACTTTTGTATGAGAGATTTGGATGGAATTTGGTGTTTTCATTGTAATAGTTGGAATAAGGGGTACCATTCTTGTATGCTTGGAAAGCATTCACTTGTTCATTTGTTCCCCTACATTCACTTTGGTCATGTCCCAAAGTTCCACAATTATCACATATCCCACTTGGGATTGATGAAGATGCCGTCATGGCATTAACATGATGCTTTGGTGATTTTGAGGCTTCTTCAAGTCTAGCCATAGCTTTTTCAAACTTCAAATTGATGGTATCAATGTGAGCACTAAGTTGAGCACCAAATTGAGTAATGGAGTCCACTTCATGCTTTCCTCCTCTAGTAGCCTTGCGAGGTCTACTATATTGTGAGTTATGGACCGCCATTTCCTCAATTTTGTTCCAAGTTTGATTGTCATCAACTTCGGTGAACATTCCATTTGATCCCATGTTGAGAATGTTCCTTGAATCTTTATAAAAACCGTTCCAAAATTGTTGTACCAAGAACCACTCGCTAAGTCCATGGTGAGGACATGAGCGACAAATTCCTTTGAATCGCTCCCAAGCTTCATACAAAGATTCTTCATCCTTTTGCTTAAAACCCGTAATTTGAGCTCATAGCATGTTAGTCTTTTCCGGTGGATAGAACTTTTTGTAGAATGCTAGAGCCAACTTCTTCCAAGAATCAATTCCGCGAGTAGCCTTATCAAGGCCTTTCCACCATTGTTTCGCGGTGCCAATGAGAGAAAAAGGAAATAAGACCCATCGAATTTGGTCTTGAATTACACCGGTTTGAGAAATCGCATCACAATAGTCACAAAAGGTTTCCATATGAGGGTGAGGGTCTTCACTAGGCATCCCCCCAAATTGGCTTTTTTCGACTAATTGGATAAATGCGGATTTGGCAATAAAATTTCCGGTTAGATGTTGTGGTGTGGGAGTACCGTTGGGTAGGTTCTCCTCGGTGGGTACGGAATGTGATGAAAACTTAGGCATTGTGGGTTGATTTTGTGTTTGATTTTGTGTTGGGTTCTCCTCACCTTCTCTTGCAAAAGGGTTGATGAACTCAATAGTTGGTTGGATATCTACAACCTCACCAATCCCTCTCAAAGTTCTTCTAGCAAGTCTTCTATTGGTTGTCAAAGTTCTTTCAATTTCGTGATCAAAGGGTAACAAGTCACCTTGTGACCTTCTAGACATGCAAAATATCAAACAACTCGAAAACAATTAGAACAAACCTTGAGGAGTTTTACTTCCCCAAGGCAAAGAAACACACAACTAATAACAATATAAGAAAATCTAAATCAAGTTAACACCGTCCCCGGCAACGGCGCCATTTTTGGTCGGGACTATGTCTTTTCGGTAACTTGTCGTTAGGAGCACCTAGACCAAAACACAATTTATAACTTCACCAACAACTCTACAATTAGTAAAGAGGCAAGTAAAGGTCGGATCCCAAGGGACGGGAATTGAGATGAGATTTCTATTAAAACTAGTGGTGTTTTAGGGGTGTCACAATTGGGGTTTGATGTAGAAGGTCACTAAACTAAATAGCAATGAAAGTAAACAAGCAAGAAGAATAAAAAGGGTTGTAAACAATTGATAAAAAGCACTAGGGTGTCATGGGGTCATAGGGGAATCATGGGAATTGATCATACAAACATGTTCTCAAGCAAGCAATTATTGTTGTGATGGATTGAGTTGGGTTATATCTTACAATCCTAGGAAAGTTTGGGTCCCGGAGCCGAATCGATTAGATTGTACAACACCTACAAGTCGACTTAGTCTTCCCTACTTAACAATATGCATGGTCTAATGAGACTCGAGTTGGTTTATGTCTTACAAGTCTCATTGAAAAGATAGGTGATGGGTAAAAAATGCAAGGATTCATAGGCTCGCATTTCATCAAACATAACATGTGCATGAGTTGAGATCATAACAAGCAAGCAAATAAACCATGAAAGCATATTAATTTAAGCATGAATCATTTCCCATGTTGGTTTCCCCTAATTACCCATTAACCCTAGCTAGGTGACTACTCACTCATTATCATGTTGAACATGCTAGCAAGGTCGTCAATCATACCAACAAAGTGAAACATGATGAATAAATGTAAGTAATTAACAATAATTAAAAAGAGATTAAGAGAATTATACCTACTAATGATTCCAATAATAAAGCTAAGAATAAAAGAAGTACTTGATGCTTGATTGAGAGGTTGTCAATCTCCCAATAATAACCCAAATAATCTTCAATTACCCAAAATAAAGGATGAACAAGAGAGAGATTAAGGAAATAAAACTTGTATTAAAACTTGATTAATTGTTGATTACAAAATTAAAGAGAGATTTGATTGATATTAACTATACTAAAGATTGCTAAGAAGAACATGCTCTTCTAATTAGACTAATGGGGTATTTATAGTGGGGATTAGGTGTAGGAATTAGGGTTAACTAAGGGCTTAAATGACGATTAAGTCCCTATTTAAGGAAACGCCGGTATTTTTGGAAGGATGGGCATCTTTCTTGAAGCTTGGAGAAACGAAATTGGTCTGCCTGGGAATCCGGGAGTCTTCAGCATGGGACGGGCGGATTCTGTGGTTTCTGCCCGGGCGTCTTCTGGAGCTGCTGCCCGGGCGTCTTGTAAGGAAGACGCACGGATTGTGGTGATGGAGACGGGCGTCTTCAGGACAATCCGCACGGATTGCTGGCCAGTTTGCTTCCTTCTTCTTTTCTTCCTAAAATCCTTGAGGATTTCCTCGGGGATGCAAGGATCTTTTCTCATCATTGCTCATTTACTATAGTATGTACAAAGGCCTTCTAATCTTGTCTCTCCTTGATGCTTGGTCATTGAATTCAATCAATTTAGTCTCATTTTGCCATGAAAATGCAAGGTTTGCACTCCTTTCCTACCAAGGACACAAAACCTCAAACAATATGCAAAACAAAGAACTAAAGACAATAAATGCCCCAAATATGCACTAAAAAGCATGGGAACAAGGCTAATTCGGGGACTAAATGTTCTCTAATTATGGTCACATCAATTCATCCAACATATTCATCCACCATATTCATCCAATCATATGCATATAAACAATAGTAAACTAGTAGCGATCCCAACCACAATTCATGTTATTATAAACAATTAACTTCATCTTTTCCACCACAGCTCCATTCAACCACATAACATCCATCCAACATATTCATATAAACATAAGTAAACACATAGCGATCCCATGACACTCCATAATGACCGGTTTAAAGTTGTAGGGCGAGTTTGCGACATTAGGACACCTCCCAAGTCTTTGCATTAGCTCCTAAAAACTCCTACCCGAGTTCATTTTAATTCGACTCTTTATATTCATTGGGCTCATTAGTTAAAGGTTCCAAATCGTCGCTCTGATACCACTTTGTAACCCTCCCATACATCAAGGTGCCTTACCAAGACCACCTAATGCATGGAAGTGCTACCATCTCGGTTATCCGAGGCAATGTATATCAAATTGACCATTAACGAACATAATTATGTAAATGAGTTTATGTGATTACATCAAAACCAACTGTAAAGTAAAGTACAACTGTTCTAAAAAAAAACTACAACTAAAGTAACAAAATGTATTACGATAACACAGCGGAAGACTACTATCAGACTCGTGGCGACTCCATCCCCAGCTAATCCCGCACGCATCCATAGAATACCTGCTAGACAACTGCTCACCAACCCCGAATGGATCTCCACAGTTTTTAAAACATTTAAACGCGGTCAGTTACTAATTACACAAAACAAAATACATAAGATAACAATACACAGATCACCCAACTCCGTCACATCTCCACACACCTGACTACACACTAAAGTGTGTAGCCCTGCCAGAATACCCATCGCCAAAGATATTCCACCCCGCTAGTGGGGGACCGCAGCCGTACCCACCAAATTCCCGTTTATCTATTTCGAGCGAAAACCCATGTTACTTAATGTGCACATCCCCTCCTAGGGTGGGTGCCACAGAGGGCGAATCAAGGGCGTGAAGCCACTCCTGCAAGTGACTCCACTTAGCCGAGGACGCGCCTCGCGAACCACAGACAAACACATTCAACCAACTATACAACAACAAACACCAATTACAATACCAACATGATGAAGACTAACAACATCACAACCATCACCAATCAACTATGTAATCAATAACCGAGTAGGGAAACCCTACCTGGAAAAGCAATCACCGTGACGGTCACAATAAACTAATCAAAATCGTTCTTCTAAGAAATCACCTCCTATAAAACACAATCATACAATCACAATCTAACATCAACAATACTCCCAAAATCCCCAAAATACCCAACTAGGATTTCAACTAATATCAATGAAACGACATAAAAATTGTACAATAATTTTACCCACAAAACGACGGTCTCAACGGTATAAAGAACTCTGAATTCCAACGACTCTAGCCCCTTGGATTTGATAGCAATGCGAAAAGAGAATGCAACGATGTTTGCTTTCTTGTAAAAATGTTTAGAACTTGGTAAAAAGTACAAAGAAACTGACGGAGAAGCTTATATGACATTTTCACGCGTTGCTATCAAACCCAGCAAATAACCCGTAAAAACTGACTTACTCGATCGAGTAAGTCACTTACTCGATCGAGTGCTCCCTACTCGATCGAGTACCCATCAGCAGTACACTGTTTCGCACGCAACACTCACTTAATCGACAGAGTATGCCCTACTCGATAGAGTACCCAACAACACATAAAACCGTAGTACTACACACAGTTCGTCAAATTGAACTTTCGGGTACTTGTGGTCTTATGGACAATCTTGACGCCATAAAATTATTGGAGATGAATTTGCGCTCCATTGTCGTCCCCTGTTTTCAGAAGATATAAAAATATGAGTACAAGTTGCTACCAATAAAACAAAATATTAAAAGAAGTCATCCTTCCATACATGAACAATTTGCATTGAAATTTATTTTCTACTTCATAAGCAGTTAGAAACTTCCTAACTTCAAACTATATAGCGTGATTACTTTTCATTCATTATCCTTTCTTTCTCTACAAAAATATAACCTTCTTATTATATCGCTTATAGTAAGTACCCATACAGATATAGAATTTAAATAAATACTCCCGTCAAAACTAAAACTCGTACAATATGGATAATTATGCTAGTCTCGTAAAAATATTCTTATTGGGTATGCAAAATAATTACGCGAAGTTCAAATCACATCCATGTTAGGATCGTATTAACATATACATACCTCCTACAATAACATCATTAATTAAATTATCAATTTAATTAATTGAATTGGCACCTCCAATTAAGACTATTAAATATAAATACATGAACAAAAAGAAAAAGAAAAAGGAGACACAAAATTCCAATAAAATACTATAAATTACAGAGAGAACAAAAAAAGCTGACTTTTGTAAGGGCGGGTAATGTTGGTTTGGACAACCTGGTATCAAATAAGACAATATGAATTGGTATTTGGATGAGATTTTATAGAAAGAAATCAATGTCTCTCAATTTTCTCGTTTGAGTTGCTAATGATTCTTCAATTGCCTCTTAAATTAATGGTCTTCAATTGCATCTTTAATTAATGATTCTTCAATTGTCTCTTTATTATTTGACCATTACTTTGATCGGCTTAAAGATTATAGAATATGAATGGTTTTCTTCACCAACAAACATTGCAACTTGCCTCTTTATTGCTTGAATGGAGATATTGTTTTTATTATCGTTTTGGTGCATTTTAAAGTACTTAACTCTATGTTTATCTTGCAAAGAAACGGTCGTGAACTTTTATGTGAGCTACTTTAACAACTTTTCCAAATAGGTGAACTCTAATAATTATATATAAGATTAGATTTGGGACAAAAAGAACGAGAGTAAAGTAAGGATCAGAACTTTATAGGTGAACTCTAATAATTATTATTAGTAGTATAAGATGAGCAAAACTAATACACATTTCTCGGAATCACGCAATAAATAGAGATTTATGCATATATGATTCCAAACATAGCTTCTTCATATTCGATCATTCATCAAAAATTATAATCAAAACAATACTATTATACTTCATACGAAATATTAGCCTTTCCTAATTCATGAGAAAATAAAATATAGGGTAATTTGATAACTTATACCTTGAATAAGTCATTTTTTCAAATCTTATACCTTAGATAACTTTCTTTAAAATCTTGTACATAAAATAACATTTTCTTCCAAACTTGATACCAAATCTGAAAAAAAGCCTTGAATTGACAATCTTACCCTTGCTAATTAAACATTGTCATCATTTGCCTCACCTATTAATACACACATCCACCATTACCACCACTAAAAACCATCAAATTAGTAAGGGTAAAATCATTAATTTAGGGATTTTTTTAAGATTTGGTATCAAGTTTGGAAACAAATGTTATTTTAGGTATAAGATTTTAAAGAAAGTTATATTAGGTATTAAATTTGAAAAAGTGACTTATTCAAGGTATAAGTTATCAAATTACCCTAAAATGGAAACAAATCATTCAAAAAAAAATATTTATCCAAAAAATATTGTGAGTTACGAAATAGTATATTTGATGGAAAAAAAATGATTTAAAGGCTTGAAAGCATTGGAATTGGAACAATGAATTGGAGAATAAGTAGCGGCTTCTAACTAATTACTAATCATGCATAATATTTATTATGCATATTATAACACTATGATAAGATCAAATTGACATATGTGCATCGTGCTTTAACAGTTTGGCTAAGCAATTTGATTTGTAACATGTTTGACAAAATAAAAATAGAACATAAGTGTTACAAAGGAGACTAAAGTGTAGGGACAATAATGTAACAACATGTCAACAACTTATTCAAGATTTTTGCTACCATTCGATATTTCAAATACACCATTGTAGAAAAAACAAAAACTAACAAAAATGAAAAAGTCATCCAAACCAAGAAAAAATCTGTAAAGAAGATCCGTAGGCATTATTTCCAATCTCGTGCATTGTTATTGATATGTGAGTATGTCATCCTTCTATAATATTAATAAAAACACACACAAAATAACTAATAAAATTCTAATTAATTCAAAATCTAATAAAAATAAAAAGTAAAACCATTAATTTAGTTGAAAATTCATTCTCCTGCAACATTAATATAAACACAAAAAAATAACTAATAATATTTTAATTAATTCAAAACATAATAAAAAGAAAAAAGAAAAATAATTAATTTCGTTCTTTAGCTATACCTTACCTACCAATTTTTTAAATAATAACAAATTAATACAAAATATAAGAAAAATAACAAAACGAAACATTTAATTTACTTTTCTATGTATACTTCAGGTGCCATTTTTTTGAATAAAAATGAAAATTAGGGTGAATATAATAGTTATATATATATATGAAAAATACTATTATTAATTTTCTTAAAATTTTATGAATGAAAGGAAAGTAAAAAATATGGTACATAGATACGAAGTATATATAGTAATGATAAAAGGAAAGTTAAAAGGTCATTTCATAAATAAAGGAAATAATGGTTAAATAAATACGGTAAATAAATAACAAAAATTAGTAGAAGAGATCAATGGTTTACAATAGTTTTTTTCTTTCTTTTTTGTGTTTATACCTAAATTTTTTTAACTTATATTTTTTAATTTTCTTAAATTGGTAATCCATGTCACTTTTTTTTTGCCATGTCATATTAAAAGTTGCCACGTCACAATTAAACTTGTCATGTCACATTTTTTAGGTTGGTCTTTTAATAAGATTTTATAGATATATTTAATCCAAAAGACGGGATATTTTCCGAAGCGTCTGAACGTTTTTATCAATAAATATGTTCGCTCAATAGTTTTTGCACAAAAAGCTGGAATAGCTCAGTTGGTTAGAGCGTGTGGCTGTTAACCACAAGGTCGGAGGTTCAAGCCCCCCTTCTAGCGTTTTCTTTTTTATTACATTTTCCATTGAGATCTAGTATTCTATTACTGGGCCGACAAAGTTATCGCTAAAAGCCCACTTACTCAGGCCCTTATTGAATGAATTAGAGCAACAACGATCATGGCATTTATGGGTCCTAATAATATAGATACGATACATACGAGAGAAAGGTGGTTCACAGCCAAAATAGAAGAACGAAGACAAATGTACTAAAACATGGGTCTCATAAGTCATGGCCACATTAAGGACCCCGTTTGCTCTACATTTTCTACCCAATCTCTCACCAAACCATTTCTATGGATCACAATTTTACGGAAAAAGTAATACGCATCAATAGGGTGTTTATGGTATTTCGAGTTTTTGTATCATTACCACATTTCGTATTTTTTTTTTCTTTTTTCGGATTGTTCGCGACGGAGCGTGTAGATACCCGTATCCGTCGATATTGGAATTTATAGAGAATCCGACAAACACCCGATGATGATAGGACACATGTATTTTTTTAGTTGTCATTGTCATTATTTGGGTTCGTTTTACGATGTAGAATGAGCGTTGTCGACGGAGTATTTTAATTTAAATGATATTTAAATTAAAGCTTTTTTTAAGGTGAATTCATTTTATTGCTTTATTTTGAATTTATTTTCTCAAATTTATTTTAGTAAAAATAAAATAAATATTTGATTTGAAAAATCATTTTATGAGTGTATTTGATTTGAAAAATCATTTATTTTAATGTGTTAATCGATTTGAAAAATCGATTTAAAAATCGAAAAAAACTCGTTTTAAACACGCGTTTTGGAGCTCGATTATAGCTCGGTTTTTGAACCCGTTTTTTTACGAGTTGGCACGAATCTCGAGTACACTAACCAATCTAAGCCTCTACCCATCCACCCCAGTTCGAACCCCATAACCACGGCCCAAATCCCATTCCAAATCTCGTCCCAAGCCCCCCCAACATAGCCCAACTCCTTCCCAACCCGTGTTCAACATAGCCCGTTTGTTTTTCTCCAAACTTGGTCCAAACCCGCAACCCATCACCACCAACCCATACTCCACACTACCCACCATTCCCACGTCCAAACCCACCATGAAACCCCTCCACAAAACCCGTCTCCAACACTCCAAAACAGGCCCCAAACAACACGACACAAACAGCCCCCTGTTTTCGTTCAGCTCAAACCCGAGTCCAAAACCCGCTCCAAACACCTGCAAAACCCGTGCCCATTAACCCTAAACCATACCCTAGTATCCTACCTATACTTCCCTAGCTTAACAACCAAGAAAACCACTCACAAAGCCTCTCAAACCCTCACAAAAGCTGCTGGACAGCAGCTATGCGTGAATGAGCCCGTCTACCTCTCCCCTCTAAAAACCCTACCTTAACTCCTTATAAATACCCCCCCTTCACCATACATTCATTCCTCTAAGTTCTCCATACATACTACCTTCACTTACAAGCTTTAAACTCCATAAACAAACCCTAATTGCCTCCCAAAAACCCTAGACAAAACCGACATACAAACAGAGAATCAGTTTGTGTGTCCTCTTTGAAACCCTTCGTTCTCCCTTCAAACCTCCATCAAAATTCGAGTTTCTTGTTCCAAATTAACCATACAACATCCATATACACATTAGACAAAGATTTACGAGCCAAATTGCCCTTGAGAGTACACAAATTCCCTCGAAAAACAGAGTGTTATACACTCTGTTTTCGCGGCTTTTCCTGTCTGTCGAGTTCTGTTTGTGCTCGTTTTTCGTGCCCAATAACTCAAAAGTAGCAGGGATTGTTTTAAGATCTATGTTCTCCTCTATTTCTAGTTTTCAAAACATCTTTTAAATCGAATTTTCACCGTGAAACGAGAGAGAAATCGCTGTTTGAAAGTTGCTGTCCAGATTCGATAAAAACGTGTTGTTTGCTTTGTTTCTTCGTCGACGACGGCCTCTTGAGATAAAATCTACCATCGATTACGACCCAAGATGGTGTCAACGATACATGTAGGTTGAGGGTGCATCAAATCCTCATCTTTCTCCCTTTTATTTCGTTTTTTTATGTTTTTTTTTTATTGTTTCGTTTTATTTCGTTTATCGTTTTTATTTATCGTTTAAATTAACTATAAAACTAGTTTAGTCCGAGTATGAGTTAAAGTACCACCATGAACACCTGCATTGACTTGATATGGGAAAGAAACCGCTACATCAGTCGGTCGTACACCCCCGTCTCATTTACATATCCTCGTGTTCAAGGTAGGGCATTAATAAAACGAGTTCTAACTTCGCTCTTCGCTTTTGACCCCTCTTTTGTTTCGTGTGATTCGACCCACCTTAGGACCCGTCACATGTTTGTATGACCTCTGATTGTTAACATATAACTCATTTAGATGACATTAGATCAATTTAATAACCTAATTAGACATATTAGGGTACATCGACATAGCTTTAAAAATCAACTAACGATTCTGTAACTTAAACTGAATGCATCTCTCTCTTTCACCTAATTTCTCGCTAGTATAAGAGTGCGTGATTAGCACCGTCTTATTAACACTCGATGAGTTAAATTAATTAGCGAACTTGACCTAATTGGACCCCTTTAGGCCGTGTAGAATATACGTTTGCAAGGCATCTTTTCAATCGATCAACGTCGTTTCTAACTTGTTTTCTAGCCCGCTTTCGAACTTGTTTCGCAATCAATCGATCTAACTGATGAACCTGACCTAAGACCTAGGGTTAGACGTGGCTTTAGGCCGTGAGGCTTGGCCGCGTCCTTTGGTTTTTCTTGTTTCGTTTGTTTTACAACGTTCGTTCTTTATTTGTTTTGTCGCTTGTAATTTATCGTTTGTTATCGAGTTGTAATTTTCGAGTTAGCTTTCTTTTATCGAGTCAAAACCTCTTTCAAAACCTTAGTCTTGTTTGGTTAGATGGTTGTGCCCCAATGCATGTAAGAGCGTAGTAAATCGCATGTTGTTTAAAGCAACATGGCCCGATTTATGCTAATGCATGCTTTGGTGCGTGGCCTTATGTCTAATTCGATGAGATAAGTGAAAGCACATATTAAGAGGAGTGACCCAAGGCCGTGAGTCATGTAAGCCGCGGGCCACCCCCCTTGTGCACGTTTACCTAGGCCGAATGGCCGTGTAATGCGTCATGTACGGTTTTGTGTATAGCGTTGTATTTTAGATCGAGTTGTATCTCTTATTTCTCGTCGTGTCGGCATGAAATGCCTGGGTTGTAATAGGGTAGATCCCAACGGCTCCCCCATTCCCATCAAGCCTTGTTTGTTTCGTTTATATGTTGTTAGATCAATCAACCCACATGCTAAATTACAACTTTGACAAAGTTAGTTTAGTTGCATCTAAATCGACATAGAAATTGTTGTCACATGTTAGGGTTTTAAAACGATGTTTGCATATCATATATCGTAGTAGCTATGGCCTTGTTTGAAATCCGACACTTGACTTAGTAGAGGCCGTTATCGACGGGCGGGGTTAGGTGTCCTTATGGGCTTCCTAACACGTACCCTCACCCCTTACTCAAGATCTATGGTTTGTGGATCCGTCTAAATACCATTGGATTACGAGAGTCATTCAAATCGAGTGATATAGGGTACAAGTCTTTATCTTTAATCACTCATAGTCGATTGGCTTTATGCTTTTAGATGAAAGGTGTAAAGTTGACTTGAACGGTTCCAAGTTCCCATAAAACTTGGTGGCGACTCTAGTTTGTCTTAATTCGATTCGAAAGAACCTCGAGTCGATTATGCCTAGTGTGGATCCCGCGGACGCAGTTCCCGAGGGCCTTGTCCACAGTTTGGCGACTTTGCTGGGGAAAAGAGGACTAGTTACACTTTGTTTCTAGGGTCTTTTCCTCCGAGGTGAAACTTGAAAAGAAAGTATTGGAAAGTAAAACATTACTCATAGTGCTACGATTCATGCATAAACCCTTAAGGACTTTCCCGGGCTATCCCAGCGTTTCTTTGTGATGCGTGGGGGCGACGTCCCACTATGCCAGGAACTCGCACATTGCTTGCTTCCGCTCCGCCTCGCGTGGTTCTTGATGGTAGGGATGCTCTTCTACGTATTCTACCTAAAGGCCCTTGCTCTATAAGACCGCAAAAGGAGGGAGGGCATAGACCTTCTTGTAGAAGACTTGCCGAGACTTAGAGATGTCTAGGAGCATACATCCTTATAACATGAGAATGACAATGTGCAAGGTGTTTTTTCCGAGTCTTTTCAAATTTTCCATGTCCTTTTCAAAACCAAACTTTTGAACAACTTACTTTCAAAATAGCATGGTTTTAAAAACGCGGAATGCTGCCCAAATAGGACTAGAAATTTCGGCCAAAATGAGCTTTTATAGCCGGCATGCTGGCCATTTCAAATCTCATTTTCAAATCAATCCTTCGTTTTTCAAAATCAATCCAAAATGCCTCTCGAACCTCAACCAAGCATGAAATGCGTCAAGTCGTGTCCGGGTCATGGCCGTGTTAGGCCGGGTGTGTTTCGTTCTAAGAGTCTAGAACACGACCTTGTTGGGTCACCCAAGCTCACCTCTTGGGCCTTGAGTCATGTTGGTCGACCATTTGGTCTAGGATAGTCCACAGAGATGCCCAAGCTAGGCCATTTAGGGCGTTTCACCCGAACCTATGGGCTATGTTAGTCCAATCACGGGTTTAGTCACACCGAGTCCAGTTTAGAATCAAGCTATGACAACTTGAGTCATGTCGTTTTGTCGAGTCTAAAATGAACCAAGGTCTAAATCCAACCGTGAGTCGAACCTTTGGTTAGTCGGTCTCAAGTCGAGTCTTTATTTGAGTCAAGTTGGGGTCGTGTCGTTAAGTGTGCAAGGGCTCTTACTTTAAATATTGACTCAGTACGGGGTTTTCTTGTAGAAAGGCCGCCAAAAACCCGACGTCAAGCAATGGAAGATGCTGTTAACAAGCTCACTGAGGCCGTGAACCTCATGATGACCCGAATGGATGCAATTGAATCTAAGCTGAGTGAAGATTCCCCTCCATCTACCCCACCTCTGACTGATCTGGAGAAACGGTTGAAGTTCATCGAAGACCGTTTGAAACTCTCCCAGGGGAAGAACATTCACTATGAGAATGCTAGGGCCTATGCCCCAGTTCAGGATAAGTTGCCCACGAACATGGTACTCACTGACATCCCAAAGTTCAAGGGCACCGAAGATCCAGTCCACCATGTTAAGGCCTATAAAGGGTACTTAGCACTGAAGGGAGTACCTGCTGACATGCTCTCTGAAATTTTTGCCCAATCTCTGGATGAACACCCGAAGGCGTGGTTCTATAATCTTGACCTTAAGAACTTCCCCACTTTTGAAGATATTACGGTGGAGTTCTGTAAGCACTATGCTGACAATGTTAAGATTCAACCAACATAAGGACTTTGGAAGTAATGACACAGAATGAAAAAGAGGGCTTTATTGAATTCCTCACAAGATGGCGCGCTGAAAGCGTGAAACTAGCTAAGAATCCCGATGAAGTTGAAATGGTAGATAAGTTCGTGAAGAATTTACGACCTGTTTACCGTAATGCTCTGAAATACCAGAATTTTGGTTCTTTCAAAAAATTGATAAGAATCGGGATAAAGGTAGAGGATGATGTCCGAATGGTCAAGCCGAGAAGCCAAAAGGATACCAAGGGGCGTCATCTAAAGCAAAAGCACCAGCAGACCCCACTTTGTTGAAACTGTCAATCTCTTAGATGGACAGTAAAAAAGGCCTCCGCGCCAAGCTCCGAGGTTATTCACCGATATCGGGTGCACTTACGCCTATGCTCTCCAAAGGCTTATAGCCCAAGGAAAGCTGAAGCCTATTGGTCCAACTCCGGACCCTCCCGCTGATCAACAAGGTAAATGGTATAAACCAAATACCTACTGTGCCTTTCATCAAGGGAAAGGCCATGATACTGAAAGGTGCTATCGACTGAAGCACGAAATACAAGACATGATCGAGAATGGAACACTCCCGATCCCAACTGTCAAACCCAATAACATCACCAATCCATTCGGCGACCACACTAACTTTGTTTCTGTCGAAGACAATGTCGATTATTCCCATCTTATCCGCCCATGTCACTTGAAAGGGGTGTTTATCGGGAAAATATTTGTGGATTGCTTTGAATTCTTGCCAAACCCGAAGAATGAAATTCAAGTCGAGAGTCTTGCTCTAGAATGTACTCCTCTCGTTAACGAAGTTAATAAAAGACAATTCGATTCACCAACCTTCATCACTGGCGTAGATCCTCAAAGGACTACCTCAGGATGGAGGCACACCATCAAAGGGATCAAGGACTAGAACCGAGCATCTAAGCTGACAGCTGAACAAGAGAAAGCTCAAGACCAGATTTGAAAATTATGAGTCGGGATCTGTTTTCTTATCTTAGTCGAGTCGAGTCTAGAACTTTCTTTTTTTGAATTTGAGTCATTTGTTCCGCGATGACCTAGGATGTGTCCTAGGAATCGTTCCTTCGAGTCTGTTAAGCATTTGTCATTCCAATAAAAGTTGCAGTTTCGTTTCCAAATATGTCTTGTTTCTAATCCTCAATCATTCCGAAACATGATAAAATGCACAACACGCTCAAAGGCATCCCTAGGGTAGAAATATGTCCCGTTTCAAAATGTAAGGTACACTAGGATCCCGTGTTTGATTCCTTTACCTATTCCATGTCTGGTGGTAGAAAACCTCCATCTGAACCAATGTTTGTGACAAGCTTTTAGATGATTCTATGACAAACCCGGACTAGCTCCTTGTTTCCCCTATCGATGATGGAAGGCAAGCCTTTTCCCCAACAAAATCATCCCATCTCGAAGAGAGAAGACATCAACCCGTTCTAACAAGGAATTGTTAGTTCTTACCCAAATTAGTTGGCGAAGCCCAGTTTTCAAGTTGTATCCATTTATGACTAAGAGAATGAATAGAAGATCATTTTCAAAGAGAGAAAAAAGATGAAAAAGAATGAAAAAATGAGAAAAAGAGAAAAATTGGAAAAATGAAAAAAAATGAAAAAATGAAAAATGAAAAAAGATGAAAGAAAAAGAAAAAGAAAAAAAGATGTTGAAGTTATTGCAGAATGCTTTTGGTTGGATGTCGAAGTTACGGAAGCCATAAGTCAAATCAAGTACCCATAGTTGAAGTTCAGTGGGCGAAGCCCAAAAGCGTAAGTAGTAACCTCTTTACCCTCTAAGGCCTTCCTGAGACAGTTACAAGGGGATAGTTAGGAATTTTGAGAATCATTCCGCTTGTGCTGTTACACCCAGCCTTTAGGGTCCAGATATGGAGATTTGAACCCACATTGTTTTCCAACCCATTTGCACTCGGATTTCGTCAAAACCGAGACACCTTTCCAACCACGATGTAAGCCATAACCCGTTAGCCTTAGCACCACAAAACGAACCTTCAGAATGATGGTTTACCTTGCGAACCTTTTTTTTTTTACCAAGCTCCACATCCCAAAGAATCACAACCTTTTGTACCAACCCTAGACACGGGATATAACGGTACCTTACAGGCTAGAATGGGATACGACATGATACCTTAGGTGAAACCTTCGAGTGTGTACACACAATCAAAATGCCACGTTTATGCACCATGATCGAACTACGTCGGATTTGATTTCGCTCCACGCGAATACGTAGGCAGTCCTTTAGAATAAGGGATTCAATCCACTCATCAACCAAGTTGTCATCTTGTCGGTTTCTTACGGGTACTAACCAAGTCCAAATGAAGCCACCTTTGTCTGAGTCGGTCTTAGCACTCGATGTAGGCTAGGATAAGGATATAGGTTCGGATGAATAGTATCAAGTCTCAGAATGAGCTTTATCTAACGGTTTAGGCAAAGATGCTGAGTCACATAGATGTGGGTTTGTGTTGGGAACAGAAAATATGAAAAACCCGCTGAAAAGAAAGAAGGCGTGGACAAAAAATAGTAAAAGCCCGCTGAAAAGAAAGAAGGCGGTGGCAAGAAATGATGAAACTCGCTGAAAAGAAAGGAGGCGAGGAGAAGAGTGACAGAATGTTCCCGACAAAAGTCATGTGTGTTGTCTAAGTGTTCTCATAAAATCAGTCTGTGTTTAGTGTCTGGGCGAAGCCAACGTTGTTGCTCCGTGAGTTTAATCCACCTTGTCAATGCCAAGTGATCTTGATTCCCGTGTGCCCTCGGGAGCACGCCCATGCCATACGAAATCTTCGTCTCAAGTCCGGCGACCTAGTGATTCCCATTTGCCATCTTTTGGTGCCAGAATGGCCAATTTACATTTTTACCCCCAACAAGTCCATAATTGAATTAAAACCCGTGCACACTTAGGGTTTTATTTTCCTTTTTTGTTTTACGGTAGCGGGCTACGCCCACGTTATTTACGGGTCATACAGAGTGTCTGAGTCGTATTTCATGCTCACCAATCAAGGTTCGATTTCAAAAATTTCAAAATTTCAAAATCACAAAAACTTTTTGCGAATCTTTGTGGGTCGATGACCCAATCTTTCGAAATTCAAATATTCAAATTCAATTTTTTGGGTCGATGGCCCAATATTCCAAGTGATGTCAAATTCAAAATTCGGGTCGATGACCCAATTATTCAAAATTTTCAAATTCAATTTTCGGGTCGATGACCCAATCTTTCAAATAATCCAATTTTAGGATCGATGATCCAAATGTGCTTATGTGATGATTATTGCTAGTACTTTTTTGTGTTTCAAATGTAGCAGGATATGCTTCAACTGGGGGCTCTAAAGTTTTCGACTTTAGAGCCATCACAAACTGGAGGCTCTGAAGCCGTTGGCTTCAGAGACCATTATCAAGATATAAAGGATGACATCCACTCAGAATTCAATTCAATACAAGAGTATGAAAGGGAAGAATTCCGTAGCTGAAAGCAAATGATGAAAGCGGCGGCAACCTCATTGGAAAGTCCCGTCCCATGTAGGCACCTGCCAGTAGATGATAAGTTTTGGGCAAGTGTCAACAGATGATGAATTTTGGACAGATGCCAGCAGATGATAAACTTTGGGCATGTGTCAGCAGTTGCCGAACTACGACGCGGGTTTGATTCCGTCAGAAACGGATACGTAGGCGCCTAAGGATAAGGCTCAATCCACCATATATGCAATTTTATGGGTCGACGACCAACGATGATAATTTGACGCAACAGAAGCAAGAGTTAATCCCCGACGAAGTTTCAGGTACGATCTCTTCTTATGGCTGGCGAGCTTATATACGCAAGTCTAATGGACTATAAACGACCCGCGAATCCTCGGTCGAGAGGGACTGAGGTATACTTTGACTTTCGCCTTGTCCAAGCCTCAGTCAAAGTGGGGGCTCTGTAGATACCCGTATCCGTCGATATTGGAATTTATAGAGAACCCGACAAACACCCGATGATGATAGGACACATCTATTTTTTTAGTTGTCATTGTCATTATTTGGGTTCGTTTTACGATGTAGAATGAGCGTTGTCGACGGAGTATTTTAATTTAAATGATATTTAAATTAAAGCTTTTTTAAGGTGAATTCATTTTATTGCTTTATTTTGAATTTATTTTCTCAAGTTTATTTTAGTAAAAATAAAATAAATATTTGATTTGAAAAATCATTTTATGAGTGTATTTGATTTGAAAAATCATTTATTTTAACGTGTTAATCGATTTAAAAATCGAAAAAAACTCGTTTTAAACACGCGTTTTGGAGCTCGATTATAGCTCGGTTTTTGAGCCCGTTTTCTTTACGAGTTGGCACGAATCTCGAGTACACTAACCAATCTAAACCTCTACCCATCCACCCCAGTTCGAACCCCATAACCACGGCCCAAATCCCATCCCAAATCTCGTCCCAAGCCCCCCAACATAGCCCAACTCCTTCCCAACCCGTGTTCAACATAGCCCGTTTGTTTTGCTCCAAACTTGGTCCAAACCCGCAATCCATCACAACCAACCCGTACTCCACACTACCCACCATTCCCACGTCCAAACCCACCATGAAACCCCTCCACAAAACCCGTCTCCAACACTCCAAAACAGGCCCCAAACAACACGACACAAACAGCCCCCTGTTTTCGTTCAGCTCAAACCCGAGTCCAAAACCCGCTCCAAACTCCTGCAAAACCCGTGCCCATTAATCCTAAACCATACCCTAGTATCATACCTATACTTCCCTAGCTTAACCACCAAGAAAACCCCTCACAAAGCCTCTCAAACCCTCAGAAAAGCTGCTGGACAGCAGCTATGCGTGAATGAGCCCGTCTGCCTCTCCCCTCTAAAAACCCTACCTTAACTCCTTATAAATACCCCCCCTTCACCATACATTCATTCCTCTAAGTTCTCCATACATACTACCTTCACTTACAAGCTTTAAACTCCAGAACAAAACCCTAATTGCCTCCCAAAAACCCTAGACAAAACCGACATACAAACAGAGAATCAGTTTGTGTGTCCTCTTTGAAACCCTTCGTTCTCCCTTCAAACCTCCATCAAAATTCGAGTTTCTTGTTCCAAATTAACCATACAACATCCATCTACACATTAGACAAAGATTTACGAGCCAAATTGCCCTTGAGAGTACACGAATTCCCTCGAAAAACAGAGTGTTATACACTCTGTTTTCGCGGCTTTTCCTGTATGTCCAGTTCTGTTTGTGCTTGTTTTTCGTGCCCAATAACTCAAAACGAGCAGGTATTGTTTTAAGATCTCTGTTCTCCTCTCTTTATAGTTTTCAAAACATCTTTTAAATCGAATTTTCACCGTGAAACGAGAGAGAAATCGCTGTTTGAAAGTTGCTGTCCAGATTCGATAAAAACGTGTTGTTTGCTTTGTTTCTTCATCGACGACGGCCTTTCGAGATAAAATCTACCATCGATTACGACCCAAGACGGTGTCAACGATACATGTAGGTTGAGGGTGCATCAAATCCTCCTCTTTCTCCCTTTTATTTCGTTTTTTTATGTTTGTTTTTTTTATTGTTTCGTTTTATTTCGTTTATCGTTTTTATTTATCGTTTAAATTAACTATGAAACTAGTTTAGTCGGAGTATGAGTTAAAGTAGCACCATGAACACCCGCGTTGACTTGAGATGGGAAAGAAACCGCTACATCAGTCGGTCGTACACCCCCGTCTCATTTACATATCCTCGTGTTCAAGGTAGGGCATTAATAAAACGAGTTCTAACTTCGCTCTTCGCTTTTGACCCCTCTTTTGTTTCGTGTGATTCGACCCACCTTAGGACCCGTCACATGTTAGTATGACCTCTGATTGTTAACATATAACTCATTTAGATGACATTAGATCAATTTAATAACCTAATTAGACATATTAGGGTACATCGACATAGCTTTAAAAATCAACTAACGATTCTGTAACTTAAACTGAATGCATCTCTCTCTTTCACCTAATTTCTCGCTAGTATAAGAGTGTGTGATTAGCACCGTGTTATTAACACTCGATGAGTTAAATTTATTAGCGAACTTGACCTAATTAGACCCCTTTGGGCCGTGTAGAATATACGCTTGCAAGGCATCTTTTCAATCGATCAACGTCGTTTCTAACTTGTTTTCTAGCCCGCTTTCGAACTTGTTTCACAATCAATCGATCTAACTAATGAACCTGACCTAGGACCTAGGGTTGGACGTAGCTTTAGGCCATGAGGCTTGACCGTGTCCTTTGGTTTTTCTTGTTTCGTTTGTTTTACAACGTTCGTTCTTTATTTGTTTTGTCGCTTGTAATTTATCGTTTGTTATCGAGTTGTAATTTTCGAGTTAGCTTTCTTTTATCGAGTCAAAACCTCTTTCAAAACCTTAGTCTTGTTTGGTTAGATGGTTGTGCCCCAATGCATGTAAGAGCGTAGTAAATCGCATGTTGTTTAAAGCAACATGGCCCGATTTATGCTAATGCATGCTTTGGTGCGTGGCCTTATGTCTAATTCGATGAGATTAAGTGAAAGCACACATTACGAGGAGTGACCCAAGGCCGTGAGTCATGTAAGCCGTGGGCCACCCCCCTTGTGCACGTTTCCCTAGGCTGAATGGCCGTGTAATGCGTCATGTACGGTTTTGTGTATAGCGGTGTATTTTAGATCGAGTTGTATCTCTTATTTCTCGTCGTGTCGGCATGAAATGCCTGGGTTGTAATAAGGTAGATCCCAACGGCTCCCCCATTCCCATCAAGCCTTGTTTGTTTCGTTTATATGTTGTTAGATCAATCAACCCACATGCTAAATTACAACTTTGACAAAGTTAGTTTAGTTGCATCTAAATCGACATAGAAATTGTTGTCACATGTTAGGGTTTTAAAACGATGTTTGCATATCATATATCGTAGTAGCTATGACCTTGTTTGAAATCCGACACTAAACTTAGTAGAGGCCGTTATCGACGGGCGGGGTTAGGTGTCCTTATGGGCTTCCTAACACGTACCCTCACCCCTTACTCAAGATCTATGGTTTGTGGATCCGTCTAAATACCATTGGATTACGAGAATCATTCAAATCGAGTGATATAGGGTACAAGTCTTTATCTTTAATCACTCGTAGTCGATTGGCTTTATGCTTTTCGATGAAAGGTGTAAAGTTGACTTAAACGGTTCCAAGTTCCCATAAAACTTGGTGGCGACTCTAGTTTGTCTTAATTCGATTCGAAAGAACCTCGAGTCGATTATGCCTAGTGTGGATCCCGCGGACGCAGTTCCCGAGGGCCTTGTCCACAGAGCGGGATTCGCATTTCGAGATAATTCTTTTTTTTTCTTTTCTTTTTTTACGTTTTCTTGGATTCCGACTGCGCGCTACATTTACTCGTTTTATTTTATTTTTTGTTTTAGGGGGTAAAACTTCCCGTCTCAAGTCGTCCCGCGTCGTTATAGTCTTTTTAGTCGACATTTGTGTTTTCGCAATTTGTGCCGCCTACTACCTTTTTTTTTAAAAAAAAAAATACCTAATTTAATTCTTTTTTCTATATGTATACCTGCATATTTGTAAATGTAAAGTTTCGGCAGAGTGACGGCTGGAAATGTATGTTATACAAACCTGTTTCGTGAGCACTAACCTTCAGGTACAGTCAAAGCATCCCAACGAGCGGGATTTCCAATACATCGAAGGGTGTGCATGCCATATATATATTGAAGGAAAAGTAGATCTATATATACTAACATACTCATATATGTTATAATTTAATTTGTCATAAAATTAAAGATTGATCTTATGCATGCAAACTTTAAAACAAAATAAGGAAGAAGCATTATTCTTACATATGGATTTTCGGTTTATGGGCACAAGAGAGATCACCTTTCTCTCTTGTTCTTGAGCTTTCCAATAATGGATGAACATACAAAAATCCCAAAGTAGAGATTCTCCAATTAGTAGCACCCAAGACAATCCCTTAATCCCACAAACTAACATGTACTAGATGTTTATATTGTGGTTTACCTTAAATTTGATTACTAATACTCATATATTACTTTGATAATTTTAGTAATCTTTTGAACAAATTTGGATTAAAATCTCATCTTTTTGATGAAGATTAAAGAGAGAGAAGAGAGAAAAGCATGAACCTTTTTGCATGTTTTGTAAGAATGAATTATATCATCATATGAATGTGTGTGTAAGGAAAATAAAATAACCAACAACCCACAATAGAGAGGGAGTGTCACGGTTGGAAGAGCCAAAATTGGCATCATTTCTTTTCCTTTTACTCTTCTCAAAAATAGTAGGTGTGTAAGAGGTGTAAGACTAGTAGTAGGTAGGCATCATTATGTTTATTTTATCAAATAAAATAAAACAACCAAAACCCACTAACACACCCTCCATTTTCGGTCCATATACTTAAAATGGACTACCATTTTATTTTGTCAATTTGTCATTTGTCACACAATATGTCACATGTAGTATGATACATGTTATTAATTAATTTAATGCATATTTATCACCTAAATATCATTTTATGAATTAATTAAGTTACTTTCAACAAATTGACTAGTGATACTTGATCACGTAAATAAAATGGGTCATATAATTATAATTCACAATGTCTTGTAATTATAATCAACCATTCATTCTTATCTTTATTGTTTCTCAAACAATAAACAATTTTAGTAATAAATCATTTTATTTACTAAAATAAATCTTATTTAATCCCATTACAATAAGATATCAATATTCTCTCTCACAAATTGAATTTGTTCAATTTTTAAGGAATTAATTAATCTGTATCGGTATACAATTAATTAACCTTTTTAATTAAGGGAATCGTCCTTTAGGTGTGACCTCAAGGGATCAACTGATCACCACCGTCGCACGACAGTAATGTCAAACTCTAGACAGCCAATCATTACCGATATGTGTGGACCAGTTGACTATATATGTAATGTATCATCCCTTCCGTATTCTTGAAATGAGATTTAATAATGAAATTTAAATCATGTGATCGCACTATTGTTGAGGACACATTTCCCAACAATCTCCCACTTGTCCTCGACAAGTGTGCGTCACCAATTCTCTTGTCCTATTACTATCTCCCACTCAATGCAAGGTGTCTTTCGGGTCGTACTTGCAAGTGATCATATCGAGAGTGGTTTCCTCGATCTGGAGAATAACTGATTGACCGGAATTTATCCACCATGGATACCTTCCGAGCGTGGCCACGCATTTCCAGTTCATTACTCCTCGAGTGGCCCTGAGATATTGTTTTAACCCTGACTAGGGGTGGACAATTCCTATTGCACTTATTCCCTTCGACTAGCCACAACCATCATAACCCAAAATATGCCCATTTGACCCCATTTACGAAGGTCGTAGTAACACAAATCAAAGTTAATCTGAAACTGTGCCATCTTAGGTGAACAGTCTTTAGTCAAAAGAATCGACTCATTAGAATACTATAGTAGCTCTCGCCACGACCAGGCTTTATAAATTTGCCAGAACTCTATAAGCGGTCACTTTGCCCGACAAAGTGTTCCTAACGATCCGCCTATGTGATCGACTAGTCATCTCACATGACTCTATGGCACTTGAACTTGCCATCAATCGCATCACACTCTAGTCACTTCGAGACGTCACCTCATACAAGTGACTATGGGCGAATACAATGCTAATCCGTGTTCACTTTAACGGGGTTCAATGTTGTCTCTACAACCCGTTTGGATGTAACAAAGTATAAAATAAGAGTTTTAGAGTAAAACTCAAACGACAAATGCGATTATCACATATGAATAGTCAATGCTTGATTACTACTTCATATTCTATAATCTAATTTGATCTTTTATGTAGTTATTCATCTCAATTGAATTGAAATGACATGACTCATCATGTTAAACCTATGAGAAGGCTTTGGTTAGTAGGTTTTATCAACTTCTTGTACCTTACTCAATCTTACTACATACTCGTTTTCCTTTGTAATGTATACATTTGCATTACAAAACTTTCTGAGTACGTGTCGAGATCCAATCAAGACATAGGCCCTCTAGCCTAAGAATAGCTCCCACTGTTTTCACAAATGCGGGGACTCATCCTTCTTGCACATCTCATGATCGCAAGTGTACTCAATTTCCGTTATAAATATCTCTCATTGTTCTTTATTGCCTAGAACGATTCTAGAAAAATCTACTTCTTAATTAACATAGCCACAATGGTATCTTAACCATCCTAATGTGTTTTGATTATGGTTTTGTTGGAAACCATGCGCAATCTCAATTGTCAATTGTCACTTGTGTAACACCCTTACACAATATTGCATCATAAACACTTTGCTTTACTTCCTTAATGCTTCTGCAAGCACTTAAGGGTAATCTTTATAGCTTACTTGGTAAATATTACTTAAATTCGATTTTTGAAAACAATTCATCATACTTAAAGCATATGAAGTGTTATACATCATTTCTTTTTAATTGATTCGGCAGCGGAAGCAAATGAAATCAATCAAATATGTTCAATTTAATTGAACTAGTCATGAATCTTATCAACATAAGACTTCTTACTGACGCTAATATCATGTGGATTTATCTTCATAAATCCGGATATTCAAGATGTATTATAATACTCCAAAAGTCTTAAATCATTCTCAATGATCAATATGTCATCCACATATCGGACTAATTAAAAATTCCGTAACTCCCACTAAACGCCATGTATAAACAAAACTTCTCAACTTATCGAGAAATGTTTTATCACATGATCAAAATGTTGATTCCAACTCATTGATGTCCTACTTAAGATTCTCTCTTAAGTTTCACATTATCTTAGGATTGCAAGAATCTATAAAACTTATGACATGTATTGAATACATTCCTTCTATTGAAGAAGTGGGTTTTAGATTCACTTGCTGTATGCATATCCTCATAATGAAACACAATCCCTAAGAAGATCCAAATAGACTTAATCATTTCAATTAGTGCAAAACCCTTTGCAACTAATCTTGCATTGAAATATCTCTTTATTAGTGCAAGACCCTTTGTCACTTATCAAGCCCTTTCGTTTTGGATTTTCATGGCTCTAAGCCTTGTATTGAGTTGTGACTTTAAACACTCTTATGTAAGTCATATGTTCATTACTTTCTAGAAGTAATCAACTTAAATCAAACAATTTCTTTGTAAGTCATAAGCTCTTTACTTTCTTAAGAGTAGAATGAATTCATCATCTTTAACAAGTGACGACTTTAACCTCCTAGGTTTTAAAGAAACAATGTATAATGTCTTACACAAAACGTCTCATGTAGCCAAGAAAGACCAGTTTCTTGTGACATAACATTCTCTGTGGCATTCTTTGTGGCTCTTGAATAATTTCTCCCACTCTGTCTTCTAAAAATAAACTTGTATTTTAGAAAGACAGCTTCATGAGCCGCAAACCCGTCGTGCTCGTGATAATTGCAAGGGAAAAATGAGCATTTGTTTCTTGTGAAAAACTTACAACCATGGTACCCTTACCATTTCATATCTCATATGATTCGATTTAGTGGAGAAATAATTTAGACAAAAATGATAAAATCCCCAAAAGGATCAAGTAACTCAAAGTAACTTGATTGAAGTCCAAACCATATCGAATAGCGTTTGATTTCTTATCCATCCACACATTATTTCATAATGCGTGCTAAGAGAGATTAACTTGTGATACTATATCACATTTCCTTTGGCTTATATCAAAGTCTTCACTTTGATAATCCCATCACGACTAAATCGTGATTCCTTGAACTCTTGAACTTCTTCAAAGATTTCTCTATTTACCTTATTAAGTGAACACACTAGCGTCAACTTAAATCGTTGGTAAAAGAGAATGATCAACCTATTATGGATCAATGATTTATAACCTCGATCTCCTTTTCAACCAAAAGGCACGAGACATCTTGCTTTGAATACAAGATACGCATATACCATTAACAATCTAATGGTTTCAAGAGTACTCGTTAACTCTTTGCGTTCATTATTCCAAAATTTTAAGGTTTAATCTTAGGTTACCAATTTGAGTCTTGCATCATCTTCATGATATATTATTCTAGTTTGGTTTAGAATATAATCACCTTGATGATGGGCTAGCCATACATCAAATCATGGTGTATAGGGTCACAAAAGTGAAACCTCTTTTGTATATATAACAAATTGTATTCTTATTTAGAGTTTATGTACTTAATAGTCACAATTAAGTACAACTCCAAACCCGAAAACTAGATTTAGTACACAATGACTCTATCTCTTGACTTCATTGTTGCTAGTCGTCATATTCTAATCATCCTATGTATCAAACATAATGATGAAATCCACCACCGGTTTCTAATATTGACGAAGTAATACTAGCAAAATTTGTGTTTAATCAAATAAACATTTAACGAAGAAGGTTCCACTAGATGTCCCACAACTAACTTGTTGATTCTTCAATAATTTGGGGTAGTTTCCTTTCTCGTGTCCAACATTTAAGACAATGGAAACTTTATCGGTCGGGATTGATAGGTTTAGTATCGTCATTCTCAACAATTTTACCTTTTAACATTACCTTGTATCAATTCCATTTACTTCTTGAACCTCGTCCTCATCTTAACAGTTTAAGAGAATGCTCCCACTTATTTCAATGAGTCTTTGCTTTGAGAAGCAAAATTGAATTTACGAAGATCACTCTTCATTTGTTCGTTTTAGTCTTAAAACTTTCATTGAAGTGGTTGCGTTATTTTGGTCAATTACGAATTCTGGACAAAACTAATTACCAAAACAATTTATCGCTTCAAGGTACTTAATTCATTTAAATACATGAAAAACAATCCATTGTAAGTAGATATGTTAGTCTAGAATCAAAAACCTGTTTGATAATGACTAGCTTTAATCTATACTCTTTACAAGAGATCCTTAGCAATGGTTCATTTGAGGTTTTAGAAACAAATTCATATTGTCTTTAGTTACGATGTTTTAATGGAGTTTTGAATCGAAATGATATCATATATGAATTGTGGTAAAGAAATAGAACAATATAACAACGGAATAGTGGAAAACTTAACATTTATCGTTTCATTAATACTTGTAAACAACAAGTAAAGCATTTACATAGTGACCTCTACCCAACTATGATAAATGATTCCAAGATCCAAATTCATATTAACTTGGGCACGGTAGGGCCGATTCATCCCTTATCAATATAACTCGGTAGATTAACTCTTTAATCGATTCTACTTTTAGAACTCTTGATCGATAATATTACATTAACAATTATCTTTAGCCCAAAACACATTCGACAAGGGCACGGTAGGGCCGATACATCCCTTATCAAAAACTTTTGTTGAGTTCAACCCAAATTTCGAATAAATGTGTCCATGATCCAAATCCACATCAACTTGGGCACGGTAGGGCCGATTCATCCCTTATCAACATGAATTCGGTGGATCAACATTCATCACCCACTTCCCCTACGTAACAAGGTTTGTACCCCGGTAGGGCCGAGTGCACTCCCTCGCGAAATAGGTTTTCATGGTTTCTACTATTTGGTAAGGCTAAGTCTCAATTGTTTATTTTAGCGAGAGGTCATGTCAATTTATTATCTATCACGTTTTAAGTGAACTAAAGCGGTGAATTACGATAATTATAATTGACACGGTCGATAAACTCGATAAAATGATAATGCATGTTTTAGTTATGGCGATTTAGCGATGCATGCAACATAAAATAAAATGCAAGCATAAAAATAAATAAATCCTAGTATGGCCTTTCCTAAAATAGGAAAAATATTTAACTATTACATATTCGGAAACCAACTCCATTGGTCCCTTGAACTTCGGTTGTGGCACGCATCTCGAGGTAACACCGTCTTTATGTATCGCCATTCTTGAAGAAATCCGTCTTTGGGAACTCCGAGATAAATTAAATTACATAACAAATTACATAATTTCCTATTATACATTTGTAACTAAAATAAAATAAATCTATTAAATTACAAAACGGTGATACGAGATCACAATAAAATTACAACCGAATCGATATTCCCATACATTTCGGGAAATACCAATTAAAATCTAAGGCCATACTAAGTAAAATTACATAATTCAAAATTACATAAATTAAAATTATGACAATCATAAAGAAAAATGCAGCATTATAATATGTATGAACATGCTCAATTTTATGCTAAATCGCCTTTAATTAGCCAATATCGTATATTACTCGGTTTTTACGGATTTGCGTGATTTCAACATTTTATAATCACAAAAATTACAAAAATTCATATTTATGCATAAGTTAATTACCCTAACCTCTTAGGACTCAAAATTTAGTCTTCACTAATAATTTGACCATAATTAACTCATATTTATAAAATTGTTCATTAATGGACTAAAAAAATACAAAAATAAGCTATAAACTTCAAATAAATCACAAAATTTCAAATAAATTCAAAATTTGAAATTTAAACTCATGAACATTCTGGAAAAATACCATGACACTCATAATGTTCAAAATCTTAGGTTAAAAATTTCGAAATTTTTTCCGGAAAAACAATGTTGCGGTTTATCGGTTTTTTTAATAAAATAATCATAAAACATAGAAAAATTATATTCATTAACTTTTCAATTTTAGATCTGAAAAATATAATAAAATGCAACATTAGACGTTTTTCCTAAGTCATAGATTATGTTTTTATTAATTTTACACTAATAATGTCACTATTTATGCTATTTTTCTTCAAAAATCCATAAATCATGGAAAAAGACTTCTTTATAGCCAATTATTTTACACACATCTTGCAAAATTGCATGTGACAACATATTAATTTTCTATGACCAGATTCGAAATTTAACTCATATTAACCTATTTTTCACTTAAATCCGAATTTAATAATGAAAAATCCATTTTTCGAGCATAACAAGTCCAAAAATTATGAAAATTTACAGGTTATCTCAAAATAATATATGTGACAACATATCCAAAAATCAACTGAAAATTCGAAGTATAGCTAATTTTAGACCGAAAATGACATTTTTACTCATAAAATCATATTTAAATGCCATTATTGTATTAAATGAACAATAAAAATCCGTAAAATTAACCAAAATACCCTAAAACATTTTAGGACCAGAAATATTAACATGCATGGATTAATTTCGTGATATCTCATAATAACCCAAATTTTACAAGTTTTATATGTTATTCTTATAACTCGGAAAAACTTTTAACTGATTTGCATGCAAACAACCGTGGCTCTGATACCAATTGAAGGAAAAGTAGATCTATATATACTAACATACTCATATATGTTATAATTTAATTTGTCATAAAATTAAAGATTGATTTTATGCATGCAAACTTTAAAACAAAATAAGGAAGAAGCATTATTCTTACATATGGATTTTCGGTTTATGGGCACAAGAGAGATCACCTTTCTCTCTTGTTCTTGAGCTTTCCAATAATGGATGAACATACAAAAATCCCAAAGTAGAGATTCTCCAATTAGTAGCACCCAAGACAATCCCTTAATCCCCACAAACTAACATGTACTAGATGTTTATATTGTGGTTTACCTTAAATTTGATTACTAATACTCATATATTACTTTGATAATTTTAGTAATGTTTTGAACAAATTTGGATTAAAATCTCATCTTTTTGATGAAGATTAAAGAGAGAGAAGAGAGAAAAGCATGAACCTTTTTGCATGTTTTGTAAGAATGAATTATATCATCATATGAATGTGTGTGTAAGGAAAATAAAATAACCAACAACCCACAATAGAGAGGGAGTGTCACGGTTGGAAGAGCCAAAATTGGCATCATTTCTTTTCCTTTTACTCTTCTCAAAAATAGTAGGTGTGTAAGAGGTGTAAGACTAGTAGTAGGTAGGCATCATTATGTTTATTTTATCAAATAAAATAAAACAACCAAAACCCACTAACACACCCTCCATTTTCGGTCCATATACTTAAAATGGACTACCATTTTATTTTGTCAATTTGTCATTTGTCACACAATATGTCACATGTAGTATGATACATGTTATTAATTAATTTAATGCATATTTATCACCTAAATATCATTTTATGAATTAATTAAGTTACTTTCAACAAATTGACTAGTGATACTTGATCACGTAAATAAAATGGGTCATATAATTATAATTCACAATGTCTTGTAATTATAATCAACCATTCATTCTTATCTTTATTGTTTCTCAAACAATAAACAATTTTAGTAATAAATCATTTTATTTACTAAAATAAATCTTATTTAATCCCATTACAATAAGATATCAATATTCTCTCTCACAAATTGAATTTGTTCAATTTTTAAGGAATTAATTAATCAGACGGTATACAATTAATTAACCTTTTTAATTAAGGGAATCGTCCTTTAGGTGTGACCTCAAGGATCAATCGATCACCACCGTCGCACGACAGTAATGTCAAACTCTAGCCAGCCAATCATTACCGATATGTGTGGACCAGTTGACTATATATGTAATGTATCATCCCTTCCGTATTCTTGAAATGAGATTTAATAATGATATTTAAATCATGTGATCGCACTATTGTTGAGGACACATTTCCCAACAAATATACATATATATATATATATATATATATATATATATATATATATATATATATATATATATATGAGATCTAATGAGTCCACCCAAATCCATTGAGTCCATAAGTCTTCTTCAGGACCCTTAAAAAGATAGGATGGAGGGTTGAGATTGAAAGAGAAAAATGGAGGATTAGTGCAAAAATTAGGGGATCAATCCTAATTAAATACTTTCTCTCTCTACTATCACTAATCAACCTCTAATTTCACTATAATACCCTTCTTTTTCCACTCACTTCTCTCTTCTTCACACAAATATCATCCCTCCATCTCTCTAAAAACCAAAAAAATCCAAAAATCCAAAAAATTCAAAAAACCAAAAAAAAAAAATTTCCTCCTCTCATCCTCACCACCACCGACCACGCCCACCCTACTACCCCAACCTGTCAGCCACCACCACCACCACCACGAAATTCAAAAAACCCAAAAAAATTCCCTCCTCTCATCCTCACAACCACCGACCTGTAACACCCCGGTTTATGAAGGAGCCTTTAGCAAGACCTTCCCTAATAAATCGGGCTGTTACCATCTCGGTTTCCCGAGGTAGTGAATAACAAAGTACAACAATACCAAAGTACTTTAAATTAAAACTTAACGATTACGTGTTTATTACTATTATCCAACTAATACTTAATATAAGATAAATACAACCCGCAGCGGAAAATAAATTAAGTGATAGAATCTTCTATGTGGTCTAGACTTCTAGGTAGATTGGCCAAGTCCTCACGCTTCCCATAGCTCCCAAGTCAGCTAATCTTTAGTACCTGTCAAATCTGCTCCCCATTACGGTTCATCACAGGTGTCCACGAATACACAGGGTCAACCACGAGGTTGAGTAGGGAAAACAATTAAACAGCAAAATATGATATGCGTCATCCTCCGACACCTCCATCTCCATCTCATCTCGTATCTCATATCTCATTTCTCATATCTCATAACCCGGACAAATTGACCATATACCGATCCCCGGTAGACTATATATATATCGACCGTAGTCGATCCGCCATTCATTCGCAGTTGAGGACACCAGGGCAAGTCCCGCAGAACCACTGGCCTTATCACAACATCACATCATATCTCATCATCGTCACCACCACACCATCCTCCAACTCCAATGCATATGCAATGCTCAACAGTAATCAATGCAACATGATATGTATATCAATGAATGAAATCATGCCAGCTATCAAAATAATGAAATAACATAATCAACACGAACAGTTCAGTCAACCACACTCCAAAGATATGAATCATAACATAAATTACAACCACGCACAAATCATCGATCACGGCTCGGTCACATGTAACACAACAACTCAACACAATTTAACAACACCGGTAAGTCAAGTGTATTTCCCTACCTCGGATCTGCGATCAAATAGTCGGGTGCTCAAGAATATTTCCACAACAATTCGCCCTCTGAAAGGTAAATAAATGATAATTGATTACTTAACTATTCTCGTTCCCAAAATAGAAATTTACCAAAAATAGAAACTTTCCCGATATAGAAACTTTTCTCTTTTAACAATCCCGACACAAAACCTGTTTCCAATTTTTAAACGACTCGGGAATTAAATTTAAATAGCTAATGTGATAATAAAATATTAAACGAATTAAACGTTTTAAGAAGGCCCGAATCAAACATAAAACAATTCAAGCATCCCGACTCAAACCCGTCTTTAATCATTTTAATGCACTCGGGAATTAATTAATTAATTTAGAATACGACCCATAACGAAATATAACGATTAAATCAATAAAAACCGTTTCGAACCACCAAAACAGCCCGTACCCCTTCGCACTCATCCACGCACCACCACAGGCCACCGTGAGGCCGTGTCAACCACCAGCCCCAACACCCACTTCAACCCCACCACCAACAACCACCACCAGCCTGGTCGATCATTGCCGGCGAGTCGAACCAGTGGCAACAACGTGGTTCACCGTGCATCATCACCAAACCCCCCTGTTTCTCTCCTTTCCTCCACCGCAACCAACACCATATCCCCGCCCAACTACCACCGTGCTTGCTCGCCTCAGCCCACGATCCCAGACACCGTGGCACCACCACTTCGACCTCCCCCGAGTCCACGGTGGTGCCACCCCAAACCTAGCCACTCTAAACTCCCCTGAAAACCGCATCTGAACCCGTTGCTGCACCCCCTGTCGCTGCCACCTCTCACCGCCACTAGCACCACCTAAAACCACCCTAACAACCACCACGTTATTCGTCTCCCACCAGACTACTTCTATCCCCCATCAACCACCACCATAAACGCATCTAATAGACACCAAACCACAACCAACAACTCGACAAAAAGATGAAAACAAAGGAGGAGCTTACCTTTCCGCCACCACAACAGCCACCACGGCCACCCACTGTCGTTGATAAACACCCTAATGCCTTCCTTGCTGTGCCGACAACCACCCACTGCCACTCTCTCTCTCTCTCTCTCTATGCGGAAATCTGGTGTTTTGGTGTTGGTGAAGGAGGGAGGCGGGTTGAGGTGTTGCTAGGGTAAAATTAGGTTAAAACTTAGGTTAGAGAAAGATGTTGGGTGTTGGGTTAATTGGGTTAAACATGATATTGGGTAAACCCAAATGGGTCGAGGGTAAATGGTTTAGCTCACGTCTCGAATACCATATAAACCCGTCTCAAATAACTTATGCAACAACTCGCTTTTACGATATCAACACGACTAAACAATTAACTCGACCCAACTATTACCCCGACATAATTAGTAAAATAACATATATAATAATTATATATAATAATATCCGTTTAGTTAATTATATTCTATAAAATACGGGGTATTACAGTCTTCCCCCCTTAAAATGAACTTCGTCCCGAAGTTCGCTCATCTACCAAACCTCCACGTACCACCGTGGTTACCAAACAGATTTCCTAGTACCAGATCTCATGAACTTAAGCGGGTGAAACGATATGTAATGTATCATCCCTTCCGTATTCTTGAAATGAGATTTAATAATGATATTTAAATCATGTGATCGCACTATTGTTGAGGACACATTTCCCAACAAATATACATATATATATATATATATATATATATATATATATATATATATATATATATATATATATATATATATATATATATATATATATATATATATGAGATCTAATGAGTCCACCCAAATCCATTGAGTCCATAAGTCTTCTTCAGGACCCTTAAAAAGATAGGATGGAGGGTTGAGATTGAAAGAGAAAAATGGAGGATTAGTGCAAAAATTAGGGGATCAATCCTAATTAAATACTTTCTCTCTCTACTATCACTAATCAACCTCTAATTTCACTATAATACCCTTCTTTTTCCACTCACTTCTCTCTTCTTCACACAAATATCATCCCTCCATCTCTCTAAAAACCAAAAAAATCCAAAAATCCAAAAAATTCAAAAAACCAAAAAAAAAAAATTTCCTCCTCTCATCCTCACCACCACCGACCACGCCCACCCTACTACCCCAACCTGTCAGCCACCACCACCACCACCACGAAATTCAAAAAACCCAAAAAAATTCCCTCCTCTCATCCTCACAACCACCGACCACTCCACCCTACTACACCGACCTGTCAACCACCACTGCCTCACGCAACCGCACCAACCACCAAAAAAATCCCGTATCCCTCCTTTTCCAGATCCACGACAACCAGCCTTGACAACCACCCCACGACAACACCACTGCGTTGCATCACCCCACCGCAACATCCTCTTTCTGCCACCTTGCTCACCACCATACACCAACGACACCTTCTCTTCCTTTCCGATGTCCGTCTCCCACAACCACAAACCAACACCAGATCTACAACCACCAATCCCCTCCTCTTCTCTTACCGCCGACACGAGCCACCAGCAGCCGACCACCTTCAACCTCTTTTTAAAAAAAAAAAACTCATATCTGAAAAAATGACAACACCAACCGACACCACCACCACGAACCACCATGACGCCACCACACATCATCACAACCCGACATCCGCAAACCACCATTCGCAAACAACACCACGAAACACCATTCGACGCCGCCATCCGCAACCTTTTCGCCTTTTTTTTTCCAGATCCGAGGTTAGAAAAAACGAGGGGTTGTTGTCGATGTATGGTGTTGTTGTCGGTGTTGTTGTTGAAGTGGTGTTGTTGTTGAAGTGTTGTTGTGAGGGGTATTGTTGTGTTATTTTGTTTAAAGAAATACCACGACCTTTTGTTTTCATTTTCTGTTTCATTTTTTTTTTCAAAATAGTTTGGTCTTTTCTGTTGTGTTACTTATTTTTTTATTTTTTATTTTTTATTTTTTATTTTTATTTGTTATTGTGGTTGGTTAATTTTTACTTGCATACCTCGTATTTTTTTTAGATCTATAAAGTTACACTGTGGTGGTTTCAGATCTATTTGTATTTTTTGTGTTCTATCGGTTTGTTTTATATTTTTGTTTTGTTATATTTTTTTTTCAGATTTACACTTGTATTTCCTCACATTTACACTCGTATTTCTTTAAATTTACACTTTTATTTCCTCACATTTACACTCGTATTTATTTAAATTTACACTTGTCTTTCCTCACATTTACCCTCGTATTTCCTTAAAGTTACACTAGTTTTATATTTTTTTTTTCAAATCTCCTTTTGTTTTATATTTTTTTTAATCTCGGCTTGTTTAAATTCGTCTTGTTATATATTTTTTTTTAAGATTTACACTCGTACTTCATCAAAGTTACAGTCGTATTTCTTTACATTTACACTCATATTTTATTAAAGTTACACTCATATTTCTTTACATTTACACTCATATTTTTTTAAATATTTCTTTACACTTACACTCATATTTCTTTACATTTACACTTGTATCTCTGTACATTTACACTCGTTAAAATTATATTAATTTCCACTCATATTTTTTGTGGATGTGAATTAGTGGTGGAGGATGACGGTGGTGGTGTTTGTTGGTAGTCGGACTAAACTTTTACTCGAAAAGGACCAAAGTTATATTTGTAAAGGAACAAAGTTACACTCTTAAACCTTCAAATTTACACTCGTAGACCTTAAAACTTACACTTAAAATACTACATTTACACTCGTAAAACATCACATTTACACTCGGTAACATGTTAAGATTATATAAATTCAAATTTTTATATAGAAAATTGCCTAAAAAATAAAATTTACGCTTTTAAAATATTTACATTTACACTCACAAAACATCAAATTTACACTCGTAAAATGTTAAAATTATATAAATTCAAAATTTCCGTCACAAAAAATCAAATTTGCACTCTTAAAATGTTACATTTGCAGTCGTAAAACATCAAATTTACACTCGTAAAATGTTAAAATATATAAATTCAAAATTTCCGTCACAAAAAAATCAAACTTACACTCTTAAAAAATTACATTTACACTCGTAAAACATCAAATTTACACTTGTAAAATGTTAAAATTATATAAATTCAAAATTTCCGTTACAAAAAATCAAATTTACACTCTTAAAATGTTACATTTACACTCGTAAAACATCAAATTTACACTTGTAAAATGTTAAAATTATATAAATTCAAAATTTCCGTCACAAAAAAATCAAATTTACACTCTTAAAATGTTACATTTACACTCGTAAAACATCAAATTTACACTTGTAAAATGTTAAAATTATAAAAATTCAAAATTTCCGTCACAAAAAATCAAATTTACACTCTTAAAATGTTACATTTACACTTGTAAAGTATTAGATTTACACTTGTAAAACTCATACAACATTACATTTACACTTCTGAAATCTGAAACTCAAAATTGATTAATTAGGGGCTAGAGAGAGAAAGAAAAATTAATTAGTGTATAGAAATTTGATTAGTGGTAATTTTTTTTTTTGTTATTTTCAATCTCAACCACCCATCTCAATCCAACCATCCACATTTTTTCCTTTTCTTTTTAATTGCCCTTAATCAAATTCATCTCAACCATCCATTGAGTCCATCCAATGTCCCTTAGAGGGACTTATGGACTTAATGACACATGTTGGACTCATTAGAACTCCTCTCTCTCTCTCTCTCTCTCTCTCTCTCTCTATATATATATATATATATATATATATATATATATATATATATATATATATATATATATATATATACAACAAAAATCCTGTACAAGAATCAGACTCATGTCCGAGGGCCAAAATCAAGTCTATATAACTATCTAATGTCCACACTCGAAAGAAGCTAAACGACCATTCAGGTCGGTAACTACCGCCTCTAATATGGTAATATCAGCATCTCAAACCTCGAGCACTCTCTCTCCAGGCGATCTGTCTGTTAGGGTTCATATACCTATTATTAGACTCTTCTAATGGTGAACCAATTAACATCTTAATATAAGTTTATTAAGATCTATTGTATGTATAACAAAATAAGATATAAAATAAGAAAACAATGGTTCTTACATTGTTATTGGTTCGAAATAAGGGCACAAATGAGGACACCTTCCTTATTTATTCTTGAGCTTAAATGTAATGGATGATCCTCCAAAATCCCAAATATTGAGATCCTCTTCTTGGTGTACCCAAAACAAAACCCTTAAACTAATTATTAACTAACTAGATTAATATACTAGTAACCCTTAAAATAATTCTAATAATATCTTTATTACTACACTAGTAGTCTTATATATTGATATTAGAATTTTAGATGAACAATTTTTAGAGTTTCTAAAACTATTTTAGAGAGATGTGTTAGAGAGAATGATAGAAAATTATATGTAGAGAAAAATAGAGAACCAATTCTCTAAGTAGAGAAGGGTGTGCCGGTTTGGGAGAAAGGCCAATGCATGGCTATCTCCCTTTTGCTTTTTCTCTTTTCTAAACTTTAGGTGTGTAAGGCTAATGAATTAGGGTCATGATTATGATTATTTTAAATATTAAAATAAATCACCCACTATCCACTACAACCTCCATTATTTCGGTCCATTACATAAAATGGACATCCATTTTATTTTGTCAATTTGTCATTTGTCACACAATGTGTCACATGTAGCATTTAGCATGTTATTAATTAATTCTAATGCATATTAACATATTAAATATCATTATACAATTAATTAAATTACATATAACAAATTGTCTAGTAATTCACAATTACATAGTATAAAATGGGACATGTTAATATAATTCAGAATATTTTGTAATTATATTTAACCATTCGATCTTATCTTAATTGGTTCATAAACAATAATCAATCTTAGTAATGAAATCTTTTAATTACTAAAATAAATCTTATTTAATCAAATTATAATAAGATATAAATATTCTCACTAACAAAACAATTGTTCAATTTTAAGGAATTGATCAACTTGTATCGATATACAATTAATCAACTTATCAATTAAGAGAATTGTCCTATAGGTGTGACCTTAAGGGATCAACTGATCACCACCGTCAAACGACAGTAATGTCAAACTCTATTTAGCCAATCATTACTGATTAATGTCGATCAGTTGACTATATAAATGAATCATCCCTTACGTATTCTTATTATGAGATTTAATTGTAACAACCCAGATTATAAAACAAAGGAAAAACTTATATAAAGTAAATATTAGAGTATATTACTGATAAAAGGGTCAAGGTGGCGGAAACACCTGACCAATCCGGTTCGTTACTAAATCCAAAACAAGCTAATACATTATTCAATGGGTTCTTAAAACTTAAAGGCAAACTTCTATTTTATTATTAAGCTCGCTTCGCACATTCCCCAAGCAAGCATCAACAAACTGAACAACCTGAAAATGGGGTCGACAATCAGTCGGGAGTCACTAGATGCTCTCCCTGTCATGTTTACAAGAATTGAATATAACCAACAATTATTAACAATTGAAATGCAAAATTAGTAAACATGTGAGACCATCTATACTCATGAAAAACTTGATAATGACTCACTACCAAACAATGGCATGTGAAGATAATCATTCGAAATATTAACTCCATGTCAAACAACATGTGACGGCGCATAAAACAAACCACATTATGACATCATGCACATCTTATAACCACCGTGACCACGTATCATGTAACCAAACCAACAACCTAATAGAGCGTATAACAACTACCTCTAGTTACAAGCACAGTGTATAAAATGAACACCGTTAGAGCGTATAACAACTGCCTCTAACTGACGGAGCGTATAACAACTTCCTCCATCGATGTTGACCGTATAACAACTGCATCCAAGGTACTATGTATAGCGTATAACTACTGCCTATATGTCTAAGACCTGGCCAGACTCTCGGTGCAATAACTGTACACCGAACGACACTCGGGGAATAGAGCGTATAACAATTGCCTCCATTACCCCCCCGACTATAGACCATACATCAGACCCCGAAGAGTTGCATTAGTTCATTCCGTTCGGTATATAACTGATACCTCACGTCATCTATACAACCAGCCCACAAACAATGTATAGTGTAACTAACCATACATACATGTGAATAACATTACTGTCAAATCATATGATAATATAACTGACTATCCTACAATTATATGAACATGAGTAATAAACGATATATGCAACCATAGCATTATATAATGAAACTGAACACCACATAACATGTGAAACAAGTATCAACCATTTAATGTTATAGTACTTCAGCTATAACTTTTAACATTAACCATTCAATGTTATAGTAACCCTAACCATAACATGAACTCTGGATGCGAGGTTATAGTAACCTCGACTATAACTTCAACATATAGGACTTGAAGTTATACTTACCCCAACTATAACCTTGATACGAAACTCAAAGTTATACTAGTTCCAACCATAACCTTGAGCCATAAATCCCAGGGTATGTTAGTTTCAGCTACAATCTTAACTCGTATCTAATGTTATAGTAGATTCATATATAACATGGATTCATATTTCCAAGGTTATATCTGTTTCAGCTATAACTAGAGTAACTACCCAAAGTTGTATTAACTTTAGCTATAACACTTGAATCATCATCAAGGTTATACTAGCTTTAGCTATAACTTTGGAAAGAACTCTTGGCCGCCTATCATGCCGCCACTAGGGTTTGATTCGTAAACCCTAACTGCGCTCATGACACCTATAATAAACATGTAAATAATATACGAGTTATAATTAAAACATTAAATCGTATACAAACATGCGAAAACAAAATTAACATGATAATAAACAATCAAACACGCACCAATTTCACAAATCAATTATCAAATCATGTAAATTACATCAATTGGCATAAACGCAATTAAAGGAAAACACCTAGTTACCTTATTAGCGATTAAACCCTAGAGATCGTCTTCCACGATATAGATGTCTTCTCCAGATGCAGTTTTCACGCCTTTATTATAATCATCCACGTGCCAAGGATAATGAATCTAATAAATATACTAACTATATATATAAACTATAAAAATATAAAAACTACGCGAAACATAAAAACTTACGAAGAAGATAGATAGATCGAAGAAGTAGGACCGATCCAGGCACGAAAGATGATGTAGGGAGGAGGAAGGAGGCACGGCACGAAACCCTAGAAGGGTGGAGGCACACGACACAAGGGGAGAGAAGAGAGGAGAGAATTAGGTTTAGGGTTTTGTGAGAAATAAGAGAAAAGAATTGCAAGGGTTTGGTTTCCCTTCTTATTTATAGGAAAAGCTCATGGGTTTATTCTAAGCTTAGGCCCAAAACTTACCCAGCTAAACCAAGAATCACGTGAGACCCAAGGAAGGAGTGGGTCATCACCGTTTTCGAACCCAACGGGCTTAAAAGACAAGAGACGGATATTTTCCCAGGAAATAAAAAATGAAATACGGGAAAATAAAATTAAAGAATTATATTACGGAAATTAGAGGTGTTACAATCCAACCCCCTAAAAAGAAGTTTCGTCCTCGAAACTTGATAAGAGAACTACCTCACTCGAAAAGATGCGGATGCTTCTCTCGCATAGACGCTTCGGTTTCCCAAGTCTCTTGCTCAAACTTCTGAATCCTCCACAGAACCCGAACCAAAGGTACAACCTTATTCCTTAGCCTCTCCTCCTGACGTTCCAAAATACGAACATGACGTTCCTCATAAGTCAGGTTAGGCTCAACCTCGATAACATCAGCCTGTAGAACATGAGAATGATCACTAAGATAACGACACAACTACGAAACATGGAAAACATCGTGAACCTTTGATTAGTTCGGAGGTAAAGCCAACCTATAGGCTACCTCGCCAACTCTCTCAAGTATCTCATACGGTCCAATGTACTTAGGACTAAGCTTTCCCTTAAGCCCAAATCTCCTAACACCTCTCATCGGCGAAACCTTAAGAAAAACCTTATCGCCAACCTCAAACTCAATCAGCCTACGCCGCAAGTCTGCATACGTCTTCTATCGATCCTGGGCTGCCTTAAGCTTCTCGCGGATCAACTTCACTTACTCAATCGATTCTTGAACCAACTCAGGGCCAAGAACGATAGCCTCATTAGAATCGTCCCAACACAAAGGACTACGACACGTCCTTCCAAAAAGTGCCTCAAACGGAGCCATCTGGATACTCGCTTGATAACTGTTGTTGAAGGAGAACTCCATAAGCGGTAAACTCTTCTCCTAACTAACTTGGAACTCCAAAGCACAAGCTCGAAACATATCCTCAAGCGTCTGAATCGTACGCTCAGTCTGACCATCAGTTGCAGCATGAAAAGCCGTACTCATCTTAAGCTCACTGCCCAAAGCAGACTGAAGCTTCTTCCAAAACTGAGAACAAAACCTCGGATCACGGTCAGATATGATATCCTTAGGAACCCCATGAAGACGAATGATCTCTCGCTGATAAGCATTCGCTAGTTCCTCGAGACTCCAAGTCTCCTTCATCGGAATGAAATGCGCGACCTTATTCAAACGATCAACCACGACCCAAATCGCATTCATTCCTCTTGGCAACCTCGGCAAACCCATGACGAAGTCCATCGAAATTGAATCCCATTTCCATGGGGGAATCTCCAACGATTGCAGTAGACCACCAGATCTCTGATGTTCGAACTTCACCTTCTGACAAACCAAGCAACGGCTCACACACTCGGCGATCTCTTTCTTCATACCTGACCACCAAAACCGTAGCTTCAGATCCTTATACATCTTATCACCACCAGGATGAACCGAATAGGGAGTATTATGAGCCTCCTTGAGAATCTTACATTTTAAGACCTCACAGCTAGGCACACACCAACGACCATGGAATCGTAGACCATCATCAGGTCCAACTTCGAAGTCTCTCGCGCATCCTTCGCTTATAGCGACTCGAACTCCTTCTAAGTATTCATCCTCTCTTTGCTTAACTGGGATCTCATGAAGGATTTCGGGTTCAGCAACCGTAGCACTCAAATCTAAAGTACCAGGAAGAACTACCTTTAGGCTCATTTTATAGAACTCTCGAATCAAGTCATCAGGTAACACAAATACAGATCTCATAACGTGATACACCTTGTGACTCAAAGCATCGGCTACCACGTTTGCCTTACCCTCATGATACTACAGCTTAACCTTGTAGTCATTAAGCAGCTCCAACCAACGTCTCTGCCTCATGTTAAGTTCTCTCTGAGTGAAGATATACTTTAAGCTCTTATGATCTGTATAAATGTTGCAAGAGACTTCATACAAGTAGTGTCGCCACAACTTAAGCGCAAACACCACTGCTGCTAACTCAAGATCGTGAGTCGGGTAGTTTATCTCGTGAACTTTCAATTGACGGGAAGCATAAGCCACAACTTTACCCTTCTGCATCAAGACATAACCCAACCCAAACTTTGATGCATCGCAGAAAACATCGAACTCAATGCCATCTTCTTGTAGAGTCAACAGAGGAGCGGTAGTGAACCTTTTCTTCGACTCCTGGAAGCCAGATTCACAAGCCTCTGTCCAAATGAACTTGGATTCCTTCTTCATTAACTGAGTCATCGGTCTCGCGATCTTAAAGAAATCATGTACATACCGACGATAATACCCAGCTAGACCAAGGATACTTCGAATCTCGTTCACATTCTTTGGACTCTCCCAATCGAGCACGGCTCGAATCTTCGACGGATCAACCATAACTCCATCGCCAGATATCACATGACCCAGGAAGGTAACTTCCTTTAACCAAAACTCGCACTTTTAGAGCTTAGCATACCATTTCTGCTTATGCAGGGTCTCCAATATTACATGAAGATGACTCTCGTGCTCAGCCTCGTCTCTCGAGTAAATCAGTATATCGTCTAGGAACACCACGACACACTTATGCAAATATTCGCTCAAAGTGCGGTTCATCCGATCCATGAAAACAGCAGGTGCATTCGTAAACCCAAACGGCATCACCACGAACTCATAGTGGCCATACCTCGAACGAAAAGCAGTCTTAGGAATATCCTCTTTCCTAACTAGAATCTGATGGTAACCTGACCTCAGATCAATTTTCGAGAACACGCTTGCACCAAAGAGCTGATCAAACAAATCCTCAATCCTCGGTAAAGGATACTTATTCTTGATAGTAACCTTGTTCAGCTCACGGTAGTCGATGCACAACCGCATACTACCATCCTTCTTCTTGACGAACAAAACTGGAGAACGCCACAGCGAAGCACTCAGTCAGATAAAATCCTTATCGATCATCTCCTCAAGTTGCTTCTTGAGTTCCTGTAACTCAGCTGGTGCCATATGATATGGAGATTCGATATGGGACCAGATCCAGGCAACAACTCAATCGAGAACTCTACATCTCACTCAGGAGGAATGCCGGGTAGATCCTCAGGAAAGACATTGGGAAACTCCCTAACCACAGCGATATCCTCCAACTTAGGCTCAACTGAAACACCTTCAACACTGCACAGATATATCTGATGACCCTTTCTACCCATGTTAACCATCTTCATAGCAGAAACCCAATTGACGGTAGGTGTACCCCTAACACCCTGATAAGAAACTCTTGAACATGTAGGACTCTTAAGCACTATCTTCTGATCAAGACACATGAACCTAGCGTCATAGCGAGATAGCCAGTCCATGCCCAAAATGACATCAAACTCTCCTAGTTTGAATTGGACAACGTCCGTAGGAAGGCTCGCCCCTCCAATACTGATAGGTACGTCCTTAAAATGAACGGAGCAAGAAACAATCTCATCGTAGGAAGGGATATGGAGGTATTAACGGATGATGAGGAAGAGAGTCCAGCACGGACGGAAAAGGATTTGGATACGAACGACATCGACGAACCCGTATAAAAAAGAACAAAAGCAGATAAAGAGTGAACGAGAAAGGTACCCGTAACCACATCTGGATTAGCATCTGCTTCAACACGACTCATAACGAACACTCGCCCAATCTTTGGAGCATCAGCCTTCGGCGCACTAGTCTTCGGAGCATCAGTCTTCGGCTTTTGAGGACAGTCAACAGCTTTGTGACCCGGTGACTTGCAGAGATAACATGTAAGAACATTACCGTCGCAGCCCTTACCCGGATGGTAAGCATTTCCACACCTGAAGCAAGACCAATCCCTCTTAGCTTGACCCTGAACACGCGGAGAAGACGAACGAGCCTCGAACTTCTGCTTCTTCAGGGGAGCGCGGGCAGAAACATAAGGCCTCTTCACGAACTTACTCTTCGCACCCTCCTCAGCCTCGGTAGGAAGAACTGAATCATAGATGCTAAGAGCACGATCATAAGCCAGCTGGAAAGAAGTTAAAGGAATACCAGACATAGCAGTCCAGACTTTAGGAGCTAGATTCTTCTCATAGCGATGAGTCCTCGAAACCTCGTCCATAGCCAAAGAAGTAACGAAACGTGACACCTATACGAACTTGTTGGTGTACTCCTCAACGGTTATGGAACCTTGTTGTAGACGAAGGAACTCCTGCTCCTTCTGCCAGTGTATCTCCTCGGGATAGAACCTCTTCTTCAGCGCCTCAGAGAAAACAGCCCAACCATATCCTGGCTGAACTTCCAGACCAGCTCTAGCAAGAGCCCACCAGTTGTCGGCCTCATCCTTCAGATAATAGGTGGCGATATCCATCTTCTGATCCTCAGGACATCCAGTAGCGAGGAACAACATCTCGATCTCTCTAATCCAAGCCTCCAAAGAAGTAGGATCATTCGCACCATCATAAGTCGGAGGACGGTGATGAGCAAAGCGATCAAACACATTCGGTTGTTGTTGTTGTTATTGTTGTTGTTGTTGTTGTTGTTGTTGTTGTTGTTGTTGTTGCTGTTGAGGTGATTAGTGAAACCTTCGGCCATAGATGCCAAAGCGGCCTCAACTCTCTTGATGCGATCAGCCTCGGTCTCACCATTCGCGTTACGCACCATCTGTAAGAACGAAATCTCATTACAAGTGGTAAAACCTAAGTACCACTCCAAAAAACTACTCATACACTCTACAAACATAGGAAAACAAACAAATCCTATTGGTTTCTACCCCATTTACTCTCACTCATTATCTAGGTCATATTTTAGTCATCATCTAAGTGAGAGTTGGGAGCGTATTCGCTCTGATACCAATTGTATCAACCCGGATTATAAAACAAAGGAAAAACTTATATAAAGTAAATATCAGAGTATATTACTGATAAAAGGGTCAAGGTGGCGGAAACACCTGACCAATCCGGTTCGTTACTAAATCCAAAACAAGCTAATACATTATTCAATGGGTTCTTAAAACTTAAAGGCAAACTCCTATTTTATTATTAAGCTCGCTTCGCACATTCCCCAAGCAAGCATCAACCAGTCAGCAAAAAACTGAACAACCTGAAAAGGTGGTCGACAATCAGTCGGGAGTAACTAGATGCTCTCCCAGTCATGTTTACAACAATTGAATATAACCAATAATTATTAACAATTGAAATGCAAAACTAGTAAACATGTGAAACCATCTATACTCATGAAAAACTTGACAATGACTCATTACCAAACAATGGCATGTGAAGATAATAATTCGAAATATTAACTCCAAGTCAAACAACATGTGACAACGCATATAACAAACCACATTATGACATCATGCACATCATAGAACCACTGTGACCACGTATCATGTGACCAAACCAACAACCTAATAGAGCGTATAACAACTGCCTCTAGTTACAAGCACAGTGTATGAAATGAATGCCGTTATAGTGTATAACAACTGCCTCTAACTGACGGAGCGTATAACAACTGCCTCCATCGGTGTGGACCGTATAACAACTGCATCCAAGGTACTATGTATAACGTATAACCGCTGCCTATATGCTAAGACCTGGCCAGACTCTCGGTGCAATAATTGTACACCGAACGACACTCGGGGAATAGAGCATATAACAACTGCCTCCATTACTCCCCCGACCATAGACCATACACCAGACCCCGAAGGGTTGCACTAGTTTATTCCGTTTGGTATATAACTGATACCTCACATTATCTATACAACCAGCCCACAAACAATGTATAGTGTAACTAACCATACATACATGTGAATAACATCACTATCAAATAATATGATAATATAACTGACTATCCTACAATCATATGAACAATAGTAATAAACGATATATGCAAACATAGCATTATATAATGAAACTGAACACCACATAACATGTGAAACAAGTATCAACCATTTAATGTTATAGTACTTCAGCTATAACTTTTAACATTAACCATTCAATGTTATAGTAACCCTTGTTGGGGCTGGTGTCCTTTACAGTTAGTGCAAGGACTTATAAATCTCTAAAAGGATCAAAGGGTATACTTTTGTATCATAATCAGTTGGTCCACGTTTATCAATAACGGTTGGCTTGCTAGATAAGTTTGACGTTATTGTCATACAGATGGCGGTGATCAACTGGTCCCTAAAAGTCACACCTATAGGATACGTTTGAGAGATGTGACGGTATGAAAATACAGTCATGTAGATGCCAAATTTGACTAACCAGTTAGTCTGAGTTATATGACTAATAATTAGTCAAAATGTGATGTTGAGATATTTTATTTAATACGGATTAAATAATAACGGCTAAGGCGAATTAAGCAGTTAATTCGTAAATTAAATATAAGCGATTTATATTTGATTAAATGTATATTGAATATCATTATACAATATTGTCTTTGTCGGACATGTATTAATAATTCAACTAACCCGTATTATTAGTTGATGCTTTAATTACCGATAACCGATGACAGTTTATAATGAAACCGCGTCATATACATTTTAGCGATTTGCGAACCAGACCATGAGCTAAAACTAAAAGGAAGTGGAAGCCCACTTCCCTAGGTAGCCCATGGCCGGTCGAATGAGAGGAAACAAAAAGGAGACCCTCTCCTCACTTGTAACCTAATTGTCATTTGCAAAAACAAATTAGGGTTTTGAGAAAATTGCCTCTCAAAATTCGGATCTCTCATCCAACAAAAACTCACAAAACAATCCTCTCAATATTGCAAGGCAATTAGAGGATTCATTCTAGCACAAGGGCATTTCTCGGACAATCTTGGGTGCATCATTTAGGAGGAGATCTACTTTGATCTCTCATTGCCGAATTGCACTAGGACCGGAGGTTATTACTTAATCTTTATCGTTTCATTGTGTTTTTCGTTTATGACTATTAATCACGTATAAAATTTACGTTATAATCCTTAAATTTAATGGGTTTTATACGGATATTACCCCACAAGTGGTATCAGAGCGAGGCCACGTAAATTTTTCTATGTGATTTTCATCAAACGATTTTTGATAGGATTTACGAAAATCTATCGACCAAGAATTCTTACGGAAGAATTAGCTAAACAGTTGGCTTATCAATTTACAGAAATTGAGTCTTGGGATCACTTGTATTATTCTTGAGGGAGTTCAATCATGCAAGTGCAATGAGTCTACACGTTAAAATGAATTTTAAATAGACTTAAATCACCTCGATGAGTTGCTTATTTCGTTTTTGTTTTTCTTCCTTTTTCAGTGTAGAACACGATCATTTAAACTGCTAATAACATAATGGCTGGCCATGATGACGACCCAATGCCAAGTGTCACGTTGGACCGTGAGTCCTGGCTTCGGATCTTCATGGATCAGATGAATCAGTCTACTCGACTGAAGAATGATGGATCAAACTTCACGGACTGGGAGGCGGCATTACGGAATGCTGCCATTGCTGATGGGAAGCTCAAATATCTTATTGAGCCCATCCCACCAAACCCAGGCCCCACGGCTGAAATAAACGAGATAGACAAGTATAACGATTTCGCCATGGAAGCGGGTGCGGTAAAGAACGTACTTATTTTTGCAATGAAATCCAATTTGTAGAAACGCTTCATAGCCCAAAGTGCAAACAAGATTTTCACTACGCTCACTAAGGAATTCTCGAAAGCATCGAGAATCGTGACCTATGAGCTTACCAGTCGCTTCTTTGAGGCGAAACTCCAGAAGGGCCAACTGGTTAGCCCACACATTCTCAGCATGATTGAGAATGTCGAGAAACTGGAGACGCTTGATTGTAAAATCAGCGAGAACATTGTGATTGACCGCATGCTTCATTCACTCCACGATGGCTTTGCGCTCTTTAGAGCCAATTACTATATGAATGATTTGAAGAAAAGTCCTCACGCACTACACTCCCTTCTCGTACAGACCGAGAAGGACATGAAGTTTAGTGGGAGCCTTAAACAGGATGTTCTCGTTGTAACAAACAAGGGCAAGGGTAAGGGCAAAGTTCAGCCAGGCCTAGCAGTAGGTAAACCGAAGTTTAAGAAGTCGGGATCGGGTAATGGGCCTGGTGAGGCAAGTAACTCATCAGGCGCGACAAAGAGCAAGACCGAAAACATGGAATGCCATCACTGCCACAAGACTGGGCATTGGAGGCGTACATGTCCTGTTTATCATGAGGACATAAAAGCAGGTTGCGTTAAACCTGTTGGTATGTCTTCTCCTTCTACTTTTATTCATATGATTGAGATTAACCACGCAAGTTACGGAACTTGGGTACTTGATACTGGTTGTGGTTCTCATCTGTGTAATCATGTGCAGGGGCTCCGAAACATCGAACCCCTCGTAAAGGGTGAGGTGGACCTGCGTGTCGGGAATGGAGCACGAGTGGCTGCCGTCTCGAGGGGAACATACGTGATCCAGCTTCCTAGCGGATTTGAGTTATTTTTATATAACTGCTATTATGTACCCAGTCTTTCCAAAAACATTATTTCGGTTTACGCACTTGACAAACTTGGATTTTCATTTGTAATAGAGAATAATACTTGCATTTTCTCATTACACGATATGATTTATGGCAAGGCGCCTCCATGAACGGAATTTATGTTTTAGATCAGACAACCGAAATATTACACGTAATGAATAAAAAGTTAAAGGTTGGTGACAAAGATCAAACGTATCTATGGCACTGCCGTATGGGACACATTAATGAAAAACGCGTAAAACAGCTCATCAAAAATGGAGCTATCTCGGCCTTTGATTTTAAATCATTTGGCACGTGTGAATCATGTCTCATCGGTAAGATGACTCGGATTTCCTTCAAAGGTGTTGGAATGCGCGCTGCTGACCTATTAGGACTCATACACATGGATGTATGTGGTCCTATGTCAATCACCGCACGAGAAGGCTATAGGTATTTCATCACTTTCACGGACGATTTAAGTAGATATGGCTATGTCTACATAATGAAGCATAAAAGTGAATCCTTTGAGAAATTCAAGGAATACCAGAATAGGGTACAGAACCTATTAGGTAGAAAGATTAAAACACTACGTTCAGATCGTGGTGGCGAGTATCTTTCTCACGAGTTTGATCAACACCTAAAGGATCGTGGGATTGCCTTACGCTTAACTCCACCGGAACACCTCAAATGAATGGTGTGTCCGAACGGAGAAATCGAACACTACTTGATATGGTTCGATCCATGATGAGTCACACCGTGTTGCCTGACTCATTGTGGGGTTATGCTCTTTTGTCAGCCGCTCTAATACTTAACCGAAGTCCGTCTAAAGCTGTTGACAAGACTCCATATAAACTATGGAAGGGAACGGTCCCTAACTTGTCCTTTATACGGGTTTGGGGCTGCGAGGCTTTTGTCAAGTGGAGACACGAGGATAAGCTCGGCCCGCGATCGGTCAAGACATACTTTATAGGTTATCCTAAAGGAACACTTGGTCATTACTTTTATTCGCCAACCGAACAACGTGTTTTTGTTGCGGCTAGTGCGACATTCTTAGAGAAGGAATTTCTCGAGAATGCAAAGAGTGATAGAACCTTCGACCTGTCGGAGATTCCAGAACCAAATACCGAGCAACCATTGGAGGAATCAATTCCTTCAATCCCGGCTATGGTGAATATTCCTGAGGAACCTAGGAGGTCGGGCAGAGTCTCTATTCCTCCGGACAGATACATTGGTATGGTCGAGGAACATGACATAGATGACGTTCTACTCTTAACGAGTAGTGAACCCGCAACCTATAAAGGTGCCATGACTAGTTCTGACTCAAAGCTATGGCTTGAGGCCATGCAATCCGAGATGGACTCTATGTATGAGAACAACGTATGGGATCTCGTTGACTTACCTGCTAAGGTTCGTCCCCTTCAATGCAAATGGCTTTACAAGATAAAGCATTTGGTGGAAGGTCAACAAGATATCTATAAAGCACGACTAGTTGCTAAAGGTTTCACCCAAGTGCCAGGTTTGCACTACGATGAAATTTTCGCACCCGTAGTCATGCTGCGTTCTATTCGGATTATCTTAGCGATTGCCGCTTTTCATGACTATGAAATTTGGCAAATGGATGTGAAAACCGCCTTCTTAAACGGCTTTTTGGAGGAAGAGTTGTACATGGTACAACCCGAAGGTTTCATCGATCCACAACATCCTAAGAAAGTGTGCAAGCTTAAGCGTTCCATTTATGGACTTAAGCAAGCATCTCTGAGTTGGAATCATCGCTTCGACCAAGTGATTAAAGAAAATGGATTTACTCGATCGGTCGAGGAACCATGTCTTTATATCAAGTCGAGTGGGAGCAAGATTGTCTTCCTAATATTGTATGTCGATGACATACTCCTGATTGGGAATGACATACCTCTCTTAACTTCGGTGAAAGTATGGTTGAAAAACCATTTCCAGATGAAAGATCCGGGAGAGGCACAAAGAATTCTAGGCATCCGTATCTATCGAGATAGATCACGACGGATGTTATCTCTCGATCAGAGTCTTACATAGACAAAGTCCTAGAGAGATTCAAAGATGACTAACTCCAAGAAGGGGTTTCTTCCAATGGCTCCAGGGGTGCATTTGAGCAAGTCTCAGTCACCAGAGACACCGGAAGAGAAAGAGCGCATGACACGGATTCCTTATGCCTCGGCTATAGGATCAATCATGTATGCCATGATATGCACACGTCCGGACGTGGCATATGCATTAAGTATGACAAGTCGATTCCAACAAAGATCCGGTGAATCACATTGGATGGCTATCAAGAACATTCTTAAGTACCTACGGAGGACTAAAGATTGGGCATTGACTTATGGAGGCGAACAAAAGCTATGCGCAACCGATTCTGTGAGATGCTAGCTTCCAAACGGATCGTGATGACTCAAAATCTCGGTCGGATTCGTTTTTACTCTTAATGGCGCTGCATCACCGGAAGAGTTCCAAACAAATCTGTTACAAAGCAGATTCTACGACTGAGTTCGAGTACTATGCCGCGTCTGAAGCTACAAAGGAAGCGATATGGATGCGTCAATTCTTACATGGGCTATCTGTAGTGCCTAGTTCGAATGACCCGATCACCATCTATTACGACAATAGTGGTGCCATCTTCCAAGCTAAGGAGCCAAAGTCTAGCAACAAGTCTAGACATGTACAACGGAAAGCTCATCTAATCCGAGATTACGTGGAGCAAAAGGAAGTAGTGATAGAAAAGATTGCTACAGATGATAACATAGCAGATCCTCTCACTAAACCATTACGACAAGATAAGCATGAAGAGCACGTTAATTCCATGGGAATTAAACGTGTTCCTAAGTTGTAGTACTCTTTTATGGATTAGATTCATTCTCTTTTGTACTCTATACGACATCATCGTTTTGATATTTATATATTTTGTTTTTCATGTGGAATTGTACGACAATTTTTGAACACCACAAAGTGAATCAACAAACATTATATTTTTCAGTCCTTAATTGCCCACATGAGCTGATAACTCTGGCAATTATTTTGTGACGTTGGTTGATGGTGGGTTCAACGAGCCATAAGTCAACCGGTTGACTGACCAATCGCAGAGGCGAGTTATACGGATATCTCGTAGGACACAATTGTGACATCGACGTGGAGTCCTAAATGTTTTATAACATTCGGTGCCCGGTCGTGGATAGGACCTCCATGGTGATCCTAAGAGTCGATTCTTTTGACTATCGATCGTCTCTTGAGACCGAGGCGATTTTGGGTGACTTTGGTTTCTTTCTCACGGTCATCCGTAACAGGGGGCCAAGTAGATTTTTTTTTGGTCATTTCATGCTGTGCTTAGATCGGAAGGAGTTCGAGTTGAAGGAAATATTCAGCCTTTATCGTGTACTCGATATTTCTCGGGGCCACTCGAGGAGTCAGAATCGAAATGCATGGCCATGCTCGAATACGTATTCGTCTTATCGCTTAAGTTACTCTCTAGTCGGGGAAACCACTCTAGATACAGATCGATTGTAGAATACGACCTTTGCGGATCCGGATCTGCAAATTGTTTTACATTGAGTGGGAGAAATTTTAAATGAATATGAGAATCGGTTATCGCACATACACTTGTACGGACAAGTGGGAGTTTGTTGGAGCTGTGTCCAACAGTTAGTGCGGATAACGTCATTGCACATACACTTGTACGGACAAGTGGGAGCTTGTTGGGGCTGGTGTCCTTTACAGTTAGTGCAAGGACTTATAAATCTCTAAAAGGATCAAAGGGTATACTTTTGTATCATAATCAGTTGGTCTACGTTTATCAATAACGGTTGGCTTGCTAGATAAGTTTGACGTTATTGTCATACAGATGGCGGTGATCAACTGGTCCCTAAAAGTCACACCTATAGGATACGTTTGAGAGATGTGACGGTATGAAAATACAGTCATGTAGATGCCAAATTTGACTAACCAGTTAGTCTGAGTTATATGACTAATAATTAGTCAAAATGTGATGTTGAGATATTTTATTTAATACGGATTAAATAATAACGGCTAAGGCGAATTAAGCAGTTAATTCGTCAATTAAATATAAGCGATTTATATTTGATTAAATGTATATTGAATATCATTATACAATATTGTCTTTGTCGGACATGTATTAATAATTCAACTAACCCGTATTATTAGTTGATGCTTTAATTACCGATAACCGATGACAGTTTATAATGAAACCGCGTCATATACATTTTAGCGATTTGCGAACCAGACCATGAGCTAAAACTAAAAGGAAGTGGAAGCCCACTTCCCTAGGTAGCCCATGACCGGCCGAATGAGAGGAAACAAAAAGGAGACCCTCTCCTCACTTGTAACCTAATTGTCATTTGCAAAAACAAATTAGGGTTTTGAGAAAATTGCCTCTCAAAATTCGGATCTCTCATCCAACAAAAACTAACAAAACAATCCTCTCAATATTGCAAGGCAATTAGAGGATTCATTCTAGCACAAGGGCATTTCTCGGACAATCTTGGGTGCATCATTTAGGAGGAGATCTACTTTGATCTCTCATTGCCGAATTGCACTAGGACCGGAGGTTATTACTTAATCTTTATCGTTTCATTGTGTTTTTCGTTTATGACTATTAATCACGTATAAAATTTACGTTATAATCCTTAAATTTAATGGGTTTTATACGGATATTACCCCACAACCCTAACCATAACATGAACTCTGGATGTGAGGTTCTCGACTATAACTTCAACATATACGACTTGAAGTTATACTTATTTCAACTATAACCTTGACACAAAACTCAAAGTTATACTAGTTCCAACCATAACCTTGAGCCATAAATCTCAGAGTATGTTTGATGTGACTCTTAATTGCGCATATTTAGTCCCCTAATTGAACTTATTTTTCATACTATTATATCATTTCATGGCCATTTTATCCGTCAAATCGTTTCTATTTTGCTTTCCTAGTGCATTTTACATGTCTTATAGGAAACGAGATAATGAGGCGGAATTCCCGTCTCTTGTGCATATTTAGAAGCTTGTTGACGATCTTAGATGGACTAGTGTGAAGAGGAGGAAAGACCGACAACCAACGAAAAAAGAATAAAGAGTATATATATAGATCATAGGCTTGGAAGAAAGAGGATGGAAACTGTTCCAAGATCCGTGCGTCGTAAGCACCAGACGAGCGGGTTACCTTGCCCATATCCGAGTGGCCAGAGCACGAGACGAGCGGATCCTAGAGCTTAGATCCGGGCGTCTTCCTTGTGATCTGAGCGGATCTCCAGACAGACTGGTCGTGCCTCTAGCCAAGACGAGCGGATCGTGTTAGGAGTAGCAACATGATCTACGCATCTCCCTCGGGACTTGCGATTCCCTATTTAGAGCTTAGCATTGTTATTTACTAAACCACCCTTACTTAACCTAATGATATACCACTATATATACTCTATTTGTAATAATCAAAAGGGAGAGCCCTCTTAGAGGAGGCAAGCATTCCTTAGATTAGATTAGGAGTAGATTAGAATATCTTAATCTCAATCATTCCACAAAATTACACATTAATCTTTCCATAATTATTGTTCAAGCTTTATTATTATTGGGTAATTGAAGATTATTGGGTTATTATTGGAGAATTGACAACTCTTCATCAATCAATCAAGTTTTCTTCTATTATTCTTTGCTTTATTTTTTGGATCATCTCATATAGGTATAATCCCTTTTACTCTTGTTTAATTATTGTTAATCACATCATTTATTCATCATGTTTTGCTTTGTTAGTATGATTGACAACCTTATTAACATGTTAAACTTGATCATGAGTGAGTAGTCCTTTATCTAGGATTAATGGGGAATTAGGGGAAACAAACATGGGAATTGATCTATGCTTAATCTAATATGTTTTCATAATTAATTTGCTTGCTTGTTGTGATTTCAACTTATGCAAATGTTATGTTTGATGAAATGCGACCCTATGAATCCTTGCATTTTTCACCCATCTCTTATCTCTTCAATGAGGCTTGTAAGCTTATAAACCAATTCGAGCCTCATTAGACCATGCATAAAGTTGAATAGGAAGGATTAAGTCGACTTGTAGGTGTTTTACACTCTAGACGACTCGACTCCGGGACCCAAACCTTCTTAGGGATTGTAAGATATACATTAACTCGATCCCATCACAATAATAAGTGCTTGCATCTAGTTGAGAACATGTTTGTATGATCTTCTCCCATGAATCCCCTATCAACCCATGATTTCCTAGCACTTTATTTATTTGATTACGTCCTTCCTTTTATTTCTTGTTTTACCTTATTGCTTTTATTAGTTTAGACTCACCAACTCCTGTAATACTACGGTTTTCCTAAGCTGGTACTCGGCCGAGTATGGCCTACTCGATCGAGTAAGAGGTGTCGTGTAACCTGGTTTGGGTACTGCCCAGGAACACTGGGCCGAGTATGTGGAATACTCGACCGAGTAGAGGGTACTCGGCCGAGTATAGTCTATACTCGACCGAGTATCCGGTCTGACAGGTGTTATTTCCGCGGTTTTGATTAAAATGATTAGAGATTATATATAATCGTTCGTCAGTTTCTAAAGCCATTTCTTCCAAAACATAAACTACGTTTCATTCTCCTCTAATCATCTTCATCAATTCCAAGGCAAAGGTCGTCGAATCTAGCATCTTTTTCCGTGTCAATCGTCGTAGTAAGTGTCTTATCCTTATTGATCTATTGTCGTTCTTATAAGTTAAAATACCCTAGTTTGGGTTAATTTGGGGGTTTAGGGTTTGGTCATCATATTTGTATTGATTGTTGATTATCATTGTTGTAGGTGACGATGTGGTATTTGTTATGCAATTGTATGATTGATTGTAGCGTAACGGATTACGAAATGGTAGGGTTTCCCTACTCAGTTCCTGTTTAATTGATTTGTGATAGTTTTGTTGTACTGTGTATGATTGTTGTCTGCTGATCATCGTTGGAGTGTTGGTGCGGTATTAGTGTGGTGGTAATAGTGGTGTTGTGATGATTGTGGTAGAGTTAGTTGCGGGAGTGGCTTCATACCCTAGTTCGCCCTCCGTGGAACCCACCACGGCAGGGGATGTGCACATTAAGGGACAGGGATACTGCTCGTTGATGAGCGGGGCTTAGGTGGGGCTTGGCTGTGGTCCCCCACTGGCAGCGAGGATTACCTGTTGCGATGGGTAATCTGGCAGGGCTACACACTTCGGTGTTAAGTCGGTTACTGTATGAGATCGGGAGACCGGAGGAGGAGGATGATCAGCTGGCTGCTTATTGTACCTGTCTTACTTTAATTACTCAGTAACTAACCCCGTTGTTGTTTTATAAAATCTGTGGTGATCCACTTGAGGATGGTGAGCAGATTGTGACAAGTGATGCAAATGTTTAGCTATGGGGCAGTCATGGGGAGTCATCACTTCGAGTCTAGCTTCCGCTGTTACGAGTTTAGCTGTCTTTGATTTCAGTTGTATTGTGATCCTTATACTTTTATTTTTAGTTGGTCTGAGATAATGTAATAGCTAAATCTTTCATACTTTAACAAATGTGTTTTGGATTGTTGCTTTTGATATACTAACCTCGGGCAACCGAGATGGTAACAGCCTTTCATGCTAGGGTAATCCTTGGTAAGGTACCTTGGTATGAAGGGAGTCTAAATAAAACGAACCCGGGGAGAGTTGTTTGGTGCTACCGTAAAGTCTTGGGAGACGTCCCGAAGTCATATTGAGGCCCTTTCGACCTCTAACCGGTCACATGGGGGAGTCTTGGAAACTGTTGTATGTCGAGTCATGTATGTGTAGTACTTGTAACTTAAATTTTGTGAAATGGTTGGATGAAATAATTGGATGAAATGGTGAAAGTGATGGAAAATTGTAAGCATATGAAAGGTTGATTGTGAATTCGTATATGATAGATCTTGAGCATGAAGTATGTTAAGCATGTTACCTGTTTAATACGTGGCTTTCAAAAGGGTAGTGGTACTTGTGTATATGAACATGATGATGTTAATGTTTGGTTGTTGGTAGTAGCATGTGATCAAGGTCATGCGTCTATATATATGAATGTCGTGTTTACTTTTCATGTGGGTATGATAAAATTTCATCTATGTACTGGTTTTTAGGATTATTGGGTCGTCATTGTTTGCTTTATTCATGTTTAAGTTGTTTTGTCAAGAAAAATTGATTTGTATGAAAACCGATTTATGGAAGGGTTGCCTTAAAACTGTCATAAGTCGAGTTCAAGAAATGATATTTCTGTAATTCTAATTAGAGATGATAGCTTGTCCTCTTATGATTCTAACGATAGGTCACACGCCCAAAATGACTAAGTAACGAGTGAGATATGACTGTTTTACGAAAACTGGACAATGTTGAGAACTGTGTCGGTACTCGACCGAGTACGGTCATACTCGACCGAGTAAGTACTCGGCCGAGTATTCCCAATACTCGACCGAGTTATCTTCTGTGACAATTACGTTTGCTTCTGGAGTCGAAAACTCGGCCGATTAATATAGTTACTCGACCGAGTATCTTGTACTCGACCTAGTATGCCATGTACTCGACCGAATACTTCTTTGGGCGGTCATTTTGAGTCGATGGCTATGTTCTTACATTTGTTTTGAGTCGTAGGGTATGTACACATGTATGTTTTGGGTCTTAAAGCGTTCTTTTATATATGTGACGGTCTTGATACATAAGTCTTGATACCAAATGCTATGATAGGGAGAATGCCGGCTTATGAGGGATATGTGTTGGATAGGAAGGACACGACGTATATGTGGTTGTGAGGGATAGTAGAAAATGGAAAGGGAAGAATGATGAGCTAATTGAGGTAAAGAGCATGTTTTGTGAGATATGGTGAGTGATATAGTCGTGTGTTGAGTAATATAAAAGTAAGTGTTTATGGGCAAGAGTGATATAAGTGTAAAGAAATGTGAGAATGCAAAGGTTGAGATGAGGGATGCGGATAGTGTTAAATTGGGATGTGTAAGGGTTTATGGAGGGAGACGGTTAGGATTGTGTTGGTTAAGTATATATGTGATGAAAGATCGTTACAGAGGGATGGAAACGAATGATGTATAGTGAGATCGAGTTATGCCGCGATGGGTAGATAGTGGTCTAGTTTGGGAATCTGGAATATCAAGAGGTGAGCCTAGTGTGTAATTTTTTGGGCAATTAATGGTATGAGGTGAATTTTTGGTTTCTAGAGATACGAATGGGAGATACGACTACTTGAAGAGTAACCGTTAGTGTGTGGACTTGATGGTGACAAGGGTGAGTGAGAAACAAGATGAGAGGGGATGAGTGATAAGAAAGAATGAGAAGATATTTATACGAATTAATGAAATTTGAGTCGTCGGGTAACAAGAAGGTAATCGGATTTCTAAAGAGTTAGGTAGGAAAAGGAAGGAGAGGAACGAATTATTAATCGATATTATTGGATGGAAGTAAGTTGGGAGAACGTTGACCAAATTTATGGGACATGAAATTAAGTAATCATGGAAATGCACGATAGCATTATGAGAATAGTTATATAGGAGCTCAGGACGGCATGTTAGTCGTCGGTTTCGAGGTATTAAGGGGGGGTAAGAAGCTGGCAGAGTGTTTATACGATATGAGATTTTGGTGGAGGGTTAGGTTACGACGCAATGAAGGATAGAATTGGAAATAATGATGAGGTAGATTTTGTTGATGGATTTGATGTTCGTTATTTGGGATGATAACCAAATAGTGGAAACAGAATGTTATATTAAGAAGTGATAGTAAAAGAGCGGTCACATGAAGGATGGTGGTGTCGTATTGTTGTCACTAGTGGTTGAGGATGATGTTACATTAAGGAAGTTAGTTGTTCTAATGGGGTTGATTTTGTGGAGACTGATTGATATGTATGGTTGTGAGGGGTTATGAAATATGGTTATAGGAGGCGAGTGTTAGTAGTTGAGTACTAACGGTATGGTTACGTTTGTCAGGAAGTGGTAGTTATGTGAATGGGAGAATGAGATAGGAGGGGCATACGAGTTAAGTACGGGCGAGAGGTAACCTTTATCGGGTGGTAACTTACGTAATCAAGATTGGCTAGTTACATTTGATTATGGGTCCTTGATATGTGTAAATGTTTGTGTGAGGTTCTGACCTCACGAGTCATGGTATGAATAATATTCATAAGGTTGGTATCTGTGATTCGTGTAATATGCTGCATCGTGATCTAGTAGAGCAGTTTTTGGAAAGTCCTGTGATCAACGAAGTTGTGCTGAGTCAGTGTTATGAGATTGTAAAAGTTACGATAACTATCGATGTGGTTGTTGTGCACTGTGCATGGTAATTAATGTTGTGATACGAGTATTTTTTTCGTGTTGTCATAGATTGTTGTTTGTTTACTGCTATTTCCTATCAGTGTCGGTCGGGGCATATAGACCGTTGTTTTGTGTCCCGATGTTTCTTACCAGTGTCGGCTTGGGAGTGAGAATAGAGTATGATATGAAAGAGAGTTGGGTATGGTTCTATTGTTGTCATGGTATAGTAATATTCTGTTAATGGGACACAGTTGTGAGAGGCTGTTAGAGTACTTTTAATCTTGTTTTAGATAAGGCGTTGGTGGACATAGTTGTGGCAAGAGAATTGTGGAACATGTGCGGTATGAACTGGAAACTATAGGTGGTTTAGCACCTTTTCATGGGACAGTGAGTATGGAGTTTTGGGACTTAGTATCATGTCAAGTTAAGGGTGAGTTTTGTGGTAATAAAAGAGATGAACTTGAGAAGCTAATGTGAGTATGTGTAATATTTTGTGGATTGTGAGCTAAGATCGTGGAGATGAGTGTATAAGTATATAGAAGTATGTTGTTTTGCGGTAATGTGGAAGAGATGGAGTGGTGGTTATGCTAAGGATTTTATGATATATGTTATGTGAGTACAGAATAATTGGAGGCACGAGAGCTGTTAAAGAAAGAGGGCCCTGGATATAGGAATGCCTGGATATAGGAATGGTTGTAGGTGTTGAGGTTATAGTGGGTTATCGTTGATGTGCATTGGTAATGAAGTTTATGGTAGGTATAGCAAAGGACTTAGTATTAGTGAGTTACGAGGACATAACATTTATCTTAAGAGAAGTAGAAGGGGAAAAGAGAGTTTGATGGTTCTACATGTTATAGTACAATTGGAAGTTTGAGTGTTGCTGTAGAGTAAAGGATGGATTCGTGTTGTGGTTGATTTTATTACAGGTAATGGTAGTGCTCGTAGTAGTATGATGTTTAGGAGTGTGAGTAAACTTCGATAGTGTTAACAGTTTATGTGAGGATGCTTATGTGTGTGAGTAAACTTCGAGGACGAAGTTCGTTTTAAGGGTGGTAGAATGTAACATTCCGTTTTGGTGGTTGATCTTATTCGGTGGATTGTCTTGGTGGATTGTTTTGGTGGTTGACCTTGTTCAGTGGATTGTCTTGGTGTTGAGTGTGCTAGTGAGCGTTATGAAGTAAGATAGAGTTGGCAACACTTGTGTTGTGGGTATCCGATAGTATTATGGAGTTAGTATTGGGAGACTATGCTATAGTTTAGACGATATCGTGAGCCATGTTGTGGAAGGGAGTGTGGTTGGTGGAGTTAGTGTTAGGTGTCTATGTTTTATAGGTTGGGTTGGAACTTTGGGGATGAAGTTCTTTTTAAGAGGGGGAGATTGTAATACTACGGTTTACCTAAGCCGGTACTCGGCCGAGTATAGCCTACTCGGTCGAGTAAGAGGTGTCGTGTAACCTGGTTTGGCTACTGCCCAGGAACACTTGGCCGAGTATGTGGAATACTCGACCGAGTAGAGGGTACTCGGCCGAGTATAGTCTATACTCGACCGAGTATCCGGTCTGACGGGTGTTATTTCCGCGGTTTTGATTAAAACGATTAGAGATTATATATAATCGTTCATCAGTTTCTAAAGCCATTTCTTCCAAAACATAAACTACGTTTCATTCTCCTCTAATCATCTTCATCAATTCCAAGGCAAAGGTCGTCGATTGTGGGTTTTAGCATCTTATTACGTGTCAATCGTCGTAGTAAGTGTCTTATCCTTATTGATCTATTGTCGTTCTTATAAGTTAACAAACCCTAAATTGGGTTAGTTTGGGGGTTTAGGGTTTGGTTATCATATGTGTATTGATTGTTGATTATCATTGTTGTAGGTGACGATGTGGTATTTCTTATGCAATTGTATGATTGATTGCAGCGTAGAGGATTGCGAAAAGGTAGGGTTTCCCTACTCAGCTCCTGTTTAATTGATTTGAGATTGTTTTGTTGTACTATGTATGATTGTTGTCTGCTGGTCATCGTTGGAGTATTGGTGCGGTGTTAGTGTGGTGGTAATGGTGGTGTTTTGATGATTGTGGTGGAGTCACTTGCGGGAGTGGCTTCACACCCTAGTTCGCCCTCCGTGGAACCCGCGACGGGAGGGGATGTCCACATTAAGGGACAGGGATATCGCTCGTTGATGAGCGGGACTTAGGTGGGGATTGGCTGCGGTTCCCCACTGGCGGTGAGGATTACCTGTTGCGATGGGTAATCTGGCACGGCTACACACTTTGGTGTGTAGTCGGTTACTGTGTGAGATCGGGAGACCAGAGGAGGAGGATGATCAGCTGGCTGCTTATTGTACCTGTCTTACTTTAATTACTCAGTAACTGACCCCGTTGTTGTTTTATAAAATTTGTGGTTATCCATTCGGGGATGGTGAGCAAATTGTGACAGGTGATGCAGATGTTTAGCTATGGGGCAGTCATGGGAAGTCATCACTTCGAGTCTAGCTTCCGCTGTTACGAGTTTAGTTGTCTTTGATTTCAGTTGTATTGTGATCCTTATACTTTTATTTTTAGTTGTTCTGAGATAATGTAATAGCTAACTCTTTCATACTTTAATAAATGTATTTTGGATTGTTACTTTTGATATACTAACCTCGGGCAACCGAGATGGTAACAGCCTTTTCTGCTAGGGCAGTCCTTGGTAAGGTACCTTGGTATGAAGAGGTGTTATAACTCCAACCCAAATCAATTGTGACACTAGCATAAATTGAGATAGATAGACTTAGAACCCAAAGCACACCGTCCCATGGATCGACCTCGACTTAACCACTAACTAGTTGTTTGTTGAGAATATAAATGTGTTTGATTGGGCGTGTGACGACCGCGAAACCCACATAAAATGGCGCCGTTGCTGGGGACGGTGTTATGTGATTATGTTCTTACTTGTTTGTTTATTTTAATTGTGCTTTAACCTTGAGAGAGTTGTTTTTTTTTTTTGGGAAAGGTAAGCTTCTCATTAAATAATTAACCAAGCCCATTACAACATTTTTGTAAGATAAGCACTATGCTTATCCTAATTCTTACATATTATGTCAATCCAATGCAATGCTTTACTATTCTTACTTCTAATTTTAATACTATTCAACCTTAGCCTAACTTCATTGTGAATCTGTCTGACTAAGCTCTCAGGTCTAAGGAGAATCATATCCACCCTCCATTTGTTCCTACACCACCATATATTATTCATCAAGGCTGCCATAACAACTGCAATCACTTTTTTTCTCGCCAAACAGCGTGATCTCCATTTTACCCACCAGTCACAACAATGCTCTGCAGGCATCTGAAAAGGACACCACCTGTGAACCAAATCCCTGTACTTTCTACTGTACTCACACCTGAAAAAGAGGTGCTCATGGTCCTCCTCAACCAGTCCACACAGGAAGCATAGGTTATCAGGAATGATCTGCATCTTCTTGAGCCTATCTTGTGTTAGAAGCCTCTCCTGAGCTATGAGCCACACACAGAACCTATGTCTTGACAACATCCATCGAACTGTCACCAATGCTGCCCACCTGACTTTCTCAATATCAAGTCGAAGGAAATTGTATCCTTGCTTAATGGTATACTGCCCCTTCAGTTGTCCCAAATTGCCATAAAAGAGTTGATGAAAAATAGTCTTCACTTGACAAATTTTACGCCAAGCCCAGCTACTATTGATTGATGGTTCATACTTCTTCCAGGTACACCTCTTGATATAAATGGAATGCACCCATTTGACCCACAAATGGTCTGCTTTCTGTTCAATCCACCAAACGTATTTCCCCAATGCTGCAATGTTCCAATCAGACAGTTTCTTTATCCCAAGCCCTCCTTGGTTGAATGGACGACAGATAGCATCCCAGGCCACCAGAGCAGGACCTTCATGTTGCTCAGTACCATGCTAAAGAAATCGTCTGCACACTGCTTCAATCTTGGCAATAACAGTTTTGGGAATTATACATATCCTTGCCCAATATGAATACAGGGAACTAAGCACAGATTGCACAAGAATCAGTCTGCCAGAGTAAGCCAACTTTCTAGCCCCTAATCCCCTGATTCTCTCAACAACTTTCTCTACCAAACAATGACATTCCAAGACTGACAGTCTTTTAGGAGAAACATTGATCCCCAAATACTTAAAAGGAACCTTATCAGGTTTCATTCCACTCTCAGATTCAATCTCTTTAATCAGCTGATCAGTCATACCATTACAGTAAAAGTTAGATTTCTCCTTGTTCATTTGCAGATCTGAGGGCTTAGAGAAATAGCCAAAAGCATTCAGTAATAGCTCAATACTCTTCCTATCCCCCTTGCAGAACATAATCAGATCGTCTGCAAAACAAAGATGGGTCAGTCCAATGTGTTTGCATAGAGGATGGTGCCTGAACTGCCTGTGCCTCTGAACCACTCCCAAAATCCTACTGAGGTATTCAATGCAAATAGTGAAGAGGAGGGGAGACAATGGGTCTCCTTGTCTCAAACCTCTCTTCCCTTGGAAGAAACCAAAGGTCTCACCATTAAGAGCAATAGAGTAGGAAGTAGTAGTTACACATTGCATAAGCAACTCAATAGTTTGAGGAGGGAATGCCAAAGCAGACAGCATATTATGCACAAAATCCCACTCAACAGAATCATACGCTTTTTGCAGATCTAATTTCATCAATAATTTGGGAGAACAGGCTTTCCTCTTGTACAATCTGATTAGATCTTGGCAAATAAGTATGTTCCCCACTATGTCCCTCCCTTTAATGAAAGCACTCTGAGAAGGGCTTATTATATCAGGCAAGATATCTCTCAATCTGTTACAAATTACTTTGGAAAGGCATTTATAGACAGTGTTACAGCAAGCAATGGGCCTGAATTGCTTGACATTCTCAGGAATAGCAACTTTAGGTATCAAGGTAATCACAATGTGATTGCATTGCTTCAAAAGTTTTCCCTTGGTAAATCCATCCCTAACAGCAGCAGACACCTCATGGCCAACAATGTGCCATGCATCTTTGAAAAATTGGCTCCCAAAACCATCAGGCCTGGTGCTTTGTTACCAGGGATATCAAACATTGCCCTTGAGGGAGTTGTTCCTCAAGGTCTTTCTTACCGTTTTTGTGTAGTTTCCTTGGTTGTAGTTGTTTCCTTGTCTTAGCTATGAAGGCTCAAGACTTGACATATTGAGTATGTGGTGGATCTTTTGAGTATGACAATGGGTATGGGGAGTTTGAGGAGCAAGTCAACACAAACCTACCTTACAATTCATACAATGAAAATCCTAACTACTACCCCAACTTTGCCCACCAAAATTCCCACATCCATTATCCACAACAACCACCCTTCCAATACCCACTTCACAATAAATTTCAATTGCTACAATACAACCACTTTTACACCCACCCACAACAAGAAGATGAGCCCATTTAAAATGTGATTCTCCAAATAATGGGATATCAACAAAACTTCTTCAAACAAATGTTAGAGGAGAGCCAAAATAGGGACAATGTCCTTCAAGGCATTGTTACCCATGGTGAGGAGTTGGCAATTCAAGTTGCCCAAATGAAGGAAGCCCAAATAACTACCTCTCACCATTCCTTAGATCATGAATGCGAGTTTGAAGGAGTTACCTTTGATGACAAGTGGGAAGAGCCGATCTCCTTGAGCTCTTGTGAGTACGAAAGTGTGGTGTTTGATGTGGAACATATGAGGTTGAGTAAGCCAAATACTCTTAATCTTTGTGAGTATGAGGGTGTGTCCTTTGATGTGAATATTGAGATGGTGGAGGAAGAATTATTGAAGAAGAATGAAGTCCCTATTTATGATTCTTATGAGGATAGCTATGATGACGAGATCGTGAAAGAAGCTATTGAAGAATATGTGTCTTGCAAGGACCTTTGGAATAGGAAAGAAGAATGGACTTGTGAGATCACCTTACTTGAGGAGCCCATCCTTGAGAAATTCGAGGTATCCTATCATGAAGAAAATTCGAGATGATATGGTGGACCTTCTCCAAAAAGTTAAATCATCGTATAAAGGATACTTGGTGAAAAGCTCAAGAACAAACTTGCAAATTAACTTACTTGTGGAGATTTGGCACCCACAATTTCAACTCCTAAAGTATCCGGACATCAATGTTATGAGAATTCTCCTTCTACTCTTGAAGGATTGACAAATCCAAGTGCTATCATCATCACCGAAATTGAAGAAGAAGGTGGTAAGTGGAAGTCTCCGGACGAAAATGAGCCATACTTCATTCCTCGTGTTGACAAGAATCATGGGCTTATTGATTGGAAGCATTGCAAAGGCTCAAGTGCTAAGGACAAGGTGAAAGAGAGAATGAATGACAAGCTACCTTGGCCAAATTTCATATTTAATTGGAGCAAACCATACTTATGCTTATTTAGGGCATGATCACAAGCCTTTGATCTTCTTCTAAGAGCCTTGAGCTCTGTGGACAAAGAATTTCGACAATTTGAACTAGTTTGGTGGAGTCCTATCTTAAACCACCATTTGAAATATATGCCTTCCCATAATTTTTGCATTGTACAATATTGTATATATCTTTATGTTTCTTGCATTTTCCTTACATGAGAGAGAATAGTGAAAGAGGGTCTCTTACCCATTCATTGAGAATATTTTCAGAAAATGATAAGAAGGAATCACAAAAGGGTGCAAGGGAAATGATTCAAACGAAAGAAATGAGGGATTGACGAAAAGCAGCAGAAGACGGTCGTCATGGGAGCAAGACGCTCGTCTTGATCCTTGCCACGAGCACAAACCTACACTGCCTATGAATCTGTCTGGATTGTCAAGAAGACGCCCGTCCCAAAAAGAATCCGCTCGACCTGTCCCTAAGACGGTCGTCCTGGACCGCATTTTGAGAAACTTTATGCACTGACTGGGAATCTGCTCGGATTTCTCAGAATCCGCTCGTCTCAGCAGAGACGCCCGTCTCTTCAACGATCCGCTCATCCTCAGCCAATTGCAAAAACACACGGCTCACTGACTGAGAATCCGTGTGTCTCCATAGCCAGACGATCGGGCTGCAGCTGCAAGACGCCCGGATTACCAACGGGACGCTCGGATTGGCGCAGTTTTTAAGCGGGTTCTCGATCTATCCGCCCGAGCCCATCCCTAATCCACCCGTCTCCCACCCGTTTCCATGTTATAAACATCCCCACCATCCCCCTTATTCCTTATCTTATCTTCTAAAAATCTCACATCATCACTTAAACACAATCCCCATCACCAAAAACACCCAAAACCCTATCTTTTCCATCAACAAAATGATGACCTAAGAGGCAAGGGCAAGAAATCCTCCGATGCTGCACCTAAAAGGCACAAGGGTGCTACCTCATCCACCCCAATGGCGACAAGGGGCCGTCAAAATATGGAGATACACGGTGTTAGACAACTTGAATACTTCCCCGAGGTAGTCTTCACTAGCGATGACCACCGCCAAAAATTTGAACATTTGCTAGGTAAGCATTATGAGCCTACTTAATTTATTGATATCGATGTTTTAGAAGTTCTTGGCATTAGGTATCAAACCGAGAAGTTCTTCGATGGTTTGGGTCTTGGGAAGTTATTCTATGCTCATGAGGTACCTACTTAAGTTTTACCCTCGAGTTTTTGTGTAGTCTCCACATTGTCACTAATATATGGAGAAATGTTTGTTTGGAGTTCCGTCTTTATAATCAAGACCATAGGTTAACCTTAGACTAATTTGCAAACATTTTTGGTCTTTAAGTGCCGAAAGACAACACCGATAAGCCCTCCGCCTTCACCGTTAACCACATATGGAGAGCCATTTCGGGAAGGTAACTCTATTCCCTTAAACAATGCTATACCTTTGCCATCCAACATCTGGTGATTCGGATCACCGAGCGCTTTATAGCCGGAACCGTCAATAGGAGGCTAGAACAAGATAGGTGCACCCTACTTGACTTGACCTTTTTGGAGTCCTACTTGAATGTACAAGGGACAAGGGCTTACAACTTCAAAACGCTCCTTGAGATGCTTACAAGGCTCAATGACTTTGCTCATGGGAATTCTAATATCAAGACTTTTGTGATGGGAGGCCTAATCACAATGTTGGCCAATGAACTTTGCCCCAGGTTTAACCTTCACGGGAGCTATGAAAAGCTCCAAGGGGGCACTTTGATTGATGAGGATGCTATTTTCAACCACCACAGGTGGTGCACTTACAACCAACTGGAAGTGTGGAGTGGTTCACAAAGGGATGCTCTTCACTTGTTCTTTTGGGGTGGAACATAACACCCACCGAGCCACGGTTGAGTCGGTATTCACCTAGGCCGAGCTACCTCCTCCCCCATTGAGATCAATCACAACCCAACACAAAGAAAAGAAGCACTTCGTCAACCTCGTGAGTTGCCGGATGGGGTAATGCACCACCAACCTATGTACCCATTCCACCCTACCCAACACCACATGTACAATTCACTCCCCAAGATCCAAGAGCTCCAAATATGAATGACTTAATGAAGCTCATGAAACGTGTCTTGGAGTGCATGATGGGAGGGTCGACAATTACTTGGCCCAATACCCCTCCTATTATAACATGGCTCAACAAGGGTATATCAACCCTAGAGGCCCGCGTCCATCTTGGGCTCAACCACACCTTTTGTTCCCTAACCAAGGGAACCAAGAAGTGAACTTTGGCGGCCAAGGTGGAGGATTCTTTGGCCAAGGAGGAGGATATGACCAAGGAGGTTCTAGCGGACGTGGGTACCGCAATGATGATGATGATGACGAGTGAGATGACAAGAGGTGTCTACCACACCACCTCCATTTGTATGATACTCTCCTTTCCTTTTCTCTCATGTATAGTTGCATTGCATTTTCAATTACCTTGCATTTAGTTTACACCTTACTTGCATTTGTATTATATGTCATATTACATTCACATTAGTTAGTTCATATAATATAGTTGCATTGTAATATATCTCACATGTCCATTAGTTAGTTGCATATAGTTAGTTCTTGCATTCATACATAGTCACTAATGACCAATCCTATTCTTTTCCACACTAGAAATAGTGCTTAAATCGGTTTGGAGAGGTTTGATCATAGGTGACCATAGTTTACTAGAAAACATGCATCATATAGTATAGTTTAGATTGCATTCATTTGTTATATATGTCATATAGAATTGCATTTAGTTAGAGCATGCATTCATTCATATCATTGCATTTATTTCCATAAATTCAAAAATCCAAAAAACATGTATTTATTTTTCATTCCTACTCCTACATGTACATTGAGGACAATGTTTATAATAAAGTGGAGGGATGGAAATTTATATTCCAAAACACATAAAAATTGAAAAATTTCGAAAAAACTCAAAAATATGTTCTTTAATTTCATAAAAACAAATTCCATAAAAAATTGAAAATTTCAAAAACCAAAAATATGTTCTTTAACTTAGTAGTGTAGAATTTTATATACTTGTGTTTTTGTTCTCTTCTCACATAGATACAACACTACATTTGAGGCATTTTCAAGGGAATGTGAAGATCGCTTGGTATGATCGCTCTAATCTCTATTTCCCTTCCATTTATTTTCATTATTCATATGAGGATTATGGACTTACATGTCAAGGAGGATGTGGTGTATTTTGTTGTTGCGGTTTGTGTATCTATGTGTTGTTAGGAGTCGCATCTAGATTATATGGCATTTTAGTTGATAAAAGCATATGAATTAGAGTTGTATATATGTTAGTTGTATCATGGCATGTAGTTGCATGCTTAGAAACGTTTTGTGAAAATGCCTATTTGAGAAGCTTGACAAGTGTATATAAGGCCCTTATAGATTATTTTTCTCCTTGAGACTTTGTTTGCTAGAATACCCTCAAGACACCCTAGGATGTGTCATACTAGTATCTTTTGAACCTTGGACTAAGACCTATTCAAGAGTACCTTGTGGTGTGATAAGTCCTTGGCTACCGTTTATTCCAAGGTGACCTTTGAAGCCATGCAACCGTTCTTACAATTCTATCATCATATTTTGTCAACAAAAAGGGAATGGGCACAAAAATCTCCAAATTGAGTTCAAATACCAAAATCGAAATCAAAAGTTTGCAAAATATATCAAAGAAAAGAGGAGTACAAAAATAAACTCCTATACTTCAATAAAAGTACCCTCGCTACAAAATGGAGTTACTTTGAAAATGTTCAAAAAGAATACAAAGAAATTGCCAAGTATGAAAATGCCAAACATAAAAAATGGCAATAAATGTTCTCAAATGTCAAATACCACAAGAAATTGGGGGGAAAAACAAATCAAAACCCAAACTACAGATGTGAAACTCAAAACATCTTGATCCTTTTTATCCATTGATCTTATTTATTGCATGGTAGAAAGGGGACGACCCTTCTTCTTGTCTAGGCAAGAGGGGGAATTCCGCGATCCTACAGTGTTTCTAACACCATAAGGAGCCTACTCTTGACAAAAGCATTTAGCGATTGTGGACAAAAGTAACCTAGTTTAACACAACTTGGAGGTGATTTGTTTATATCCTTTTAGACTTAGTAGCTTGGAGAAATAATATCTATGATGGATTGTGTACCCTTGAATTACTTCCCCCTTAGATGATTTCAGCCACTTAGATGAGGAAAGTGGCTATTATTTTGTAGATGCATCCATTACTTGTTTTGTGTGCTTAATGCTTGGATGCATCGCCATTTTGGCAAGCCCCACCTTGCCTTGCAAGAAGGCATCTTACCTCATGGATGTCTTGTTGTGAGTTAAAGGGGTAGAGTGAGACCCGCTAATTGTCTTACACCGGTTATATTATTAGGATAGTTTAAATAAAGGTCTAGTTCTAGTCACCTCTTTACTCGGGACGAGTAAAGGTTCGTTTTGGGGATGTTTTATGTGACTCTTAATTGCGCACATTTAGTCCCCTAATTGAACCTATTTTGCATACTATTATAACATTTCATGGCCATTTTATCCGCCTAATCCTTTCTATTTTGCTTTCCTAGTGCATTTTACATGTCTTATAGGAAAGGAGATAATGAGGCAGAATTCCCGTCTCTTGTGCATATTTGGAAGCTTGTTGACGATCTTAGATGGACTAGTGTGAAGAGGAGGCAAGAACGACAACCAACAAAGAAAGAATAAAGAGTATATATATATCATAGGCTTTGAAGCAAGAGGATGGAAACTGTGCCAAGATCCGTGCGTCTTAAGCACCAGACGAGCGGGTTCCCTTGCCCAGATCCCAGCGGCCCGAGCATGAGACGAGCGGATCCTGGAGCTTAGATCCGGGCGTCTTCCTTGTGATCCAAGCGGATCTCCAGACAAACTGGCCGTGTCTCTAGCCAAGACGAGTCTCTAGCCAAGACGAGCGGATCGTGTTAGGAGTAGCAACATGATCTACACATCTCCCTCGGGACTTACGATTCCCTATTTAGAGCTTAGCATTTTTATTTACTAAACCACCCTTGCTTAACCTAATGATGTACCTATATACTCTATTTGTAATAATCAAAAGGGAGAGCCCTCTTAGAGATGGCAAGAATTCCTTAGATTAGATTAGGAGTAGATTAGAATAGATTAATCTCAATCATTCCATAAAATTACACATTAATCTTTCCTTAATTATTGTTCAAGCTTTATTATTATTGGGTAATTGTAGATTATTGGGTTATTATTGTAAAATTAACAACTCTTCATCAATCAATCAAGTATTCTTCTATTATTCTTTGCTTTATTATTTGGATCATCTCATATAGGTATAATCCCTTTTACCCTTGTTTAATTATTGTTAATCACATCATTTATTCATCATGTTTTACTTTGTTAGTATGATTAACAACCTTATTAACATGTTAAACTTGATCATGAGTGAGTAGTCCTTTAGCTAGGATTAATGGGGAATTAGGGGAAACAAACATGGGGATTGATCTATGCTTAATCTAATATGTTTTCATAAGTAATTTGCTTGCTTGTTGTGATTTCAACTTATGCACATGTTATGTTTGATGAAATGCGAGCCTATGAATCCTTGCATTTTTTACCCATCTCTTATCTCTTCAATGAGGCTTGTAAGCTTATAAACTAACTCGAGCCTCATTAGTGAAAGATCATACATCCGTATTATACTCTCTAATAAAAAATAAATTATCTCATAATTTATCATTATTGTGATCTATATAACATGCATGCAAATATAAAAGCATAAATATGAAAGTTAAGGAAAAACAATTTCCTTACATTGATTTTTATGGTAATATGGGCACAAACTAGATCACCTATCTAGTACGTTCTTGAGCTAAAAAGAAATGGACGATCCTCCTTGAAAAACCTTCAACAAGAAGGCCTCCTTCAAGTTGCACCCAAGAACTACACCCAAAAATTTATCCTACAAGTATTAACTAGATACTTGTAAAATTAACCCTTGATAATATGTAAATAATACTAACAATCTTAGTAATTATTTTATTTTGTTTACTAACTAATCTTAGTAAAAGCTTTTATTACTTTAGAGAGAAGTACCAACTTTTGTTCACATGCAAAATGACGTAGTGAGGTAGTGTGCAAAAATGAACAACAATTTGGAGTATGTAGGAGGAAGTGGCGGGTGGAGTTAGTGGAGTGAGGGAGTGCACTTGTTCTATATTTGTCCAATCTTATATCACATGTAAATGATCATACGATGACTTATGGAAGAAACAACAAGTAAAGTGAAATGATTATGTCTATAATCATCCACTACACTCCATTTACACGGTCCAATGTCCCATTTACGGGTCCATTTTGGTTCTTATATTTGTCGCACAAATACGTGTAAATTTTATTTAAACATCGTTTCATGTTTAAATATTTCGAATTAATTTCGTCCAAATCACTCCGTAAATATACGTGTACCGCTACATAAATTATTTACGTACTAATATTAATCACATTAATCAATTAGTACAATTTTAGTGAATTAACAATTAATTAACTAAAAATTCGTCTCCCGAAACTTATTATTCAATTATCGCATAATTAAATAATAACTGCCATGCCTCGAGTTCGCAATTCGAAATCTCTCTAAAATAATCGACTAACCTTTTAGTCTATAAATCAAGGGACTAAATAAATTGTATCTTATACAATTAATTAATTGTTTATTGGGGTTAGTTCCTTTAGGTGTGACCGAAAGGGGTCAGTTGATCACCGCCGTCTCACGACAATAACGTAAACTCTAGTCAGCCAACCGTTATCGATTTACGTTAATCAACTGACGAGGATCAAATAATTAAATATCTGATGATATTCCTTTAATGAGATTTATTATGTAAACGCACTATTATGGAGGACACTAAATCCAACAATTAGACCATGCATAATGTTGAATAGGAAGGATTAAGTCGACTTGTAGGTGTTGTACAGTCTAGAAGACTCGGCTTCGGGACCCAAACCTTCTTAGGGATTGTAAGATATACACTAACTCGATCCCATCACAACAATAAGTGCTTGCATCTAGTTGAGAACATGTTTGTATGATCTACTCCCATGAATCCCCTATGAACCCATGATATCCTAGCACTTTTAGTCATTTGATTACGTCCTTCCTTTTATTGCTTGTTTTACCTTATTGCTTCTATTAGTTTAGACTCACCAACTTCAACCCAAATCAATGGTGACACTAGCATAAACTGAGATAGATAGACTTAGCACCCAAAGCACACCGTCCCATGGATCGACCTCGACTAAACCACTAACTAGTTGTTTGTTGAGAATATAAATGTGTTTGATTGGGTGTGTGATGACCGCAAAACCCACATTAATGTTAGATTCAGCTATAACCTTAACTCGTATCCAATGTTATAGTAGATTCAGCTATAACCTGGATTCATATTTCGAAGGTTATACCTGTTTCAGCCATAACTAGAGTAACTACCCAAAGTTGTATTAACTTTAGCTATAACACTTGAATCATCATCAAGGTTATACTAGCTTTAGCTATAACTTTGGAAAGAACTCTTAGCCGCCTAACATACCGCGACTAGGGTTTGATTCGTAAACCCTAATTGCGCTCATGACACCTATAATAAACATAGAAACAATATACGAGTCATAATTAAAATATTAAATCGTATAAAAACATGCGAAAACATAATTAACATGATAATAAACAATCAAACACGCACCAATTTCACAAATCAATTATCAAATCATGTAAATTACATCAATTGGCATAAACACAATTAAAGGAAAACACCTAGTTACCTTATTAGCGAATTAAACCCTAGAGATCGTTTTCCACGATATAGATGTCTTCTCAGGTGCAATTTCCACGCCTTTATTAAAATCCACATGCCAAGGATAACGAATCTAACAAATATACTAACTATATACATATATAAACTAGAAAAATATAAAAACTACGCGAAACATAAAAACTTACGAAGAAGATAGATAGATCTAAGAAGTAGGACCGATCTAGGCATGAAAGATGATGAAGGGAGGAGGGAGGAGGCGCGGCACGAAAGCCTAGAAGGGTGGAGGCACACGGCACAAGGGGAGAGAAGAGAGGAGAGAATTAGGTTTAGGGTTTTGTGACAAATAAGAGAAAATAATTGCAAGGGTTTGGTTTCCCTTCTTATTTATAGGAAAAGCTCATGGGTTTATTCTAAGCTTAGGCCCAAAACTTACCCAGCTAAACCAAGAATAACGTGAGACCCAAGGAAGGAGCGGGTCTTTACCGTTTTTGAACCCAACGGACTAAAAAGACAAGAGACGGATATTTTCCCAGAAAATAAAATATGAAATACGGGAAAATAAAATTAAAGAATTATATTACGGAAATTAAGGGTGTTACATTAATTATGATTTTAAATCATGTGATTGCACTATTGTTGAGGACACATACTCCAACAATCTCCCACTTGTCCGAGAATAGTGTGCGTCACCAATTCTCTTGTCCTATTATAATCTCCCACTCAATACAAGGTGTCTTGCAGGTCGTACTTACATTTGATCATATCTTGAGTGGTTTCCTCGATCTGGAGAGTAACTGTCTGACCGGAATTATCTACCGTAGATACCTTCCGAGCGTGGCCACGCATTTTCAGTTCACTTCTCCTCGAGTGGCCCTGAGATTTTAAACAACCCTGACAAGGGGGTGGACAATTCCTATCGCACTATTCCCTTCGTTTAGCCACAGATCATCATGACCCAAAATACACTCATTTGGCTTCAGTTACGACAGTCATAGAATATAAATCAAAGCCAATCAAAAACTTGTGCCAACTTGGGCGAATAGTCTCTAGTCAAAAGAATTGACTCATAAGAATACTATAGTAGCTCTTGCCACGACCAGGCTTTATGAATTTCCATAACTCTATAAGCGGTCACTGCCCGGTAGAGTGTCCCATACAGTCTATCTATGTGATCGACTAGTCATCCCATATGACCCTATGGCACTTGAACTTGCCATCAATCGCATCACACTCTAGTTACTTCGAGACGTCACCTCCTATAAGTAATAACCAGGGGCGCGTACTATGTCAATCAAGTTCACTTCAATGGGGTTCAATATTGTCTCAACAACTCATTTGGATATAACAAAGTAATGGATGAGTTTAAAGAAACTCGAACGATAAATGCGATTATTATATATGAATAGTCAATACCTTATTACTACTTCATATCTTATAATCTATAGTGTACATTTTACAATAGTTAATTGCAATGAAAGCTTGGTAAGTGGATATACCATGTATCCATACATTCCAACTTTATGAATTGCTATTTCTTTCTATTCAATGTTATTTCTAATGACATAAATTTATCTAAGTAGATAGTCTAGTCTTCTTACTAGACTTGGGCTCTTATACTTGGAAGATGCTCCCACTGTTATCATATAACTTGTGATAAAGTCTATGGTAGAGGGATTTACTCTTACTCCCTATGTTGACCATCTTATCACAATGTACTTAGATTCTGTTTGTAGAACTTGCAATGGTGTAGGCACCTCAAAATGTCTAACTAGCCTTAAGGGTACCCGATGATGAGGCTAATATTTAATGACTAAGTGAAAATTGACGATGTTATAATTAAAGGCTCTTTACGCTTACTGTGGGAAATATCGGTATATTTCATCAAGAAAATTTCGGATTATAACGAAATTATGAAATATGAAATTGCTAGTCATAAACGAATTGTATAAACAAAAGAATAGAGATTAGAATTAACCTTCAGTCCTAGCAATTTGGCCTAAGAACAAATATCGAAATCGATATTCTCCTAACTGTTGCACCCAAGATGCTCCGAGAAATGCCTTTCTTTTGCTAGAATAAGAACCCTAATCTAATAATATTTTTAGGGTTTTTTGTGATGAGAGAATTAGGTTAAAAATCAAGTGAGAAAAATGATTCCCCTCTATCCCCTTTTAACCGTCCAAAGGAGAGAAAAGAGGAGAGGAAGATTTTTCTTCTTATTTCTTTGAACCGTGTAACACCAAAAATAAGGAGAAAAAATCTTCTTATTTTTTGTAGTTATCATATTGTATAAAATGTGTATATAATTATCAATTATCATTTATGTCGTCATGTATTAATAAGTCCACACACAACAGTTTGTAGTCGATTTATTAATACCGGCCTGTCAACATTTATTATGACAATTTCGTATAATAGATATATTAACTATAAATATCGCATATTTATAATTTGCTAATTAAATATAACCGTTTACGTTTAATTATGAATTAACATCTTAATTCATTTAAACTAACATTATATACATTAATTAAATATAACAGTTTATATTCAATTTACGAATTAACAATTAATTCGTCTCAGCTAATATTATTTAATTGTATTAAATAATCGTCTCATTTTCACATTGACTAACTTTTTAGTCAAATACATGGACTAACCTTTTACTCATATAAGGCATCAATGTTATTATATTTTCATACAATCACATCTCTCATACATATCCTTTAGGTGTGACTTTTAGGGACCAGTTGATCACCGCCAACAGTATGATAATAACGTCAAACTTCTAGCAAGCCAACCGTTATTAGTAAACGTTAATCAACTGATAAAATACTAAGTATACCCTGTGAACCTATTTGTTATTTATACACGTTATCACACTAACTGTGGAGGACACTAGCTCCAACAATCTCCCACTTGTCCTCACAAGTGTATGTGCGATAACCGATTCTCATATCCTTAATTTCTCCCACTCAATGTAAAACAATTTGCAAAATCCGTATTCACAAAGGTCGTATTTTACTAGTGATCAATATGAAGAGTGGTTTTCCCGACTAGAGAGTAACTTAACTGATAAACGAATCATCATTCGAGCATGGCCATGCATTTCAGTTACAACTCCTCGAGTGGCGCTGAGAAATGACTAAACCTGATAAAGGTTGGATATTTTCTTAAACTCGAATCCTGCAGATACAAGCACAAAGATGAAATGACCCAAAAAAAATCGCTTAGCCTCCCGTTACGGTCGACCGACCATGAAAGAAACCAAAGTCACCCAAAATCGCCTTAATCAAGAGACAATCGATAGTCAAAAGAATCGACTCTAGGAACACAATGGATGTCCAATCCACGACCTGGCACCGAATGTTTTTAAACATTTAGGACTTCATTACGTTGTCACAATGTCCTACGAGGTATCGTTATAACTCGCATATGTGATCGATCAGCCAACCGTTTGACTTATGGCTCGTTGAATCCACCATCAATCAACTTCACAAAATAATAGACAGAGTTATCAGCTCATGTAGGCGATTACAGACCAAAATAAATATAATGTAATTCAGTTCACTTTGTGGCGTTCAATGTTGTCGTACAATCCACATGAAAAACAAAATATGAAAAACGATGAAGTTATAAATAGCATATGAAAAAGAAATCTATCGAATCCATAAGCAACTAGTACAACTCAGGAACACGTTTAATTCCCATGGAAATAACGTGCCCTTCATGCTTATCATATTTCAATGGTTTAGTGAGAGGATCCGCGAAGTTGTCATCCGAAGCAATCTTGTCAATCACTATCTTCTCTTGCTCCACGTAATCACGGATCAGGTGAGCCTTCCGATGTACATGTCTAGACTTGTTGCTAGACTTAGGCTCCTTGGCCTGGAAGATGGCACCTCTATTGTCACAATAGATGGTGATTGGGTCATTCGAACTAGGAACTATGGCTAGTCCTTGTAAGAATTGACGCATCCATATAACTTCCTTTGCTGCTTCTGAAGCGGCATAGTACTCGGATTCAGTAGTAGAATCTGCTACAACTTTCTGTTTGGAACTTTTCCAGCTGACCGCAGCACCATTAAGAGTAAAGACGAATCCAGACTGAGATTTCGAGTCATCTCGATCCGTTTGGAAGCTAGCATCTGTGTAACCGATTGAACATATCTTAGTATCTCCTCCATAAGTCAATGCCCAATCCTTAGTTCTCAGTAGGTACATAAGGATGTTTTTAACAGCTATCCAGTGTGTTTTACCTTGTTTCTTTTGGTACCGACTCGTCATACTCAATGCATATGCCACGTCTGGACGTGTGCATATCATGGCATACATGATTGATCCTATGGCTGATGCATAAGGAACACGACTCATGCATTCAACCCCTTCCGGTGTCGTGGGTGACTGAGACTTGCTCAAATGCATCCCAGAAGTCATTGGAAGGTTCCCCTTCTTGGAGTTGGTCATGCTGAACCTTTCAAGAATCTTATCTAAATAAGACTCCTGACTCAGTGATAACATCCGTCGTGATCTATCTCAATAGATACGGATTCCCAATATGCGTTGTGCCTCACCCAGATCTTTCATCTGGAAATGGTTCTTCAACCATCCTTTTACCGAAGATAAGAGAGAAATGTCATTCCCAATCAAGAGTATGTCATCGACATACAATATCAAGAAAACAATCTTGCTCCCACTCGACTTGATATATAAGCATGGTTCCTCGACCGATCGAGTGAAACCATACTCTTTTATCACCTGGTCGAAACGATGATTCCAACTCCGAGAAGCTTACTTAAGTCCATAAATGGAACGTTTAAGCTTGCGCACTTTCTTAGGATTTTCAGGATCTATGAAACCTTCGGGTTGTACCATGTACAATTCCTCCTCCAAATAACCGTTTAAGAAGGCGGTTTTTACATCCATCTGCCAAATTTCATAGTCATAAAAAGCGGCAATCGCTAAGATTATCCGAATGGAATGCAGCATAACTACGGGTGCAAAAATTTCATCATAATGCAATCCGTGCACTTGAGTGAAACCTTTTGCCACTAGTCGTGATTTATAGGTATCTGGTTGCCCGTCTACAGAATGCTTTATTTTGTAAAGCCATTTGCACTGAAGAGGTCGTACCTTGTTAGGTAAATCAACAAGATCCCATACGTCATTCTCATACATTGAGTCCATCTCGGATTGCATGGCTTCAAGACATAGCTTAGAGTCAGAACAGGTCATGGCACCTTTATAGGTAGCGGGTTCATTACTCTCTAGGAGCAAAACGTCATTTTCCTCGACCATACCAATGTATCTGTCTGGAGGATTAGAGACTCTACCCGACCTCCTAGGTTCCTGAGGATTGTTAACCGTATCATTAGTTGAAGGAACATCTTCCTCCATCTGTTCCTCGGTTGTTGGTTCTTGAATCTCCGGCAGCTCGAAGGTTCTATTACTTGACTTGTTCTCGAGAAATTCTTTCTCTAAGAACTTTGCACTAGCTGCAACAAAAACTCGATGTTCGGTAGGCGAATAGAAGTAATGACCAAACATTCCTTTTGGATAACCAATAAAGTATGTCTTGACCGCTCGCGGACCGAGCTTATCCTCGTGTCTCCACTTGACATAAGCCTCGCAGCCCCAAACTCGAATAAAGGACAAGTTAGGGACCGTTCCCTTCCATATTTCAAACGGAGTCTTGTCGACAGCTTTAGACGGACTTCGGTTAAGTATAAGAGCAGCTGTCAAAAGAGCAAAGCCCCATAATGAATCAGGTACTACCGTGTGACTCATCATGGATCGAACCATAACAGCTAGTGTTCGATTTCTCCGTTCGGACACACCATTTAATTGAGGTGTTCTAGGTGGAGTTAACTGTAAAACTATTCCACAGTCTTTAAGGTGTTGATCAAACTCATTTGAAAGATATTCGCCACCACGATCTGAACGTAGTGCTTTAACCTTTCTTACCAGTTAGTTCTCAACCTTATTCTGGTATTCCTTGAATTTTTCAAAAGACTCACTTTTATGCTTCATTAAGTAGACATATCCGTATCTACTCAAATCATCCGTGAAAGTGATAAAATATCTATAGCCGTCTCTTGCGGTGATTGACATAGGTCCACATACATCAGTATGTATGAGTCCTAATAGGTAATTAGCGCGCATTCCAACACCTTTGAAGGAAATTCGAGTGATTTTGCCGATAAGACATGATTCACACGTGCCAAAAGATGATAAATCAAATGTGGGGATAGTCCCATTCTCAATGAGTTTCTTTACACGTTTTTCATTTATATGTCCCATTCGACAATGCCATAGATAAGTTTGATCTTTGTCACCAACATTTAATTTCTTATTATTCACATGTAATATATTTGTGGTTTGATCTAAGATATAAATTCCATTCATGGAAACTGCTTTGCCATAAACCATTTCATTAAAAGAGAAAATACAGCTATTGTCCTTTATTGAAAATGAAAGACCGTCTTTATCAAGTACGGAAACAGAAATAATATTCTTAGATAAACTGGGTACATAGTAACAGTTATATAAATATAACTCAAAACCACTCGGGAGCTGGATTACGTATGTTCCCATTGAGACTGCAACAACTCTTGCTTCATTCCCGACTCGCAGGTCCACATCACCCTTTGTGAGAGATGTGATGTTTTTTAGGCCCTACAAATGATTACACAGATGAGAACCACAACCAGTATCAAGTACCCAAGTTCCAAAACTTGTATGGTTAATCTCAATCATATGAATATAAGATGACATACCAACAGGAGTGACGCGGCCTGCTTTTATGTCCTCATGGTACACGAGACAGTTCCTCCTCCAATGCCCAGTCTTGTGACAATGGTGGCACTCAACGTTACCGTCCTTGCTCTTTGTCTTGCCTTGTGAGCCACTAGTCTCACCAGGCCCACTCCTACCGTTTCCTGACTTCATAAACTTTGGCTTTCCTACAGTTAGGTCGCCGTGAGCTTTGCCCTTACCCTTATTCTTTTTGGAAATCATGAGAACATCTTGCTTCATGCTCCCACTCAATTTCATATCCTTCTCGGTCTGTACGAGAAGTGAGTGTAGTTCATGAGGACTTTTCTTCATCTCATTCATGTAGTAATTTTCCCTGAAAAGGGCAAAACCATCATGAAGTGAATGAAGCATACGGTCAATGACTATGCTCTCACTGATTTTGCAATCAAGTGCCTCCAGTTTCTTGACATTCTCAATCATGTTAAGAATGTGTGGGCTAACCGGTTGGCCCTTCTGGAGTTTCGCATCAAAGAAGCGACAGGTATGCTCATAAGTAACGATTCTCGATGCTTTTGAGAACTCATTAGTGAGCGTGGTGAAAATCTTGTTTGCACCTTGGGCAATGAAGCGTCTTTACAAATTTGTTTCCATTGCAAAAATGAGTACGTTCTTTATCGCACCCGCTTCCATAACGAAGTCACTATAAGCAAGTGACTCGTTAGCTCTTGCATTGGGGCATGGGTTTTGCGGTATTGGCTCAGTTAAGTACTTGAGCTTACCGTACCGTCAAAGAATGGCACATTCCGTAATGATGCCTCCCAGTCCGCAAAGTTGGACCCGTCATTCTTCAGTCGTGTGGACTGATTCATGTGGTCCATGAAAGTTTTGAGCCAGGACTCGTGTGCAAGTGTGGCACTTGGCATAGGGATATCATTATTTCCAGCCATTTGTTGTAAGCAGTATTATCAATATAAAACGAATTCTACACTTCGAAAAGAAGAAGAAAAATATAATAAGCATACTCATCGTTATGATTTAAGTCTAATGCAAAACTGTTATAATGCAAAGACTCAAGCATTTATACAATTGACCTCCCTCAAGAATTATATAAATGATCCCAAGACTCAATTATCTGTAAATTGATAAGCCAACCTCTTGGCTAATTCTACTATTAGAATTCTTGGTTGATAAATTTCTGTAAATTCTATCTATAGTCCATCATAATCACGAGAAACTCTTCGGATTATAATGTTGAGGTAAAATAAGTCAACACAAACTACTTATCCAACGTAGAAGGGGTCACATGGAGAGTAAGGTCCTATATGCCTACCAACGAAGAAGGGATTCATAGTTGTTTAGTCTATAAAGACTTGTCTCAATTTTAGTTTTAGAGGAAGATCCCATCAACTTTATTTTAATTCATTTTAAGTGAACTAATATCTAGCATGCGAGAATGAATAAACTAAGATGATGTCTCAAAACTGTGTGACATATTTATGTCCATGATAACTAACATTCAATCTATATGAGTCAATTTTCATGCATATTAAGTAGGTGGTTTGGTTTAGGCGGAATATGATGCACTAATTATCATATGAAGAAAAGCAACAAGAAATGGAAAAACGTAAAACAAAAATAAAGTCCTAATGTGGCCTATCTACCAAAATGAACATAAATACAACTTTGGAATCCTTCCTAGGACCCGAGAAGCTTGTCTTGATGTTCCATCTTGGTCCATGTAGCGGGAGTGAGCAATCCAATCTCCATCTTTAGTCTTCTCAAAATTACAATAAAAATTACAAAATTAACCTATTTACATTCTAATTTCAAAACCATAATACTAAAGAAAACCAAAGGAGATTCGAGATCTCAAAATTACATCAAGACTATGTTTCCATCATTACGAAAACATAATCAACTAAGGCCACACTAGGTAATACAAAATTACAACCGATTGCAAAAATACGTAAATAAACCATTCAACAATTCATACAACTAAATAAGATGCATCAACTATAATTGAACCATTCAAGACATAATTCCTTAATTATGTAGAGTAATTTATCCAAACCACCTATTTTAGAATGATCAAAATTATGTGACAATTCCTCAATTACTCACAATAATTCCAATCTTAATACACATTAACTTGTAATGTGAATTAATCTAACATTATTTTAAACCACTTTAAAATAATTGGGTATCTAAAATTTTTGAACTTTTTCACAACAAACAATCATTTATTATAGATATGATGTACAAAAATAATCGGCCAAAACAAAAAAAACGAAATTCTTTTTTTTTTTTGTTTTCTGCTCTCGGCATTTAGCCCATAAAATCGAAAAAAACAGATTTTTTTTTCTTTTCTCTCGGCATTTGCCCATAAAATCGAAAAAAAAATAGTTTTATTTTTCTTTTCTCTCGGCATTTGCCCTAAAAACGAAAAAAACAGTTTTTTTTTGCTTTTTCGAAAACAACCCTTTTAAAATGAACAAATTTGTTTAATGTTGCTACTAGAACAAGAGTGGCATAATCATCAACATTTAATTTAAACATAGATCCAAACTAGATAATTCAATTTAACCTCTTAAAAATGAATATCTAAATTATGATTAAATCGATTATCTGAAAATTTGATTCATCACAATTGATTTGAACATTGTTAAATTAATTAATCATGATTCTTTAACAACAAGTATGCCAAAACTATATAGCAAAACAAATGAATATCATCAATCAAAACAATTTCCATTTACATTTCAATTTAATTCTTATTAAATCAAAACATCTACAAATTTATCATATTATCATCTTAACATATTAAAACAACAATATCAATAAATCAAAATGGAACAAAACATCAAAAACAAAAAAAACTTCTCGGCAGGAAAAATTTGCTGCGGCCGAATTTTTTTTTTTTCAAATTCCTTTTTTTTGTTTAATTCATTTATGAAAATCATATAAAATAATTTCGTGGCCTATGCTCTGATACCACTTGTGGGAAATATCAGTATATTTCATCAAGAAAATTTCGGATTATAACGAAATTATGAAACATGAAATTGCTAGTCATAACGAATTGTATAAACAAAAGAATAGAGATTAGAATTAACCTTCAGTCCTAGCAATTTGGCCTAAGAACAAATATCGAAATCGATATTCTCCTAATTGTTGCACCCAAGATGCTCCGAGAAATGCCTTTCTTTTGCTAGAATAAGAACCCTAATCTAATAATATTTTTAGGGTTTTTTTTGTAATGAGAGAATTAGGTCAAAAATCAAGTGAGAAAAATGATTCCCCTCTATCCCCTTTTAACCGTACAAAGGAGAGAAAAGAGGAGAGGAAGATTTTTCTTTTTTCTTTTTTTTTCTTTGAACCGTGTAACACCAAAAATAAGGAGAAAAAATCTTCTTATTTTTGGTAGTTATCATATTGTATAAAATGTGTATATAATTATCAATTATCATTTATGTCGTCATGTATTAATAAGTCCACACACAACAGTTTGTAATCGATTTATTAATACCGGTCTGTCAACATTTATTATGACAATTTCGTATAATATATATTAACTATAGATATCGCATATTTATAATTTGCTAATTAAATATAACCGTTTACGTTTAATTACGAATTAACAACTTAATTCATTTAAGCTAACATTATATACAATAACTAAATATAACAGTTTATATTCAATTTACGAATTAACAATTAATTCATCTCAGCTAATATTATTTAATTGTATTAAATAATCGTCTCATCATCACATTGACTAACTTTTTAGTCAAATACATGGACTAACCTTTTAGTCATATAAGGCATCAATGTGATTATATTTTCATACAATCACATCTCTCAAACACATCCTTTAGGTGTGACTTCTAGGGACCAGTTGATCACCGCCATCAGTATGATAATAACGTCAAACTTCTAGCAAGCCAGCCGTTATTAGTAAACGTTAATAACCTGATAAAATACTAAGTATACCCTATGAACCTATAAGAGATTTATACACGTTATCACACTAACTGTGGAGGACACTAGCTCCAACACTTACTTCCCGATAAATCACATAAAATGCCCTAAAACTACCCTTCAATCCCATCAATTGTTTTCCAAACCAGTCAATAATTTGTAGAGATTATCTTTTAAAACTTGATTCGAGATAATTGTGGTTGGCCCAAAACCAATACATACCCAGGAAGAAATAATTCATTTATATGGCCCGTGTAAAATTGAACATTGCTTGTTTTCGAAATCCGTAGTGAGTAAATACCCAATTGGTTCACCAAGTTGAAATCAACTACTTGGGATATATTACGTAAAATGGCAGAGGAGATTGGGTGGAGATAAATTTATGCACATGTGAAATTGTATGAAAGTACAAATAAATAGTAGAGGCCGTATGTTTGACGGGCGGTCCGGGTGCCTAACACCTTCCCTGACCGTATCTTTATCCCCGAATCCGCAATCTTTGGTTAAGGCCGGAGTGACGGATCAGTCCCCATATCAGGGATCAAAAGGGGCCTTTTCCGTTTAACTTATTTTTGTATGTTTTTTTATAAACATTACTAGCGACTCCGTACTCTTTACCTATATTTTCAAAAAGGAGATTTTTTCAGGGATCTCACAGTGGCGACTCCACTGGGGACTTAATAAGAGGGTAAGACTTAAAATTTATTTACTATATTATATATTTGATGATTTTAACTCACCTTGTGTTTAGGGTTAATGTACTGCTATAAACAACTCTAACTTTCAGTATGTTTCACGAAATTAAATGGTCCAAGAATTTGGTTATAAATTCCTAATTACTTGACATGTATATACTCTCGCCACTACTCTAATTATTGCACTCTTGTTATAAGTATAACGCGTGCATTCGCTTACTAATGGTTGATTCCTCGGCAGTTGCATGCGTTTTCGCCTGATTCGTCGTTTTTTTGTTTTTTTTTTTTTTTTCATTACCACTACTAATAATTGTCTCTTTTCACTCTATTTCTTCATATATTGTATATGTCTATTATATAAGATAAAAAAAGGCATAGGCTCTCCGTAAGTCAATATTATGCCATCTAAGCTACTGTTTGGGCTAAAAATCACATAATAGGGAAAGACCCACTTAAAAAATAATGGGTCATAAGAGAAAGGATAAGGAGAAGGGGAGCCCATAGTTGAAGTAAAGCACGGGGGAAGGGGAGGGGACTGGCATATGCGGGAAAAGACCAAAAGCCCATTGGAGGAGACGCTTGGAATTAGGAAAGAGGAGTTAGGGAGAAGTTAGGGAGAAGTCAGGGAGATTAGGGAGAATTGAGGGAGACGACCAAACATGGAAATAGTTGTTATGGAAGTTATATACCCTTTCCATAATCAAGAAAGGATATGACTAGGGTTCTTACCCTATAAATAGCCAAAGGAGCAATCAAAGAAGGACATTCAGACATACACATTCATATTCACATACGCACACATACATTCGTCCAAGATCATACAAGCTCGATACCTCGTGCTAGCATGATTAGCATTACGATACAATTGTAATCATCCTCCTATTTAAAGCTAGTGCAGTATTTGGCAGGGTACCGTCTCTCCCGCGGCTGTTCCCACATTGGGTTTTTCGCGTCACCAAATCTTACGTGTCAATTTTCGTACTTTATTTCCTTATTTAAATATCATCATACTAACAAACTATCAAACATCCGACGAGTAAGACCGCATTGACCCGAATCAACCAATTCGGTAAAAAATACCGGAACAGTTTGGCGCCCACCGTGGGGCATTGTGGTCATCAATCGTTGATAATCTAAGTACGTAATGGATAAGCAAGCATCGGAATCCGTGTCAGGGAGAAGACAACCGTAACCACCGACGACCTCTACTCAAAACCCAGCATCGACAGTGGTAACACAGGCTCCTGGACATACCTCAAGAACCACACCAATAGCAAAAACTTCTTTGCCTCCTAAAGCTCCTGATGTCACGACTCAAGCTAGATCAGACAAGTTAAGGGAGCGACGAGCTCAGGCCTCACCTCGGCACCTAGCCCCACACAAACCTTGCTCGCTGGCGTGGAGAACTTCCAGAAAGCCATGGAAAACATGAGAGAAAACCAGAAGAAAGCTGAAGCTGAAGCAAGAAAGAGGGACAGAGAGCTCTGGGCACAGATAGACATCCTGAAACAGCAGTCTGCCACCTCGATAAACAAGGCAGGGGAAGGAAGGTCTCCACTAGTAGATCCTGAAACAGCAGTCTGCCACTTCGACAAATACCAGCTGAACTGGTAACAAGGTTGGATCTAACTACAGTAACAACGGATGGAAGAATAACCCCACAGGGGCTGGGGTACGGTACACCAGACACCTGGCCATCAGCGAGCTGTGTGGAGGCACGAACAGGAGGCATCCCTCTCAGCAGTTTCGCAGCAATTGATCAGACACCTGGAGCAGGACCCGAGTGGAACCAGCAAGTGAACTGGGAGCAGGGAACAATCGTTACTTCTACTCCCCTAGCTGTTGGGACACATCAGAACCTTCAAGAATTCGGGTCAGGAGGCAGCATATTGAATCAGCCAGCAGCTGACAGGCGGACCCCCGAATCAGGCTGCATAACTAACCAACAGTACTTGGAGCTAAGAGAGATGCTAAGCAGGGTCCCAGGATTGCCGCCCCCACTCGAGAAAGCAGCACCTGACAGTTATGCCGACTCACCATTCGTGGACACCATATCCATCACAGCCATGCCAAAGGGATTCACAAATCCAAATATGCCTCTCTTTGACGGCACAGCAGATCCCTTTGACCATATAAGCCAATACAAGCAGAAGATGATGACAGTAACAGCTGTAGGGCAAGTCAAGGAGGCTTGCATGTGAAAAGGATTTGGATCCACCTTAACAGGGTCGGCACATCGATGGTTTGTAAGCCTACCCAACAGGTCGATATCCACATTTGCTGAATTAGTAAACTCGTTCACCCAACAGTTTGCAAGCAGCAGGAAGCCGCAAAAGCATGTGGGAGATCTGTACAGAATCGTCCAGGGGGCAGGAGAGACCGTTGGAGAATACAATACTAGATTCAACAATGAGAAGGTAATCGTACGAGAGTGCGACGTTTCGACAACAGTAGAAGCCTTCAGGAGAGACCTCCACCATGACTCCGACCTATACAAGCAGCTAACCATGCATCCCTGCCATAGTTTTGAGGCAGTACAAGAAAAGGCGGCTGCCGCAATCATATTGGAAGAAGACAGCCTAGCCAGAGCCAGCCTACCTAATACACCAAGTGTTTCTAGTACCTCAGCCGTGGAGAAATCAGGAAGAAAGCTGACACGTCTATCGCCTACCTGTCAAAAATACCAACTGGCTCTAACTAATATAGCTAGGGAAGTCGGGTCGAATCCACAGAGAGGTAGGAAATTGTCAGTTTAATCTAAGTTCGTCAGGGTAACCAAAATGGGAGTTTTAAATGTGATTCTAATTTAACAAGAATAAGAAAAAGAAAATAAAAGGAAGGAATTAATCAGATAAGGAGAAACAGCTAAGACAGACAGTTCACCATAATCATTCAGTCAAGTAATCTACGTCTCAGATTAATGCAGATACGATCTAAGGGGTAGCGAACGCCACCTTTCGGTCCTTAATTCACCCTAAAGTGTAAACAGCTTAACTTTCGCCCTCACTGCAATACCCTATTGTTCGCTACTAGTCTCGCCTTTTCCAACCTTTCGGTCCAGGTCAAGGATCACTAAGAAATAAATGTCTAATTGCGTCGACTCAATTAGACGGATACAATTAATTGTAGCATTTAATCAACAAAGACCTTACAAGCATTAACCCAATAAATCGATTACTATTCCCTCATTATTATGGATCCCCTATAGTTTTAGCGTAAGAAAATTAGCTACTCATGATCATTAAATTATCAATAACAACAAATAGATAATTAAAACTTGACATGATGATAAAACTAATAAGGATTCAATTATAGCAATTATGATAACAATTAAAAGAGGGAAAGAATTAGAGCAATGAATAAGATTAAGAATAAAAGTAGAATAATAATACCAATCGCAAAATTCCAAATCCGAGTAGCAAAGTGTAAAAGAAGCAAAATCCAAAGAACAGTAGCAAGAACTAGAGTAAAACGAACGTGGTGAGAATGGGGGGGGGGGGTAACGTAGTTCACTCCTTCAGTCTTATACTAAAAATCCATCCTAAAACCTAATCTATGGACTAATTACAAAAGCCCATAAAATGATTAGGCAGAAATAGGCTGTAGAAGGGTAAACCACTCGATCGAGTGGAAATGAACCACTCGATCGAGAAACTGTGCATCAATCTCCTCGATCGAGTAGGTATAAACTACTCGATCGAGCATTCCTTGCTTTGCTTCCTCCTGCGTGTACTCCAAAGTGGTCGATCGAGTAACTTAGGCAAATAAAAGCATTCGATCGAGCAATAAATCACTCAATCGAGCTGTTTAAGCTCGTTAGACCTTGAATTGCTTCCCGAACCCAGCTCACGCGTCTTCCAAGTGTTTGATTTCCAAGCTCCGGCTCCTTATTCTCCATGAAAGCGTACAATTGAGACAAATTAGGTTCGATTTAGCTCCTCTTTGGTTAATTCCTGCAAATTACATAAAACGAACCAAATTAGAATATTCGGGGGTATTTGTAGCCAGATGCTACATAAAAAGTACAAAAAAGCGTGTAAAAATGAGGTTGAAACCTTATATAAAAGACACGCATCAAATCTCCCCAAACCAAACCTTTGCTTGTCCCCAAGCAAATATGAATGCAACTAAGAAATAACAGTGGAACGAGACCAACGTATTAGCTACAAATCACCCACTAAAACCAATTTAATGCAACAAAGTGACAAAGTGGCAAATGAGAAGTTCAAACGAGTTAAATTAATGTTTCAAACTTACTGAACCGTCGACCTTGCAAGATTCGAAAGATATCGGACTCTCACGGCCGCTCGTCACTCAAAATTAGGCACCAGGTAAGTATATATGTGAGAGATAGAAAGAAGTAGAGACACTCACCTAACTCGACCTATAAGAACATGCATGCAGTTAACATGAATAAAGTCTCTACAACCGTACATATGCGTTCCAACCATACTAATGACCAAGACACATGCCGAGGACTTACATTTGGGTAAGAGAGATAATGGGTAAGAAGGGGCTAAGATGAATTTGGATATGTGGAGTTAATAGCCAGGCTAGCAACAGCGGATCCAAACATAGACTGCATCCCAACTTCGTACTCAATATAGCAAGATGAAACGGTGCAACGATTATGCACTAAACTCACAGACACCAAGAACTCGTCAACTCCCCATAAGATATAAATAAGACATGGGAGTGAAAATCATTATCCAATTTCTTTCTTTTTTTTCAACATGATTTTTCTTTTCTTTTCTTCTTCTTTTCTTATTCCATTTTTTCGTTCTTTTTTTTTTTTTTTTTTTTTTTTTTTTTTTTTCTGTTTCGTTTTTCATCATTTTTTTTCAATTCTTTTTCTTTCCTTCCCTTCAATTCCTCCACCATCTTCTGTAATCAGATAAAATAACCATATTGCAATAAAACATTCCAACAACTACTCGTCACTAACTCGGCTAGGGTAGGGAGTATTATAGAAAGTAGTTAATAGGACAAAAAGGCAATTTGGCTATGTGGGGCTCATGGGTAGAATGAAATAAAGGGGACTGCCTCTCCTAACATGTGTCACCATCCACAGACCGAATGCATACATGTATTAAGAAGACTAGACTCATGCTTATGCAAATTGATGTTACATGCCTAAAAGAGAGTACTACTCACATCCTAAATGAAACCGGTCATGAATGTCACCAGTTTAAAAGCTCTAACCTCAGAATGTAATGTAGCTTGCCGACACAATGAATCAAGTCTATTCGTTCAGATAAGAGAAACAAAAACTCGTAGATTATGCACATAATCACGCCAACCAGATGTCAAGAATATGCAAGGCTTAAGTAAGGATTCAAAGTAGCGTCAATGTTCAACGCTCCGACTCAAATTAAACATGAAAATTTTTGAAATTTTTTTTGAATTTTATGATTTTCGGAATTAATTAAAACAACAATGCATGCGGAAATAAATAAACGTGCAAGCAAAAATGCAAGAAAACATGCAGACACAGATATGGATGTATACCTCCCCAAACCAAACCGTACAATGCCCTCATTGTACCAAAAATAGGGAAAGAAATGCAAACTAAGGAGAAAAGGATAAATGGAGTCGGAAAACTTACAAAGCGTCATAAGGAGGGACCTCCCCAAACCGACCATGAACATGGGAGGTCAAAGAAAGTCAAACAGTAGCTCCACAGACGGAAAACATCAGCTGGGAGTAAAAACTACTCGATCGAGCGCTTGGGACTGGTCGATCGAGTGAACTGACGCATTGGAAGGACTCGATCGAGTAGAAAACCACTCGATCGAGTAAGCATGATTTTGGTTTTGGTCGATCGAGGACAATATCACTCGATCGAGTGAAAACTACCTTAAAAAGTGCTCGATCGAGCACAATATCATTCGATCGAGTACTTTGACCTGCAAAACACGCATTAAAAGCAAGGAAATACATGGGAAGTTCGTAAAACAGCGTCTAAAGTTCAACAAAAAGCTAAGGAAAAATAAAATGTTTAACAAAAGTACAGTAAAACAGTCCGGGCTGCCTCCTGGAGAGCGCTGGTTTAAGAGGTCCCGCACGACCTTTCTGGCATCAATTAACTGGCGCGTCAAGCTCGTCGAAGCGCAGGACTTCAACGCGATTGTCTGCTTCATTCGCCTCGTGGTAATGCTTCACGTATTGGCCATTCACCTTTAATCTATGACCCTCGGAATCTTCGAGCTCCACGGATCTAAATTTGGTAACAGCCGTCACCGTATAAGGACCACTCCACCTGGACTTCAGCTTGCCAGGAAATAGTCTCAATCGGGCATTAAATAGCAGCACCTTTTGCCCAACATGAAACTCCCGAGGTAGGATTCTCTTGTCATGCCATCTCTTCGTCTTTTCTTTGTAAATGCGCGAGCTGTCAAAGGCATTAAGCCTAAACTCTTCCAATTCATCTAGCTGCAAAAGACGATTCTGACCACACAACTTAGGATCATAATTAAGCTCACGAATTGCCCACCAGGCCTTACATTCCAATTCAACAGGTAAGTGACACCATTTCCCATAAACTAGCCTATAAGGTGATGCACCAATTGGTGTCTTAAATGCAAAACTGTAGGCCCATAATGTGTCATCTAGCTTAAGACTCCAGTCTTTCCATGATTTAGAAACTACCTTAGACAAGATCTCTTTTAACTCGCGATTAGAGACCTCTACCTGACCACTAGTTTGGGGATGATACCCCAAACCACGCCGGTGTTGGACACCAACTTTAGACAGTATGGAAGTTAGTTTCTTTTCCTTAAAATGCATTCCCCCATCACTAATGACGACCCTAGGGACACCAAAGCGGGGGAATATGACCTTTTTAAACATCTTTATCACGGTCTTAGCATCACAATGAGGTGAGGCAATTGCCTCAACCCATTTCGACACATAGTCTACAGCCACTAAGATATACCTGTTACCTTTACTGGATGGGAACGGTCCTTGAAAATCAATGCCCCAGACATCGAAAACCTCAACCTCTAAGATACCGTTCTGTGGCATCTCATGTCTCTTTTAAATGTTCCCTGATCATTGGCAAGCATCACAAGCTGAAACAAAAGACCTAGCATCAGCAAACAAAGAAGGCCAGTAAAAACCAGACTGAAGTACTTTAGCCACGGTGCGCGATGGACCGTGGTGACCACCATATGAAGAGGAGTGACAGCCTTCCAGGACTATTTTGGTCTCCCACTGCGGAATAAACCGTCTCAGAGAGACCGTCTCGCACATTCCTTAAACAAGTAAGGATCATCCCGTATACTACTTAGCGTTATATAGAAAACGCTTCCTCTGCGATGAGAAAGGTCGGGGCGACACTTGCCACGACAACGAAGTTAGCTATATCTGCATACCAAGGTTCTTGGTTAACAATAGACGATATAACAAAGAATTAAAGTATCGTCAGGAAAAGAATCATCAATAGGTAGAGAATCTTCCCCTTCTTGTCGCATCAGTCGCGACAAGTGATCAGCTACAACGTTCTCAGCTCCTTTCTTATCCTTAATCTGCAAATCAAACTCCTGAAGAAGGAGTATCCATCTCAGTAGCCGTGGTTTAGCCTCCTTCTTAGCAAGGAGATGCCTCAAAGCTGCATGGTCGGTAAAAAAAGGTGACTTCGACCCAACTAAATACGTACGAAACTTCTCTAAGGCATAAACTACAGCTAGCAGCTCTTTCTCAGTGGTAGTGTACTTCACTTGAGCCTCATCCAGAGTTCGGCTCGCATAGTAGATAGCATTCAAAGCCTTGTCTTTCCTTTGGCCCAACACCGCTCCTAGTGCATAGTCACTCGCGTCACACATAATCTCAAACGGCAAGTCCCAATCGGGAGGCTGTATGATCGGCGCAGAGACTAAAGCCTGCTTTAACCTGTTAAAAGCAGAAAGACAATCATCAGTAAACACAAAAGGGGCATCCTTAAGTAGTAACTGTGTAAGTGGTTTAGCAATTTTTGAGAAATCCTTGATAAACCGGCGATAAAAGCCAGCGTGACCAAGGAAACTCCTCACCCCGGCCCCTTAACATTAACAGGAGGTGGTAATTGTTGAATCACTTCCACCTTTGCTTTATCAACTTCTATTCCCCTATCAGAAACTAAGTGCCCTAGAATAACTCCCTCGTTGACCATGAAGTGGCACTTCTCCCAATTCAGCACAAGGTTGACCTCAATGCAGCGCTGCAACACTTTCTCAAGGTTAGACAGACAGTTAGAAAAATCACTTCCATATACACTGAAATCGTCCATAAAAACTTCCATGATAGACTCAATATACTCTGAAAATATCCCCATCATGCACCTTTGGAAGGTGGCAGGGGCATTACACAAACCAAAAGGCATCCGGCGATAAGCAAAAACGCCTTGAGGACAAGTAAATGTAGTCTTAGCCTGATCATCTGGGTGGATAGGGATCTGAAAGAACCCTGAGTACCCGTCTAAATGGCAGAAAAATTTATGAGAAGCTAACCTTTCTACCATTTGATCAATAAAAGGAAGGGGAAAATGATCTTTCTTAGTGGCGGCATTGAGCTGTCTGTAATCTATGCACATCCGCCAACCAGTCACTACTCGAGTAGGTATTAATTCATTCTTTTCATTCTTAACTACAGTTGTCCCTCCTTTCTTCGGGACCACCTGTACTGGACTCACCTATTTGGAATTACCAACAGAATAAATAATACCTGCATCCAGCAGCTTCATTACCTCAGCCATCACAACATCCTGCATCTTCTGGTTCAGCCGACGCTGACCCTGCCTGCAAGGTTTGTGATCTTCCTCCAGCTCTATCCTGTGCATGCAAATATCGGGACTAATCCCTTTGATATCGTCCAGTGAATAGCCCAGTGCTTTCTTGTTTTTCTTAAGTACAGCTAACAAAGAGGTCAGCTGATCATCATTAAGCTTAGCACTAACAATGACTGGATATTGCTCTGTATCGTCTAAGAAAACATATTTAAGACGAGGAGGGAGAGGCTTACGTTCCGGTACCTTTACCTCAATGGAGCAAAGAGTGCTAATCATTTGTTCCACTTGCTCTCCCTCAGCTTCATCGAAATCGTCAACTAGCAATTCCAAAGCAGTGTCATCGTCGTCTGGGTTATCTGCATACTCATCAAAAAGCATAAGGGCTTCTAGTGGGTCCTTCATAAAAGAACCTAACCAGAAGTCATAAATAGACTCGTCAATAATATCAACCGAATAGCAAGTATCCTCTATCATTGGTCGAGCCAAAGTACTAGGCAGACTGAAAGTGATCGCGTCATCCCCTACTGCAAGAGTCAAACGGCCTTGTCTGACAACAATAACGGCCCCAGCTGTACAAAGGAATGGTCTTCCTAAGATAATTTGGCTCCGGGTGTCCTCAGCTATATCTAAAACAATGAAATCTACTGGGATAAAGAGCTTGCCTATTTTCACAGGCACGTCCTCTAAGACACCTAAGGGCTTTAAAATGACTCATGTTCAGTTTCTTGCAGACAGGAAGGGGCATGACACTGACACTGGCACCTAAATCGCAAAGGGCCTTATCAATAACCATGTTGCCTATAATACAGGTAATAGAAAAGCTGCCCGAGTCTTTCATTTTAGGCGGACTCTTATTTAAAAGAAAATTACTAGACTCTTCCATACATGAAATCGTCTCAAATTCACTCAAATTTCTCTTACGCGTCACAATATCTTTCATAAATTTAGCGTAAGTGGGTACCTGAGTAACAAGTTCGGAAATAGGGACAGTTACCTGGAGGTTTTTCACAATGTCCACAAACTTACCGTACTGTTGCTCGATCTTTGCGTCCTTCAGACGGCCTGGAAAGGGTACCCTGATAGCAACGAGTGGACCCGCAACTTTTCCTTTACCTTTATCAATGTGTGACGTCTCCACAGCAGGGGAAGATGACACGGTAGCGGCATTAGATAGTAAATTAGGATCCCCGCCACTTAAAGTACTCGATTGAGTACTTTTATCACTCGATCGACCGCTCTCTTCTTCTGTTTCACTCGATCGACCAGTTTTGTCACTCGATCGAGTGATTTATGCAGCAGACTCATTCGATCGAGTCATAATCTCACTCGATCGACCAACAGTAATTTGTGCACCACTCGATCGACCAGTAATTTCACTCGATCGAGTGATAGGGTGAATTGATTCACTCGATCGAGTAGAGAAATCACTCGATCGAGTATCTTGATTACACGCTGCAGGTATTTCGATTAAGAACTCATCTAAATCGTCCTCCTGGGTATCTTCAGCTATCAAAACCTCGTCTTCTTCATGAGGAAGGTCATTTTGAAAATTCATTGCACTGACTGGATCGCATATTGGAAGAAGCTTGGCTTGGTCTTTCGCGAGTGTTAACTGCGCAACTTGTTCTTTCAATTCCGATATGACCGTTTCAGACTGCCGTGATATACTCATCATAATAGATTTTAACTCGGCAATTTCTTCACTTGCAGAAGGAGAGACCGGCTGCGGTACTGGCGTAGAAGGGGTAGAGACATTCTTTATTTCTTCATACAACTGAGAAAAAGGAACTCCTTGCTTATAATTCCGATAAGCAAGGGCACGCTCTACACTTGCCATGCATTCAATAGGACCATGCCCTTCCTCGCCACATCTACCACATGGCTCTATATGCTCAGTAATCGTAGGCATCTTGGCAAATAGACTTACAAAGCAACAAACAATCTGCAAAACTAATAAAAACATTACAGAAATTAGATCAGCCTCAAGGAATAAATTCCTTGAGACAAGGGACAAACTTAACTAAAGCAACAAAATTACGCCACCTCCCCGGCAACGGCGCCAAAATTTGACACGCCTGTCGCGTACCTGTCAAAAATACCAACCGGCTCTAACTAATATAGCTAGGGAAGTCGGGTCGAATCCAAGGAGAGGTAGGAAATTGTCAGTTTAATCTAAGTTCGTCAGGGTAACCAAAATGGGAGTTTTAAATGTGATATTCTAAACTAACAAGAATAAGAAAAAGAAAATAAAAGGAAGGAATTAATCAGATAAGGAGAAACAGCTAAGACAGACGGTTCACCATAATCATTCAGTCAAGTAATCTAGGTCTCAGATTAATGCAGATACGATCTAAGGGGTAGCGAACGTCACCTTTCGGTCCATAATTCACCCTAAAGTGTAAACAGCTTAACTTTCGCCCTCACTGCAATACCCTATTATTCGCTACTAGTCTCGCCTTTTCCAACCTTTCGCTCCAGGTCAAGGATCACTAAGAAATAAATGTCTAATTGCGTCGACTCAATTAGACGGATACAGTTAATTGTAGCATTTAATCAACAAAGACCTTACTAGCATTAACCCAATAAATCGATTACTATTCCCTCATAATTATGGATCCCTTATAGTCTTAGCGTAAGAAAATTAGCTACTCATGATCATTGAATTATCAATAACAACAAATAGATAATTAAAACTTGACATGATGATAAAACTAATAAGGATTCAATTATAGCAATTATGATAACAATTAAAAGAGGGAAAGAATTAGTGCAATGAATAAGATTAAGAATAAAAGTAGAATAATAATACCAATCGCAAAATGTAGATACCTCATTTCTGCACCTCCCGCAAACCACCCGGTGATGATTGGGCCGCATGTTTGATACGCGGAACGATTTGTGACAGTTCGTAAGATTATCGTCAAGTGATTGCTTAAATATTAAATGTCTACCTCTTAGATGTCATCTACGTCCCGATACGGTCGTTTTGGCAGTAATTAGAGTACATTCGGAGTCCGGGTCAAAAACCGTCTCCATTTTCTGATAATCGTTAAATCCCGAGTCAGAATATTCTGGAATGTTCCGGATATTTCTATTCCATGTTTCACAAATTTTATCTTTTGGCAAATAATATCCCGTAATATTCATAAGATAATCGAATTATTTCCGTCCTACCATAACTCAAACGCGGAAATCTTTCTTCAGCAGGAGGAAACCTCCTGGGAATAGACGCAGCAGGCGCTGTGCCTCTTCCAAGAGACGCAGTGGCTGCTGCGCCTCTTCCAAGAGACGCAGTGGCTGCTGCGCCTCTTCCCAGGCCCTTCTCTGCATGTCTTACGTATCTTTTTCATATCTTTCCGAGATTCACTTCCAAAGAGTCTCCGAAACCCTAATTCCGTCGTGTGATTAGTATAAATAGTAGCCTTCGCTCCTCATATTTCTCACGCGAGTGTCCGCCCTTCTCTTCTCCCTTTGCATTCTAGACTTTGTTCTTACTTTTCGGCGTCTACGTGCTTGAACTTTCGACCACGTAAGCTTGGATCTTTTCGGGTACCAGCCTCTCCGTTGCATGACCGACCAATTTGACCAACGACACTCAATCAACTTAAATTAATCAATCGTTTTCCTCTTACGAGGGTACTCTCTTTGCATTCGCGTCGAGCATTCACTAATCGATATCTTAGTTCTTCTCGTTCCGTCAACATGTAAGTCTGAGGGTGTATAATCCTTATTTATTTATTGTATTTTACTTTTCGTATCATCAATTGTAAGGTTTACGTCGAAAATACCGTTAAAATCGATTTCTAAAACCCTTTGTTAAAATCTGTTTTTGTGGATTTCCAGTAAATAACTGTCGAGAAAGGACGCAGCAACTGCTGCGCCTCTTCGAAGGAGCGCAGCTTCTGCTGCGCCTCTTCGTGAGGCGCCGCAGCCTCTGCTTCCTTTCTTCTTCGTTTGTCCTCTGTAATTCGTATTCAAATCTTTCTTTTGCTTGTTTCGTCTGTTAATTCTTCGTTGTAATAGCATATAATTCACATGTATTTAATCATCATCATTAGCATGTTTAATTGTCATAAATCCGACTTAAATCCTAAATAATCCAATATTTACGGGTTTTCGTCATTAAATTCAATTCCGGGTTGTAGAGATTCAATTTGTTCATATTGGGTTTCTGGAATTCTTCATTGATATAGTTTAATCTGTTTAATCGCATGTTCGTCACATATTCGTTGTATATCCGTCGTATTTAGTCTAATTGACTTATTTCAATAGAGGACTCATTAATATTTTCATCGTAATTTCATGTAAATAATCCGTTTAATTTCGTCTCATCCATGTTTATCGCTTTTATGACCATCATTCACATGTAATTAACCTATTAATCACTTCCATCCGAGTAAATATTTCAATCCATCATTAAATTCATCAATTCAAATTAACGATTTGCAGTTCCGGCTTCACAGCCAGAACTCACCCTTGGAACAGACGCAGCGATTGCTGCGCCTCTTCCAGAGGGCGCAGTCCTGCTGCGCCTGTTCCAGGATGATTTATGTCCCTGAACTCTGTTTCTGCCTTGACATAGTTTAATTAGTTTACGTATTAACCAACTATTATCCATATTATCACGCTAATTCCTGTTCGTTAGTTTATTTAATTCTTTCTTTTATTCCTTTTTATCAAATTATCTGTTTTAAAGGTATTTTCGACATAAATCGCCTAATCCAATGTAATTATTGTAATTTTCATTATTGTAATTCATAATTATTTTATTTTATTGTTTGTATGTTTTCACATGTAAATGAACATTAAATCCTATTTCGACCCAATTGTTTGCTAATTACGTGTCAACCGACTTAGTCTAAATCTCACATGCTAGGATTAAAACTTGGATGTTGCATTGCATGCATATAGCCGACGATATATCAAGTACGAATAACTTCCCTAATCATTAGTAGAGGCCGCTATCGAGGCGGGCGGGATTAGGTGTTCGATCAAAAGAGCTTCCTAATACGTACCCTCACCCCTTACTCCAGATATCTGTGAACACCCGTATTCATTGGCATCCACGAGAGTCATTCTAGACATAGAATGCTAAGGGTAACGATTGCTTAGTGTTCATGTCACTACTTTGTGTCTTGACATGACATGAGGTATTCGAACGGTTCCAATTTCCCATAAAAATTGGTGGCGACTCCATACAAAATGCAAACGCTTGTTTCCCAAGCGCCCCCGTGGCCCCCGCTGTCCACAGTTTGGCGACTCCGCTGGGGATCATACACTTACGTGTAGCTAGGGTGAAACTTGAACAATGTTAGGGAATAGTTTGTACAAGACAATTGTCGGTTTTCATAACTCGGTCTTCCTAGACCGTTTTATTCGGCCTTCCTAGGCCCAACCCAACCCATTCGACCAATCGTCCCGTCTAAACGGTCCTAATTCTTATTTGGGCCTAAGGATGGATAGCGATTGACGTCATCCATACCATGATGCTTACTCTTGTTTGTATCAAGGGCCTTCACTACTTGAGGAAATGGACTAGGAATCGGCCTTACTCTTGTTTGGCACGAGCCTCTCCACAGACTTCGGGTTTGATGGTTCGGTATGGCAACCCACCCTTTAAACCAAAACCCTTTTAAATGCACTCAGCATCCCGTTATAATGCTTGTATAAATGTGTAAACCTTACGTGATCACCATTTCTAAACAAATCATGACGAATTTTCAAAAATCAAAACCCAATTTCCAAACAAAATTTCGAAAAAAAAAGGCCTTCAATTAGCGCAAAATCCGGTCAAAACTCTGTCCGTTTGTCGTGTCAAAATTCGGGCCACAAGCCCATTTCAAAACCCCACTTCGAGTCCACTCCTACAACTACACTACAGTTGACTAGGACACACATTTTCAAAGACCTTGTCTTTCTTCAAAACTCACTCAACACAAGTGGCACACACCCACTTTACGAGTCAAAACTTTTCCTCTTTTAGCAAGTGTGATAAAATGGTCGATCGTGTTTTGATTCGTCGCCGATCTCTTATCCAGTTTCCAAGATGCCCGGATCAAGTGATGAAACGAATCTCCAACAAATTCAAGACATTAATGATCGAATCCTAGCCGCGCTAGCCCAAATGCAAGTTACCCAAAACCAAACCTACGACCGCCTTGAACTCATCGAAGGCCGTATCTTTGATGTAGAGGGAAGGTTGCCTCCCCTTAAAAGTGAAGTACTACGTTACTCCGATGACGAGTCTAGGGATGAGAATCCTATCATAGGGACGACTGCAGCTGAGAAAAGACTCCAATACCTAGAGGAGCAATTGATGTACCTTAAAGGGGATGACCTTTATAGAGAAAACAATCGCAAGTATGAAGCCGTCAATTCCAAATTGCCAACCAACTTTAGCATGACGGATATCCCTAAGTTCAAAGGACATGAGAACCCTTTGAACCACATCCGTGCCTTCAAGGATTACATGTCTATCAAAGGCATCAAACCCGAGAGGTTCTTAAGGATCTTTCCTTCATCTCTTGACACCATCCCGAAGCAATGGTTCTACACTTTAGATCACAAGAAGGTCGCCACTTGGGAAGACGCCGCAATCGAGTTCTCTAAACAATATGCGGATAATGCCGAGATCCAAGTCAACATGCGTACTCTAGAGGTTCTTACCCAAAATGACAAAGAAGGATTCACCGACTTCCTAAGTAGGTGGAGGAAGACTAGTACTCAACTAGTTGAACGCCCGGATGAGGCTACTCTTGTGGAAAAGTTTGTGGATAATCTCAAGCCCATATATGCCAACCATTTGAGATATCAAAACATCAAGACTTTCAAGGACTTAACCGTATTAGGGACACGAATTGAAGATGACATCCGTAAAGGACTCCTGTCCAAAACGGTAGGTCGAGGATATCAAGGGTCCACAAGTCGTTCATACGGCTCTACTAGCAAGACCGACGAAGTTAACCTTCTCGAGCCATCTAAGAAAACTACTCCACCAAGGAAATTCACAAACCTTGGGGATACGTACTCCAACGCTCTAAAAAGGTTAATGAAGCAAGGTAAACTCCAACCCATTGGACCTACTCCCGAACCCGAAAAGAAGTCCAAGTTTTGGGATGAAAATTCATACTGTGAATACCATAGGGGCAAAGGGCACGACACAGAAAAATGCTACAAGTTGAAACACGTGCTTCAAGATATGATTGAAGATGGTCGACTTCCAATTCCACCAGAAGGTAAGCCCAACAACACTCAGAATCCTCTTAGAGTTCTAGTGATTACAAGTGACGAATCTACCTTAGATTGCTCACACCTCATTTCTCCCACCGAAAATGAAATTCATGCAATTGAGAAAGAAAGGCTATACTCTACTATCTCCCCCACCATTTCCGACTTCATCACATGGGCAAGGAATGTAGATAGACAAGTGTGGGAACTAGAAAACATGGTAACGGCCTTGCGCAATCCCAACGCAATACCTAAAGAACGCGTACCATTGATCTTCTCTCAAAATGCCACTATGCAAGAAGTAGTCACCGTGGTTGATAAACTAGTCGATCAAATCATACGACTAGAAAGTGATATCATGAGAATGAAGGAACTAGCTGCAGTTAATGGGGTTTGGGCCGATGACGATGAGGACAAGTGTCTCATTGAAAACTCCCTAGTCAAGGAAATAGTCCAAAATGGTGAAGACCAAGATGTGGATCACCTAACTCGTTCGGGTCACCCATATCAAAGCACTACTCAAAACGGTCCAACCAACGTCATCACACCAAATGACAACGAAGATGACCCCACTGATCATTTGCTCAAGCAATTACAGAAAACCAAAGCTGATCTTTCAGTCTGGCAACTAGTGGCAAGCTCATTTCCACATCGCCAAGCTTTACTGCAAGCTTTGGCCAAATTGAATGTAGCACATAACTCTACTCCTGAAGATATAGTCAACTTGGTCTTCCAAGAATCACCTAAGCTAAGTAATCCTATTACTTTCTCGGATGAAGACTTGCCACCTTTTGGCGCTAGTCATAACCTTGCTCTATACATCACTGTCATTTGTCTAAAGAAAAATGTGCCAATGACCTTGGTAGATGATGGCTCCGCGGTCAACGTCATACCCCTCAAAACGGCATACAAACTAGGCATGAAAGAGTCGGATTGGACTCCTACAAATCAAGGTGTTCGTGCATATGACGGTACGCGACGAAAAGTGGTAGGACTTGCTAACCTAACCATAGCCACAGGACCAATCGAACAGAAGGTTAACTTCCAAATAGTGGACATCGAAGCTTCATTCAACATACTCCTGGGAAGGCCTTGGATTCATGATTCCAAAGCGGTAACATCCACCGTTCATCAAAAGATCAAGATCCCACTAAATGGCAAAGTAGTGACGATCACTTCGTCACCCATCAAGGCAATAATCGAGAAGCAATCAAACAATCAAGTCCTTGCGGATCCCATATACGAACTTGGGGGCTTCCAAAGTGTAAGCGTCATAGAAAGTGAGTTGGCACCCTTATACTATAATCCCTACTCCAACTTGGTGGTCAACCACATACTCAAATCTCAGGGATACTTCCCTGGAATGCCTTTGAACCCAATTCGGAAGAATACCTTCGCACCATACAAGGAAGGCAACTCAACAAGAATACCACTTGGTTTAGGGTACAAACCCACAAAAGAGGAAGTTCTCGAAATGCTCGCTCATGTCCAAAACCGCAAGCACGTAGGAGTCCAAATGAGGCCATATCTCCCCACTTTAAATGGGTACTTTGTTCAAGAAGGAAGTTCAGAACTCTTTCACGGATTTCCCGAACCTTGGCATTATCTTGAGAGGAAGCTAGCCGGAATCGAGATCTTTCACGATTGCTACTTCATTCCTCCAGAAACGGTTCCTACCGTCAAAACCCGTCAAGCACCTTGCTTAGACGAACAAGCTGTTAGCCTATTGTTTGGAGAAGATCGATTCATTATGGCCGCGCAGGATGAGATCATTACTATGATACTTCAGGACGATCGCTTCAACCCCACCGCGTTGATCACAGAAATCGACACAAAGCAGCAGAAAGGGTGGAGAAAATGTATCAAATGGACCAACAACCAAGGAAGACTCTTCAAGCTCACCACTGGAGAAGGAGAGATGTTCAAAGGAGAACCAGAAGACGACGAGTTCGAGTCGGAGTCAGAGTCGGAGTCTAGAGAAGTCATTAGAGAATCTACTCCTGTTGTCATCCCCACTCCCTTCATTTCTCCTAGCTTAGCCTCGAGTAGTCACAGTAGTTCGGGAAATGCCCCAACTACGGTCCCTTTGCCGCCACTGACCATGGATCAGTTGGCTTCTTTGTTTCAACTTTAGTCAAATCTTAATATGAATAAATCAGGTTCTGCTTACTCTTTGTGTTATCTTGAGTGCAATTCTGTTTACGATGATACGAGGATGACCAAGACCCAGACTTGACCGAAATACCTCCCTACGTAGCCAAAGAAATACTACAGGAAGGGGAAGGGGGACCTGTAATAGAGGACACCGAACCCATTAATGTAGGAACCGAACTAGAACCCAAAGAACTTAGGATAGGGACTACCTTGAGCTCAACCGAAAGGGCCGATTTCATAGACCTCCTAAATGAATTCAAAGACGTTTTCGCTTGGTCCTACAAAGACATGCTGGGGATCGACAGGGACATTGCCGAACATAGGATTCCGATTAAGCCAGGTTTCAAACCTGTGAAACAGAAGCTTCGACAAATGAGAACAGAATGGGCTCTAAAGATTAAGGAAGAAGTGGACAAGCAATTCAAAGCCGGGTTCATCAAAGTTTCCGAGTATTCTGATTGGGTAGCTAACATAGTACCCGTGCCCAAAAAGGATGGGAGAATCCGTGTCTGTGTTAATTTTAGGGACTTGAACAAAGCGAGTCCGAAAGATGACTTCCCTCTACCTCACATTGACATATTGGTAGACAATCTGCACCACGCATTACTATCCTTCATGGATGGATATGCGGGTTATAACCAAATCAAGATGGCCATGGAAGATATGCACAAGACCGCATTCGTCACCCAATGGGGAACATATTGCTATACGGTAATGCCATTCGGATTGATCAACGCCGGAGCTACATACCAACGCACCGCAACTACACTCCTACATGACATGATGCACAAAGAAGTTGAGGTATATGTAGATGACATGATCGTCAAATCCAAGGAAAGAGAGGGACAAATTGCAAACCTTCGCAAGTTCTTCGCAAGGCTACGAAAGTACAACATGAGACTCAACCCCCAGAAATGCACATTTGGGGTAACATCTGGGAAACTCCTGGGATATGTCGTTAGCCAACGCGGTATAGAAATAGATCCTTCAAAAATCAAAGCTCTGATTGAAATGCCACAACCTCAAACAGAAAAAAAAAGTCGAGGATTCTGGGAAAAGTACAATACATAAGTCGATTCATATCGAAACTTACGATGATTTGTGAGCCTATCTTCAAGAAACTCAAGAAAACAGACCACACCATGTGGGATGATGATTGTCAAAAGGCGTTTGACCGAATTAAGGAGATATTGGCTAAACCATCAGTGCTCATGCCACCGCAACGAGATCAACCTCTTGGTTTGTATCTCACAGTAACGGAAACCGCCATGGGTGCCATGTTGGCTCAAAATGTAGGAAGCGAAGAAAGTGCTATTTACTATCTAAGTAAGAAGTTCTTGGAATATGAGTGCAAATACTCGCAACTCGAAAAGACATGCCTCGCTCTTGTGTGGGCAACGAAGAAGCTACGTCAATACATGCTTAGCTACTCCGTCAAGATATACTCCAAAATGGATCCAGTCAAATACCTCTTCGAGAAACCCGTCCTCAACGGACGTCTGGCAAGATGGACCCTGATGCTCTCAGAATCCGACCTTAAATATGTGCCACTGAAAGTTATAAAAGGTCGCGCCGTTGCCGAATTCTTCGCAGAAAATCCTATCAACGACGCACAAACCATAGATACTTGGTCATTTCCCGACGAGGATATACTTCAAACAGATGTAGACTCCTGGGACCTATACTTTGATGGAGCATCCAACTTAAGAGGATTCGGAATAGGAGTGTTGCTCATTTCTCCTGAAGGTGAGCATACACCGATTGCTGTCAAACTCGACTTCGAGGTGACAAACAACGCTGCAGAATATGAAGCTTGCCTCATTGGACTAGAAGCGGCAGTAAGCTTAGACATTAAAAACCTCCGAGTACATGGGGACTCATCACTGATCATCAACCAAGTTACAGGATCCTGGAAGATCCGAAGCGAAAGCCTCGCACCCTATCAGGCTAGGATAGACCAAGTCGCTCAATTCTTTGATCATGTAACATACCTACACCTACCTCGGGAGGAAAATCAATTTGCAGACGCTCTTGCGAAACTTGCATCTTTGATAAATATGCCAGATCACATGATGGAAATGCCTTTGTGTATCGAACGACGGTCAGAGCCGGCTTACGTCCATTAAATCACCGACGAAGAGGAAATCGCACAGGAACCCTGGTTCCAAGCAATCCTGAATTTCAAGCTTAATGATACCTATCCGCCGGATATGGACAAAAGGGGACAACGTGCTATACGCCTATTAGCTTCCCAATACATTCTGATGCAAGGAGAATTATACAAAAGAACACCTCTTGGTGTAGTCCTGCGATGCCTTGATCATTCACAGGCACGAAAGGTAATGGAAGAAGTCCACGACGGAGAATGCGGTCCTCACATGAGTGGGCCCATGATGGCAAAGAAAATCACACGTTTGGGATATTATTGGACCACAATGGAATCCGATTGCATCAAATACGTGAGACACTGCCACAATTGTCAAATCTTCGGGAATGTACAACATGTCCCTCCTTCGTTGCTATACACGATGACATCTCCTTGGCCATTTTATGCATGGGGAATCGACATAATCGGGAAAATAACCCCACCGGACAGAGGTCACTGTTTCATTCTAGTGGCGATTGACTATTTCACCAAATGGGTAGAAGCGGCTTCCTACACTGGTCTTACGGCTAAAAATGTGGCAAAATTCATACAAAACAACATCATCTGTCGATATGGTTGCCCACATGAGATCATTAGCGATAATGGGTCACACTTCCAAGCTGAAACCGAGCAATTGCTAGCCAAATACAAAATTAAGCATCACCACTCTTCGCCCTATAGACCACAGACTAACGGCGCGGTAGAGGCAGCAAACAAGAATGTTGTCACAATTCTCAAGAAAATGATCGACAACTACAGAGATTGGCCAAGCAAGATACCTTTCGCCTTATGGGGGTACCATACATCTGTTAGAACGCCCACTGGGGCTACTCCTTTCTACTTGACCTACGGCATGGAAGCTGTACAACCAGTCGAGCTAGAGATACCGTCCCTGCGTATTCTACTAGAAAGTCAAATCCCGGAGGCCGATTGGAAGAGGGATAGATATGAAGAACTCATCCTCCTGGATGAAAGTAGGCTACGCGCCTTACATAATGTCCAAACATATCAAGCCCGTATCAAACGAGCTTTCAACAAAAGGGTTAGGCCAAGAAACATCAAAGAAGGAGACTTAGTACTCAAATCGGTTAGAGCTCTTTTACCTGTCGACCCAAGGGGAAAATTCAAACCTAATTGGGCCGGACCACTTCTAGTCAAATCCATACTCCCAGGGGGTGCGGTTAGAATCACAGACCTAGATGGGAATGAGTTTTCAAACCCCACAAACCTCGACCAATTGAAACGGTACTATGCCTAGAATAGGACAAAAACGCGCCTCGCGTAAACCCATGTGTCGCTCTTGTGGCACTAAATAAACGGCCCCCGGCCAAGCTGAAATAAGCTAAATGTCACTGTGCTCTTGCATTTTGACAAGTTTGTCATCCTCATATCATCAAATAAACTAAATTCGCACCTCCAGAGTAAGCAAAAGCTCATGCTTATTTTCTATGTTCATTACAAGCTCTTGCTTCGAACAATTATTCTTTTACATTTACTCGAACTACGCGCAAGGGTTTGATTTCGCTTCTTAAGTGAATACGTAGGCAATCCTTCATGGGATTCAACCCATTATATCTAAAATGTAAATAGAAGGACATTTGCATTGCATTCGAAATTTGACAAGAATAATAAGTAGAAAATCTCAACGGTTTCATAACCATTTAACCTTTTTATTTCATTCACTTTCTAATAATAATAGTACGTTACATAATAAAAATAGAATAGGCTAGGATTCTAAAAATCCCACCTTTTTTATTACAACAATAATAATAATAATCAAATAATAAATAAAGGGACTCGGGCTATTCCTCCATCTTCCCCTTGCCCTTGTCATTCTTGTCATATTTCCCGTCACGACCTCGAGCTGGGCGCTCTTGCACCACTTCAGACCTAATCACCAGCGGTCTTTCTCGAGGCCCGACTCTTCCATTCTTGCCAACCACCATTTCTCGCGACAGAGTAGTCTTTGATTTCTTTGAAGGATGAATGACCAAACCCGACTTCTTCTTCTCCCTCTCGTCGATGCTTCTCCTTCTCTTTCTCTCCCGCGCACCTTGTAATCAACAGTTCGCGTTTCCTCGCCTCTCTCGCGCTCTTCCGGAGTTGCAGCCTTTCTCCACCGCAGATAAGAATCCGACACCCACAAAGCATTGGCGGAGAAGCTCAGGAACCACATGTTTCTTTGGGCCCATTTAATAGCCCACTCTCTTCGGCTCTCTGTAGTAAGCGCCATAGCATCAAGGGGACGGTATCAAGCCTAGGGATCGTCTGCTTCAACCCAACTTGCCTCATCAATCTTTCCGGAAAGATGCATACCATAAACTCCAATCCCGGAATGCGCACGGACCTAGTGGGATCCAAAGAAGATACTCCAGTGAAAGACTTGAGGTGCCACCACGGTACAACCCACCTAATCAACGGACCATCATCATTCTTCAGCTTGTTCTTCCAATAGTCACAGACCCGGGTGAAGTCCACCATGTATAACCGTGTCCTCATCGCAATTGAACGAGCATGATAGGAAAGTGCATGAACTGGGGGCTCGATCAATCGGAGTCGTTCCATAAGCCAAACCTACCAAGAGCAGGTATTAGAAAAACGAAAAAAAAAAAAAAAAAAAAAAAAAAAAAAAAAAAAAAAAAAAAAAAAAAAAAAAAACGAAAAAAAAAACGAAAAAAAAAAGAAAGACGAAAAAAAAAGGATGATGTCCTTTACCTGCAAAATGACGGGACTCCCCAAGAACGGCAGATCGCGGTTGGATTTCCTATTATCCAAACCCAAGATAATCTCCCCTAAGCATAAGCAAGCTGGGCTCCTGCGCAGCTCCATTTGCTCAATAAGGCCCAAAAGACGGGGATCACCTCTCAAATCTTCATCAACGTGTCCTTGGAAGACATACACGTGCAGCAAACAAAAGCCAAATGCCCTCCTCCTGGCAACATGGGAAACAGTAGGGTCGGCCCTGTTAATAAATCGGTCTACAAAGTCCAACATTCTCACGCCTTTCGGGGTAACTAAGCGATCCACCTCAAGTCTAGTCAGTCCAAGCAAGTCTCTGAATTTGCTCTTGTACCCTTGTGAAGTGGAAGGAATGGCAGGTAAATGTTCAGGGTCCCAACCACCAATAGCAGCAATTTCTTCAGGAAATGGGCAAATATCACCCCCCGGGAACGCGAAAACATGATAATTCGGGTCCCAATAGTCAAGGCAAGCATCCAAGAACGGCTTTACTACCTTAATGAGTTTCAAACTCAATAAAGACCCAAGGTTATAAGCACCCATATCATGCTTCTCCATATTCGAAAACTCGTTGGTCCATTCCTTCAAGCGGATCTCCAAAGTATTCATAATGACAATTTTCTCTTGAAGATTTATTTTGAGAGTTTTATGTGAATAGACGAAGAAAAGACGGAAGATTTATGTGAATTAAAACTCCATCGACGCTTCTATTTATACTAATTGCTGTTTCCAAAAATCCGCCAGAACGGACAAGCTTGGGAATAGGCGCAGCACTCGCTGCGCCTCTTCAGAGGAACGCAGCCCATGCTGCGCCTCTTCCCTAGTCTCACTTCTGTGATTTCCGCGTTTGGATCTTTCCTAATTCTATAACGAATAATTTCCTATTCCTACGGGATTTTATTTTGGTAAATACGAGCAGTTTACCATGTTTCAAGTTTCCTATTTTCGTAGGCACGCATTTCGAGACGACATCGACAATTCGCCATTTTACCACATGTGCACATTTTCATTTTAGGAAATACATTTCATTTTCATTTTTTAAAAAAATAATTCCAATTCCTCATCTTAGGACATAATTTCCATTATAATTCATTTACCTTTTTTTATCATTATTTTTATTTTCTTAATTTCATTTCCACATCTCTAACTTACAGATTTCTTTTTTCCTTTTTTTTAGGGGGTAACCCTCCCTACCGTCCGGTCATTTCCGGCAAATTTTTTGCTTTTCCTCGTGCTCTTTTGAGTCTCATTTTGCGCTGATTAAAGGCCTTATGTATATAAAATGTATGTTTTGCGTAATTTCCATGTAAATTTCGGCAGCATGACGGCGTAAACCGTTGTCTACCAAACCTGTTCAAGAACTAACCCGCAGTACAAGCAACACAACCCAAAGAAAGAAAGGCACTCGGACCATCGTATATACAAATGTACAAGCAACCGGGGGCTCGCGCCCCGAACAAAGTACAAAAGTCCAAGCAACCGGGGCTTGCGCCCAAACAGAGTCCAAAAATGTTTCAAAATCAAATGTCCAAAATGTACAAGTCTACAAAACTACACAAGACTACTCATTGGCGCCCTCCAACTCGGCAACTCTCGCCACCGTAACGGCGATCTCGGCGTCCCGAACCTCGAGCTCCCTCGGCAAGCGAGCCGTCTCCTCCCGAGATCGGGGTCAACTCTCGCCCACTCGCGGTCACCCCCCGTAAACAACAAATTGGCTCATGTCAATCAATTCGAGCAAGATCGAAAATCAAAATCAAAATCAAAGAAAAATCAATCAAATGAGGTTCATACCGACGACCTCGACCACCGACGAGTGCCTCGATGGCGTGCTCGCAGCCGGTTGGCTACCCTCCATAGTGCCACGAACCGAGACGGTGCAACCCGCATTTTCAAAAGAAATTCTCAAAAATTGAGCGAACTCAATCAAATGTGTTCTTACACGAAAGACATATAAACAAGAGACTCACCCTCCGAATCGATGATCTTGCCGTCATCTAGGCCAAAGATCCGTCACGGCTACGTCAAAGTCACGCAACTCGGAGATCGTCGTCCTCCCGGGGCCGCGTCGGTGTACTCGAGGGTCTCGGGGTATACTGGGGGCTCGATGCCCGCCGCCTCAACCTCCTGCAAAGACAAATAGCTCTCGTTAATCGATGATCTTTCGTCGCAATTCTCGAAATCAAACCAAGCAAAAAGTAAAAGATACTCACCACTACCGGCCAGTACGCCAACCTCCCGTAAAGGAACGCCGAGTAGTCCTCGCCAGCGAAGAAGGTCGTCGCCACGGCACCGCCAAGTCCGCCTCCCTCTCGGCCTCGAAGGCTCCCTAAACATCGTCCCGGGAGGATCGACGGAACCGTCAACACGTCCCGAGAGCACCGACGAGCCAACCGCCGCCCAAATACCACACATGACCCATCGACGTCCTCAACAGCAGTCGACTCGGGCTCCTAGGTCGAAGGACCTCAGCGACAAAAGGAGGCGCTCCTGCGTACTCCGCCGAAGGTCTGGGCACCCACTGCGACAAGATAAGGCAAAGATCATTCCTATGATCAATTAAAAACAAAGTATAAAAAGAGTAAATGAATACAAATGGGATACTCACGCTGCTCAGCTGAAGAGCGTTCACGTCCCGCCGGTAGACATTGTGAGAAGAACGCTTGCTCTTCGTCCGGCACATGACCCAATCCCTCACCACGGGATAGGCCCTCTCCAACGGCTCCGTCCTCTTGGGCGCGAGACTCGGGAAGTAAGAGTACACCCACGTCTGCAAAACAGAATAATCAATGACGATCTTTCGTGATTTGATAAAGAAAGGAATTTACTTTGGTCTAAAGGTTCATACCTCCAACAATAGTCCAGTCCGACGCCGCCAGAGAAGTCCCCTTCTCCATCAACTCCGGACGAACCATGGCCCTCATGAAGCGGATGAGGACCGCAAAACCAAAGCAGATGACCCGGTCCCCAACGCCCTAGGGAACTCGGTCGAAAGAAAGGGAAGGAGCTTCGTCGATAGCCTCTCGCCCTTGTCTCCGAGGTAAATCGAAGACAGAACCACCAAAGCCACGAGACGAGCCCTCTCTCGCTCACCAGACAAGGAGGAGGAGCTGTCTCCCTCCCATCAATCGTCACCGCGGCCGGGTCTTCCCGCAAAGTAATCTCGGACGTAAGTCTTGGGTACCAAACCCGATCGCAACACCTTCGGCGACGTGTTCCACGATCAATCTCCTCGCCTCGGCCGAGTCCACCCTCATAGCGCCTCCGGCCACACCATCTCCTCGGTCCCACACGGCACTGTAAATCATGCCGTAATCCTCCAAAGAGACTCCCACCTCACCGAAAGGCAGGTGAAACGTGGAAGTCGTATCCCATAATCGGTCCAAGAAAGCGCGGACCAGGCTAAGGTTAGCCCGCAACTTCCTCTTCACGATATCCCTCCGGACACTGAACCGAGGACCGAACGCTCCACGCTCGATCATGGCCCTCTCCTCTCGCCGACAACCGCTCATAGTGCTCCATCGTTTGCCGTGTAACCCGAGAACGACCTGATGTTCCCGGCCTCCTATTATGATTTGAAACAAAGCTGTCTTTAGTTTTGAATGAAATTTGAAAGAAATTTGGACAAAAGAATGAAAGAGGATGAATAATGAGTAGTGAATTCTTATTTACCAAGCTCTTCACCGTCCCAGGACGGTGACCCTCTGCAGCCCACACGAGGTGTCTACTCTCCCGGTCTCGGCCACGCAGAGCTCCTCTTAGCCGACGACCTCCTCGCCCGACGTTGGCCCGTCTGCCTCGGGCCTCCTCCTCCTCAACGGCCTCCTCCTCGTGAAACTCGGCGGCCATCACCGCAGCGGTGAAGGCCTCGCTCTAAAGCCTCCTCAACAGAGCGGCGTCTCTATCTCCATGGGAGCTCTCCCAGAAGTAGAAGCCTCATCACCTGCAACATTAAAGTAAATTCAGGCCGCGTCACATGACGACGAGCCTTTGTTAAGGGGTTTTCGAGCTTTCAAAGCCCTGAAACTGCTCCTACCGTGCCATCCTTGGCCATATTCCCATCAACCCGATCACTCATGTGATAAATTGGGTCAAGTCAAGTCCAATTCAAAGCCTATTTCTGGGTTCGAGTCGGAAATTCGGCAGCATTTCGTTATAACGATGATTATGCCCTAGAAAGGTGTCCTGAAAAAGTTGTCACAAACCGAAATTCCGAGATGGTAGGAAGTTTACCCATCGTTCAAGAATCCCAAATATCAAATTTCATCGCCAATGGGCAATCCTAAGGCTATTTTCGAAGCAAATTACGGTTCAGCTGTAAAACCGTCTCAAAACTCATTCAAAGACTCAAAACTTGATGAAAATTCGAAACAAATGCATGGTTATGTTCCTAACGTCACCTACTATCCATTTCTAGTGTCAATTTGGCAAGGCAAAACCATTTGGGGGAAAAGCCCCAAAATTTTCGATCAAAAGGGTCGAAAACCCTAATTCTCGCGGCTCAAAATTCAACAAATGAAGAAGATTAATGCAAGATTAAGACACATACCTCGATTAGTCATATTTAAAACAAGCTTTTGAATCGAACCTTGGCGGAAATGGTGAAGATTTGAGAGAGAAATGAGTGAATTGTGTTTCGAAATAATGAACACAAACCCCTCTGATTTTGCGTTTTTACGCAGGAAAGCCAAATTGGGGAAAAGACGCAGCAGGAGCTGCGCCTCTTCCAAGAGACGCAGCTCTTGCTGCGCCTCTTCCTTCTGTTCCCTCCACGTGGATTTTCAAAAATTCGTTATAAGTTCGTTATTTGTGGGCCCACCTTTGGTGCGCCTCTTCCTCGATGCTATTTTACTCTTTTGGCCCATTCGACGATTTTCTTTCGTTTCGGCCCGCATTTTATCAGCCAGCAGCGGACTGTTGCATATTATTATTCATTTATCCCCGGCGCAGCAGTATTTCGCGGTATTGCTCACTCAAGATTTCTTCCATGACGATCAAGATGTTCCTAGTCGTCGAAATATTTGTCCCAGTGCAGATTTTTGCGATATTGCTCACTCAAGATTTCTTCCATGACGATCAAGATGTTCCTAATCGTAAACACATTCCCCAACAAGAGTTCGCTTGAGACCGACGCAAGCAGATTCAACCTCAAGTTTTTGCCAGAGTTCGCTTGAGACCGACGCAAGCGGATTCCCCAGTAGTTTCTACCGACGTCCTGCTGTCCCTCACTATATTTTGTGTTTCCCCGCGGAGTACGACAGGGTGTCGTTCTCCAGAAGTTCCTATACCCAAGCCTTAGCTATCCTTAAGTTGACCTTATTAGGCCTCCTTCCCGTCAATGCTTTCCTTTAGGGCCCCATACCCTTGCACAATCCTTATATACCCTTTAGGTCTTACCCTTAGCTCCTACGCACCCCCGGAAGCATCTCGAGAAAGAAGTCTCAGGTATGGTCTCTTCTTATGGCTGGCGAGCCTCCTTACGTAGTCTAATGGACTTTAAACGACCCTCCCCGATAGTCGACAGTCTCTAAAATGTTCCCGACGACAGTCCTTGGCTCGGACCCCTTGAGCGCCTCGCGCCGCCATAGTCGTCAAGTTGTAATCTTCGATTGACTTGATGGCTATACTTTGACTTTCGCCTTGTCCAAGCCTCAGTCAAAGTGGGGGCTCTGTAGATACCTCATTTCTGCACCTCCCGCAAACCACCCGGTGATGATTGTGCCGCATGTTTGATACGCGGAACGATTTGTGACAGTTCGTAAGATTATCGTCAAGTGATTGCTCAAATATTAAATGTCTACCTTTTAGATGTCATCTACGTCCCGATACGGTCGTTTTGGCAGTAATTAGAGTACATTCGGAGTCCGGGTCAAAAACCGTCTCCATTTTCTCGATAATCGTTAAATCCCGAGTCGAATATTCGGAATGTTCCGATATTTCTATTCCATGTTTCACAAATTTTATCTTTTGGCAAATAATATCCCGTAATATTCATAAGATAATCGAATTATTTCCGTCCTACCATAACTCAAACGCGAAATCTTTCTTCAACAGAGAGAAACCTCCGGGAATAGACGCAAGCAGCGCCGCGCCTCTTCCAAGAGACGCAGATGGGCTGCTGCGCCTCTTCCCAGTGCCCTTCTCTCGCATGTCTTACGTATCTTTTTCATATCTTTCCGAGATTCACTTCCAAAGAGTCTCCGAAACCCTAATTCCTTCGTGTGATTAGTATAAATAGGAGCCTTCGCTCCTCATATTTCTCACGCGAGTGTCCGCCCTTCTCTTCTCCCTTTGCATTCTAGACTTTGTTCTTACTTTTCGGCGTCTACGTGCTTGAACTTTCGACCAAGTAAGCTCGGATCTTTCCGGGTACCAGCCTCTCCGTTGCATGACCGACCAATTTGACCCACGACACTCAATCAACTTAAATTAATCAATCGTTTTCCTCTTACGAGGGCACTCTCTTTGCATTCGCGTCGAGCATTCACTAATCGATATCTTAGTTCTTCTCGTTCCGTCAACATGTAAGTCTGAGGGTGTATAATCCTTATTTATTTATTGTATTTTACTGTTCGTATCATCAATTGTAAGGTTTACGTCGAAAATACCGTTAAAATCGATTTCTAAAACCCTTTGTTAAAATCTGTTTTTGCGGATTTCCAGTAAATAACCGTCGAGAAAGGACGCAAGAATCGCCGCGCCTCTTGAAGGAGCGCGATTCTGCTACGCCTCTTCGTGAGGCTGCCGCAGTTCCTGCTTCCTTTCTTCTTCGTTTGTCCTCTGTAATTCGTATTCAAATCTTTCTTTTGCTTGTTTCGTCTGTTAATTCTTCGTTGTAATAGCATATAATTCACATGTATTTAATCATCATCATAGCATGTTTAATTGTCATAAATCCGACTTAAATCTTAAATAATCCAATATTTACGGGTTTTCGTCATTAAATTCAATTCCGGGTTGTAGAGATTCAATTTGTTCATATTGGGTTTCTGGAATTCTTCATTGATATAGTTTAATCTGTTTAATCGCATGTTCGTCACATATTCGTTGTATATCCATCGTATTTAGTCTAATTGACTTATTTCAATAGAGGACTCATTAATATTTTCATCGTAATTTCATGTAAATAATCCGTTTAATTTCGTCTCATCCATGTTTATCGCTTTTATGACCATCATTCACATGTAATTAACCTATTAATCACTTCCATCCGAGTAAATATTTCAATCCATCATTAAATTCATCAATTCAAATTAACGATTTGCAGTTCCGGCTTCACAGCCAGAACTCACCCTTGGAACAGACGCAGCGATTGCTGCGCCTCTTCCAGAGGGCGCAGTCCTGCTGCGCCTGTTCCAGGATGATTTATGTCCCTGAACTCTGTTTCTGCCTTGACATAGTTTAATTAGTTTACGTATTAACCAACTATTATCCATATTATCACGCTAATTCCTGTTCGTTAGTTTATTTAATTCTTTCTTTTATTCCTTTTTATCAAATTATCCGCTTTAAAGGTATTTTCGACATAAATCGCCTAATCCAATGTAATTATTGTAATTTTCATTATTGTAATTCATAATTATTTTCTTTAATTGTTTGTATGTTTTCACATGTAAATGAACATTAAATCCTATTTCGACCCAATTGTTTGCTAATTACGTGTCAACCGACTTAGTCTAAATCTCACATGCTAGGATTAAAACTTGGATGTTGCATTGCATGCATATAGCCGACGATATATCAAGTACGAATAACTTCCCTAATCATTAGTAGAGGCCGCTATCGAGGCGGGCGGGATTAGGTGTTCGATCAAAAGAGCTTCCTAATACGTACCCTCACCCCTTACTCCAGATATCTGTGAACACCCGTGTTCATTGGCATCCACGAGAGTCATTCTAGACATAGAATGCTAAGGGTAACGATTGCTTAGTGTTCATGTCACTACTTTGTGTCTTGACATGACATGAGGTATTCGAACGGTTCCAATTTCCCATAAAAATTGGTGGCGACTCCATACAAAATGCAAACGCTTGTTTCCCAAGCGCCCCCGTGGCCCCCGCTGTCCACACAAAATTCCAAATCCGAGTAGCAAAGTGTAAAAGAAGCAAAATCCAAAGAACAGTAGCAAGAACTAGAGTAAAACGAACGTGGTGAGAAGGGGGGGGGGGTAACGTAGTTCACTCCTTCTGTCTTATACTAAAAATCCATCCTAAAACCTAATCTATGGACTAATTACAAAAGCCCATAAAATGATTAGGCGGAAATAGGCTAAAGAAGGGTAAACCACTCGATCGAGTGGAAATGAACCACTCGATCGAGCAACTGTGCATCAATCTCCTCGATCGAGTAGGTATAAACTACTCGATCGAGAATTCCTTGCTTTGCTTCCTCCTGCGTGTACTCAAAAGTGGTCGATCGAGTAACTTAGGCAAATAAAAGCATTCGATCGAGCAATAAATCACTCGATCGAGCTGTTTAAGCTCGTTAGACTTTGAATTGCTTCCCGAACCCAGCTCACGCGTCTTCCAAGTGTTAGATTTCCAAGCTCCGGCTCCTTATTCTCTATGAATGCGTACAATTGGGACAAATTAGGTTCGATTTAGCTCCTCTTCGGTTAATTCCTGCAAATTACATAAAACGAACCAAAGTAGAATATTCTGGGGTATTTGTAGCCAGACGCTACATAAAAAGTACAAAAATGCGTGTAAAAATGAGGTTGAAACCTTATATAAAAGACACGCATCAAAAGCAAACCACCAGCAAGAAGGATGAGAGATATAGGCCATATGGAAGGGGAGTCAACAGAATCGAAGGAAATCAGCAACTCCTTGCTCTAGCAGAATATGGATTCGCTACAGGTATCGGAGGAATCTTGAAGGCACTCAAGGAAATGGGAGATGGAGTAAGGTGGCCCAAACCACCAGTAGAAGGGCAGGCATGGCGGAAAGATAGCAAGAAGAAGTGTGAATTCCATCGTGATATTGGGCATAACACTGAAGACTGTTACACACTACGAAGAGAGATCAAGCGCTTGTACGAACAAGGAGAACTGAGCCACCTATTACCACGTGGGGGCAAGCAGCAGGATAAGGTAGGCTCCACGAAGCCTACAAATCCACCCACATGCACCAAGATCATAAACGTGATAATAGGCGGCTCAGATATAAGTGGACTAACATACTCGGCAGCCAAGAGGCACGCCACCGGTACCAAAGGAGACAGGCAAGCAAATTCTTGCAGAATTTCTCATAGCAATCTGCCAGCAGTCACCTTCGATAAGGGAGATGCGTATGACGAACGGGAACATCACGATGCACTCATTATCACCTTGTCAATGGCTAACTGCACAGTCAGAAAGGTCTTGGTAGATACAGGCAGCTCGATCAATCTGATTATTATGAAATCCATAGAGAACATGGGATTCAGCGAGAAGGATTTGCAGAAGAAGACTATCCCACTAGTAGGCTTCAGCGGAGAGATAGGCAACTTACAGGGCGAGATAGTCATCCCAACCTACGTGGGAGGAGTCAACAAGCAGATCAGGTACTTGGTCATAGACGGACCCTCTACCTACAATGTCATCCTGGGTAGGCTGTGGCTACACTAGATGAAGGCAGTCCCTTCAACATATCATCAATGCATAAAATTCCCCACACCATGGGGAGTAGAGACAATAAGAGGAGATCAGGAGGAAGCTAGAGGCTGCTATAAGAAGGCACTAAGTTGCACTGCCAACCCTCCCGCATAACAATTACAGAAACAGCCTGTCCAGGATGAATATATCGCGCCCCCAACAAAAGAGCTAGATCAAATTAACCTGGACAAGCTGCACCTAGAAAGAACTGTGCTTATTGAAGCAGGATGCACAGGAAGCTTGAGACAACAACTAATCAAATTCCTGCAGGATAACATGGATTGTTTCGCATGGTCACACGACGACATGATAGGAATAGATCTGTCCATCATAACGCATAAGCTTAGTGTGGACCCAAAGTGTAAACCCATCCAGCAGAGAAGAAGGAAGTTTGCAGCAGAAAGAAACAAGGTAATCAACCAGGAGGCAGATAGCCTCCTGGCAGCAAAGAAAATAAGAGAAGTGAAGTATCCAGAGTGGTTGTCTAACGTAGTAGTGGTGCCTAAGAAGAATGGAAAGTGGAGAGTATGCGTGGACTTCACCGACCTCAACAAAGCATGCCCTAAATATCCCTTCCCGTTGCCTCATATTTATGCAATGGTGGATGCGACAGCTGCGCAAGAAATGTTGACATTCCTGGGCGCATGGAGTGGGTACAACCAGATCAAGATGGATCCTGCAGATCAAGAGAAAACGGCATTCATGTCTGAGAGAGGAATATATTGTTACAACGTCATGCCATTCGGCCTAAAGAATGCAGGCTCCACATATCAGAGGCTGGTTAACCACATGTTCAAAGAACAGATAGGAAGAACTATGGAGGTATATATTGATGACATGGTGGTAAAGTCAGAAAAAGCCAAAGATCATATGCGGCAACTGGCAGAAACATTTAGCACCCTGAGGGAGTACAAAATGAAGTTAAATCCATCTAAATGTACCTTCGGGGTATCCTCTGGCAAATTCTTAGGCTACATTGTAACTCAAAGAGGGATAGAAGCCAGCATCGAGCAGATCAAAGCCGTCTTACAATTGGAGTCACCTGAAAAGCCTAAAGATGTTCAAAGACTAGCTGGCAAGGTAGCAACCCTGAGCAGGTTCATCTCAAGATCCTCAGATAAGTGCAGGCTATTTTACGACATACTAAGAAAGAGCCAGAAATTTGAGTGGACCGCGGATCACGAGCAAGCATTCATAGAGCTGAAACACTACCTCAGTAGCCCGCCACTGCTATCAAAACCGAAACCTGGAGAACCACTATTCCTATACCTGGCCGTCACAGAGGTGGCAGTGAGCGTTGTCCTAGTCAGAGAGCAGGGAAAGGAGCAGAAGCCAGTATACTACGTAAGCAAGTCTCTGTTGCCGGCATAGACCAAGTACACATCTCTTGAAAAATTAGTATTAGCACTGGTAGTAGCATTTTACAAGCTGCGCCCCTATTTTGAGTCCCACACCATATATGTTGTGACCAACTACCTGCTGAAATCTATCATGAGAAAGCCGGAACTATCAGGCAGAATGTCAAAGTGTTCTGTACACCTCAGTGGGTACGATATCCAGTACGACCCCAGAACAACAATAAAATCGCAAGCACTGGCAGACTTTGTGTCAGACTTCGGCCCAGCTATCCAAAATCTGGCAGATGAGGAAATCCTCACCTTGGAGGGGAACAAGGAGGCAGAAGTCTGGCAGATGCATATTGACGGAGCCTCCAACCAAAAGGGGGCAGGTGTAGGTTTGATCCTGCGGTCACCACAGGGAGACCTGATAGCACAAGCGGTAAGATGTGAATTCAAGGCAACCAATAATGAAACAGAGTACGAGACCTTGATATTAGGAATGAAGCTAGCTCTGGAATTAGGAGTTAGGCACCTGCACATATCCAGTGACTCTCTACTAATAGTCAACCACGTAAATGAAGAGTTTATAGCAAGATATTCAAAAATGATTGCATACTTAAAAGTATCAAGGGAGTTGAAGCAGAAATTCAAAACTTGCAAGCTTAAGAAGATCCCCAGATATCAGAACGTGGAAGCAGATGCCTTAGAAACCCTGGGGGCAACATTCAAACCGACAGAACTGTCCAGCATCCCCATAACACACATGCTAGAGCCTTCTATCCAGAAGACAGATGAAGTAGATAGAGGAGAACTGGAATATCCACAGAACGGATAGGGAGTCCAGACAGCTACAGAGGAAGGTGAGGACTCTCAACCAGCCGATCAGCCGCCTGACCAAACAGCCGAACATGCAGATGACTGGGATTGGCGCACACCCTACGTAGACTGGCTGCGTCATAACAAGCTGCCAGATGACATGAAAGAAGTGAGGGCTTTCAGAGTAAATGCCTCCAGGTTCATACTTATTGACGATATACTATTCAGTAAGTCACCGGCAGGCCCCTGCTTATGATGCCTGGACAAGGAGAAGGCGCAGACTGTGTTACATGCTCTCCACAGTGGCGAATTTGGAAACCATGCAGGGGGCAAGAGTCTGGAAAATAAAGCTCTCAGGTAGGGATACTTCTGGCCCACAATGAAGGCAGATGCAGAAGAATATGCACGCAAGTGTGACGCCTGCCAGCGCTCAGCACCAATGATCCATCAGCCAGCAGAACCCTTGCACCCTATCATTTCTCCCTGGCAATTCATGACATGGGCCATGGACATAGTAGGACCTCTGACAAGAGCCACAGGAAACAGGACATGGATGCTGGCAATGACAGATTACTTCTCCAAGTGGATAGAGGCAAAGCATTCACAGAAGTAAAGGACAAACAAGTCATTTTGTTTATAAAACGAAACATCATTTGCAGGTTTGGTATCCCATCAGAAATCATATGTGACAATGGCTCACAATTCATCTCCAACGATGCCGAGGGATACTGTGCCAGGTGGAACATCACCTTGAAAAAGTCAGCACCCAGGACTCCAAAGTCCAACGGGCAAGCTGAGTCCAGCAACAAAATCATCATGGACAACCTGAGAAGGAGGTTACAGGAGTTATGAGGAAAGTGGGCAGATGAATTGCCACTGGTATTATGGTTAGAAGAACAACGCCAAAGATAGCAACAGCTCAAATACCCTTCAGCCTAGTGTTTGGCGCGGAAGCAGTCATTCCATCAGAAGTTCTAGTTCCACTCACAGGTATGGATGTATGAAAGTGAAACTGAACAATGCAGAGATGGTTAGAAGCCTTGACACAGTAGACGAGCTGCGAGTAAGTGCAAAAATATATCTGGCTGCCTACAAGCAGTCAGTGGCCAGGAGTTATAACAAGAATGTGAAAGCCAGGCTCCTGGAGGTAGGAAGCCTGGTTCTCCGAGAGGTATTTTCAAACACTAAGAATCGAAAGGCAGGCAAATTCGCCTACAAATGGGAAGGACCATACCAGGTAGAAGGAGTTGTTGGCCATGGTGCATACAGACTGATAACTATGGACGGTCAAATTATACAACGCCCATGGAATATACTTCACCTAAAGAGATATTACTTTTAATAATAAGTAGATTTTAGCCTTCAGAATGATGTACTCTGAAAAGCCAAATCATTTTGAAATAAAAATCCGGTGGTAGGCTTACCGCCAATTTCATTCCTATTTTTGGTCTCTCTAACTGTTTCAAACTTTAAACTGTTATTAGATGGTGTGGTCTGGCAGCGTCCTGGGACCACAATTGCTCTGGTACCCCATGAGATGGCGTCAGGTACTTCACATCATTTTAATAGATTTTCCTATATTCAGGCTTCTCTAAGTACATCACTCTGAATCCTAGTGTCTATGGTACGTTGAAAGGATATGTAGCAGGATTGTCAACAGCCAACGTGGGGTGACAAGGCACATGGCACTCCAACATGCCTAACCTATTTTCTCCATTAGGAGCATCCTCACCAGGCGGACTGTGGAACATACGAAAGGGAGCCTCGTTGACAGCTAAACACGCTTATCCAGCTACCCCTGATACCACCCTCTAGACGTAGCTCGCACTAATCGCAATAAACTAAGGCCCCAGCATGCATGCACAGATACATGGAACGTAGGGATCTCTGCGCTACCAGAATCCTGCAGCGTCCCATTGGTCCTAGAATGACGATAAACTTGCCTAAATTACGCCCCTGTTGGCTTTAAACGTGATGAACACACCTTGCATCATGAACAAGGTTAAGTAGTCCAAAATTGCGGCATACGACTAAATCAGTCGTCAGACTGACACGGCAGCTAGCTGAGTCGGGATCAGCCTTTTCAGGCTGACACGACTGGTATAAATCAACCTCTCAGGTTGACACGGCCACCACACCTTACATTGCGGCATACGCCTGAATCAGTCAGCAGACTGAAACGGCAGCTAGCTGAGTCAGAAAGTCAGCCTCTTCAGGATGACATGACTCGTCTTAATCAGCTAGCAGGCTGACACGGCAACCTCCTAAACTAAGGAAACCTATGAAACAAGCACACAGGATATAAGCTAAAACTTGCCAAAAATTAAGGCAAGGGGCATTCCAAAACATGGCCAAAATACGACCCCTGAGTTTAACCGCCACCTTGGCGGAGCTACCAGAAAAAGTTTAAAAACTTACAAGTCTGCCACCACTGGGCCAAACTACCAAAACGTTCATTGATATAAAAAAACAACTTAATTATCGGTCACATTAATGACCTCCACTTCTGGCACCTCCTCTGCCTGCTGACCCTCTGTTTCAGGTACCGCACCAGCTCGCACACCCTCAGCTGCCATAGCTTCCTGAGCTCCGTCAGCAGCATCCTGTGGCATTCCAGCATCTCCGCCAGCAGCTTGCTCAGCCAGTGCAGGGGAATTTACCTCCCCAACTTCAGGCATCAGTGTACTCAGATCAGGTGGGTAGGGTAAAGCATCTCCAGCTGTCTCTCCTCCTCCTCTATAGCTTGCTGGGTGGGAGCCTCCTAAAGAGCAGCTCGCATCTCGCTGATTTTTCCTCGCCGGGTAGCATAGGCAACAACATTGGTGGCCAGGGAGATCAGCTCGCTGATCTTCTCATCAGAATGCTTAAGGGAATCAGAGTAGGTGTTGTACACCTTTTGAGTACGTGCCAGCTGATCAGCCCCTTCCTTCAGCTTCTTCTTAGCAACAGCAAGCTCAGCCTTCAATTCCACCACGCGTTCCTTCAGATCAGATCGCTGTTGCGCCAAGTTGGTAACTGTCCCCTTCAGCTCTTGGTTTTTGCCGTTGGTGGCACGACTGGTAGTTTGCACTATGTTGATCATCTTCCTATTGTAAAGAGCAGACTGGAGGGTCTGGGGCAGGAAAAATCAAAAGTCAGCATGAAGGATTCAAAAAAATATATTTTGGACCAGGTAGAAGACGAAGATCACTTAACATAAAGGCGTTGTGCACATCGTTCTCAGCCATCTCCTCTGGAGAAAATTCCGAGAAAGCCTCTCTTAGAGGAGGGAAGAGCAGCTGGTCGATCTCTGGCCAGTAGGGCACTTTATCAACATTTCCAAAACCTTCTGGGAAGTGTGCAATAGTGCCTCCGCTAACTGAAGCACGAGGACTGGCAGGAGGAGTAGGGGGATGGCGAGACAATGGATTAACCTCCAAGGGCTCAAGCCCAGCAGAACTGGAACGCGTAGGAGGGGCCTGGAAAGAGGCAGTAGGAGCACTCCTCTTGGAGGCAGATGCCACGTTAGGACTGGCAGTAGATCTCTTTCTTTTTGCACTTTGGAGGATGACTTCCAGAGGGCCAACTTTTGAACCTGCAAGTAGACATCATCTCAGGCGTCAGAACAATCAGAGCATTAGTAAAAGCTGCATGCAAACTGAAACAGCTGTAGGAAGCTTACCGGAAGACATGCTGTGAGCTGATTGGAGAGGGTTGGAGGAGGTAGCAGGTGAGAAACCAGGGAGCAGGTCAGGAAACTTTCTCTCGGATTCAGAGATACAGAACAACTTGCTGCGGGCAGGGATCTGGGCACCAATGCGAGTCAGATCGCGGGGACCTGCACGAGGGCGATGAAGTAAGCTAGTAAGCAGCGAGATAAATAAATCAGGTGATAGGGAGGCTACTTACTCGAAGTTATGACCCATTTCTCGAAGATGTAATCGGCAGGCGGCTGGATGTAGTCCTTCCTCACGAAGAAGAAGTCCTCAAACCATTTCTCATCTCGGGATTTGGACACATGCCTGAAGAGAGCCTCTCCACGGCCCCGGAGTGAAAGTTGGCCCCTGCCCAGGGACCTGATGTTGTACATGTGGGGTAGATCACCCGGGGAGAGGGAGTTGCCGGTGTTTTGACCAGCAGCCAAGGAGTAAAGGATAACCCTCCAGACAGTGGTAGAAATTTGTGCCATGGCAAAATTATTTGTAAAGATGAAGTCTTGGATGAGATTGGGAATAGGGAAACGGAGGTCATATCTAAACGGGTACAGATAAAAAGAAACCCATCCTGGACGAAGGGCATCAGCTTTCTGACCCGGTTCAGGGATGGCAATATCCACCCCATCACCAATACCAAGCAAGCCCTTGATCATGGGAATGTCAGCAGGAGTCAAGACGGAGTCACAGTCATGGGGGTAAGTGAAGAGTCCCCGAGAAGGGAAGATTGGGTCAGGATTATGGTCAGTGGGGGTGGAGGTTGACGAGGAATGTCGGGTTTTGCCCATTGTGAAGAAAGAGAAAATGGAAATTAAGAAGAAAAGAGGAGGGGAATACCTGGAGGAAGGGACGATGAAGGATGAAACAGTGGAGCCGGCAAGGAGAGAGAAGAGGGAGGTTAAGGGTTTTAGGAAAGAAAGGGGGAGTTTTTATGAAAAGTAATTAATGGAAGTGGGGGTGGAGGTTGAGGTTATAAAGGAAGAGAGAGAGAGAGAGAGAGAGAGAGAGAGAGAGAGAGAGAGAGAGAGAGAGAGAGAGAGAGAGAGAGAGAGAGAGTAGGGTGCGAGAAAAGAGGGGATGGGCGGCTGAAATGATGGACTTGCATGGAAAGGAGTGTAAATGACGGCTTAGGGTTTTAGCAAACGATTACGAAAAATTCCTTGCTCGACACCTCGAAGCGTACTTCACAAGAAATTTGGGGCAAACTGTTTGGGCTAATAATCACATAATAGGGAAAGACCCACTTAACAAATAATGGGTCATAAGAGAAAGGATAAGGAGAAGGGGAGCCCATAGTTGAAGTAAAGCACGGGGGAAGGGGAGCGGATTGGCATATGTGGGAAAAGACCAAAAGCCCATTGGAGGAGACGCTTGGAATTAGGAAAGAGTAGTTAGGGAGTAGTTAGGGAGAAGTCAGGGAGATCAGGGAGAATTGAGGGAGACGACCAAACATGGAAAGAGTTGTTATGGAAGTTATATACCCTTTCCATAATCAAGAAAGGATATGACTAGGGTTCTTACCCTATAACTAGCCAAGGGAGCAATCAAAGAACGACATTCAGACATACACATTCATATTCACATACGCACACATACATGTTGGAGTAAGTGTCCCCGACAATAATGCGATCACAATTGGCGATCATATTGATCACATATTTAAATCTCATATCAAGAATACAAAAGGGATGATACATTACATATATAGTCAACTGGTCCACACATATCGGTAATGATTGGCTGGCTAGAGTTTGACATTACTGTCGTGTGACGGTGGTAATCAGTTGATCCCTTGAGGTCACACCTAAAGGACGATTCCCTTAATCGAAAAGGTTAATTAATTGTATGTCGATACAGATTAATTAATTCCTTAAAATTGAACAAATTATAATCATAAGAGAGAAAATGATATCTTATTATAATGTGATTAAATAAGATTTTATTTAGTAATTTAAGAAGTTATATTACTAAAATTAATCGGTGTTTGCGAAACACGCGAGATGAGAATGATAAGTTAATTATAATTACAAGATGTTGTGAATTATACTAACTAGTATTTAAATGACAATTTTATGTGAAAGTAATTTTGAATTACTAGTCAATTTGTTAAATGTGATTTATTTAATTTTTAAATGATATTTAATTTGTTAAATATGCATTTTAAATTAAAACATGACACAAGACATATCACATGTCACATGACATACAATTGTGCAATTGACAGAAATAAAATGGACTCCATTTTACAACATATCAACCGAAATATTGATGGGCATTTTAGAAGTTTTGTCTTATTCTTTTGTCTTATTCATTTGACTATGACACTTGATAGTGACATGACTATGGACAAAGGCTTACACATTTTGCCTTGTGAAGACAAAATGGAAAAAGAAAATGGGGTCCTATAGCCCTCTAACCCACCGGTTTTGGCATAAAAAATTGAGAGATTTTCTCAATTTTTCATTCTTCTCATGTTTTATGATAAACAATAAACTTCTCTCTCTAGTTCTTCATTGTGGACAAGGCCCTCGGGAACTGCGTCCGCGGGATCCACACCAGGCATAATCGACTCGAGGTTCTTTCGAATCGAATTAAGACAAATTAGAGTCGCCACCAAGTTTTTTGGGAACTTGGAACCGTTCAAGTCAACTTTACACCTTTCATCGAAAAGCATAAAGCCAATCGACTACGAGTGATTAAAGATAAAGACTTGTACTCTATATCACCCGATTTGAATGACTCTCGTAATCCAATGGTATTTAGACGGATCCACAAACCATAGATCTTGAGTAAGGGGTGAGGGTACGTGTTAGGAAGCCCATAAGGACACCTAACCCCGCCCGTCGATAACGGCCTCTACTAAGTCAAGTGTCGAATTTCAAACAGGGTCATAGCTACTACGATATATGAAATACAAACATTGTTTTAAAAACCCTAACATGTGAAGTTTCTATGTCGATTTAGATGCAACTAAACTAACTTTGTCAAAGTTGTAATTTAGCATGTGGGTTGATTGATCTAAGCAACATATAAACGAAAGCAAACAAGGCTTATGGGGAATGGGGGAGCCGTTGGGATCTACCTATTACAAACAAGACATTTCATGCCGACACAACAATAAATTAAAGATACAACTCGATCTAAATACAATTGCTACATACAAAACCGTACACGATACATTACACGGCCATTCGGCCTAGGAAACCGTGCACAAGAGGGGTGGTATTTATAAGGAGTTAAAGTAGGGTAAAAGAGAGGGAGAGGCAGTCGGGCCTGCTCACGCATAGCTGCTGTCCAGCAGCTTTTGTGAGGGTTTGAGAGGGGTTTTCTTGGTGACTAAGCTAGGGTAATATGGGTAGGATACTAGGGTATGGGTTAGGGTTAATGGGTACGGGTTTTGGTGATATTTGGAGCGGGTTTTGGGCTCGGGATTTGAGCTGCAAAACAGGGGGGCTGCTCGTGTATATGCGGGCTGTTTGGGGGGTGTTTGGGATGGAATTTGGGCCGTGGTTATGGGGGTTCGAACTGGGTTGGATGGGTAGAGGCTTAGGTTGGTTAGTGTACTCTATATTCGTGCGAACTCGTAAAGAAAACGGGCCCAAAAACCGAGCTAAAATCGAGCTCAAAAACATGTTTTTAAAACGAGTTTTCTTCGCTTTTAAAATCGATTTTTCAAATCAATTAACACATTAAAATAAATGATTTTTCAAATCAAATATACTCATAAAATGATTTTTCAAATCAATTATTTATTTTATTTTCAATAAAATAAACTTGGGAAAATAAATTCAAAATAAAATAAAATAAATTGAATTCACCTAAAAAAAAACCATAATTTAAATACGATTTAAAATAATAAAATGAACTCACTAAAAAAACATTAATTTAAATATCATTTAAAATAATAAAATGAACTCACTAAAAAAACATTAATTTAAATATCATTTAAATTAATAAAATGAATTCACTTAAAAAAGCATTAATTTAAATATCATTTAAATTAATAAAATACTTCATCGACGACGCCCATTCTACATCGTAAAACGAACCCAAATAATGACAATGACAACTAAAGAATACATGTGTCCTATCATCATCGGGTGTTTGTCGGGTTCTCTATAAATTCCAATATCGACGGATACGGGTATCTACAGAGCCCCCACTTTGACTGAGGCTTGGACAAGGCGAAAGTCAAAGTATACCCCAGGTCTCTTTCGACCTGGGGATTCTTCGGGTCGTTTATAGTCCATTAGACTTGCGTATATAAGCTCGCCAGCCATAAGAAGAGATCATACCTGAAACTTCGTTGGGGATTGACCCTTGCTTCTGTTGTGTCAAATTATCGTCATTGGTCGTCGACCCATAAAATTGCATATATGGTGGATTGAGCCTTATCCTTAGGCGCCTACGTATCCGTTTCTGACGGAATCAAACCCGCGTCGTAGTTCGGCAACTGCTGACACTTGCCCAAAGTTTATCATCTGCTGGCGTTTGTCCAAAATTCATCATCTGCTGACATTTGCCCAAAATTTATCATCTGCTGGCACTTGTCCGAACGGGACGGGACTTTCCAAGGAGGTTGCCGCCGCTTTCCTCATTTGCTTTCAGCTACGGAATTCTTCCATTTCATACTCTTGTATCGAATTGAATTCTTGGTGGATGTCATCCTTTACATCTTGATAATGGTCTTTGGAGCCTACGGCTTCAGAGCCCCCAGTTTGCAATGGCTCTAAAGTCGAAGACTTTAGAGCCCCCAGTTGAAGCATATCCTGCTATAATTGGAACACAAAAACGTACTAGCAATAATCATCACATAAGCACATTCGGATCATCGATCTTGAAATTTGATTATTTTGAAAGATTGGGTCATCGACCCGAAAATTGAAAATTTTGAATGATTGGGCCATTGACCCGAAAATTGAATTTGAAAATTTTGTGTGATTGGGCCATCGACCCGAAGTTTGAATTTGAAAATTTGAATGATTGGGCCATCGACCCGAAGTTTGAATTTGAAATTTTGGATAATTGGGCCATCGACCCGAAAAGATTCTACTACTTGGATCATCTATCCACAAATCGCAAAAAGTTTTTGAGATTTTGAAATTTTGAAGTCGGACCTTGATAGGTGAGCATGAAATGCGACTCAGACATTCTATATGACTCGTAAACAACGTGGGCGTAGCCCGCTACCGCAAAAAAAAAAAAAAAACAAAAAACCGTAAGTGTGCACGGGCTTTAATTCAAATATGGACTTGTCGAGGGTAGAAATGTAAATCGGCCGTTCCGGCGCTCCCCAAAACGCGATGGATGTGCGAAAAGCCGATGCATCGTGCCAAAGACTGGTGTGAACTGGGGCGGGCCTAAGAGGCGCGCGACCCAAGGCCCACACGGCTCAGAAAAACGGCACCCTAGGGGTGTCATCCTAGATGCTTCCTTCCCTTATACTTTCTATATATAAGGAAGAGTCAGATTGCCAAATTTATTCTCTTTCCCCAAATCGGTGCAAATAACATAAATCATTATGAATAATCTAGCCAGTGCTATGCGAGCGTGGGAGACAGACTTCACTGGCGCAGAGAGACAAGAATTAAAGACCGCTCAACTGGCGCAATTACTTCCCTTACGCCAGATCCCCCTTCAACCTGCGTTCTTGGAACACTGCCTTAGCTATTGGGATCTTTGTAACCATGTCTTTGCTTTTCCTGAGGGGGAGATCTGCCCTCTACCCGAAGAGTTTTCTGCCCTGGGAGGATGGGATGCTGAGGCCATACCGGCTATACCAAAATTTCATTCGGAGTGGCGTGGAACATATCTAGACTGCCTTGGCCTTTCCAGGACAGAGTCTGAGGAGATAGTTACTGGTGACGAAGTCAACCTTCTTGCTATTCATCGGAAATTTTGTATCTTGCGAAACAAGATTTATCACCCGGCAGATCTTCGCAGGGGCCTTTGGATTGATCATGTTACACCTTTATGTCTTCGAAAGTAGGATGAACAAGACAACTTGTGTAGGACAAGCGAAGCTTTTGTCTATTGTGTCTCAGATGGAGACGGGACATAACCTTTCCTGGATTATTCTCGCTGAAACCCTCCGGGGTTTAGATGCTAAGAAAATGAACCCTGGTGCCGATTGGTCGGGATGCTCCCGTCTATTGCAGGTAACAAAATCTATTCTCCTGATTTCGCATCCTTGATTGATTTTCCTTTTACCACAATTCTTGTGTTGTTGCCACGATTTATTTATATTTTGCCACGATTTTGTTGCATTCTGCCACGATTTTGCTGTATTCTGCCACGATTCCAGCCACAATTCCGTTTTTTCTTTCTTTTTCCTTTTTTTTTTTCTTTTTTTCGTTTTTTTTTGTCACGTTTTTTTTTTTGTCACGTTTTTTTTTCTTTTTCCTTTTTCCTTTTTCTTCTTTTTTTTTTTCGTTCTTTTTCATGTTTTTTTTTTTTTTTTTTTTTAGGTCTGGCTTTGCGAGAGATTTTGACTGTTCGCCCCGCCGCGTGAGCCCAGCTCGTATCTCGCCCGTATGCTGACTATGCGTGCCAAGCGGTATGAAGACGAGCATCAAAATGACCTTGCCTATTGGCGAAACAAGGCGACGAAGGGGAGGTCGCCCTCTTTCTTTGGTTCATGCCTTGGCTTCGCCTCAAATCTTTTACTATCCTTCCGGAAGATGATAAGACCGGGCGTTTGCAACTCTGGGTTTAGAGAGGTCTATTCACATTTACCCTGACCGCGTCCTGCGTCGGATGGGCCGTAGACAAATAATTCCCAAGTGTGAGGTCATTGCAGGGGACGAGCAAGAGAGCTGAATTCCTCTATATGTGATGATTGACTCGAGAGGTGGCACCAAAGGCGTCTTTGGTACGTATCTGCGCCCTCAGACTACCTGGGTATCCCCGTCTTATACTAAATGGCTTAAAGAGAAGACCGAATCAGGTAAGGACTTGTGTCGGAAGGATGAGCTTGTCGACATCAAATATTATGACAAAGGCAGAAGCAGTCACGACTTCTTTACTAACGATCTTTCGTCTGCGTCTGGACCTGAAACTAAGACTGAGAAGACTCCTAAGACTGACTCACAGGCGACACGTGTGTGGGAACGGTTGGGTTCAAAGGCACACTCGGGCTCAGCCTTGGAAGGGAGGCTTGGTCCTCGCTTGAGTGTAAAAGATAGGCTGGGCCCTCGGGAGAAAATGACGATCCCTCCTAAGAAGCGCGCTAGACAGAACGCAACTACCCCTCCTCTGCAGGAGCCTCGGTCACGTGACCCAAAAGGCAAAGGGAAAAAGAAGATGTAGGAGCCTTCGACTCCAATCTATTATTTGATACTACTACTTATTATTTGTTGCTAGCTGTTTTCCTTTTTCTTTTGAAGGATGTAATGGGCATCGCCCGATCTTAAATAAGACTTACTATTTATTAAAATTCCTAGTTTCTGCATAAAATTTCATTTTATTAAAGGAAGGGTCGGTTGTACTCTTTTAAAGAGCTGCCTACGTATCTGTTATCAACAGAATCAAACCGAGCTCGTAGTTCCACAAAACAAACGCGCTACAATCATCGATTTATAACGCACAAAAAAAAGCATCGAAGCAAAAGTGTCGCGGCCTAGACTCGCTCACGAGCACTGCAATTCAAAATTTTATTTTACGACATTGAGAATGAGTTCTACGGATAGTATTTCTTCAGTTGATCCAAATTCGTCGGATTCGCAAAGTCATTTCCATCTAGATCTGTCGATCTGATCATTACTCCCGATAATATTTTCTTTACCGTAAGGACCGCCCAATTCGGCTTGAATTTTCCCCTCGGGTCGATTGGTAGTAAAGCGCGCACAGACTTTAGGACCAAATCCCCATCCTTTATTCCTCGAGGTTTCACCTTTTTGTTAAATGCCCTTTGTATCCTTTTCTGATAGAGTTGAACAAGGTGTAACGCATTTAACCGTCGCTCGTCGAGCATGACCAAGGAATCATACGGCTTGCGGCCCGATCGGCTTGAGGACCCGACTTTCTAACAGAATCCTTAAAGAAGGTACCTCTAATTCGATAGGCTGGACCGCTTCCATCCCATATGTCAAATAGAACGGAGTTGCTCCGGTGGCTGTGCGAATAGACGTCCTGTATCCCCATAGTGCGAACGGTATCTTCTCTGGCCATTCGCGATAATTGTCAGTCATTTTCCTGAGAATCACGGTGATTGTCTTGTTGGCGGCTTCCACTGCACCATTTGTTTGAGGTCGATACGGTGACGACTTGTGGTGTTTAATTTTATACTTTTCAAGTATTACGGCAGTTTCAGCCTGGAAGTGAGTGCCATGGTCGCTAATGAGCTCATGCGGCACCCCATATCTGCAAATGATTTCATTCTGAATGAACTTTGCTACCTGCTTTGCTTGTAGAAGTTTGTATGATTTCACTTCTACCCACTTCGTGAAGTAATCGATGGCGACTAGCATGAAACAATGCCACCTGTTCCAGATGGGTTGACCTTTCCAATAATGTCAATTCCCCATGTTGAGAAAGGCCATGGTGATGTCAAAGTATATAACAGTGATGGCGCACGTGTTGTATGTTTGCGAAGATTTGGCAATTATGGCAATGTTTGACATATTGGCGACAATCTGTCTCCATCGTGGTCCAATAATACCCTAATCTCATGATTTTACGAACCAGCATATGGGCATTCATGTGTGGGCCACACTCTCCGTCATGGACTTCTTCCATGACTCTTTTCGCAGTTGGTGAGTCTATGCATCGCAGAAGGATATTTTGCGCGATCTTCTTGTACAATTGTCCGTCATTGGTTCTAACGAACTGAGCGGCTAGCATTCGAATAGCGCGCTTTCCGCGGTTATCCATGTCGGGTGGATACTCTCCTGATTCTTTAAATTTCAGAATAGCATGATACCAAGGTTCGGCCTCGGTTTCTTCTGTGTCTCCGATTACATTAACGTAAGCAGGTGATGATCTTCGTTCGACACATATCGGCATAGTATCCATATGATCGGTATGTTGATCGGAAGCGACTAGCTTTGATAGTGCATCAAAAGAACCGGTTTTCGTCTGCGGGAGGTGCATGTACTTGACATCGGCGAACAACTTTTCTAGTTCCTCGATTTTCGCTTGGTACGGAGCCAAGCTATCACTTCGGGTTTTCCACATCCCGGCCACTTGATTGATCACTAATGACGAGTCCCCATGTACTACAAGCTTTTTGATGCCAAACTCGAGAGCACTGTGCAAACCGAGTAGGCATGCTTCATATTCGGCCGCGTTATTAGTGACGTTAAAGTCCAACTTGATCGAAATGGGAACATGTTCACCTTCTGGTGAAATGAGTAGAACTCCTATCCCGTATCCCCTATAGTTCGATGCTCCATCGAAATAGAGGTCCCACGTATCATTGTCTATGTGAACGATATCTTCGTCGGGAAACGACCACGTATCCACAACCTCGGTTTCTTCTATCGGGTTATCCGCCGAAATCTCGCAACCGCCCTTCCCTTTATCACTTTTAGCGGTACATATTTCAGTCGAACTCGGAAAGCATTAAAGTCCATCTTGACACCTGCCGTTCGAACCGGTTTTTCAAACAAGTATTTGATTGGGTCCATCTTCGAGTGGATGCAGACACTATGACTGAGCATGTAGTGTCGTAACTTCTTCGTCGCCCATACTAAAGCGAAACATGTCTTCTCGAGCTGAGTATACTTGACTTCATACTCCAAGAACTTTTTACTAATGTAGTAAATTGCTCTTTCCTCTTTATCGACTATCTCTGCGCCAAAGATTGCCCCCATTGCGATCCGTAATCGTAAGATACAACAAAAGTGGTAACCCAGCCGTTGGTGGGCTGAGCACGGGAGGGGAAGATAGTATTTCTTTGATCTTATCGAACGCAGCTTGACAGTGATCATCCCATACGACGTGTTCCCCGACCTTCAATTTCTTGAAAATTGGCTCGCATATCATAGTTAGCCTTGCCACGAACCGACTTATATATTGGATTCTTCCCAGGAAACCTCGAATTTACTTCTCGGTTTTCGGGTGAGGCATTTCCATTATGGCCTTTATTTTTGATGGGTCCACCTCGATGCCACGGTGGCTAACGATGTGACCCAACATTTGCTTGATGTGACTCCGAATGCGCATTTTTGTGGATTCAACCTCATGTTATACTTGCGCAGTCGCTCGAAGAATTTGCGTAGCGTACCAAGGTGGCCATCACGCTCCTTTGACTTGACAATCATGTCGTCGACATAAACCTCGACTTCCTTGTGCATCATATCATGTAGCAATGTTGTTGCGGTCCTCTGGTATGTAGCCCCTGCGTTTATCAACCCAAAAGGCATTACTGTGTAGCAATAGGTTCCCCATTGCGTTCTGAACGCAGTCTTATGCATATCTTCTTTCGCCATCTTGATCTGATTATAACCGGCGTATCCATCCATAAAGGATAGTAACGCGTGTTTTGCCGTGTTGTCAACCAGGATGTCGATGTGAGGTAATGGGAAATCGTCCTTCGGACTTGCCTTGTTTAAATCCCGGAAGTCGACACAAACCCGAACTTTACCATCTTTCTTGGGCACTGGTACGACGTTAGCCACCCAGTCCGAGTATTCTGACACCTTGATGAACCCAGCTTTGAGTTGCTTGTCGATTTCTTCTTTGACTTTCAGAGACCAATCTGTATGCATTTTGCGTAGTTTCTGCTTGACCGGCTTATATCCCGGCTTGATTGGGATCCTGTGCTCCGCAATTTCCCTATCAATGCCTGGCATGTCTTTGTAGGACCATGCGAAAACATCTTTGAACTCATGTAACAACCCAATGAACCCTTGTCTCTCGGTGGGACTTAAAGTAGTTCCTATTTTAAGCTCCTGTGGTTCTAAGGTTGTACCTACATTGATGGTTTCGGTATCTTCGATGATCGAAGTTTTCTATTTGTACTCTTCCAATCCTTTTATCAACTGTAGAGGTGGTTCCATTTCTTCTTCTTCTTCTTCTTCTTCGACCAACTGTTCATCCTCGACCTCAGTCTCAATGTCATTATTAAAACAATCATTTTCAAAGTTTGAATTGCAATGTAAGTAAGACAAGTCGTAAGCAAACTGGTTCATATTATTATTGATTTGAAATTGCGCGAAATGCGCTAACATTTGAGCCAACTGATCAGAGCTCAGTGGCGAGATAGGGGTATTCGGGACAGGCCCCGGAATACCACCATTAGGAAAAGGTGCATAGGAAGGGAAAGCTAGGGGAGGGGTATTTTCAACACCTGACTCCTTAGACTCAATCTTAGGACCTAACTCAGACTCAGACTCAGACTCAGACTCCGACTCAGACTCAGAATCGGTAACATCATCCGGCTTGAACATCTCTCCTTCTCCCGTTGTCAACTTGAAAAGAAGTCCTTTGTTGTCAGTCCACTTGATTGTTTTCCGCCATCCCGTGTTGGTCCTAAGAGGATCCACATCGATGATGAGGGTAGATGGGTCGAACCGCTCGCTTCTCAGGATCATGCTTACCAAATCTTCGTTTGGTATTGGTGATTTCTTCTCTTCACCGAAAAGAAGACCCATAGCTTTCTCGTCATTTATTGGATCCGGTTTGGTTTCTACTGGCATCACGGTCGAATGTCTTCGGGATGTAGTAGCAATCTTGGAATACTTCGATTCTTGGGACCATAAGGTTCTTCTTTGGGTCAAAGATAGGTTCGGGGAAGTCCATGCAAAGGAGTTCTTCCCCAGCTCTCACGAAGTGACCGTTTAGAGTTAGGTGATACGGTCCCATTTTAATATCTCGATCTTCGATCGTTCTTCCCCTCTTTTCCAGCAGATCTTTCCCGGTGGGCTCATATCCAAGCCCGAACGTTACTCCTTTGGCTATTGGTGGTTTCAACTCGAATGTACCCTCCTTTCTAGGGTATAAAGAGAAACCGAAGTATTTCCAGTCTTGAGAATCACTTCGCAGCATGGCTTCCGTGTATAGATCCATATTCTCTGTTTCGGAGTTCACTCGATCATATTGACAATCTCGAAACCACATGCGTCATTGGTAGCTTCGACCCTTACTTCGGAAGTAATGTCTCCTCCTGCCATAGTAATTGGCGTGGCGTCAATGGTGACGGTTTTGCCATTGAGTGGGACCTTGATTTTTCGATGCGGCGTTGATGTTACGGCCCTCGCAAAGATGGATCCAGGGCCTTCCCAACAATAAGTTGAAGGATGAGCATATGTCAATTACTTGGCAACTTATTTTCTTTTCCACTTGCCCGGTCCAGTACTACCAGGTCGACAAGTCCACTCACTCGACGCACAATGCCATCGAATGCCCGAACCGTCATCTGCGTAGTGGGGATGAAGTCATTCTTCTCCAAGCCCGAATATGCGCCGTTTTTTTGAGGGAGTACGTTGACAGCCGATCCGTCATCAACCAAGGTCATAGGGATATGCTTGTTAAGACACACGGTAGCAATATAGAGGGCCAGGTTATGTCGAGGCCCGAACGGTGGCAGATCTTCGTCGGAGAATGTCACAGCGTTGGTAATCTGAGGCCGATTCTGGGCGATGTGAGTGACCATGTCCGCAGGAGTAGTATTCGACGACACGGTCATGTTCATCAAAGCTTGTAACAAAGCTTGACGATGTTCGAAAGAGCTCAGGATAAGTTGCCAGATAGACACGTCGGCCTTAGTCTTTTGGAGTTGCTTGATGAGGGAAGCCTCGGAGGTCGACCCTTCACCAAGAACTTCGACCACTACCGGCTCTTTGAGAGGTGTCTTGTTCGGGGTATCTTTAGCTTTCTCCACACGATACGGGCGTCCGGATCTAGTCAAATGGTTCGACTCTAGGGCATCTTGCCTCACCTTTAAGATTTCTTCTTGGGTGTGAGGAATTGTCGCACCTTTGACGAGGTAAACATCATCCTTGTCATCAGCCCAAACGCCATTGATTTCATTGCCGCTTCGGAGTATGTAAGGAGTACAATCGACAACAAAATCCCCGAATGTAATCTCGTTTCTCGAGCTTGGTAGGAATTTGGAGCAATCCACGAATATTCTTCCGACGAAAACCCCTTTTAAACGACATGGGCGGATCAAGTGAGAGTAATCGACACTATCTTCGGTAGAGACAAAGTTAGTGTGGTCGCCAAATGGATTGGTGACGTTGTTGGGCTTTATGGCCGGGATTGGGAGTGTTCCGTTTTCAATCATATCTTGAATTTCGTGCTTTAGTCTAAAGCACCTTTCAGTATCGTGTCCCTTCCCTTGATGAAAGGCACAGTAAGCATTTGGTTTGTACCATTTGCCTTGTTGTTCAGCAGGTGGATCCGGAGTTGGGCCAATGGGCTTCAACTTTCCTTGGGCCATGAGCCTTTGGAGAGCGTAGGCGTAAGTGCACCCGATATCGGTGAATACCCTCGGAGCTTGGCGCGGAGGCCTTTTTGACTGTCCATCTAAGAGATTGACAGTTTCAACAAAGTGGGCAGCTGCTGGTGCTTTTGTTTTAGATGACAAAGCCCCTTGGTATCCCTTTGGCCTCTCAGCTTCAGCAATTCGGACATCGTCCTCTACCTTTATCCCGATCCTTATCAATTCTTTGAAAGAACCAAAATTTTGGTATTTCAGAGCATTACGGTAAACAGGTCGTAAATTCTTCACGAACTTATCTACCATTTCGACTTCATCAGGCTTCTTAGCTAGTTTCACGCTTTCAGCGCGCCATGTTTCGAGGAATTCAGTAAAGCCCTCTTTTTCCTTCTGTGTCATCACTTCCAAAGTCCTTATGTTGGTTTGAATCTCAACATTGTCAGCATAGTGCTTACAGAACTCCACCGTAATATCTTCGAAAGTGGGGAAGTTCTTGAGGTCAAGATTATAGAACCACGCCTTTGGGTGTTCACCCAGAGATTGGGCGAAAATTTCGGAGAGCATATCGTAGGTACTCCCTTCAGTGCTAAGTACCCTTTATAGGCCTTAACATGGTGGACTGGATCTTCGGTGCCCTTGAACTTTGGGATGTCAGTGAGTACCATGTTCGTGGGCAACTTATCCTGAACTGGGGCATAGGCCCTAGCATTCTCATAGTGAATTTTCTTCCCCTGGGAGAGTTTTAAACGGTCTTCGATGAACTTGAACCGTTTCTCCAGATCAGTCAGAGGTGGGGTAGATGGAGGTGAATCTTCACTCAGCTTAGATTCGATTGCATCCATTCGGGTCATCATGAGGTTCACGTCCTCAGTGAGCTTGTTAACAGCATCTTCCATTGCTTGACGTCGGGTTTTTGGCGGCCTTTCTACAAGAAAACCCCGTACTGAGTCAATATTTAAAGTAAGAGCCCCTGCACACTTAAGGACACGACCCCAACTTGACTCAAACAAAGACTCGACTTGAGACTGACTAACCAAAGGTTCGACTCACGGTTGGATTTAGACCTCGATTCATTTTAGACCCGACAAAACGATATGACTCAAACTGTCATAACTCGATTCTAAACTGGACTTGGTGTGACTAAACCCGTGATTGGGCTAACATAGCCCATGGGTTCATATGAAACGTCCATAATGGCCTAGCTTGGACGTTTCTGTGGACTATCCTAGACAAACGGTGGACCGACATGATTCGAATCCCACGAGGTGAGCTTGGGTGGCCCAACAAGGTCGTGTTCTAGACTCTTGGAACGAAACACACCCGGCCTAACACGGCCATGACCCGGACACGACTCGACGCATTTCATGCTTGGTTGAGGTTCGAGAGGCATTTTGGATTGACTTTGAAAAATGAATGATCGATTTGAAGAAAGAGATTTGAAATGGGCAGCATGCCGGCTATAAAAGCTTGTTTTGGGCCGAAAATTCTAGTCCTATTTGGGCAGCATTCCGCGTTTTTTAAAACCATGCTATTTTGTAAGTAAGTTTTTCAAAAGTTCGGTTTTGAAAAGGACATGGGAAATTTCGAAAAGACTCGGGAAAACAATTTGCACATTGTCATTCTCATGTTGCAAGGATGTATGCTCCTAGACATCTCTAAGTCTCGGCAAGTCTTCTACAAGAAGGTCTATGCCCTCCATCCTTTTGTGGTCTTATAGAGCAACGTGTCTTAAGGTAGAGTACCTAGAAGATCGTCCCCACCATCAAGAACCACGCGAGGTGAAGTGGAAGCGAGCAATGTGCAGCTTCCTAGCATAGTGGGACGTCGCCCCCCACGCATCACGAAGAAACGCTGGGACGGCCCGGGCAAGTCCTTAAGGGTTTATGCATGAATCGTAGCACTATGAGTAATGTTTTACTTTCCAACACTTTCTTTTCAAGTTTCACCTCGGAGGAAAAGACCCTAGAAACAAAGTGTAACTAGTCCTCTTTTCCCCAGCGGAGTCGCCAAACTGTGGACAAGGCCCTCGGGAACTGCGTCCGCGGGATCCACACCAGGCATAATCGACTCGAGGTTCTTTCGAATCTAATTAAGACAAATTAGAGTCGCCACCAAGTTTTTTGGGAACTTAGAACCGTTCAAGTCAACTTTACACCTTTCATCGAAAAGCATAAAGCCAATCGACTACGAGTGATTAAAGATAAAGACTTGTACCCTATATCACTCGATTTGAATGACTCTCGTAATCCAATGGAATTTAGACGGATCCATAAACCATAGATATTGAGTAAGGGGTGAAGGTATGTGTTAGGAAGCCCATAAGGACACCTAACCCCGCCCGTCGATAACGGCCTCTACTAAGTCAAGTGTCGAATTTCAAACAGGGTCATAGCTACTACGATATATGAAATGCAAACAATGTTTTCAAAACCCTAACATGTGAAGTTTGTATGTCGATTTAGATGCAACTAAACTAACTTTGTCAAAGTTGTAATTTAGCATGTGGGTTGATTGATCTAAGCAACATATAAACGAAAGCAAACAAGGCTTAGGGGGAATGGGGGAGCCGTTGGGATCTACCTATTACAAACCAGACATTTCATGCCGACACAACAATAAATTAAAGATACAACTCGATCTAAATACAACTGCTACATACAAAACCGTACACGATACATTACACGGCCATTCGGCCTAGGAAACCGTGCACAAGAGGGGTGGTATTTATAAGGAGTTAAAGTAGGGTAAAAGAGAGGGAGAGGCAGTCGGGCCTGCTCACGCATAGCTGCTGTCCAGCAGCTTTTGTGAGGGTTTGAGAGGGGTTTTCTTGGTGATTAAGCTAGGGTAATATGGGTAGGATAGTAGGGTATGGGTAAGGGTTAATGGGTATGGGTTTTGGTGGTATTTGGAGCGGGTTTTGGGCTCGGGATTTGAGCTGCAAAACAGGGGGGCTGCTCGTGTATATGCGGGCTGTTTGGGGGGTGTTTGGGATGGAATTTGGGCCGTGGTTATGGGGGTTCGAACTGGGTTGGATGGGTAGAGGCTTAGGTTGGTTAGTGTACTAGATATTCGTGCCAACTCGTAAAGAAAACGGGCCCAAAAACCGAGCTAAAATCGAGCTCAAAAACATGCTTTTAAAACGAGTTTTCTTCGCTTTTAAAATCGATTTTTCAAATCAATTAACACATTAAAATAAATGATTTTTCAAATCAAATATACTCATAAAATGATTTTTCAAATCAATTATTTATTTTATTTTCAATAAAATAAACTTGGGAAAATAAATTCAAAATAAAATAAAATAAATTGAATTCACCTAAAAAAAACCATAATTTAAATACGATTTAAAATAATAAAATGAACTCACTAAAAAAACATTAAATTAAATATCATTTAAAATAATAAAATGAACTCACTAAAAAAAACATTAATTTAAATATCATTTAAATTAATAAAATGAATTTACTTAAAAAAAGCATTAATTTAAATATCATTTAAATTAATAAAATACTTCATCGACGACGCCCATTCTACATCGTAAAACGAACCCAAATAATGACAATCACAACTAAAGAATACATGTGTCCTATCATCATCGGGTGTTTGCCGGGTTCTCTATAAATTCCAATATCGACGGATACGGGTATCTACATTCATAAAATCAAGTTTTATGAATCAAATTTGTAAAAATCAATCACTAATAATACTAGTAGTAGTATATGAGTATTAGTAATCAATTTTAAGGTAAACCACATTACAAATATCTAGTCCATGTTATTTTGTGGGATTTTGGGATAGTCTTGGGTGCAATCAAGAGGAGAATCTCTACTTTGGAATTTTTGGAGGATCATCCTAATATTCATTATAGCTCAAGAACCAACAAGTAGGAGATCTTGTTGGTGCCCAAAATGGCCGAAAATTTGATGGTGAGAAAACAATTTTCTCATCTTTTGTTATTTAGTTTGCATGCATAAGATTTGTAATTATTTTATGACTAAATAATTTCTCACATATATGAATATGTAACTTAATGAGATATAGATATCTAACAAGCGGTATCATGAGCCTTAGGTTGTTTGCATGCAAATCGGTTATAGTTTTTCCGAGTTATACGATTAACAAATAAAACTTATAAATTTGTGTTTATTATGATATATCACGAAATCAATTATGTATGTTAAAATTTATGGTCCTAAAATGTATTTAGGATATTTTGGTTAATTTATGGATTTTTATTGTTCATTTTATATAATAATGGCATTAAAATGTGATTTTATGATAAAAATGTCATTTTTGGACTAAAATTAGCTAAACTTCGATATTTCCAGTGGTTTTTGGATATGTTTTCACATATATTACATTTTGTTGACCTGTAAATTTTCATAATTTTATGAGTTCTTATGCTCGAAATATGGATTTTTCAAGATAAAATTGAATTTAAATGGAAAAATAGGTTAATATGAGTTATATTTCAAATCTTGTCATAGAAATTTAGTATGTTGTCACATGCAATTTTAAAAGATGTGTGTAAAATATTTGGCTATAATGAAGTCTTTATGCATGATTTATGAATTTTTGATGAAAAATCACATAAATAGTGACTTTTATTAGTAAAAATTGCTAAAACATACTTCATGGTTAAGGAAAAACGTCACATGTTGAATTTTATCACTTATTTTAGATCTAAAAGTGAAAAGTAAGTAAAAATAATTTTTCTTATATTTTTATGGTTATAATTGATTATTCGGATAAACCGCAACATTGTTTTTCTCGATAAATTTCGAATTTTTTAACCTAAGTTTTGAACATTATGAGTGTCATGGTATTTTTCCAGAATGTTCATGAGTTTAAATTTCAAATTTCAAATTTATTTGAAATTTTTATGATTTAATTGAAGTTTATGACATAATATTGTAATTTTGAGTCCATTTATGAACAATTTTAAGAAATATAAGTTAATTATTGTCAATATGTTAGTGGAGACTAATTTTGAGTCCTAAGTTGGTTAGGGTAATTAACTTGTACATAAATATGAATTTATGTAATTATTGTGATTTTAAAAGGGTTAAATCACGCAAATCCGTAAAAACCGATTAATATACGATATTGGCTCCTTAAAGGCAATTTAGCATAAAATTGGGCATGTTCATACATATTATAATGCTGCATTTTATTTATGATTGTCATATTTTATTTTTATGTAATTTTTGAATTATGTAATTTTACTTAGTATGGCCTTAGTTTTAATTGATATTACCCGAAATGTATGGGAATATCGATTCGGTTGTAATTTATTGTGATCTCGTATCACCGTTTTGTAATTTAATAGATTTATTTTTATTTTAATTACAAATGTATAATAGGAAATTATGTAATTTATTTATTCCGGAGTACCTTGAAGATGGTGCCACTCGAGAAGGCGATCCATTAAGAAATTGTTGCCTTGAAATGCGTGCCAAGACCGAAGTTCAAGGGGCCAAAGGAGTTGGTTTCCGAATTTGTAATATTTTATTAGATTTACTATTTTAGGAAGGCCATACTAGGAATTTATTTTTTTTTATGCTTTGCATTTTATTTATATGTTGCGTGCATCGCTAAATCGCCATAACTAAAACATGCATTATCATTTTAATCGAGTTATCGACCGTGTCAATTACAATTATCGTAGTTCACCGCAAGAGTTCACTTAAAAAGTGATAGATAATAAATTGACATGACCTCTCGCTAAAAATAAACAATTGAGACTTAGCCTTACCAAAAAGTAGAAACCATGAAAACCTATTTCGTGAGGGAGTGCACTCGGCCACACCGGGGTACAAACCTTGGTTCGTAGGGGAAGTGGGTGATAAATGTCTATCCACCGAATTTATGTTAATGAAGGGTATTTCGGCACACCGTGCCCTAAGTTGATATGAGTTTGGATCATGGACACATTTATTCGAAATTTGGGTTGAACTCAACGAAAGTATTCACGACGATTTCCGGATGTGTTTCGGGCTAAAGATAAATATTAATGTAATTTTATCGACCAAGAGTTCTAAAAGTATAATCGATTAAAGAGTTAATCCATCGAGTTATGTTAATAAAGGGTATTTCGGCACACCGTGCCCCAAGTTAATATGAATTTGGATCTTGGAATCATTTATCATAGTTGGGTAGAGGTCACTATATAAATGCTTTACTTGTTATTTACAAGTATTAATAAAACGATAAATGTTAAGTTTTCCACTATTCTGTTATCATATTGTTCTATTTCTTTACCACAATTCATATACGATATCATTTCGATTTTTGATTCAAATCTCCATTCAAACATCGTAACTAAAGACAAAATTTGAATTTTTTTTCTAAAAACCTCGTATTATCCATTGTAAGGATCTCTTGTGAAGAGTATAGATAAAAGTTATTCGTGATCAAAAGGGTTTTTGATTCTTGACTAACATATCTACTTACAAGAAATTGTTTCTCATATGCTTAATTGAGCTAAGTAGTTTGAAACGTTACATCATTTTGGTAACTAGATTTGTTTGAAATCAAAATTGACCAAAATACCGCAACCAATTCAATGAAAGTTTTAAGACTAAACAAATGAATTGAAGAGTAGTCTTCACGAAATTCAATTTTGCTTCTCTAAGCAAAGACTCATTGAAATGAGTGGGAGCATTCTCTTAAACCGTTAAGAAAAGGACGAAGTTCAAAGAAGTAAAATTAGAATGGAATTGATACAAGGTAATGTTAAAAGTAAAGTTATTGAGAATAACGATACTAAACCTATCAATCCCGACCGATAAAGTTTCCATTGTCTTAATTGTTGGACGTTAGAAAGGAAACTACCCCAAATTATTGAAGAATCAACAAGTTAGTTGTGGGACATCTAATGGGACCTTCTTCATTTAATGTTTATTTGATTGACATGAATTTTGCTAGTACTACTTCGTCAATATTAGAAACCGGTGGTGGTTTTCATCATTGTATTTGATACATAGGATGATTAGAATATGACGACTAGCAACAATGATTTTGAGAGATAGAGTCGTTGTGTACTCAATCTAGTTTTTGGGTTTAAAGTTGTACTTAATTATGACTATTAAGTGCATAAACTCTAAATAAAAATATGAACTTGTTAAGATACAAAAGAGGTTTCACTTTTGTGACCCTATACACCATGATTTGATGTATGGCTAGCCCATTATCAAGGTGATTATTTCTAAACCCAACTAGAATGCTATATCATGAAGATGATGCAAGACTCAAATTGGTAACCCAAGATTAAACCTTAGATTCTGGAATGATGAACGCAAAGAGTTATTGAGTACTCTTGAGACCATTAGATCTTATGGTATATGCGTATCTTGTATTCAAAGCAAGATGTCTCGTGTCTTTTGGTTGAAAAGGAGATCGAGGTTGTAAATCATTGATCCAAAATAGGTTGATCATTTTATTTTACCAACGATTTAGGTTGACACTAATGTGTTCATTTAATAAGGTAAATAGAGAAATCTTTGAAGAAGTTCAAAGAGTTCAAAGAATCACGATTTAGTCGTGATGGGATTATCAAAGTGAAGACTTTGATATAAGCCAAATGAAATGTGATATAGTATCACAAGTTAATCTCTCTTAACACACATTATGGGATAATGTGTGGTTGGATAAGAAATCAAACACTATTCGATATGGTTTGGACTTCGGTCAAGTTACTTTGAGTTACTTGATCCTTTTGGGGATTTTATCATTTTGTCTAAATTATATTTCCACTTAATCTAAAACGAATCATATGAGATATGAAATGGTAGGGTACCATGGTCGTAAGTTTTCAAAAGAAACAAATGCTGATTTTTCCTTATTATAATCACGAGTACAACGGGTTTGTGGCTCGTGAAGCTATCTTTCTAAAATACAAGTTTATTTCTAGAAGACTGAGTGGGAGAAAATATTCAAAGAGCCACAAAGAATGTTATGTCACAAGAAACTGGTCTTTCTGGGCTACATGAGATGTTTTGTGTAAGACATTGTTTCTTCAAAACCTACGAGGTTAAAGTCGTCACTTGTTGAAGACGATGAATTAGTGTTACTTTTAGAAAGTAAAGAGCTTACAACTTACAATGAAATTGTTTGATTCAAGTTGATTACTTCTGGAAAGTAATGAACATATGACTTACATGAGAGTGTTTAAGTCACAACTCAATACAAGGCTTAGAGCCATGAAAATCCGAAATAAAAGGCTTGATTAGTGACAAAGGGTTTTGCACTAATAAAGAGAGATTTCAAAGCTTGATTGGTGGCAAAGGGTTTTCCACTGGTTGAAATGCTTAAATCTATTAGGATCTTCTTAGGGATTGTGTTTCATTATGATGGTATACATATAGGAAGTGAATCTAAAACCCATTTCTTCAATTAGAAGGAATGTATTCAATACATGTCTTGAGTTTTGTAGATTCTTGCAACCCTAAGATAATGTGAAACTTAAGAGAGGGTCTTAAGTAGGACATCAATGAGTTGGAATCAACATTATGATCATGTGATAAAACTTTTCTCAATAGGTTGAGAAGTTGTGTTTATACATGGAGTTTAGTGGGAGTTGCGAAAATTTTAATTAGTCTGATATGTGGATGACACATTGATCATTGGGAATGATTTAAGACTTATGGAGTATTATAATACATCTTTAATATCCAGATTTATGGAGATAAATCCACATGATATTAGCGTCAAAAAAGAAGTCTTATGTTGATAAGATTCATGACTATTTCAATCAACTTGAACACATTTGATTGATTCCATTTGCTTCCGTTGCCGAATCAATTAAATAGGAAATGATGTATAACACTTCATATACTTTGAGTATGATGAATTGTTTCAAATCGAATTTAAGTAATAGTTACCAAGTAAGCCATAAAGATTACTGATATGTGCTTGCAGAAGCATTAAGGAAGTAAAGCAAAGTGTTTTTGATGCAACTTTGTGTAAGGGTGTGACACAAATGACAATTGACAATTGAGATTGCGCATGGTTTCCGACAAAACCATAATCAAAACACATTAGGATGGTTAAGATACACCATTGTGGCTATGTTATTTAAGAAATAGATTTTCTAGAATCGTTCTAGGAAATAAAGAACAATGAGAAATATTTACAACGGAAATTGAGCACACTTGCAATCATGAGATGTGCAAGAAGGATGAGTCCCGCACACTGTGAAAACAGTGGGAGCTATTCTAAGGCTAGAGGACCTATGTCTTGATTGGATCTCGACACGTACTCAGAAAGTTTTGTAATGCAAATGTATACATTACAAAGGAAAACGAGTACGTAGTAAAGTTGAGTAAGGTGCAAGAAGTTGATAAAACCTACTAACCAAAGCCTTCTCATAGGCTTAACATGATGAGTCATGTCATTTCAATTAAATTGAGATGAACAACTACATTCAAGATCAAAGTGGATTATAGAATATGAAGTAGTAATCAGGCATTAACTATTCATATGTGATAATCGCATTTGTCATTCGAGTTTTACTTTAAAACTCTTTTATCATACTTTGTTACATCCAAACGGGTTGTATGACGATATTGAACCACGTTAAAGTGAACCCGTATTAACATAGTATTCGCCCATAGTCACTTGTATGAGGTGACGTCTCGAAGTGACTAGAGTGTGATGCGATTGATGGCAAGTTCAGTGCCATACAGTCATGTGAGATGACTAGTCGATCACATAGGTAGACTGTTAGGAACACTTTGTCAGGCAGTGACCATTTATAGAGTTCTGGCAAATTTATATAGCCTGGTCGTGGCGAGAGCTACTATAGTATTCTAATGAGTCGATTCTTTTGACTAAAGACTGTTCGCCTAAGGTACGTGGCACAGTTTCGGATTAACTTTGATTTATATTACTACGACCATCGTAAATGGGGTCAAATGGGCATATTTTGGGTTATGATGGCTGTGGCTAGTCGAAGGGAATAAGTGCGATAGGAATTGTCCACCCCCTTGTCAGGGTTAAAACAATATCTCAGGGCCACTCGAGGAGTAATGAACTGGAAATGCGTGGCCACGCTCGGATGGTATCTATGGTAGGTAACGCCGGTCAATCAGTTATTCTCCAGATCGAGGAAACCACTCTTGATATGATCACTTGCAAGTACGACCCGAAAGACACCTTGCATTGAGTGGGAGATAGTAATAGGACAAGAGAATTGGTGACGCACACTTGTCGAGGACAAGTGGGAGATTGTTGGAGTAAGTGTCCCCGACAATAATGCGATCACAATTGTCGATCATATTGATCACATATTTAAATCTCATATCAAGAATAATACAAAAGGGATGATACATTACATATATAGTCAACTGGTCCACACATATCGGTAATGATTGGCTGGCTAGAATTTGACATTAATGTCGTGCGACGATGGTGATCAGTTGATCCCTTGAGGTCACACCTAAAGGACGATTCCCTTAATTGAAAAGGTTAATTAATTGTATGTCGATACAGATTAATTAATTCCTTAAAATTGAACAAATTATAATCATAAGAGAGAAAATGACATCTTATTATAATGTGATTAAATAAGATTTTATTTAGTAATTTAAGAACTTATATTACTAAAATTAATCGGTGTTTGCGAAACACGCGAGATGAGAATGATAAGTTAATTATAATAACAAGATGTTGTGAATTATACTAACTAGTATTTAAATGACCATTTTATGTGAAAGTAATTTTGAATTACTAGTCAATTTGTTAAATGTGATTTATTTAATTTGTAAATGATATTTAATTTGTTAAATATGCATTTTAAATTAAAACATGACATAAGACATGTCACATGTCACATGACATACAATTGTGCAATTGACAAAAATAAAATGGACTCCATTTTACAACATATCAACCGAAATATTGATGGGCATTTTAGAAGTTTTGTCTTATTCATTTGTCTATGACACTTGATAGTGACATGACTATGGACAAAGGCTTACACATTTTGTCTTGTGAAGACAAAAAGGAAAATGAAAATGGGGTCCTATAGCCCTCTAACCCACCGGTTTTGGCATAAAAAATTGAGAGATTTTCTCAATTTTTCATTCTTCTCATGTTTTATGATAAACAATAAACTTCTCTCTCTTGTTCTTCATAAAATCAAGTTTTATGATTCAAATTTGTAAAAATTAATCAATAATAATACTAGTAGTAGTATATGAGTATTAGTAATCAATTTTAAGGTAAACCACATTACAAATATCTAGTACATGTTATTTTGTGGGATTTTGGGATAGTCTTGGGTGCAATCAAGAGGAGAATCTCTACTTTGGGATTTTTGGAGGATCATCCTAATATTCATTATAGCTCAAGAACCAACAAGTAGGAGATCTTGTTGGTGCCCAAAATGGCCGAAAATTTGATTGTGAGGAAACGATTTTCTCATCTTTTGTTATTTAGTTTGCATGCATAATATTTGTAATTATTTTATGACTAAATAATTTCTCACATATATGAATATGTAAATTAATGAGATATAGATATCTAACAATACATTCGTCCAAGATCATACAAGCTCGATACCTCGTGCTAGCAAGATTAGCATTACGATACAATTGCAATCATCCTCCTATTTAAAGCTAGTGCAGTATTTCGCAGGGTACCGTCCCTCCCGCGGTTGTTCCCACATTGGGTTTTCCGCGTCACCAAATCTTACGTGTCAATTTTCCTACTTTATTTCCTTATTTAAATATCGTCATACAAACAAACTATCAAACATCCGACGAGTAAGACCGCATTGACCCGAATCAACCAATTATGTAAAAAATACCGAAACAGCTACCCTAGTTTACCCTCGATAAGTATATTGTATATTTAGAAGGTCCATTCGACCGACTAGGCCTTACACATATTTTCCACCTCATGACGTCACATTTTGGCAACTCGTCTGGTCCATATGACTGGGGGAGCACAAAAGCGAGAGATACCCTCGTGGTATTTAATGTTGTGAGTACCCAATAACCTACCCATAAACCTAACCATAGATCCCGTAGAACTATTGATTAGGGAATTTGTGTATATCATGTTTGATAATAGTTTTTTTTGACATAATTTGCATGTAATATAGTAACTAACTAAAAAAAAATAGGATAAGTATGTATTGTAAAACATATGTGTTTGGGCTAAAAATCACTCAAAAGGGAAAGGCCCACTTAATAAATAAATGGATCATATAAGAAGAAGAGGAGCCCGCGGTAGGAGTAAGCATGGAGAAGAAGGAATGGGCCGGCATATGCGTAGGAGGAGACCGAAGCCTACTGAAGGAAGCGTTTGGATTTAGGAAAGAGGATTCAGGTAGAAGTTAGGGAGAAGTCAGGGAGATCAGGGAGAATTGAGGGAGACTGCCAAACATGGAAAGAGTTATTATGGAAGTTATATTCCCTTTCCATAATCGAGGTAGGATATGTCTAGGGTTCTTACCCTATAAATAGCCAAGGAAGCAATCAAAGAAGGACATTCACATACACACACATGCATTCAATCAAGATCTTATCAAAACGATACCTCGTGTTAGCAAGTTTAGCATTACAATACAGTTGTAATCATCCTCCTATTCAAAGCTAGTACAATATTTGGAAGGGTACCGTCCCTCTCGCGGTTGTTCCCACATTGGATTTTCCACGTCACCAAATCTTACGTGTTAATTTATATTTCGTACTTTATTTCCTTATTTAAATACCATCATACAAACAAACAAACAATCAAGTATCCGACGAGTAAGACCGCATTGACCCGAATCAACCAATTCGGTAAAAAATACCTAAACAGTTTGGCGCCCACCGTGGGGCATTGTGGTCTTCAATCGTTGATAATCGAAGTACACCATGGATAAGAAAGCATCGGAAGCCGTGTCAGGTAGCAGACAACCATCACCACCGCCGACCTCTACTCAAAATCTAGCATCGACAGTGGTAACGCAGGCTCCAGGACATACCTCAAGAACCACACCAACAGCAAAAACCTCTTTGCCTCCTAAAACTCCTACTGTCACAACCCAAGCCAGATCGGATAAGGGAGCAGCGAGCTCAGGCCTTACCGCGCCACCCAGTCCAACACAAATCTTGCTCGCTGGCATAGAAAGCCTACAGAAGGCCATGGAAAACATGAGAGAAGACCAGAAGAAAGCTGAAGCTGAAGCAAGGAAGAGGGACAGAGAGCTCTGGGCGCAAATAGATATCCTAAAACAGCAGTCTGTCACCCCAGTAAGCAGGGTAGGCGAAGGAAGGTCCCAGCTAGTAGATCTGACACAGGGGGCATTGATGTGACCATAATTAGAGCATATTTATTCCCCGAATTAGCATTGTTCCCATGCTTTTTAGTGCATATTCGGGTCATTTATTGTCTTTAGTTCTTTGTTTTGCATATTCTTTGAGGTTTTGATCCCTTGGTAGGAAAGGAGTGCAAACCTTGCATTTTCATTGCAAACCGAGACTAAATTGATTGAATTCAATGACCAAGCATCAAGGAGAGACAAGATTAGAAGGCCTTTGTACATACTATAGTAGATGGGCAATGATGAGAAAAGATCCTTGCATCCCCGAGGAAATCCACAAGGTTTTTATGAAGAAAAAGGAAGAAAAGAAGAAGAAACGAGACTGCCCAGCAATCCGTGCGTCTTCCCCAGAAGACGCCCGTCTCCACCACCACAATCCGTGCGTCTTCACACCAAGACGCCCGGGCAGCAGCTCCAGAAGACGCCCGTCTTCACCCCAAGACGCCCGGGCAAAGACCACCAAATCCGCCCGTCCCGTGCTAAAGACGCCCGGATTCCAAGGCAGACCAATTTCGTCTTCTTCAAGCTTCAAGAAAGATGCACATCTTTTTCTAGAGACCGGCGTTTCCTTAAGTAGGGACTTAATCGTCATTTAAGCCCTTAGTTAACCCTAATTCATCCACCTAATCCCCACTATAAATACCCCATTAGTCTAATTAGAAGAGCATGTTCATCTTAGGAATCTTTAGTGTAGTTAATATCAATCAAATCTCTCTTTAATCTTGTAATCAACAATTAATCAAGTTTTAATACAAGTTTTATTTCCTTAATCTCTCTCTTGTTCATCCTTTATTTTGGGTAATTGAAGATTATTTGATTATTATTGGGAGATTGACAACCTCTCAATCAAGCATCAAGTACTTCTTTTATTCTTTGCTTTATTATTGGAATCATTAGTAGGTATAATTCTCTTAATCCCTTTTTAATTATTGTTAATTACTTTCATTTATTCATCATGTTTCACTTTGTTGGTATGATTGACAACCTTGCTAGCATGTTCAACATGATAATGAGTGAGTAGTTTCCTTAGCTAGGGTTCATGGGTAATTAGGGGAAACCAACATGGGGAATGATTCATGCTTAAATTAATATGCTTTCATGGTTTATTTGCTTGCTTGTTATGATCTCAACTCATGCACATGTTATGTTTGATGAAATGCGAGCCTATGAATCCTTGCACTTTTTACCCATCACCTACCTTTTCAATGAGACTTGTAAGACATAAACCAACTCGAGTCTCATTAGACCATGCATGTTGTTGAGTAGGGAAGATTAAGTCGACTTGTAGGTGTTGTACAATCTAATCGATTCGGCTCCGAGACACAAACTTTCCTAGGATTTTAAGATATAAACCAACTCAATCCATCACAACAATAATTGCTTGCTTATAATTTGAGAACATGTTTGTATGATCAATTCCCATGAATCCCCTATGACCCCATGACACCCTAGTGCTTTTTATCAATTGTTTACAACCCTTTTTATTCACCTTGCTTGTTTACCTTCATTGCTATTTAGTTTAGTGACCTTCTACATCAAACCCCAATTGTGACACCCCTAAGACACCACTAGTTGTAATAGAAATCTCATCTCAATTCCCGTCCCTTGGGATCCGACCTTTACTTACCTCTTTACTAATTGTAGAGTTGTTTGTGACGTTATAAATTGTGTTTTGGTCTAGGTGCTCCTAACGACAAGTAACCGAAAGATATAGTTAAAAACTAACACGACCAAAAATGGCGCCGTTGCCGAGGACGGTGTTAACTTGATTTCGATTTTCTTATATTGTTATTAGTTGTGTCTTTCTTTGCCTTGGGGAAGTAAAACTCCTCAAGGTTTGTTCTAATTATTTTCGAGTTGTTTGATATTTTGCATGTCTAGAAGGTCACAAGGTGACTTGTTACCCTTTGATCACGAAATTGAAAGAACTTTGACAACCAATAGAAGACTTGCTAGGAGAACTTTGAGAGGTATTGCCGAGGTTGTAGATATTCAAACAAATACTATTGAGTTCATCAACCCTTTTGCAAGAGAAGGTGAGGAGAACCCAACACAAAATCCAACACAAAATCAACCCACAATGCCTAAGTTTTCATCACATTCCGTACCCACCGAGGAGAACCTACCCAATGGTACTCCCACACCACAACATCTAACCGGAAATTTTATTGCCAAATCCGCATTTATCCAATTAGTCGAAACAAGCCAATTTGGGGGGATGCCTAGTGAAGACCCTCATTCTCATATGGAAACCTTTTGTGACTATTGTGATGCGATTTCTCAAACCGGTGTAACTCAAGACCAAATTCGATGGGTCTTATTTCCTTTTTCTCTCATTGGCACCGCAAAACAATGGTTGAAAGGCCTTGATAAGGCTACTCTAGGAATTGATTCTTGGAAGAAGTTGGCTCTAGCTTTCTACAAAAAGTTCTATCCACCGGAAAAGACTAACATGCTAAGAGCTCAAATTACGGGCTTTAAGCAAAGGGATGAAGAATCCTTGTATGAAGCTTGGGAGCGATTCAAAGGAATTTTTCGCTCATGTCCTCACCATGGACTTAGCGAGTGGTTCTTGGTACAACAATTTTGGAACGGTCTTTATGAAGATTTAAGGAACATTCTCAACATGGGATCAAATGGAATGTTCACCGAAGTTGATGACAATCAAACTTGGAACAAAATTGAGGAGATGGCGGTCCATAACTCACAATATAGTAGACCTCACAAGGCTACTAGAGGAGGAAAGCAGGAAGTGGATTCCATTACTCAGTTGGGTGCTCAACTTAGTGCTCACATTGATACCATCAATTTGAAGTTTGAAAAAGCTATGGCTAGACTTGAAGAAGCCTCAAAATCACCAAAGCGTCATGTTAATGCCATGACGGCATCTTCATCAATCCTAAGTGGGATATGTGAGAATTGTGGAACTTTGGGACATGACCAAAGTGAATGTAGGGGAACAAATGAACAAGTGAATGCTTTCCAAGCATACAAGAGTGGTACCCCTTATTCCAACTATTACAATGAAAACACCAAATTCCATCCAAATCTCTCATACAAAAGCCAAAATGTTCAAAACCCTCAACCAACATACACCCCACCTCCCATGAGAAACCAAAATCAAAGACCCTTTTACAATCAAAACCAAGGTTACCAAAATCAAACTCCATACAATCAACAAAATGACTAAGGTTTTAATGTTCAAAAAGCGGTCCTCCAAATGCAAAAGAATCAACAAGAGTTTTTCACTCAAATGCAAAAAGATAGTCAAGCAAAGGAAATCACCATCAACAACATCCTAGCTCACACCAAAATGTTGGAAACCCAATTGACTCAACTAGCATTTTCAAGCTCACAAAGACAAAAGGGGCAATTACCACCTCAAAGTAATCCCCCAAGACATGAAACGGTTAGTGCCATTCACTTGAGGAGTGGTACAAGGTATGAAGCACCGAAGAAGCAAGTTGAGGATGAAGTTGTGGAAGCTAGTGATAAAGAAGAAATTATGCAAAACTCCAATGATGGGGAACCATCAAAAGAAGAAATTTCAAAGAAAAATGAAGACAAGGTCAAGGAGAAGGAGCCCATTGTGATTAGACTTCCTTTTCCAAGTCGTCAAGCCAAGCCCAAATTTGATGACCAACTTGGAAAATGTATGGAAATTGTGAAGAATTAGGAAGTCTCAATTCCTTTCACGGAATTAATCAATCACGTGCCGGCCTATGCGAAATACATGAAAGACATCCTCACAAAGAAGAAGTCGATCCGGAAGCTTGAGACTATCGCCTTCACTAAGGTCAGTAGTGCAATACTTCAAGGGAGTTCACCTCCAAAACTCAAAGATCCGGGAAGCTTCTCAATACCGTGTACCATTGGCGACACCACGATCAACAAAGCCTTATGTGATCTAGGGGCTAGTGTGAGTGTTATGCCGTACTCGGTGAGTAAAAGGTTGGGGATGGGAGAGCTTAAATGCACAAATATCACACTCTAAATGGCCGATAGATCGACGAAGACACCATTAGGGATATGGGAAGATGTTCCCGTAAGAGTTGGGAAATTTTTCATCCCGGTGGACTTTGTCATTGTTGACATGGAAGAAGACTCCAACATTCCAATAATTCTAGGAAGACCTTTCTTACACACCGCGGGTGCGGTGATTGATGTAAAGCATGGAGAGCTCACTCTAGAAGTAGGAGATGAGAGCATAACTTTCAATCTTGACAAGACCATGAGAGCTCCCCGTTTGCACGAACCATGTTTTATGATTGATCATTATAGCCGGACGGATGATAGGAAGAAGTCGGAATTCCAATGGAAGAAGAAAATTGAAGATGCTCCATTCAAAGAGCAAGTGAATTGTAACAAAGAGAGCTTGAAAAGCTCATCAAAGTCAAGCAATGAAGAGGATGGCCTCATTGGACAAGACAAGAAAGTGGGAGAGTTGTCTCTATCAACTCGAGAGATCTTTAGTGATCAAGTAGATGAAGTTTGTGGTCTTTGAGACGATGAGTTTGAAGGGATTTTCAATCCCTATATTGGTAATGCTATCGATCAAGACCGACAACAAGGGCAAAGATCTATTGAAGATCTTTATCATGATAATGAACAAGCTTTTGACTACTTCTTCAAGGTGTTGAGCAACATCAAAAACACCTTGGACATGCCCCCATGACATCTCACTAAGGATGAGAGTTTGGTGGAGTCCTCCCTAAACCACCATTTGTAAATATTTCTAACTCCCTAACTCACATTTTAATTCTTACATTGCATTTTTGTCATTTTTGGATTTTTATTCTTTGATCAAGATAATTATCATTTTTGAGAGAAGTGAGGGAGGGACTAATGATTTCAATTGATGTGTAGTGCTTTAGCTTAGTGTGGGGATAGCAATTGCGTAGGCTATTCATGCCTTAGTAGTGCCCCCACAATGAAGAACACAGGATTTTGAAGAATGAAAAATGACACGGGATATGCAAGTACACGGATGGAACAAAATCTGGGTAAAAGGGGCAGAATCCGAGCGTCTTCGTGGGAATCCGCCCGTCTTCAGGAAACCCGGGCGTCTTGGTCAAAATTTGACCGTCCTTCTGAGCTGAAATTTTGAAATTTTGGGACTGTTGATAAATCCGAGCGTCCTGCAAGAGAATCTGCCCGTCTCCAGAAGGACGCCCGACCTGGAAGGAAAGACGCCCGTCTTTTTGGCTGAGAAAAACAAGAAAATTCACTGGAAAGGAATCCGCCCGTCTTCAGCGAAAGACGCCCGTCCCGCAGTTGATAAATCCGAGCGTCTTTGCTGAAAGACGCCCGTCTTTAGGCGAGATTCCTAAACCAATACAGACAGAATCCGAGTGTCCCGACGGAAAGACGCCCGTCTTCCCCCTGCAATTCAAAATTTTGCGGGTCTTTTATAAACCCCCTCCCACATTCATTTCTTCATTCAAAACACTACCCATAAACCCCATAACTCAAAACCCTCATCCTCTCCATCATCAAAACAAGATTTCCTCAACCACATTCAACAAAATCAAATCAAAACTTCCTTTTAACAACAATTAATCACTCCTCTTCCAACAAAAATCAAACCAAGCACCAAAATCTTCAACCTTTGAGTCGATTTTTGAAATTATAAAGGCAAAGCCTTTCATCTTTAAATCGATTTGGGTATACTTGGAAATTGAAGATTTTCACTCTTTTCTTGGTTCAACCATCAATGGCAAGGACAAAAGGAGCAACAAAGGCACCTAAGGCAAAGGCACTCTCAACAAGACAGAAGAGTCTTCAACCAAAGAAAGCCTCATTGGCTATGGTGGTAGCTAGTTCAAACTTGGAAGTACAACAACAACAACCTCCCTTGGAAGCAACAACATCAAAAACTCCGGAAATTGCTCAACTTTCGAACTATCCGGAGGTAATTTTCATTTCTAACTCCCATAGGGAAACTTTTGCCAAGTATGCTAGAAAATCCTTTCTATCCACCAAGTTTATTTGTGAAGATGCCTTGGACAAGTTGGGTGTCCTTGAACAAACCAAAGCCTTCTTTGAAGCCATGGGGTTGGAAAAATTGTTTGCTACAAAAGAATTGACATACCCCTCCCTTACCTTAGAATTCTTGAGTTCTTTGAAAGTTACTAAGGTAGAGACTATAGAAAACATCGAGTTCCGCCTTGCTAATGTGAGTAGGCGCATCACCTTTGAGGAATTGGGTAATGCATTGGGTCTTAGTGATTCACATAGTTATTTCAAGAATCCCGTAAAGTATGACCCCGCTCCTCTTTGGGAGGCGATTTCCGGGAGAAAATTTGAGAACTATCATGCTAGTCGCGCTCTATTAGTCCACCATCCGGGCATTAGAGTGTGGCACAAGGTCATTGGGAATACCATCATTGCAAGAAAAGATACCAAACACTTTACCAAGCTCGATTTTGTTCTTCTTGAGTCGGCCTTAAATATTGGAAGGGAATTCACCAAGCCTTTCAACTCTCTAAGGCTTTTGGTGGAAAGATGGCTAAATGTTGATTGTGGGAAGCAAGGCACCACCGTTATTGTGAATGGAGGTCTAGTCACTCTTTTGGCTAAGTACTTTGATCTTAATTTCAACAAGGATAGCAAGTATGTGGCGAAAAAGGGGGGTCATCTCATTGACATGGATGCTATGATTAACTAGTACAAGTGGGTTACTCATAACCCTCTTGACACCAAGTATGGGTGGCTCACAAGTGAGGCTAGATCTTTTACTTTGCCTTCAAAGATATGTCGTTTGAGTGTCCATCGGACCAACTACCTCCTTCCTCTCTCAAAAGAAGTCAAATACATCATCCGACAACAAAGGGGTGAAATTGAAATGCCCTCCTCTTCCATTGTCACACCACCCTATACTTTCAAGTACCAAGAGTTCAAACCCGAAGGTGTTGAAGCAAGCAAAGATTATATGACTCTACTTATGCAAGAGATGCACAAACAAGCTTTTAAGGATCGGTAAGATGCTTACTTAGCCGAATATCCACCCCTCCTTCATTTAGCTAGGCAAGGACTACTTGATCCTTCATGTCCTTTGCCTAGTTGGGCGGATAGGGAAGTCTTCTTTCCGAGTGCATCTAGGGGTGAGATTCCGGGTGACGATGAGGTTGTCGGTGATGAGGTTGTTGATGATAACATTGATGAAGAGGCTAGTGATGAAGAAGAAGAGGATGAGCAAAGAAGTGAAGAGGGAAGTGGTGATGAGTCCACTTCTATTGAGGAAGATGATGATAATGATGATATGGTGGAAGACTAGCAAGCTTTGGAGGCTCCTACCCTCTTGAGGTTTGTCTACTTCTTTCTTTGTTTTATATTTTTATCTTGATCATGGTTGGAGTAGTCCTAGAAACATAGAGGACTAACACCTCGGCCCCATTGAGGTGTTCTTATTTCATTGTTCCCACTTTTGAAAATCCAAAATGACAAATTTAGTTTCATGCATTGCATTTTGTGTGCATGAACCACCCCCAACTTTAGGACATTAGAAATAATGTCTAATTCGGTTTGGGGAAGTACATGCATACGCAACGGGAGGTAATCTAAATTACGCTCTCCGTCATAAACAAAAACCCATGCATCATGTAGTATAGATTAGTGTAGCTTGCATTTAGTGTAGAAATCATGAATCATGTTTGCATAATTTCCCATCATATTGGCCATTGAGGACAATGCCCATATTAGTGTGGGGATGGGGAATTCTAACTTAACTTTTATTCAAAAACCCAAAAAAAATGAAAAATTTCGAAAAAACCATAAAAATTTGAAAAATTAAAAAACCAAAAACAAGTTAATTTCCTTTGTAGTGTAGTCATGTATATATTGTTGTATATATTGTGTTTGTTCTATCCTTGTTCACATTGATCGACTACGCCACATCCGAGACATGAGGATATTGAAGACCGCATGGTATGATCTTTCCAATCTCCTTTTTCCTCTTTATGTTAATGACTATGTGGCTTTATTTTGATTGATGCGGTATAACAATGTGAATTTAGGACTTGCATTTAGTTTATATGGCATATTAGTTGGTAGAATCATTTGCATTAGGATGTTTATATGCTAGTTGCATCATGGCATGTAGTTGCATGTTAGAAAAATTTTGCGAAACCGTCTACTTGGGAAGCTTGACAAGTGTATATAGGCCCTAGTAGATGCTTTTTTTCTTCTTAAGACTTTGCTTGTTAGATTACTTGTAAAACACCCTAGGATGTGTCATGCTAGTATCCTTTGACCCATGGATTAAGGCCTAGTCAAGAGTACCTTGTGGTGTGATAACTCCTTGGCTACCGTTTATTCCAAGGTGACCCTTGAAACCATGCATCCATATATCACCCATGTTCTACCACATTTTTGTCATCAAAGGGAATGGGCACAAAAAGAAATTGATTTGAGTTTTATGAAATGAAAAGTGAAAGAAAGTTTGGAAAAATGCATCAAATGAAAAGAGGAGCAAAAATAGAACTCCTAAAGCTTCAAATATAAGGTACCCTCACTACATATGGGGTGACTTTGAAAATATTCAAAAAGAAATGCAAAGAAAAGTTGAAAGTTGTCAAGTATTGAAATGCCAAAAATCAAAAAGAAATGGCAAGAAAGTGTTCTCAAATGTTATATGCCACAAGAAATTGGGGGGAACAACAACAAATCAAACTCCCAAAGTGAAACTCAAATATCTATCGATCCCTTTATTCATCGTATCCATTTTTGTGCATGGTAGAGAGGGGACGACCCTTCTTCTTGTCTAGGCAAGAGGGGGAATTCCGCGATCCTCCAGTGTTTCTAACACCATAGGGAGTCTACTCTTGACAAAAGCACTTAACGATTGAGGATAAAGGTACCCTAGCTTGACACAACTTGGAGGTGATTTATTGGTATCCTTCTAGGCTTAGTAGTTTGAAGAAATTGCATCTATGAAGGAGTGTGTACCCTTGAATTGCTTCCCTTGTAGATAATTTCCGCCACTTAGATGAGGAAAGTGGCTATTCTTCTGTAGATGCATCAATTATTTGATTTTGTGTGCTTTAATGTTTGGATGTGTCGCCATTTTGGCAAGACCCACCTTGCCTTGCAAGAAGGCATCCTACCTCATGGTTATCTTGTTGTGAGTTGAAGGGACGGAGTGAGACCCGCTAATTGTCTCATATCGGCTATGTTATTAGGTTAGTTTAAATAATGGTCCTAGTCTTTGTCACCTCTTTACTCGGGACGAGCAAAGGTTCGGTTTGGGGATATTTGATGTGACCATAATTAGAGCATATTTAGTCCCCGAATTAGCCTTGTTCCCATGCTTTTTAGTCCATATTCGGGTCATTTATTGTCTTTAGTTCTTTATTTTGCATATTCTTTGAGGTTTTGATCCCTTGGTAGGAAAGGAGTGCAAACCTTGCATTTTCATGGCAAAACGAGACTAAATTGATTGAATTCAATGACCAAGCATCAAGGAGAGACAAGATTAGAAGGCCTTTGTACATACTATAGTAGATGGCCAATGATGAGAAAAGATCCTTGCATCCCCGAGGAAATCCCCAAGGATTTTATGAAGAAAAAGGAAGAAAAGAAGAAGAAACGAGACTGCCCAGCAATCCGTGCGTCTTCCCCAGAAGACGCCCGTCTCCACCACCACAATCCGTGCGTCTTCACACCAAGACGCCCGGGCAGCAGCTCCAGAAGACGCCCGTCTTCACCCCAAAGACGCCCGGATTCCAAGGCAGACCAATTTCGTCTTCTTCAAGCTTCAAGAAAGATGAACATCTTTTTTAGAGACCGGCGTTTCCTTAAGTAGGGACTTAATCGTCATTTAAGCCCTTAGTTAACCCTAATTCATCAACCTAATCCCCACTATAAATACCCCATTAGTCTAATTAGAAGAGCATGTTCTTCTTAGGAATCTTTAGTGTAGTTAATATCAATCAAATCTCTCTTTAATCTTGTAATCAACAATTAATCAAGTTTTAATACAAGTTTTATTTCCTTAATCTCTCTCTTGTTCATCCTTTTTTTTGGGTAATTGAAGATTATTTGGGTTATTATTGGGAGATTGACAACCTCTCAATCAAGCATCAAGTACTTCTTTTATTCTTTGCTTTATTATTGGAATCATTAGTAGGTATAATTCTCTTAATCCCTTTTTAATTATTGTTAATTACTTTCATTTATTCATCATGTTTCACTTTGTTGGTATGATTGACAACCTTGCTAGCATGTTCAACATGATAATGAGTGAGTAGTTTCCTTAGCTAGGGTTAATGGGTAATTAGGGGAAACCAACATGGGGAATGATTCATGCTTAAATTAATATGCTTTCATGGTTTATTTGCTTGCTTGTTATGATCTCAACTCATGCACATGTTATGTTTGATGAAATGCGAGCCTATGAATCCTTGCATTTTTTACCCATCACCTACCTTTTCAATGAGACTTGTAAGACATAAACCAACTCGAGTCTCATTAGACCATGCATGTTGTTGAGTAGGGAAGATTAAGTCGACTTGTAGGTGTTGTACAATCTAATCGATTCGGCTCCGGGACCCAAACTTTCCTAGGATTGTAAGATATAAACCAACTCAATCCATCATAACAATAATTGCTTGCTTATAATTTGAGAACATGTTTGTATGATCAAGTCCCATGAATCCCCTATGACCCCATGACACCCTAGTGCTTTTTATCAATTGTTTACAACCCTTTTTATTCATCTTGCTTGTTTACTTTCATTCCTATTTAGTTTAGTGACCTTCTACATCAAACCCCAATTGTGACACCCTAAGACACCACTAGTTGCAATAGAAATCTCATCTCAATTCCCGTCCATTGGGATCCGACCTTTACTTACCTCTTTACTAATTGTAGAGTTGTTTGTGAAGTTATAAATTGTGTTTTGGTCTAGGTGCTCCTAACGACAAGTAACCGAAATATATAGATAAAAACTAACACGACCAGGCATCAGACAGCAGGAATTCACTTCGGCAGATACCAGCTGAACTGGTAACAAGGTTGGATCCAGTTACAGTACCGACGGATGAAAGAATAACCCCACAGGGGCTGGGATACCTCACACCAGACAACTGGCCATCAGCCAGCTGTGTGGAGGCACGAACAGGTGGCATCCCTATCAGCAATTTCGCGACGATTGATCAGACACCTGGAGCAGGACCCGAGGGGAACCAACAAGTAAACTGGAAGCAGGGAACGATCGTTACTTCAACCCCACTAGCTACTGGGACACATCAGAACCTTCAAGAATTCGGGTCAGGAGGCAGGATATTGAATCGGCCAGCAGCTGACAGGCGGACTCCCGACTAAGGCAGCATAACGAACCAGCAGTACTTGGAGCTAAGAGAGATGCTAAGCAGGGTCCTAGGACTGCCACCCCCACTCGAGAAAGCAGCACCTGACAGCTATGCCGACTCACCATTCGTGGACACCATATCCATCACAGCCATGCCAAAGGGATTTACAAATCCAAATACGCCTCTCTCTGACGGCACAACAGATCCCTTTGACCATATAAGCCAATACAAGCAGAAGATGATGACAGTAACAACCGTAGGTCAGGTCAAGGAAGCTTGCATGTGTAAAGGATTTGGATCCACCTTAACGGGGCCGTCACTTCGATGGTTTGTAAGCCTGCTGAACAGGTCGATATCCACATTTGCTGAATTAGTAAACGCGTTCACCCAACAGTTTGCAAGCAGCAGGAAGCCGCAAAAGCATGCGGGAGATCTGTACAGAATCGTCCAGGGGGCAGGAGAGACCATTGGGGAGTACAATACTAGATTCAACAATGAGAAAGTGGCAGTACAAGAGTGCGACGTTTCGACAGCAGTAGAAGCCTTCAGGAGAGGCCTCCACCATGACTCCGACCTGTACAAGCAGCTGACTATGCATCCCTGCCATAGCTTCAAAGCAGTGCAAGAGAAGGCAGCTGCTACAATCAGACTGGAGGAAGACATCCTAGCCAGAGCCAGTCTACCTAATACACCAAGTGTTTCTAGTACCTCAGCCGTGGAAAAATCAGGAAGAAAGCAAACCACCAGCAAAAAGGATGAGAGATATAGGCCATATGGAAGGGGAGTCAACAGAATCGAAGAAAATCAGCAACTCCCTACTCTGGTAGAATATGGATTCACTATAGGTATCGGAGGAATCCTGAAAGCACTCAGGGAAATGGGAGATGGAGTAAGGCGGGCAAATCCACCATTAGAAGGGCAGGCATGGAGAAAGGATAGCAAAAAGAAGTGTGAATTCCACCGTGACATTGGGCACAACACTGAGGATTGCTACACATTACGAAGAGAGATCAAGCGCCTGTATGAGCCAGGAGAGCTGAGCCACCTATTACCACGTGGGGGCAAGCAGTAGGATAAAGTAGGCTCCACAAAGCCTTCAACCCCACCTACATGCACGAAAATCATAAACGTGATAACAGGCGGCTCAGACCTGAGTGGACTGACATACTCAGCAGTTAAAAGGCATGCCTCAGAAACCAAGAGAGATAGACCAGCAAATTCTTGCAGAATTTCTCACAGCGATCTGCCAGCCGTCACCTTTGATGAAGGAGATACGTATGACGAACGGGAACATCATGATGCACTCATTATCACCCTGTCAATGGCTAATTGCACAGTTAAAAAGGTCTTGGTAGATATAGGCAGCTCGGTCAATCTGATTATGCTAAAAACCATAGAAAATATGGGATTCAGCGAGAAGGATTTACAGAAGAAGACTATCCCGCTAGTAGGCTTCGGCGGGAGACACCAACTCATCAAGGCGAGATAGTCATCCCAACCTACGTGGGAGGAGTCAATAAGCAGATCAGGTACCTGGTCATAGACGGACCCTCTTCCTACAATGTCATCCTGGGAAGGCTGTGGCTACACCAGATGAAAGCAGTCCCTTCAACGTATCACCAATACATAAAATTCCCCACACCATGGGGAGTAGAGAAAATAAGAGGAGATCAGGAGGAAGCTAGAGGCTGCTATAAGAAGGCACTAAAGTGCACTGCCAGCCCTCCCGCATAGCAATTACGAAACAAATGTCCCCGCGAATACATCGAGCCCCCAGCAGAAGAGCTGGATCAAATTAACCTGGAAAAGCTGCACCCAAAAAGAACTGTGCTAATTGGAGCTGGATGCACAGGAAGCTCGAGACAACAATTAATCGAATTTCTGCAACATAACATGGACTGTTTTGCATGGTCACACGACGACATGATAGGGATAGATCTGTCCATCATAACGCATAAGCTCAGTGTGGACCCAAAGTGTAAGCCCATCCAACAGAGAAGAAGGAAGTTTGCAGCAGAAAGAAATAAGGTAATCAACCAAGAGGTAGATAGCCTCCTGGCAGCAAAGAAAATAAGAGAAGTAAAGTATCCAGAGTGATTGTCTAACGTAGTAGTGGTGCCTAAGAAGAATGGAAAGTGGAGAGTATGTGTGGAGTTCATCGACCTCAACAAAGCATGCCCTAAAGACCCCTTCCCCTGCCTTATATCAATGCAATGGTGGATGCAACAGCTGGGCATGAAATGCTGACATTTCTGGACGCAAGGAGTGGCTACAATCAGATCAAGATGGATCCTGCAGATCAAGAGAAGACGACATTCATGTCTAAAAGAGGAATATATTGTTACAATATTATGCCCTTCGGCCTAAATAATGCAAGCTCCACATACCAGAGGCTGGTCAACCGCATGTTTAAGGAGAAAATAGGAAGAACTATGGAGGTGTATATTGATGACATGATGGTAAAGTTAGAAAAAGCCAAAGATCATATGCGGCACCTGGCAGAGACATTCATCACCCTGAGGCAGTACAAAATGAAGTTAAATCCATCTAAGTGTACCTTCGGGGTATCCTTTGGCAAATTCTTAGGCTATATTGTAACTCAAAGAGGGACATAAGCCATCATCGAGCAGATCAAAGCCGTTTTACAATTAGAGTCACCTGAAAAACCTAAAGACGTTCAAAGGCTAGCTGGTAAGGTAGCAGCCCTGAGCAGGTTCATCTCAAGACCCTACAGACAAGTGCAGGCTGTTCTATGATGTATTAAGAAAGAGTCAGAAGTTTGAGTGGACTGCAGACCACGAGCAAGCATTCAGACAGCTGAAACACTACCTCAGTAGCCCGCCATTGCTGTCAAAACCGGAACCAGGAGAACCATTGTTCCTCTACCTAGCCGTCACAGAGGTGGTTGTTCTAGTCAGAGAGCAGGAAAAGGAACAGAAGCCAGTATTCTACGTGAGCAAGTCTCTTCTACCGGCAGAGACCAGGTACACATCTTTTGAAAAATTAGTATTAGCACTGGTAGTAGCATCTTACAAGCTGCGCCCTTATTTTGAATCCCACACCATACGTGTTGTGACCAACTACCTGCTGAAATCTATCATGAGGAAGCCTGAACTGTCAGGCAGAATGTCGAAGTGGTCTGTACACCTTAGTGAGTATGATATCCAGTATGAACCTAGAACAGCAATCAAATCGCAAGCACTAGCAGACTTTGTGTCGACTTCAGCCTAGCCATCCAAAATCTGGCAGATGAGAAAATCCTCACCCTAGAGGGGAATGGGAAGCATAGGTCTGGCAGATGCATATTGACGGAGCCTCCAACCAAAGGGGGGCAGGTGTAGGGTTGATCCTGCGGTCACCACAAGGAGATCTGATAGCACGAGCAGTAAGATGAGAATTCAAGGCAACCAATAATGAAACAGAATACGAGGCCTTGATATTAGGAATGCAGCTAGCTCTGGAATTAGGAATCAGGCACCTGCGCATATCCAGTGACTCTCTACTAATAGTCAACCACGTGAATGATGATTTTATAGCCAGAGATTCAAAGATGATTGGATACTTGAAAGTAGCAAAGGAGTTAAAGCAGAAATTCGAAACATGCAAGCTTAAGCCGACCCCCATAGATCAGAATGTGGAAGCAGATACCCTAGCAACTCTGGGAGCAACGTTCATGCCGATAGAACTATCCAGCATTCCCATCGCGCACATGCTGGAACATTCTATCCAGAAGATAGACGAAATAGATAAAGGAGAGTTGGAGGATCAACATGACAAAATAGGAGTTCAGACAGCCACAGAGGCCGGGGAAGGTTCTCAGACAGCCAACCAGCCACCTGACCAACCCGCTGTACAGGCAGGCGATTGGGATTGACGCACACCTTACCTAAACTGTCTGCGGCATAATAAGCTGCCATATGACAAGAAGGAAGCGAGGGCTTTCAGAATAAAAGCCTCCAGGTTTATACTTATTGACGATATACTATTCAGGAAGTCACTGGCAGGTCTCTACTTAAGGTGTCTGGACAAGGAGGAGGCACAGACTGTGTTACATGCTCTCCACAGTGGCGAATGTGGAAACCATGCAGGGGGCAGGAGTCTGGCAAATAAAGCTCTCAGACAAGGATACGTCTGGCCCACAATGAAGGCAGATGCAGCAGAATACGCACGTAAGTGTGACGCCTGCCAGCGCTCAGCACCAATGATCCACCAGCCAGTAGAGCCCTTACATCCTATCATTTCCCCTGGCCGTTCATGACGTGGGGCATGGACATAGTAGGCCCCCTACCAAGAGCTACAGGAAACAGAATATGGATGCTAGCAATGACAGATTACTTCTCCAAATGGATAGAGGCGGAAGCATTCACAGAAGTAAAGGATAAATAAGTCATCTCTTTCATAAAACGTAATATCATCTGCAGGTTTGGTATCCCATCAGAAATCATATGTGACAATGTCTCACAGTTCATCTCTAACGATGTTGAAGGATACTGTGCCAGATGGAACATCACCTTGAAAAAATCAGCACCCAGGACACCAAAATCTAACGGGCAAGCTGAGTCCATCAATAAAATGATCATGGACAATCTGAGAAGGAGGTTACATGAGTTAGGAGGAAAGTGGGCAGATGAGTTGCCACTGGTGTTATGGTAAGATAGAACAACGCCAAAGATAACAACAGGCCAAACACCCTTCAGCCTGGTGTTTGGCGCGGAAGCAGTCATTCCATCAGAAGTTCTAGTTCCCACTCACAGGTATGGATGTATGACAGGGGAACTGAACAGTACAGAGATGGTCAGGAGCCTCGACACAATAGATGAGCTGCGTGGAGTGCAAAAATACGCCTAGCTGCCTACAAGCAATCAGTGGCCAGGAGTTACAACAAGAATGTGAAAGTCAGGCTCTTGGAGGTTGGAGACCTAGTTCTCCGAGAAGTGTTCCAAAACACTAAAAATCGAAAGGCAGGCAAATTCGCCTACAAATGGGAAGGACCATACCAGGTAGAAGGAGTTGTTGGCCATGACGCGTACAGACTGATGACTATGGACGGTCAAATCAAACAACGCCAATGGAACATACTTCACTTGAAGAGATATTACTTTTAATAATAAGTAGATTTTAGTTTGCAGGGTAATGTACTATGAAGAGTCAAATTATTTTAAAATAAAAGAAAGTCCGATTATTGGCATACTACCAATTTCATTCTCATTCTTATATTCTCTGACTTTTTCAAATTTTAAAACTACTATTGGATGGTGTGGACTGTCAGCGTCCTGGGACCACAATTGCTCTGGTACCTCATGAGATAGCGTTAGGTACCTCACACCGTTCTAATAGGATTTTTTCCGTTTTCAGGCTTCTCTAAGTACATCACCCTGAATCCTAATGTCTATGGTACGTTGAAAGAGTATGTAGCAGGACTGTGAACGGCCAACGTGGGGTGACAAGGCACATGGCACTCCAACATGCCTAACCTACTTTCTCCATCAGAAGCACCCTCACCAGGCGGACCGTGGAACATACGAACGGGAGCCTGGTTGACAGCTAAACACGCTTACCCAACTACCCCTGATACCACCCCCTGGACGTAGCTAGCACTAATCGCAATTAATCAGGGCCCAAGCATGCATGCACACATATATGGCACATAGGGATCTCTATGCTACCAGAATCCTGCAGCGTCCCATTAGTCCTAGAACGACGATAAACTTTCCTAAACTACGCCCATGTTGGCTTTAAACGTGATGAACACACCTTGCGTCATGAACAAGGTTAAGTAGTCCAAAATTGCGGCATACGCCTAAATCAGTCGTCAGACTGACACGGCAGCTAGCTGAGTCTGGATCAGCCTCTTCAGGCTGACACGATTGGTCTAAATCAACCTCTCAGGTTGACACGGTCACCCCATCTTACATTGCGGCATACGCCTAAGTCAGTCAACAGACTGAAACGACAGCTAGCTCAGTCTGAAAGTCAGCCTCTTCAGGGTGACAGGACTCGCCTAAATCATCCAGCAGGCTGACACGACAAGCTCCTAAACTAAGGAAACCTAAGAAACAAGCACACATGATATACGTTAAACTTGCCAAAATTAAGGCAAGGGGCATTCCGAAAACATGGCCAAAAGACGGCCCTAGAGTTTAATCGCCACCTTGGCGAAGCTACCAGAAAGAGTCTAAAATGTTACATGTCTGCCACCATAGGGTCGGACTACCAAAAATGTTCATTGATAAAAAAAAAAATTCTTAACTATCGGTCACATTAATGACCTCCACATCTGGCATCTCCTCTTCCTGCTGACCATCTGTTTCAGGTACCGGACCAGCTTGCACTCCCTCAGCTGCCATAGCTTCCTCAGCTCCATCAGCAGCATCCTGGGGCAATCCAGCATCTCCAACAACAGCCTGCTCAGCCAGTGTAGGAGAATTCACCTCCCCAACTTCAGGCATCAGCGCACTTAGCACGCATACCGCTGACCTTTCCCCGCCAGGTGGCATAAGCAACAATATTTGTTGCCAGGGTGATCAACTCACTGATCCTCTCCTCAGAACGCTTCAAATAGTCAGAGAACGTGGTGCAAACCTCTTGAGTACGAGCCAGCTGATCAGCTCCCTCCTTCAGCTTCTTCTTTGCGCCAGCCAGATCTGCTTTCAGCTCAGCCACCTTCCCCCTCAGATCAGCGCGCTGCTTCTCTAAGTCAGCATTAGATGCAGTCAGCTCCCTGTTTTTGGCGTTGGTGGCACGGCTGGTGGTCTGCACTATGTTGATCATCTTCCTGTTGTAAAGAGCAGACTGGAGGGTCTGGGCAAGAAAAATTGAAAGTTAGCAAGGAATTAAAGGTAAAATTTAGAGCAGGTGGAAGACGAAGGCTATTCCCATGAAAGCGTTGTGCACATCATTCTCAGCCATTTCTTCTGGAGAAAATTCTGAGAAAGCCTCTTTTAGAGGAGAAAAGAGTAGCTGGTCGATTTCTTGCCAGTATGGCACCTTATCAACGTTCCCAAAACCCTCTGGGAAGTCAGCAATGATGCCTCCGCTAGCTGAAGTACGAGGACTGGTAGGAGGAGTAAGAGGATGGCGAGACAATGGATAAACCTTCAAGGGTTCAGGCCTAGCGAAACTGGAATGAATAGGAGGAGTCTGGAAAGAGGTAGCAGGAGCACTCCTCTTGGAGGCAGATGCCTGATGTGAACAATATTTGCGCACATTTAGTCCCCTAATTGAGCCTATTTTACATACTATTATAACATTTCATGGCCATTTTATCCGTCAAAGGCTTTCTATTTTGCTTTCCTAGTGCATTTCGTATGTTTTGTAGGAAAGAAGATAATAAGGCGAAAATTCCCATATTTCGTGCATATTTGGAAGCTTATTGACGATATTTGATGGACTAGTATGAAGAGGAAGCGAGAACTAAAGACCAATCCTACAAGAATAAGAAGAAAGTGAAAAAAAAAGGATTCTGAAGCAGAATCCGAGCGGCTAAAGAGGCAAGACGCCCGTCCAAGATAAGAATCCGAGCGTCCAAGCCATGAAGACGCTCAGATTCCTCCACTACAAACCGAGCGGATTCGCAGAAAGACGCCCGTCCACCTCTGCGAGAATCCAAGCGTCTTCCCTTCCTGGACGGACGGACCGCAACGTCTTCAGCCGAGATGCTCATCCCTCCAAAAAGACTAGCATTTCCCTGCTTAAAACTCAAAAATGTAATTACAAAATTAGCCTTAGTTAACCTAATGAAGCTCTACTATATATACCCCACTTGTAAATAATTAAGGTAGAGAGTTTGAGAGGAGATTAAGCCCCCACATTAGAAATTCCTCTTAGATTTAATTAGGAGTAGATTAGAATAGATTGCTCTTTAATCTTTCCACAAATTACACATTAATCTCTCCTTAATTATTGTTGAAGTTTATTACTTTTGTGTAATTGAAGATTATTGGGTTATTATTAGAGGATTGACAACCCTTCATCAATCAATCAAGTTTCTTCTATTACTCTTTGCTTTACTATTTGCATCATCTCAAGTTTGGTATAATTCCTTTACTCTTTACTCTTTATTGTTTATTTCCTCATTCTCTTATCATGTTTACATTTGTTGTGATGATTGACACCATTAATGACATGTTTACCATGATAATAACTGAGTAGTCTCTTAGCTAGGATTAGTGGGTAATTAGGGGAAACCAACATGGTATTAATCATGCTTAATCTAATATGTTTTCATAATTAAATTGCTTGCTTGTTGTGATGTCAACTTTATGCACATGTTATGTTTGATGAAATGCTAAGCCTATGAATCCTTGCATTTACAACCATCTCTTATCTATTCAACTTGACTTGTAAGATATAAACCAACTCGAGTCTTGTTAGACCATGCATAAAAGTTGATTAGGAGGAAAGTAAGTCGACTTGTAGGTGTTGTACAATCTAATCGATTCGGCTCCGGGACCCAACTCTTCCTATGAACCGTAAGATATAAACCAACTCGGTTTCTCCACAACATTAATTGCTTTCAACTTTGTGGACATGTTTGTATGATCAACACCATGAATCCCCTATGACCCCATGATATCCTAACATTTTTAATCATTTGTTTACATCCTTTATTTCATTGCTTGTTATACTTTATTGCTTGCATTAGCCTAGAACACAACTACAAACCCAAACAAATCGTGACACTAGCATAAATTGAGATAGATAGACTTAGAACCAAAGCACACCGTCCCATGGATCGACATCGACTTACCACTAACTAGTAGTTTGTTGAGTATTATAAATGTGTTTGATTGGATGTGTGACGACCAACTCTTGTCCATCAAATTGGCGCTGTTGTCGAGGATGGTGCTATGTGATTAAGTTCTTACCTGTTTGTCTATTTTTTAATTGTGCTTTCACCTTGAGGAACTTTTTCCTCAAGGATTGTTCTCACCGTTTTTGTGTAGTTTCCATTGCTTGTAGTTGTTTCCTTGTCTTAGCTATGATAACTCAAGACTTGACATATGGAGTATGTGGTAGATTCTTTGAGTATGACTATGGGTATGGGGAGTTTGAGGAGCAAGTCAACACAAACCTACCTTATTATTCGTACAATGAAAATCCTAACTACTACCCCAATTTTTCCCACCAAAATCACCACATCCAATATCCACAACAACTACCCACCCAGTACCCACTGCATAATGAATTTCAATTGCCACAATACAACCACTTTCACACTTACCCACAACAAGAAGATGAACCCATTCAAAATGTGATTCTCCAAATGATGGGAGACCAACAAAACTTCTTCAAACAAATGTTAGTGGAAAGCCAAAGGAGGGACAATGTTCTTCAAGGCATTGTTGCCTAAGGTGAGGAATTGGAAATTCAAATCACCCAATTGAAAGAATCCCAAACAACCACTCCCCAACATTCTTTGGACATTGATCATGAATGTGAATTTGAAGTAGTAACCTTTAACATGGAAAATGAAAAGTGGGAAGAGCCAATCTCCTTGAGCTCTTGTGAGTATGAAAGTGTTGTGTTGGATGAGGAAGACATGAGGTTGAGTAAGCCAAATACTCTTAGCCTTTGTGAGTATGAGGGTGTGTCATTTAATGCGAACATTGAGATGTTGGAGGAAGAATTAATGAAGAAGAGTGAAGCCCCCATTTATGATTCGTATGAAGATAGCAACAATGATGATGAGCCTAAGGGATGGACTTGTAATATCACCTTGCTTGAGGAGCCTATCCTTGAGACCTTTGAGATACCCTATCATGAAGAAGAATATCCTTCCCCTATTTTTCATGAAGACTACTTGACGCCTACCATGGAGCCAATGATTGTTGAAGAGGATATGGTGGACCTTCTTCAAAATGCCAAAGTATCATACAAAAGCTACTTGGTGAAAAAGCTCAAAGAGAAACTTGCTCGTGAAGCTACTTGTGGAAGTTTGGCACCCACAATGACAACTTCTAAGGAACTCGATCATCAAAGCTATGACAATTCTCCTTCTGCCTTGGAAGTATTGAATAACCAAAGTGCTATCATCATCACCAAAATTGAAGAAGAAGTTGGTGAGTGGAAGTCTCCGGACGAATATGAACCATACTTCATATCTAGTGTTGACAAGAATCATGGGCTTACTTATTGGAAGCATCGGGAAAGCTCTAGTGCCGAGGACAAGGCGAAAGAAAGAACATATGACAAGCTTCCTTGGCCAAATTTCATGTTCAAATGGAGCAACCCATACTTGTGTTTATTTGGAGCTTGTTCACAAGCTTTTGATCTCCTATTAAGAGCCTTGAGCTCTATGGACAAGAATTTCTACAATTTGAACTAGTTTGGTGGAGTCCTATATTAAACCACCATTTGTAAGATATTCCTTGAAAATCTCACTTTGTATAATATTGTACATTTTTGCATTTGTATTTAATTTCTTGCATGAGAGTAGTGAGAGAGAGTCTTCTTACATTTTTATTGAGCAAATTTATGAAAAAGATAAGGAGGAATAACAAATTGGTGAAAGGGTATGATTGTGCAAGGAAAAGAAAGAAAAAGGAAGAAAAGCAGCCAAAGACGGCCGTCCCGAGGGATGGACGCTCGTCAAGGGCCCTCATTGCCTTACCATTCCACACAGTCTCAGAATCCGAGCGGATTCAGCACAAGACGCTCGTCTTCAAAGAAGACGCTCGTATTCTCCACGGGACGCTCGTCCTAAATGACACCTGAAGCAAAGTTTTGAAACTGCCAGGAAATCCGAGCGGATTTTTGAGAAAACGCTCGTCTAAAACAGAAGACGCTCGTCTTCTGCACGCTCCAGAAATTGCTAAGGTCCTCTCCCAAAATCCGAGCGGATTTAGAGGAAGACGCTCGGATTCTACAGACCAACGACGCCCGTCCCGCTTGAAAGACGCTCGGATTGGGGTCTTTTTCTCGAACCATCCAGCCAGGCCCCACCCTTATCCGCTCGGCTTCCCCTTTTCTTCTATAAAATCACCCCCTTTCTCCGTCATTTCTTCACCTTATCTAACCCTAAAACACTCATCTTCATCCCCACAAACACTCCCCTCACCTCAAAAGCCAACAAAAACCCCATTTCCTCAACTTCAAGATGATGAACCTGAAGGGCAAGGCTAAGAAATTTGTTGAATCCGCCGGAAGGAAATGCAAGGGATCATCCTCTTCAACTCCGAGAGAGGTAGTACCACCAAGGAACTTCCGTCCCATCATAAGAGGAGGAATAAAGCAACTTGAGTACTACCCAGAGGTACTTTTCGAATCTGATGCCCACTGCAAGAATTTTGTCGAATTGCTAGGTAAGAACTATGAACCCACTCAATTCATAGATACTAAGGTGTTGGAAGTCCTTGAGATAAGGTACCACACCGAGATGTTCTTTGATGGCTTAGGGATTGGAAAAATTTTCCATGCCCATGAGGACACGTACCTTAGTCTCACCCTGGAATTTTTGAGTAGCCTTCGTATTGTAACGAATACTCGAACCAATGTGGGCATGGAGTTTAGGTTTTGCAACCTAGACCATAGCCTTACACTTGATCAATTTGCCCACATTTTCGGTCTTGTTGTGCCAAACAACTATACCGAAAAACCTGCTGATTTCGATGTGGACCTACTTTGGAAGGCTATTTCCGGGAGGGATTTTACCAATTTAAAGCAATGTTATACCTTCGCCATCCAACATCCAGTGATTCGGATCACCTAACGCTTTGTGGCCGGTACCATCAATGGGAGGTACGAACAAGATAGGTGTACTCTCATTGATTTAACATTTCTTGAGTCCTATTTAAATGTTCGGGGGACAAGGCGCTATAACTTCAACACCCCCTTGAGATTCTTACAAGGTTTCATGATTTTGCTCAAGGGACCACCCAACTCAAGACCTTCGTAATGGGAGGTCTAGTTACTATTTTGGCCAATTACCTTTGCCCCGGGTTCAACTCCCGTGGGATTTATGCTCCTCTTGAGGGGAGTACTTTGATTGATGAACACGCCGTCTTCACCCACCACCGGTGGTGTAACTACACTCAAGAAGGGAGTGTAGACTGGCTCACAAAAGGGTGCACCTCCATCATCCTTTCGGGTTGGAATATACTGGGCACCGACCCAAGATTGAGCCCGTATTCGCCTACGCCAAGCTACCTCCTTGATATCCAAATCATCGGCAATCCCCCTCAAAGGGAAGAGGCACCCCGCCAACAACAAGTCCCTCGTGGGGTACCGGCAAGGTCTACTCACCCACCTTCCTATGTGCCTATCCCACCATACCCTACTCCTTATACCCAATTCCGACCGGAAATCCCCGATACCCCGGGTATTATTGATTTGATGAAACTCATGAATAGAGTGGACCTCGGGGTACATGAAGGGAGGATCGACAACTACTTAGCCCTTTATCCCCAATACTATAACATGGCTCAACAAGGGTATGTTGACCCTAATGGCCCTTTGCCCTCTTGGGCCCAACCACAACATTTGTTCCCTAATCAAGGGGACCAAGCTTGGTATCTCGGCGGTGGAGGGTACTCGGGTCAAGGAGGAGGGTATGACCAAGGAGGGTATGACCAAGGCGGGAGTTCTCACCGGTATGGCTATCCCCAAGCTAAGGATGATGACGAGTGAAAGAGGCCTACCTCATCACCTCCATTTGTATGATACTCCTCTCTCCCTCTCTCTTTTGTATATACATTGCATTTAGTGGAGCTTTCGCATGCATTTGTATCATATTGCATTTGCATTAGCTAGTTCATATAGTATAGTTGCATTGTAATATATCTCACATAATTCATGTAGATAGTTGCATATAGACTAGAATTCATGCATAGTTACTAATGACCAATCCTATTCTTTTCTACACTAGAAATGGTGTTTAAATCGGTTTGGGGAGGTTTGATCATAAGTCACCATAGTTTAAAACATGCATCATATAGAGTAGTTTAGATTGCATTCATTTGTTATATATGTCATATAGAATTGCATTTAGTTAGAGCATGCATTCATTCATATCATATCATTGCATTTGTACTTTATTTCAAAAAATCAAAAATCCAAAAAACATGTATTTTTTTTTCATTCCTACTCCTACATGTACATTGAGGACAATGTCAAAAATAAAGTGGAGGATGAGAATTTATATTCCAAAAACACATAAAAATTGAAAAATTTTGAAATATACAAAAATATGTCTTTTAATTTCATAAAAACAAAACCCATAAAAATTTGAAAAATTGAAAAATCCAAAAACATGTTCATTTCCTTTTTAGTGTAGTCTTGTATATATTGTGTTTGTTCATCCTTGTTCACATTGATCGACTACGCCACATCCGATACATGAGGATATTGAAGACCGCATGGTATGATCTTTCCAATCTTCTTTTTCCTCTTTATGTTAATGACTATGTGGTTTTATTTTGATTGATGCGGTATAGACAATGTGAATGTAGGACTTGCATTTAGATTATTTGGCATATTAGTTGGAAGAATCATATGCATTAGGATGTATAAATGTTAGTTGCATCATGGCATGTAGTTGCATGTTAGAAAAATTTGTGAAACCATCTACTTGGGAAGCTTGACAAGTGTATATAGGCCCTAGTAGATGCTTTTTTCTTCTTAAGACTTTGCTTGTTAGAATACTTGTAAAACACCCTAGGATGTGTCATGCTTGTATCTTTTGACCCATGGACTAAGGCCTAGTCAAGAGTACCTTGTGGTGTGATAACTCCTTGGCTACCGTTTATTCCAAGGTGACCCTTGAAACCATGCATCCATCATCCATGTTCTACCACATTTTGTCAACAAAAAGGGAATGGGCACAAAAATTGTTCAAAAAGTTTGAGTTCAAGAAATGAAAAGAAAAGAAAAGTGAAAAAAGGTTTGCAATTGCATCAAAAGAAAAGAGGAGTAACAAAAATGAAAACTCATATGCTTCAAATATAAGGCACCCTCACTACATAGGGGGTAAAAAATTTGTCAAGTTTTGAAATGCGAAACATCAATAGAAATGGTAAGAAAGTGTTCTCAAATGTTATATGCCACAAGAAATTGGGGGGGAAAACAACAACAAAAGCAAACTCAAAAATGAAACTCAAATACTATCGATCCCTTTATCCATCATATCCATTTTTGTGCATGGTAGAGAGGGGACAACCCTTCTTCTTGTCTAGGCAAGAGGGGGAATTCCGCGATCCTCCAGTGTTTCTAACACCATAGGGATTCGACTCTTGACAAAAGCATTTAACGATTGAGGACAAAGGTACCCTAGCTTGACACAACTTGGAGGTGATTTATTGGTATCCTTCTAGGCTTAGTAGTTTGAAGAAACCATATCTATGAAGGAGTGTGTACCCTTGAATTGCTTCCCCTTTAGATAATTTCCGCCACTTAGATGAGGAAAGTGGCTATTCTTTTGTAGATGTATCCATTACTTGTTTTGTGTGCTTTAATGCTTGGATGTATCGCCATTTTGGCAAGCCGCACCTTTCCTTGCAAGAAGGCTTCCTACCTCATGGTTGTCTTGTTGTGAGTTGAAGGGGCGGAGTGAGACCCGCTAATTGTCTCATATCGGTTATATTAGTAGGTTAGTTCAAATAAAGGTCTGGTTTCTGTCACCTCTTTACTCGGGACGAGTAAAGGTTCGGTTTGGGGATATTTGATGTGAACATTATTTGCGCACATTTAGTCCCCTAATTGAGCCTACTTTGCATACTATTATAATATTTCATGGCCATTTTATCCGTCAAATGCTTTCTATTTTGCTTTCCTAGTGCATTTCGTATGTTTTGTAGGAAAGAAGATAATAAGGCGGAAATTCCCGTCTTTCGTGCATATTTGGAAGCTTATTGACGATATTTGATGGACTACTATGAAGAGGAAGCGAGAACTAAAGACCAATCCTACAAGAATAAGAAGAAAGTGAAGAAAAAGGATTCTAAAGCAGAATCAAAGCGGCTAAAGAGGCAAGACGCCCGTCCAAGATAAGAATCCGAGCGTCAAAGCCACGAAGACGCTCGGATTCCTCCACCACAATCCGAGCGGATTCGCAGAAAGACACCCGTCCACCTCTGCGAGAATCCGAGCGTCTTCCCTTCCTAGACGGACGGACCGCAACGTCTTCAGCCGAGATGCTCATCCCTCCAAAAAGACTAGCATTTCCCTGCTTAAAACTCAAAAATGTAATTACTAAATTAGCCTTAGTTAACCTAATGAAGCTCTACTATATATACCCCACTTGTAAATAATCAAGGTAGAGAGTTTGAGAGGGGATTAAGCCCCCACATTAGAAATTCCTCTTAGATTTAATTAGGAGTAGATTAGAATAGATTGCTCTTTAATCTTTCCACAAATTACACATTAATCTCTCCTTAATTATTGTTCAAGTTTGTTACTTTTGGGTAATTGAAGATTATTGGGTTATTATTGGAGGATTGACAACCCTTCATCAATCAATCAAGTTTCTTCTATTACTCTTTGCTTTACTATTTGCATCATCTCAAGTTTGGTATAATTTCTTTACTCTTTACTCTTTATTGTTTATTTCCTCATTCTCTTATCATGTTTACATTTGTTGTGATGATTGACACCATTAATGACATGTTTACCATGATAATAAGTGAGTAGTCTCTTAGCTAGGATTAGTGGGTAATTAGAGGAAACCAACATGGGATTAATCATGCTTAATCTAATATGTTTTCATAATTAAATTGCTTGCTTGTTGTGATGTCAACTTTATGCACATGTTATGTTTGATGAAATGCTAAGCCTATGAATCCTTGCATTTACAACCATCTCTTATCTATTCAACTTGACTTGTAAGATATAAACCAACTCGAGTCTTGTTAGACCATGCATAAAAGTTGATTAGGAGGAAAGTAAGTCCACTTGTAGGTGTTGTACAATCTAATCGATTCGGCTCCGGGACCCAACTCTTCCTAAGAACCATAAGATATAAACCAACTCGGTTTCTCCACAACATTAATTGCTTGCAACTTTGTGGACATGTTTGTATGATCAACACCATGAATCCCCTAGGACCCCATGATATCCTAACACTTTTAATCATTTGTTTACATCCTTTATTTCATTGCTTGTTATACTTTATTGCTTGAATTAGCCTAGAACACAACTACAAACCGAAACAAATAGTTATACTAGCAAAAATTGAGATAGATAGACTTAGAACCCAAAGCACACCGTCCCATGGATCAACCTCGACATACCACTAACTAGTAGTTTGTTGAGTATTATAAATGTGTTTGATTGGATGTGTGACGACCAACTCTTGTCCATCAATGCCACGTCAGGACTGGCAGCGGATCTCTTTCTTTTTGCGCTCTGAAGGATAGCTTCCAGAGGATCAACTTTTGAACCTGCAACCAGACATCATCTCAGGCGTCAGGAAAATTAAAGCTGTCAATGAAGTTACATGCAAACTGAAAAAACTGTAAGAGGCTTACCAGAAGACATGCTGTGAGCTGATTGAAGGGGGTTGGAGGAGGAAGCAGGTGAGAAACCAGGAAGCAGGTTAGGAAAGTTTCTCTTTAACTGAGGAATGCAGAATAACTTGTTGCGGGCAGGGATCTGGGCACCAATACGGGTCAGGTAGCAGGGACCTGCACGAGGGCGATGAAGTAAGCTAGTAAGCAGCAAGATAAAACGAATTAGGTGACAGGGAGGCTACTTACTCGATGTTATGACCCATTTCTCGAAGATGTAGTCGGCAGGCGGCTGGATAGAGTCCTTCCTCACAAAGAAGAAATCCTCAAACCATTTCTCATCTCGAGATTTGGACACATGCCTGAAGGGAGCCTCTCCAGAGCCCCGGAGTGAGAATTGGCCCCTACCCAGGGACCTGATATTGTACATATGGGCCAGATCGCCCAGGGAGATGGAATTACTGGTGTTTTGACAAGCGGCCAAGGAGTAAAGAAGAACCCTCCAGACAGTGGCGGAAATTTGTGTCATGGCGAAGTTTTTTGTGAAAATGAAGTCTTGGACGAGTTTGGGAAAAGGGAAGCGGAGACCATATCTAAACGGGTATAGATAAAAACAAACCCATCCTAGACGAAGGGCATCAGCTTTTTGACCCGGTTCAGGGAAGGCAATATCCACCCCGTCACCAAGACCAAGCAAACCTTTGATCATGGGGATGTCAGCAGGAGTCAAGACGGAGTCACAGTCATGAGGGTAAGTGAAGTGTCCCCGGGAAGGAAAGACCGGGTCAGGATTACGGTCAGTGGGTGTGAAAGTCGATGATGAGTGTCGGGTTTTACCCATGGTGAAGAAAGAGAAAATGGGAATTGAGAAGAAAAGAAGGGAGAAATACCTGGTGAAGAAGATGGCGGGAGTTAAACAGGGAAGCCGACAGAAAAAGAGAAAAGGGAGAGATGAGAATAATGGAAAGAGTTTTTGGGGAAATAGTGGAAGTGAGTAAATAAAGTAGGGAGGGAGTTGAGGTTATAAAGGAGGAGAAAGAGAGGGGCGCGAGAAATGAGGGCGGCAGTGATGATGAGTTTGCATGAAAAGGAGTGCAAATGACGGTTTAGGGTTTTAGCAGTTGATTACGTAAATTCCTTGTTCGACACCTCGAAGCGTACTTCACAAGAAATTTGGGGCAAACTATTTGGGCTAAAAATCACTCAAAAGGGAAAGGCCCACTTAATAAATAAATAGATCATATAAGGATAAGGGGAGCCCGCGGTAGGAGTAAGCATGGAGAAGAAGGAATGGGCCGGCATATGCGCAGAAGGAGACCGAGCCCACTGAAGGAAGCGTTTGGATTTAGGAAAGAGGATTCAGGGAGAAGTTAGGGAGAAGTCAGGGAGATCAGGGAGAATTGAGGGAGACGGCCAAACATGGAAAGAGTTATTATGGAAGTTATATTCTCTTTCCATAATCGAGGTAGGATATGTCTAGAATTCTTACCCTATAAATAGCCAAGGAAGAAATCAAAGAAGGACATTCACATACACACACATGCATTCAACAAGATCTTATCAACACGATACCTCGTGTTAGCAAGATTAGCATTACGATACAGTTGTAATCATCCTCCTATTCAAAGCTAGTGCAATATTTGGCAGGGTACCGTCCCTCCCGCGGTTGTTCCCGCATTGGGTTTTCCGCGTCACCAAATCTTACGTGTTAATTTATATTTCATATTTTATTTCCTTATTTAAATACCATCATACAAACAAACAATCAAGTATCCGACGAGTAAGATCGCATTGACCCGAATCAACCAATTCGATAAAAAATACCTAAACAATATGTTACGTAACATCAATAAGGGTCGTAGTAATGCACTATCATAGATACCATACGTTAATTAATTATTGGTAGTAGATTAAGGCGAAATTTTACATCAAGTCATTGCACATCCCTTGTCGTTCTAGGATACTCACAGTAGCCATGCACTCATGCACACACATTAACAAAAATATGCTTCTGCATTATCCTTCATGCATACTAAGCTGCACATGCATAATTATATAACATTGTTTATAGTCTAAATGAAATTAAGCTCTTCGACCTTCATAAAATAAAAAAATTCCTTTTTCTGAAAAAATAGGGGTCTTATTCTAACCTTTTTTTTTTGTAAGGAAAAAAAAACTCATTTGTGATCCATTGTAGAACTTCGTGTCACCCTCATTACATATAAATCCCTTCATTGCTTCAGTTATCTCAAAAGACCGTCATATCACAGATTATTGTAGAGTCAGAAAAGTTATTAATAATCATGCACTTTCTCGTATACATATTTGTAGGCTCAATGAGTTAAAAGGAAAGTTCAAATGACCATTAATTACACTACTACTACGTACCTCATAGTGAGTGTAAGACTCAATAGCATAGTCAGCGAAATTTCCATTAAGCATTTAATTAAAATAGGACCATCCAAGTCCTTTTTTAGTCCAAAAAAAAGAGCATATGTCATTTTTATAAGTCACTTGTTCTACTTTTTACCCTTAACTAGTAGAATAGACTTGAAATACTTTAGGATGTATCTATGTAGTGTAGATCAATCGATGTTAGAATTTAATAATCTCATTAGTTTACATATTCATATATGAATTAATTTATTTGGTCATAAAATAAATACAAGATCTTATGCATGCAAACTAAAAGCAAATTAAAGAAGAAATCGTCACTTCTTACATTGTGTTTCGGATTTTTGGGCACCAACAAGATTTCCTTCTTGTTCGTTCGTGAGCTTTCCAACAATGGGTGAAAAAGGTTCAAATTAGAACCTCTCCCAAAAGCATATACCCAAGGAAAACCCTTAATAACTAATATTATTATGAACTAGTAATAATATAAGTCTTACTTAAATTTGACACAAAATATTAATTTGTTCTCTTGTAATTTCGGCCAAGAGGAGAGATTTGTGAGGTTTTTATTTGTCAAAAAATATTTCATAAGTTGTAGTTGAGAATAATAATTTCTTACACTAGAAAATCTAAGTTGAAGTAGTGAATAATGATAGATAAAACCATTGGCATTTCATGCTTGAAAAACCGGTGGGGAGGGGGAATAAAAGGGCCAATGCCTGAGCTTGTGTTCTTCTCAAGATCAACTAGGTTTGCATGGCTACAAGTGAGGTTTAATCATTGTGTTTTCCATTAAAATAAAAACACAATATAAACCTTATACTCCCTTCAATTTTCGGCACATATATAAAATGGGAGGTCCATTTTATTTTGTCATTTGTCAATTGTGACATATGTGACATGTTACTTGACATGTTAAATTGTAATGTATTTTTAACATATTAAAAATCAACATACTCATAAAATATGTCATATACAAGATCGACTAGTAATTCGTAATTACTTGTACCAAAATGGTTTATCAATTATAAATCACAACGTCTTGTATTTATAATAAATTATTCATTCAATTTCAATTTTAATTGTCTCGTAAACAATAATTTTATCCAAGTAATCAAACAATTCGATTACTTAGACCGTATCTAATTTAATCGAATTATAATAAGACACGTTAATCATACTCACAAGATCATCCGTCAATTTTAAGCAATTTAATTAACTCGTATCGGCATACGATTAATTAAATAATCAATTAAGAGTATTTCCCTATAGGTATGACCTAAGGGGATCAACTGATCACCACCGTCGCACGACAGTAATGTCAAACTCTAGTCAGCCAATCATTACCGATATGTGTGGACCAATGACTGTAAAATAATACATCCCACATGTATTCTTAAAATGAGATTTAAACATGTGATCATCATGATCGACAGTTGGTAGGACAAGAGTTAGTCGTCACACATCCAATCAAACACATTTATAATACTCAACAAACAACTAGTTAGTGGCAAGTCGAGGTCGATCCATGGGACGGTGTGCTTTGGGTTCAAAGTCTATCTATCTCAATTTATGCTAGTGTCACAATTTGTTTGGGTTTGTAGTTGTGTCTAGACTAATGCAAACAATAAGGTAAAACAAGTATAAAAGGAAGGATGTAAATAATTGATTAAAAGTGATAGGATATCATGGGGTCATAGGGGATTCATGGTGTTGATCATACAAACATGTTTACAATTATAAGCTAGCAATTAATGTTTTGGAGGAACCGAGTTGGTTTATATCTTACGGTTCTTAGGAAGAGTTGGGTCCCGGAGCCGAATCGATTAGATTGTAAAACACCTACAAATCGACTTACTTTCCTCCTAATCAACTTCTATGCTTGGTCTAACAAGACTCGAGTTGGTTTATATCTTACAAGTCAAGTTGAGTAGATAAGAGATGGTTGTAAATTCAAGGATTCATAGGCTTAGCATTTCATCAAACATAACATGTGCATAAAGTTGACGTCACAACAAGCATGCAATTTAATCATGTGAACATATTAGATTAAGCATGAATCAATCCCATGTTGCTTTTCCCTAATTACCCATTAATCCTAGCTAAGAGACTACTCATTCATTATCAAGTTTAACATGTTAACAAGGTTGTCAATCATATTAACAAGGCAAAACATGATGAACAAGTAAGAAAGATTCACAATAATTAAAACAAGGATTAAGAGAGTTATACGTATGGAGATCGCAAAAAAATAATGCAAAGAATAATAGAAGAAACTTGATTGTTGATGGAAGGTTGTCAATCTCCCAATAATAACCCAATAATCTTCAATTACCCAATAATAAACATGAATAATAAACTTGAACAATAATTAAGGAAAGATTAATGTGTAATTTGTGGAAAGATTAAAGAGTAATCTATTCTAATCTACTCCTAATCTAATCTAAGAGAATTTCCTACTAAGAGAGCTTTTTTTCTTTGATTATTACAAATGGGGTATTTATAGTGGGGATTAGGTGTGTGAATTAGGGTTAACTGAGGGCTTAAATGACGATTAAGTCCCTACTTAAGGAAACGCCGGTCTTTTTGGAAGGATGGGCATCTTTCTTGAAGCTTGAAGAAACGAAATGGGTCTGCCTGGGAATCCCGGCTTCTTTAGCACGGGACGGGCGGATTTGGTGATTTCTGCCCGAGCGTCTTGTGGGGAAGACGGGCGGATTGTTGGGAAGACGGGCGGATTGGTCTCGGGACGCTCGGATTCTGGGCTGTGTATTTATCTTTTCCTTCTGTCTAGCAATCCGAGCGTCTTGAGGGGAAGACGCGCGTCTTGTTGGGAAGACGGGCGTCTTCAGTCTCGGGACGCGCGGATTGGCGAACAGTTTCTTTATTTGAGCTCGGATTGTAAAACGGACGTCATTTTCTCATCCGGACTCCTATTGGAGTGATTCAAAAGCCTAGATCACTTGTTTTTTCGACGCCGTTCCATCTAGCATATTTTCAGAGCCAAATGATCAACCCTTGGTTCGGTTTTTGAGCGATTTCTTCTTGTAATGCCTTCCCTCTCGTCATTCTTACTTTTAACCCTTTGATCCTTCTATATACACTTTATTCCTACATGTTTGGTCATCAGTCTTGCCTCCTCTTCATACTAGTCCATCTAATATCATCAATAAGCTTCCAAATATGCACGAAAGACGGGAATTTCTGCCTTATTATCTCCTTTTCTACAAAACATATGAAATGCGATAGAAAAGCAAATAGGAAGGTTTTGACGGATAAAATGGCCATAGAATGTTATAATAGTATGCAAAATAGGCTCAATTAGGGGACTAAATGTGCGCAAATAATGTTCACATCAAATATTCCCAAACCGAACCTTTACTCGTCCCGAGTAAAGAGGTGACTAAAACTAGACCTTTATTTAAACTATCCTACTAATATAACCGATATGAGACAATTAGCGGGTCTCACTCCGCCCCTTCAACTCACAACAAGACAACCATGAGGTAGGATGCCTGCTTGCAAGGCAAGGTGGGTCTTGCCAAAATGGCGACACATCCAATCATTAAGCACACAAAATCAAGTAATGGATGCATCTACAAAGAAATAGCCACTTTCCTCATCTAAGTGGCGGAAATTATCTACAAGGGAAGCAATTCAAGGGTACACACTCTTTCATAGATGCAATTTTTTCAAACTACTAAGCCTATAAGGATACCAATAAATCATCTCCAAATTGTGTCAAGCTAGGGTACCTTTGTCCTCAATCGTTAAATATTTTTGTCAAGAATAGACTCCCTATGGTGTTAGAAACACTGGAGGATCGCGGAATTCCCCCTCTTGCCTAGATAAGAAGAAGGGTCGTCCCCTCTCTACCATGCACAAAAATGGATACGATGGATAAAGGGATCAATAGATATTAGAGTTTCACTTTGGGAGTTTGCTTTGGTTTTTGTTTCTCCCCCCAATTTTTTGTGGCATATAACATTTGAGAACACTTTCTTTTGCCATTTCTTTTCATTTTTGCCTTTTCAACACTTGACAACTTTTCACTTTTTTTTTTTTTTGGTGAAATGTGAATTCTCATTAATTAAAAGGTATCAAACATACAATCCATTCCATACATTATATCACCAACACAACTTGCTAGGTCATACAAGAGCTAGTCTATCTATCCAAGACCTATTGAGTCTAGTGCTCTCTTTCACCTGGTTAAAACGCCCCTACAGAGTACATTTAATCCATTTCAGAATTGCATTAGGATGTTGAATAACACCCTCAACTCTCGCTGTGTTTCTATTCTGCCAGATACAATAAATCAGCGAAGCCATAGCAGCCATTATTACTTTCTTCCGCAGCAGAGATCTACATCTCCAGGTTATAATCCAATTACTGAAGTCCCCAGTCCAGTCAACGTCTAGCCATTGATTCAGCAAGGCCAAACATCTCTGGCTGTAACTACAATCAAAGAACAGATGGGAATGATTTTCCTGAGCACACCCACACAGATCACACATATCAGAGATAATAACACCATGCCTTAGCAGACGATCCTTTGTCATGAGCCTGTGCAGTACATACAACCAGCAGATAAAATTAACTTTAGGCAAACAGAGCCTGTTCCATACCAGTGGCACCCAGGATACAGTTACATGCTCCCTGATCAGCCACAGGTAAACTGCATGCGTGGAATAAGCCACATTTATCCAACCATTGAGACTGAAACCTGAGTACAAAGTGTCCCTGACTTTGCAAATCTGGCGCCAAGTCCAGCTAGAATTAGAAGAGGGATGATAAGTCCACCACTCAGCCTGTTTCATATAAATGTGATGAACCCACTTCACCCATAAGCTATCCTTCTTTTGGGCAATCCACCAGGAATATTTGCCAAGGACAGCAATATTCCATAATTGACAATGAAGGATGCCCAAACCACCTCTATCTCTAGGAAGACAACAGGAGTCCCAAGCCACTGCAGGAACTTTGTGGTAATCATCAGTGCCAGACCACAAGTAGTTCCTGCAAACAACATTTACTCTACGAAGAACCCCCATGGGCAGCAAAAAGATTCTGGCCCAGTAGCTATGCAACTGGGATAGAACAGTTCTCACCAATACTAATCTCCCAGCATAACTCAATTTCTTGGCTCCCCAACTCCTAATCCTAGCCACTATTCTATCCACTAGAACATTACATTCAGCATTAGAAAGCTTCTTATAGGAGATGGAAATCCCAAGGTACTTGAAAGGGAATTGACCCACCTGGAATCCAGTTAATTGTAATATAGCTTCAGCTTCCAGTGGAGACACTCCATTCATTAAGGTTTCTGACTTTTCATTATTCATAGTTAACCCAGAAGCTTCAGAGAAAGAAATGAGAGCTCTCATCAGCACTTTGACAGAGCTCCTCTCCCCCTTACAGAAGAGCAACAGATCATCCGCAAAGGCTAAATGGCAGAGGCCCAAAGCTCTGCACAATGGATGAAACTTGAAATCAAACCTTTGTGTGACCACATTAAGGATTCTGGTAAGGTATTCTAAACATAAGGTGAACAATAGAGGTGACATTGGATCACCTTGCCTAAGCCCCCTCCTACCTCTAAAATAACCAAACTGAGCACCATTAAGAGAAATAGAGTAGGAAGTAGAGACAACACATTGCATTATCCAATTCACCATTTGATCAGGGAACTTGAGAGCATACAACATATCTTCAATAAACTCCCACTCTATTGAGTCATAAGCTTTCCTCAAATCAATCTTCATCAAGAGCCTGGGAGAACAATGCTTCCTATTGTAGAGCCTAACCAAATCCTGACAAATCATGATATTGTCAACAATATCTCTACCTTGAAGGAAGGCACTCTGATTAAGACTTACAATATCAGCTAAAGTACTAGCCAACCTATTGCAAATGACTTTAGAAATACATTTATAAAGCACATTGCAACATGCAATGGGCCTGAAATCAAGGACAGACCCAGGAGACTCCTTCTTAGGAATTAAGGTGAGCACTGTTGCATTGAGTTGCTGCAAAATTTGTCCACTTCTGAAAAACTCCTGAACAGCAATACACACATCCTCACCAATAACACTAAAACTATCCTTAAAGAAACCAGATGAATAACCATCTGGCCCAGGGGCTTTCTCAATAGGAATAGAAAAAATAACATTCTTTATTTCCTCCTTAGTAACAGGCCTACACATCTCAGTAGCCTGGGCCTGAGAAACCACCTTCCCATATCTAACAACTCCATAATTAACCTTAGTAACAGATTTTGAGGTGCCCAGCAAATCAACATAATAGTCTAAGAACGCTTGCTCAATGGAATCAGGATCAGAGCACAATTGTCCAGACTTATCCTTAATATGAAGGACTTTGTTGAGAGACCTTCTGGCCTTGATGTGGCTGTGAAAATAATGAGTGTTCTCATCAGAACAGTTCATCCACAAAACTTTAGCTTTCTGAGCTAAGTACATATTTTTTGCCATTTCCAGTTCCTGATATGCTTTAGCAGCAATTCTCTCCTCAGCTTGCACCATAGAATCAGTTGGAGTCATATGGAGCCTAGCTTGAACATCTGCTAGAACCATACCAGCTACTTGAGCATCATTAATAATGTCCCCATAGCCTTCCTTATTCAGAACTTTCAAAGGAGCTTTCAGATATTTCAATTTCTTAACAACCTGAAACTGCCAACATCTCTGCACCTGCTTACTCCAGGTCTGCTGGACAATATTCAGGAAATTATCATGTTTCCCCCACATGTTGAAATACTTAAAACTAGCTTTCCTCCGGGTACAATCATTCCAAAGATCAATAAGGCAAGGGCTGTGATCATATAAACCCTCTGGCAAAAAAGTGATGGTGCCAGCAGGTCCATTAAGAATCCACATATCATTTGCCATTACTCTATCAATACGACTAAAGACTCTAGCACTACCCTCCTTTTTGTTATTCCACGTAAAAAAAGCACCAGAAGTCACAAGATCATACAGACCACACCTATCTACACAATCTTGAAACTCATGAACTTCAGCCATGGAGACAGTAGACCCAATCCTCTCATCAAAATGCAGCACATTATTAAAATCCGCCATGATGAGCCAGGGTTCAGACATAGTAACTTTAAGCTGTAAAAGAGATGTCCATAAAGCTTTCCTATCCTGGTCCTTGTTGCATCCATAGATCATAGAATTGACCCAGGTGAAACCAGAAGCCATATGTGTTACTCTCACATGAATCACTTGCAATTCCTTGCCAATCAACAAAACATAAAATTGACTAGGATCCCACATCACCCAAATTCTACCTTTATCCTTGATATCATTGTTCACAATAAACTGCCATTTATTCCCTAAATTCTGCTGAACTTTATTGATATTAATAGTTCTAACTCTAGTCAACTTTTCACTTTTCTTTGCATTTCTTTTGAACATTTTCAAAGTCACCCCATATGTAGTGAGGGTGCCTTATATTTGAAGCTTTAGGAGTTCTATTTTTGCTCCTCTTTTCATTTGATGCATTTTTGCAAACTTTCTTTCACTTTACATTTCATTGAACTCAAATTGATTTCTTTTTGTGCCCATTCCCTTTGATGACAAAAATGTGGTAGAACATGGATGATGGATGCATGGTTTCAAGGGTCACCTTGGAATAAACGGTAGCCAATGAGTTATCACACCACAAGGTACTCTTGACTAGGCCATAATCCATGGGTCAAAGGATACTAGCATGACACATCCTAGGCTGTTTTACAAGTATTCTAACAAGCAAAGTCTTAAGAAGAAAAAGCATCTACTAGGGCCTATATACACTTTGTCAAGCTTCCCACGTAGACGGTTTCACAAAATTTTTCTAACATGCAAGCTACATGCCATGATGCAACTAACATTTATACATCCTAATGCATATGATTCTACCAACTAGTATGACATATAAACTAAATGCAAGTCCTAGATTCACATTGTTTTTACCGCATCAATAAAAATAAAGCCACATAGTCATTAACATAAAGAGGAAAAAGGAGATTGGAAAGATCATACCATGCGGTCTTCAATATCCTCATGTCTCGGATGTGGCATAGTCGATCAATGTGAACAAGGATAGACAAACATAATATATACAAACAATATATACAAGACTACACTACAAAGGAAATGAACATGTTTTTGGATTTTTCAAAATTTTCAATTTTTATGGTTTTTGTTTTTATGAAATTTAAAGACATATTTTTGTATTTTTCAAAATTTTTCCATTTTTATCATTTTTGGAATATAAATTCCCATCCCCCACTTTATTTTGGACATGTAGGAGTAGGAATGAAAAGGAAAACATGTTTTTGGATTTTTGATTTTATGGAAATTGAAGTACAAATGCAATGATATGATATGAATGAATGTATGCTCTAACTAAATGCAATTCTATATGACATATATAACAAATAAATGCAATCTAAACTATACTATTTGATGCATGATTTAAACTATGGTCACCTATGATCAAATCTCCCCAAACCGATTTAAACACTATTTCTAGCGTAGAAAAAAATAGGATTGGTCATTAGTGACTATGCATGAATTCTAATCTATATGAAACTATCTACATGAATCATGTGAGATATATTACAATGCAACTATACTATATGAACTAACTAATGTAAATGCAATATGACATATAATACAAATGCAAGCTAAATGTATATGTATATAACTAAATGCAAGTGTAAATGTAATGCAAAGTCAAGGCAAAGAGTATCTTACAAATGGTGGTTTGAGGTAGGACTCCACCAAACTATGTTCAAATTGTAAAGGTTCTTGTCCATAGAGCTCAAGGCTCTTAGTAGAAGATCAAAAGCTTGTGAACAAGCTCCAAATAAGCATAAGTATGGTTTGCTTAACTTCAAGACGAAGCTTGGCCAAGGGACTTTGTCATTCATTCTTGTTTTCTTTCCCTTCTTGGCACTTGAATATTCACGATGCTTCAAACCAATAGGCTCATGATTCTTGTCAACACTAGGTATGAAGTATGGCTTATTTTCATCCGGAGATTTCCACTTGCCACCTTCTCCTCTAATTTTGGTGATGATGATAGCGCTTTGATTATTCAATCCTTCCAAGGTAGAAGGAGAATTCTCCTAACATTGATGACCTGATACCTTAGGGGTTGATGTTGTGGGTGCCAAATTTCCACAAGTAGCTTCACGTGCAAGTTTCTCTTTGAGTTTTTCCACCAAGTACCCTTTGTATGATGCTTTGACCTTTTGAAGAAGGTCCACCATATCCTCTCCAACAATCATTGGCTCCATGGTAGGTGCCAAGTAGTCTTCGTGGGCAATAGGGAAGGGACATTCATCTTCATAATAAGATATCTCAAATACTTCAAGGATAGGCTCCTCAAGCAAGGTGATATCACAAGTCCATTCCTCTCCCCTATTCCAAAGGTCCTTGTAAGACACGTATTCTTCATAAGCTCCTTCCTTAAGCACGTCATCATCGCTATCTTCATACGAATCATAGATAGGGGCTTCATTCCTCTTCACCAACTCTTTCTCCAACACCTCAACATTCACATCAAAGGTCACACCCTCATACTCACAAAGGTTAAGGGTATTTGGCTTAATTAACCTCAAATCTTCCTCATCAAATACCATACTTTCATACACACAAGAGCTCAAGGAGATTGGCTCTTCCCACTTCACATCTTCTTCATCAAAGGTCATTGCCTCAAATTCACATTCATGTTCAATGCTCAAGGATTGGTGGGGAGTGTTTGTTTGGGTTGCTTTCATTTGGGCAATTCGAATTGCCAACTCTTCACCATGGGTAACAATACTTTGGAGAACATTGTTCCTATTTTGGCTCTCCTCTAGAATTTGTGTGAAGAAATTTTGTTGATCTCCCATCATTTGGAGAATCACATTTTGAATGGGGTCATCTTCTTGTTGTGGGTAAGTGTGAAAGTGGTTGTATTGTGGCAATTGAAAGTCATTGTGAAGTGGGTATTGGGTGGGTGGTTGTTGTGGATATTGGTTGTGAGTGCTTTGGTTGGAAAATTTGGGGTAGTAGTTAGGATTTTCATTGTACAAATAGTAAGGTAGGTTTGTATTGACTTGCTCCTCAAACTCCCCATACCCATAGTCATACTCAAAGAATCCACCACATACTCCATATGTCAAGTCTTGAGTCATCATAGCTAAGACAAGGAAACAACTACAAGCATGGAAACTACACAAAAACGATAAGAACAATCCTTGAGGAACAAGTTCCTCAAGGTGAAAGCAAAATCAAAATAGACAAACAAGTAAGAACTTAATCACATAGCACCGTCCCCGGCAACGGCGCCATTTTGATAGGACAAGAGTTGGTCGTCACACATCCAATCAAACACATTTATAATACTCAACAAACAACTAGTTAGTGGTAAGTTGAGGTCGATCCATGGGACGGAGTGCTTTGGGTTCTAAGTCTATCTATCTCAATTTATGCTAGTGTCACAATTTGTTTGGGTTTGTTGTTGTGTCTAGACTAATGCAAACAATAAGGTAAAATAAGTAAAAAAAGGAAGGATGTAAATAATTGATTAAAAGTGCTAGGATATCATGACGTCATAGGGGATTCATGGTGTTGATCATACACACATGTTTACAATTATAAGCAAGCAATTAATGTTGTGGAGGAACCGAGTTGGTTTATATCTTACGGTTCTTAGGAAGAGTTGGGTCCCGGAGCCGAATGGATTAGATTGTACAACACCTACAAATCGACTTACTTTCCTCCTAATCAACTTCTAAGCATGGTCTAACAAGACTCGAGTTGGTTTATATCTTACAAGTCAAGCTGAGTAGATAAGAGATGGTTGTAAATGCAAGGATTCATAGGCTTAGCATTTCATCAAACATAACATGTGCATAAAGTTGACATCACAACAAGCAAGCAATTTAATCATGTGAACATATTAGATTAAGCATGAATCAATCCCATGTTGCTTTTCCCTAATTACCCATTAATCCTAGCTAAGAGACTACTCATTCATTATAGTTTAACATGTTAACAAGGTTGTCAATCATATTAACAAGGCAAAACATGATGAACAAGTAAGAAAGATTAACAATAATTAAAACAAGGATTAAGAGAGTTATACCTATGGAGATCCCAAAATAATAATGCAAAGAATAATAGAAGAAACTTGATTGTTGATGGAAGGTTGTCAATCTCCCAATAATAACCCAATAATCTTCAATTACCCAATAATAAACATGAATAATAAACTTGAACAATAATTAAGGAAAGATTAATGTGTAATTTGTGGAAAGATTAAAGAGTAATCTATTCTAATCTACTCCTAATCTAATCTAAGAGGATTTCCTACTAAGAGAGCTTTTTTCTTTGATTATTACAAATGGGGTATTTATAGTGGGGATTAGGTGTGTGAATTAGGGTTAACTAACGGCTTAAATGACGATTAAGTCCCTACTTAAGGAAACGCCGGTCTTTTTGGAAGGATGGGCATCTTCTTGAAGCTTGAAGAAACGAAATGGGTCTGCCTGGGAATCCGGGCGTCTTTAGCATGGGACGGGCGGATTTGGTGATTTCTGCCCGGGCGTCTTGTGGGGAAGACGGGCGGATTGTTAGGAAGACGGGCGGATTGGTCTCGGGACGCTCGGATTCTGGGCTGTGTATTTATCTTTTCCTTCTGTCTAGCAATCCGAGCGTCTTGAGGGGAAGACGGGCGGATTGTTGGGAAGACGGGCGTCTTCAGTCTCGGGACGCGCGGATTGGCGAACAGTTTCTTTGTTTGAGCTCGGATTGTAAAACGGACGTTATTTTCTCATCCGGACTCCTATTGGAGTGATTCAAAAGCCTAGATCACTTGTTTTTTCGACGCCGTTCCATCTAGAATATTTTCAGAGCCAAAGGAGCAACCCTTCATTCGGTTTTCGAGCGATTTCTTCTTGTAATTCCTTCCCTCTCGTCATTCTTACTTTTAACCCTTTGATCCTTCTATATAACTTTATTCCTACATCTTTGGTTATCATTCTTGCCTCCTCTTCATACTAGTCCATCTAATATCGTCAATAAGCTTCTAAATATGCACGAAAGACGGGAATTTCCGCCTTATTATCTCCTTTTCTACAAAACATATGAAATGCGATAGAAAAGCAAATAGGAAGGTTTTGACGGATAAAATGGCCATAGAATGTTATAATAGTATGAAAAATAGGCTCAATTAGGGGACTAAATGTGCGCAAATAATGTTCACATCAACAGTTGTGATCGCATTATTGTCGGATGACACATATTCCAACAATCTCCCACTTGTCCTCGACAAGTGTGCGTCACCAATTCTCTTGTCCTATTACTATCTCCCACTGAATGCAAGGTGTCTTTCAGGTCGTACTTTCAAGTGATCATATCGAGAGTGGTTTTCTCGATCTGGAGAATAACTGATTGACCGGAATTATCTACCATAGATACCTTCCGAGCGTGGCCACGCATTTCCAGTTTATTACTCCTCGAGTGGCCCTGAGATATTGTTATTACCCTGGCAAGGGGTGGACAATTCCTATCGCACTATTCCCTTCGACTAGCCACAGCCATCATAACCCAAAATATGCCCATTTGACCCCATTTACGAAGGTCGTAGTAACATAAATCAAAGTTAATCTGAAACTGTGCCACCTTAGGCGAACAGTCTTTAGTCAAAAGAATCGACTCATTAGAATACTATAGTAGCTCTCGCCACGACCAGGCTATATAAATTTGTCAGAACTCTATAAGCGGTCATAAGCCTGACAAAGTGTTCCTAACAGTCTGCCTATGTGATCGACTAGTCATTTCACGTGACTCCATGGCACTTGAACTTGCCATCAATCGTATCGCACTCTAGTCACTTCGAGACGTCACCTCATGTAAGTGACAATGGGCGAATACAATGCTAATCCGTGTTCACTTTAACGGGGTTCAATTGTCTCTATAACCCGTTTGGATGTAACAAAGTATAAGGTGAGTTAATAATAACTCAAACGACAAATGTGGACATCACATTCGGGTAGTCAATACCATATTACCACCAAGTGACTGTATATTGTAAGTGTGTAAGCACTAGTCGTTTGCAACATGAGTTTAACACACCATGTGTCCATGTGTTCAAACTCTTGAATTGCATGTTCCTTTATTTTCATGTTTGTCTTACATAGCATGAATCTTACCAAGTACATATCTAGTTTCCCAAACTAGGTTTAGGTTCTTTACTTTGAGAGAACTTTCTTGTAGTTTATCACATAACAAACGAATTATGGTGGACGACATAACTCACCCTAGTCAAGTGTTCTTCCAACTCATAATTTACCAGGTATATGTTTTGTAGGATCTTGCAACAATTATCAAGATGATTAGCCTATCACTTCTCATAAGTCTCAGCAAATTTGAAAATACTAGCTTCGAGTAACTTCTTACTATAACCTAGTATCTATTAAAGCTTCTTATTTCTCCTTTTAGCTTAATTAGCTTATGATTTTCATAAATCCTTACGCGTTTTCGAAACTTCAATATGTGCAACTTCTTGTCACATAACAGAGTGTTCTATCAAACACTAGAATAGCTCATTAGTTCTCCTCGAGAATTCATGACGATTCTAATATGGCTTACCAATGACTCATCATGCTCTTAAGAATATGATTCATTATAGGACATGTGCATGATTATTCTAATGGCAGAAACATTAGTAATCTATAATCATGTGATCAACCATTCTTAGGTTCAATGAATGACCATGACTGCTTATGGTAATTCTATTTTCATCGATATGAATAACCTACGTTTCTCGTTGATTTGATGTGCATATCTCAATGCCTATCCAACATCCCATGATGTGATTGGATTCATCTTAGTCCATTTTCATCCAAAATTGAAAACTCAAATACTTCTTTGTGAAAGATAGTACTAGCTCGTCATTCTCAATGAGTAATGAGTTATAAATTTTACGAGATGATTGCTCCCACTAAATTTCATGTCTTCACATGATAATTTCAAACTCCCACTCAATTCCACATGTTTCGTAATTGACTACTCAATCGAAACATTTCAAGAATTGAAATCAATTTTGCTTTGCCAAGTTATTAAGATAAAACCATATATGTTCCCAACATATCTTTTCGAAATACCTATTTTGAAAAGGTTTCAATCTTAAACTTATGGAAAGAGATTTTAATCTCTAACTCATTCATTTTTATAATGATGCGTAGCAATGTCATTATTTAAAAGTGAAATCCCATTTAATACACGTCGTTCTCAAAATACCCTTTTCGGAAGGAGGTATAACCATTTCATTTTCATAATGAGGTTAAGTAATGACACTAGCGTGGTTAACAATTAACTTAGATCTTGTAGACATTGGCATATCTTTCCTTGCAACTTTTAATCACAAATCTCATTTATATTCAAGGATGCAACTTTTTTTCATTTAGGCTCTTAAGTAAATATCAAAATTGAAACTCTTATTCATATGTAGTTCATAAACTAGCAAAATATCTTGTTGAGACTTTTATTTAGTCATTTTCTTTCAAAAACTTTCTTTTGGTCTCCTCGTGTAGTTATCTTAAGAACATATTCTTTTGATTACTTCACTTGGTTTCTTTTGTCATGTAGATCTCATCTATTCGAGACCATAGATCTCATCTATTCATGTATACTATCTATTTTGGTATACAAATCATTCTTTCTTTCGTAGATCTCATTTACTCAAGCATACAAATTATTCTTTGTATTCTTTGTGTCTTCATTTTTCTCCCACTTTATCTTGAGAATAAATACACTAGATATTCAAAGATAGCAAATGAGACACAAATAATGATTTTGAAGTAGAAGGAGGACTATCTCATAGATTGACTAATAGATTTTATATTTGATGAGTGTACTTGGTAATTGACATTCCTTTAGGAGAGTTCATCAACTCAAAATCACTTTATAATTGATCATAGACAAGCCTCAAGATTGTGGACATATAATGAATCCTATCATTATAATTGTCTATTGGATCACTTTAAGTAGATGATCATATATTTCTATGTGCAAGCATATAAAGACGAATTTCAGAACAAACAAATACGATAAAAGGGGTGACTTGGGTTGCAAGCCAAGCCACCAAAATCTAAAATACAACCATTGTTTAAAAGGATCAATCATTTCCATGTCGAACACGAAAATCAAAGTAGTTCTAAAATCTATAACATTAAAATAAAGACAATAATAAAAGCCAAGCTTCATTGGTAGCTACTCCTAGCTCTTTCATGATTTCTCAAGCTTGCTTCTCTTTTCCCTTGTCTTTTCTTGGAGGAGGCCCTATTTACAATAAAAAGGGATACATTATCACAACTTTTTATCAAAATACCATAGTTGAATTAGAAACATAAAAGAAAGGATAGTCATTTACCTACTGGAGTGATCTTTCCAGCTTAGATGTCACCAAGATACTTGGAACAATTCCTCTTCCAATATCCAACACCATTACAATAGTGGCATTTATCAAGAGGACTCTTCTTGGTTTTGGAAGTGCTAACTTCAAAAGTCTTAGCCTTGGTGGACATGGGAGCTTGCCTCTTACCCTTTTTCTCATTCTTCTTGAACTTCCCCTTGCTCTTAGTGCTTATATTAAGCACATCCTTAGGTGGGTTAACATTTAGCCCCATGTCTCTTTCGGCTTGCACAAGTAACTTGTGCAACTCTTCAAGAGACACGTCCTTGTCTTGCATATTGAAATTCATCCGGAATTGTACATATGCTTTGACTTTGGATAAAGAGTGAAGAATCCTATCAACAGTGAGCTCCTTGGAGATTTCAACCTTTTGAATTTTCAATGTCTCGACTAGCTCCAACAATTTGAGCACGTGAGGGCTAACCTTTTGGCCCTCCTTGAAATAGAGATCAAAGAATGCCAAGGCCGCCTCATATTGGACGATCCTCGGTGCTTGTGAGAACATTGTCACAAGTTTGGAATAGATTTCATAAGCGGTGCCCATTTTAAAGGCTCTCCTTTGGAGATCCGCCTCCATAGCAAAAATCAACACATTTTTCATAGCGGCGGACTCTTTGTGGTAAGCCTCATATGCTTCCCTAGTGGCGGCACTCGACCTAGCATTAGGTTCGGGTGGAGAGGCCTCAATGAGGTAACGAAGCTTGTCGTCACCTTGAGCGGCTAATTTGAGTTGGGCATCCCAATCGGAGAAATTTGACCCATTCTTTTCAAGTTTACAATGATCCATGAAGGATCGGAGCCATGAAATATTAGTGAGAGTGGTGGCGTTGGTGTTTGGTGCGGCCATTTGTTATGAGAAATAAAAGTGGTCTACAAAACAAAAATAGAAGGAATAAAACACTTGTTGTGTTTCAAAATAATAATAACAAAACTCGTAAAGTTTAATTTAAACAAGTTTTATAGCATTTATCTAGTGACCTCTACCCAACTTGATAAATGATTCCAAGACCCAAATTCATATTAACTTGGGCACGGTGTAGCCGATTCATCCCTTATCAATATAACTCGGTGGATTAACTCTTTAATCGATTCTACTTTTAGAACTCTTGGTCGATAAAATTACATTAATATTTATCTTTAGCCCAAAACACATCCGGCAATGGTCGAGAATACTTTTGTTGAGTTCAACCCAAATTTCGAATAAATGTGTCCATCATCCAAATTCACATTAACTTGGGCCCGGTGTAGCCGATTCATCCCTTATCAACATGAATTCGGTGGATAGACATTTCACCCACTTCCCCTACGTAACAAGGTTTGTACCCCGGTGTGGCCGAGCGCACTCCCTCACGAAATAGGTTTTCATGGTTTCTACTGTTTGGTAAGGCTAAGTCTCAATTGTTTATTTTAGCGAGAGGTCATGTCAATTTATTATCTATCACATTTTAAGTGAACTAAAGCGGTGAAATACGATAATTGTAATTGACACGGTCGATAAACTCGATTTAAAATGCATGTTTAGTTATGGCGATTGAGCGATGCATGCAACATATAAATAAAATGCAAAGCATAAAAATAAAATCCTAGTATGGCCTTCGTAAAATAGTAAATCTAATAAACTATTACAAATTCGGAAACCAACTCCTTTGGTCCCTTGAACTTCGGTCTTGGCACGTATTTCAAGGCAACACTTTCTTTGATGGATCGCCTTCTCGAATGACACTATCTTCAAGGAACTCCGGAATAATTAAATTACAAAATGAATTACATAATTTCCTATTATACATTTGTAATAATATAAAAATAAATCTATTAAATTACAAAACGGTGATACGAGATTACAATAATTACAACCGAATCGATATTCCCATACATTTCGGGTAATACCAATTAAAACTAAGGCCATACTAAGTAAAATTACATAATTCAAAAATTACATAAAACTAAAATATGGCAATCATAAATAAAATGCAGCATTATAATATGCATGAACATGCTAAATTTTATGCTAAATCGCCTTTTAAGAGCCAATATCGTATATTTATCGGTTTTCATGGATTTGCGTGATTATAACTTGTTAAAATCACAATAATTACATAAATTAAAATTTATGTACAAGTTAATTACCCTAACCATCTTAGGACTCAAAACTTAGTCTCCACTAACATTTTGACAATAATTAAACTTGATTTCTTAATATTGTTCATAAATGGACCCAAAAATACAAAATTATGCTATAAACTTCAAATTAAATTATAAAAATTCAAATAATTTCAAAATTTGAAATTTAAACTCATGAAAATTCTGGAAAAATACCATGACACTCATAATGTTCAAAACTTAGGTTAAAAATTTCGAAAATTTATCGAGAAAAACAATGTTGCGGTTTATCGGTTTTAACAAATATGACCATAAAAATATGAGAAAAATTATTTTCATCAACTTTTAACTTTTATATCTGAAATATATGATAAAATGAAACATGTGACATTTTTCTTTAGTCATGAAGTATGTTTTAGCATTATTACTAATTATAGTCATTATTTATGTGATTTTTTATCAAAAATTCATAAATCATGCATAAAGACTTCATTATAGCCAAATATTTTACACACTTCTTGTAAAATTTCATGTGACAACATACTAAATTTTCATTACCAGATTCAAAATATAACTCATATTAACCTATTTACCTATTTAAATACGATTTTAAATTATAAAATTCATATTTCGAGCAAAATAACTTATTTTAACATGAAAATTTACAGGCCATTAGTATATAATATATGTGAAAACATATCCAAAAACCACTGAAAAATTCGAAGTTTAGCAATTTTTCGTCCAAAAATGACATTTTTATCATAAAAATCACATTTTAATGCCAATAATATATAAAATGAACAATAAAGTCCATAAATAAACAAAAATGTCCTAAAAATCACTTAGGACCAGAAAATGTTAACATGCAAAGTTATTTTTAGGTTTATCTTCATAAATCCAAATTAATTAGTTTTGTATGTTAATCTTATAACTCGAAAAAACTATAAACCGATTTGCATGCAAGCAACCTAAGGCTCATGATACCGCTTTTTGGAATTCAATAATCTCATTAGTTTACACATTCATATATGAATTAATTTATTTGGTCATAAAATAAATATAAGATCTTATGCTTGCAAATTAAAAGCAAATTAAAGAAGAAATCGTCACTTCTTACATTGTGTTTCGGATTTTTGGGCACCAACAAGATCTCCTTCTTGTTAGTTCTTGAGCTTTCCAACAATGGATGAACAAGGTTCAAATTAGAACCTCTCCCAAAAGCATATACCCAAGGAAAACCCTTAATAACTAATATTATTATGAACTAGTAATAATATAAGTCTTACTTAAAATTTGACACAAAATATTAATTTATTATCTTGTAATTTCGGCCAAGAGAGGAGAGATTTGTGAGGTTTTTATTTCTCTAAAAATGTTTCATAAGTTGTAGTTGAGAATAATAATTTCTTACACTAGAAAATCTAAGTTGAAGTAGTGAATAATGATAGATAAAACCATTGGCATTTCATGCTTGAAAAACCGGTGGGGAGGGGGAATAAAGGGGCCAATGCATGTGCTTGTGTTCTTCTCAAGATCAACTAGGTTTGCATGGCTACAAGTAAGATTTAATCATTGTGTTTTCCATTAAAATTAAAACACAATATAAACCTTATACTCCCTCCAATTTTCGGCACATATATAAAATGGGAGGTCCATTTTATTTTGTCAATTGTCAATTGTGACATATGTGACATGTTACTTGACATGTGAAATTGTAATGTATTTTTAACATATTAAAAATCAACATACTCATAAAATATGTCATATACAAGATCGACTAGTAATTCGTAATTACTTGTACCAAAACGGTTTATCAATTATAAATCACAACGTCTTGTATTTATAATAAATTATTTATTCAATTTCAATTTTAATTGTTTCGTAAACAATAATTTTATCCAAGTAATCAAACAATTCGATTACTTAGACCGTATCTAATTTAATCGAATTATAATAAGACACGTTAATCTTACTCACAAGATCATCCGTCAATTTTAAGCAATTTAATTAACTCGTATCGGCATACGATTAATTAAATAATCAATTAAGAGTATTTCCCTATAGGTATGACCTAAGGGGATCAACCTATCACCACCGTCGCACGACAGTAATGTCAAACTCTAGTCAGCCAATCATTACCGATATGTGTGGACCAGTTGACTGTAAAATATTTCATCCCACATGCATTCTTAAAATGAGATTTAAATATGTGATCATCATGATCGACAGTTGTGATCGCATTATTGTCGGAGGACACATATTCCAACAATCGACCTATTAGAATCAGCCTGAACGAGGGCGTGCATTTGACCACCTTTTCCATCTCATGTGGTGTGATAATTCCTTGATCGCCGTGTCTCTAGGTGACCTCTAGGTTTGGAGATTCCATTTTTCTACCAGATTCGTCAACTTTCCATATTTCAAATGACTATCAAATGAGCACAACTCTTTATCTACCAGATTCGTCAATTTCTATATTTCCAAATGACTACCAGATGAGCACAAACTCATATGACCATTTTAACAAATATTATCATTCATTCCCATTCATGCTAGAAAACTAGCTCGAACATATTCAAACCAGATTCCTAGTACACCCGCGTTCAAACATAACAAATAAGACACGGGAGCGCACACTCCATGCTATTGAAACAAGAGAGGTGACCATTAGTCCCTTAAAATAAACTTAAGATGTGAGTCCAAGTACCAATACAAGCTCAAAAATATTCAACCAAAGACTCTCATAAGTCAACGAAAATTCCAGTCAAAGTTGTAATCAACTCTAGTAGTGACGGAAGTGTCAAAAAGTTAAAGACAAAAAAATACATGATCTCAAAGATACAAATCCGGTTTCAAAAGTCTCAAAAGTCAAAGACAAAAAAAAAAGCGTTATGATCTCAAATAGATAAAAGTCCAGTTTCAAAATTTCAAGACCAAAATTCCAGTCAGATTTACAAATCAAATTTCAGAGTAGTCATTTTCCCTTTCTCAGACGAGTCAATCCACAGTTACTTTGTCTCCATTCCTCTTGGGACGATCCTTTCATTCATTTAGGTGAGTGAGAGAGGCACACAGTTCTCCAGTGTCTTCTAACACCATAGAACCTTCTACTCCATTCCATTTATCACCCTCGTTCAGCATCTAAGAATTCGGGGGATGTACACTAAGTTTATAAGGTCACATACGTATTTTGTTTCTATGTTATTATTTTTGCTTAATTAGTAGAGCTTGTTACTTTAAAGAAGACAAAACTCATCAAAAATATGACTCAAATTCACATGTAAAAAAAATGATAAATATTCTCCACACCAGAGATATTCTCAGGAGTAGTAGTGTCCAATCCTTCTACTTGGATCACATTTGGGTCAGACCCCATCTTTTTCAAAAAAATTCAAAAAATAAAAATAAAAACTTTTTCAATACTCATTTCGAATGTTTTCAAAAACAATATTTTGCATTCATCAGTGCATCATATCTAGTCGTCCAGGACATGCATTTGCATTTTAGTTGTCATATATTTGTCACTAACTATTCCAGATCTCCAGTCAACTATTTTGTCATTCATCTTCCAGATTCATCCAAAGTGGGGGCTTTCTCATAAATTCTCATCTTCTCTTAAAATAATTTTGCCAGTTTCAAAATCAATCAAAAAAAATCTAATCTAATCTTTATGCGAAAAAAAATTTGCAATTTTCTAGCCGTTTTCGTGAAATAAAATTTTGCGATTTTCACATCTAGCTTTTTTCGAAATAAAATTTTGAAATTCATCTTGGTCGGCAGGCCCTATCATGCATTTTAAGTTCTTAAAATAAAATTTCCTGAAATTACCTTTTTGCGAAATAAAATTTTAGAATTTTCAAATCAATTGGTCGGCAGGCCCTGACATGCGTTTTGAGTTCTTAAAATAAAATTTTCTGAACTTGCCCTTTTGCGAAATAAAATTTTGGAATTTTCAAATCCTTGGTCAGCATGCCCTGATATGCATTTGAGTTCTTAAAATAAAATTTTATGAACTTGCCTTTTTTGCGAAATAAAATTTTGCAACTTCAAATTTATCGGTCGGCGGGCCCTGACACGCATCAAAGTTTGTAATTTAAAATTTTACGATCTTACCCATCCTTTTTCAAAATAAAATTTTGAATCAATTGGTCGGCAGGCCCTGCCATGCATTTGAGTTCTTAAAATAAAATTTTTTGAACTTTCCTCTTTGCGAAATAAAATTTTGCAAATCCTAGTTTTTAAAATCAAATTTTGCATTCTAATCCCTTTTCAAAATAAAATTTTGAATTCCTCGGTCGGCGGGCCCTGACACGCAATCGAGCTTGTGAAACCAAAATTTGCAGGTTCACTCCTAAGCTAAACAAAGTTTGGCTACACCAGATCCAGACCAGCTAAACAAAGTTTTGCTAAACTAGTCCCAGTTTCCAGCTACTCCAGACAGGTAATGTGAGAGGCCCAGGTACGTTTCTTATCCTTTACCTGTCCCGACCGGACTACTTTGACCTTCGTCTTACTCAGACTCGGTCAAAGTGGGGGCTTCTGTAGACACCTCAAAATGTCTACCTAGCCTTAAGGGTACCCGATGATGAGGCTAATATTTAATGACTAAGTGAAAATTGACGATGTTATAATTAAAAGCTCTTTACGCTTACTTCCCGATAAATCACATAAAATGCCCTAAAACTACGCTTCAATCCCATCAAGTGTTTTCCAAACCAGTCAATAATTTGTAGATATTATCTTTTGAAACCTGATTTGAGATAATTGTGATTGGCCCAAAACCAATACATACCCCCAGGAAGAAATAATTCATTTATATGGCCCGTGTAAAATTGAACGACTCTTAGCATTTCATCGGGAACCACTTCAACACACAACTTAGCATTTCATCCAAACACAATCTTAAAGGATGTTCTTTATGGCTTTCAAAAGACCTTTATTCGAATTAACTTGTTATTGACTTATTATGCTCCAAGCATATGATTCATCACGGCGTGTGCATTTAATGGCATGCATAATAATTCTAATGGCGGAAACATTAGCAATCGATTTCATGTGATCAAAAACTTATTAGGTTCAGTGAACGACTATGACTCTATCATATTAATTCCACTTTCATCAATATGAATAACGTACTCAACCTTGTTGATGTTAAGCGGCTCAAGAATCTTATCAATATAGGATACTTATCTCAGTGCCAATCTAAAATTCCCTATGTCATAATAGATTTGGAATTTTGGAATGCAATATGTCATCTTTCATTGAGAATTGAAAATCAAAACACTCCCTCATAGATGGCAGTGTTAGCGTGACATTCTCAATGAGTTATAGGACATCGATATGGATGACAATCTCTCCCACTGAATTTCATGTCTATACATGGCAATTTTGACTCCCATTCAAATCCATGCATACATATGGCTCGTCGACAACTCGGGTGAAACCAATTTCTTTTCAAATGATTGAAAAGATCATTGTTATCTTGAGTGATAATTGAAACTTTGTGTTTATGTCACAAACACACACCCAATTCTAAATACCATTTAGAAACTGGTTTTAACATCTAACATGATCATACACACTATGAGGTGTAGCAATGATAACATAGATCTTAGCAAAGTTACTTGTTAACTTAGCTTTGTAGACATCTTATATGTTTGTCTATGCAACTTTTAAACAGATTTACTCTTTTGCACAGATTTCACTTTGGTTCATACGACTCTTATGTAAAATAAAATTGAATTTGCTTGATACAACCACTTTATAATCTAATTATCTAAAGAACAATTTCTTTTGGTCTCTTCACTAGTCTGAAGAATTACCTAAGAAAGCTTTCTTTTGGTCTCCTCATATAACATGAGTTTTACTTAAGAATGCTTTCTTTTGGTCTCCTCACTAGTTGCTAACCAGTCATATGTTTGTTGCTATTTTTCTCCCACTCTATCTTTTGAAAAATACATCTATTTTTCTCGAAATATAGCCTTATAAGCAACAAACAATTTTAGACTTATGTTTGTGAAGGAAGAAAATATTATATATTATGCCCTTGATCACTCTTTTGTAAAGACATTATAATCTAGCTTCAAGGTAGACTAATCCTTATAAGGTAAAGGATTGGACTCATATCCATGTCATATACAATCTCAAGGTCTTAAGCCCTCCTATAGCTTGTATGGAGGCTTATAAGTGGTCTCAAGTCTTAGTTATAAGTGGTGTAGCTAATTGGTTTATAAAATTTCCCTTTTAGAGTTCAAATAACTCTTTTTGACTTTACAATCATTCTTTCTTATATAAAATAAGATGTGATGTTAAGTCACAAAATCATAAGTGAGAATCGAATTCATGGCTTATGAACTAATTACAATGATTCAATCGTTGTAATTCTTTATGATTATTTTAAGTCAATATAATTTATGTTTTGATATGAAAGGTGTATAATGACAAGTTTTAGAACGAAACAATTTCCATAAACCGAGTGACTTGGGTTGAAAACCAAGCCACTAAAATTCAAATACAACTTGTTCTTGAAAATAAAAGGAAATAAACTAATTTCCATGTCCAACTAGGAAATTAAAAGAGTTCTAAAACAATAACTTCAAAATACAACAATAAAATGAAGACCATCAAAATAAAGGCCAAGCTTCCATAGGTCTTCTACTATGGGTGGCTACTCTAGCTTCCCTTGAAGAGCCTCCTTAAGCTTGCTTGTCTTTGCCTTTGTCTTTGCTCGGATGCCCTTAAAAACAAATAAAAAAATGTATTTTGGGAAATTCCTCTTCTAATGTCCCATGCCATTAGAATAATGACATTTGTCTTCGGAAGTAGCCCCCTTTTTAGTAAAGCTTTTCTCAATTGCTTTTCCTTTTCCCTTGAAGGGAGTGGGTTTCTTGCTCTTACTAGCACTCCTCTTAAATTTCTCTTTGCTCTTGTTGTTAATTGCGAGTACATCCTTGGTTGAGCTAACATTAAAACCCATATCTCTTTCGGCTTGCACAAGTAATTTGTGCAATTCATGGAGAGAATTCTTCATATTTTGCATATAGTTTACCCTAAACTGCACATATGCTTTGACTTTGTTCAAGGAATGTAAAACTCGGTCTATAACGAGTTGTTCGGGAATGTCAACCCCTTGGATATTAATAAGAGTCTCAAGAAGCTCAATCAATTTGAGCACACGAGGGCTAACTTTTTGGCCCTCTTTGATGTTGATTTCGAAAAATGCGGAGGCCGCCTCATATTGGATGATCCTAGGAGCTTGCGAAAACGTGGTTACAAGCTTGGTGTATATCTCATAGGTTGTGCTCATATTGATAGCACTTCTTTGGAGATCGGCCTCTATAGAGAAAATCAAGACGTTCTTGATAGTGGCCGGCTCTTTTAGGTAGCCCTCATAGGCTTCCCTTATGGCGGAGGTTGACCTAGTAGTAGGTGTGGTGGGAGCGGCTTCGGTAAGGTAACGAAGCTTGTCGTCACCTTCCGCGGCCAAACGGAGTTGCGCATCCCAATCGGCGAAGTTATATCCATTCTTTTCAAGTTTACATCGATCCATAAAGGATCGGAGCCAAGAAGCATTGGGGAGTGGTGGAGCATTTGCGCTGGTCAATGCGGATGAAATTGGAGTTGTCATTGCTTACTAATCAAATTGACTACAAAATAGAAAAATGAAGGAATTATAAACATTTATCGTTTTAACAAAACTTGTAAATATTTTAAAACAAGTCTTAGCATTTTCATAGTGACCTTTCCCCAGCTATGATAAATGATTCTGAGACCCAAAATTCATATTATCTTGGATGCGAGCCAACGGTCCCTCTACACCTTTACAAATATAACTTGGTGGGTTAACCATCTTAACCGATTCTACCATTAGAACGCTCGGTCGATGAATTTACGTTAAGTTCATCTTTAGCCCGAACCTATTGCGTCTACGGTCGCAAAATACCTTCGTTGAGATCAACCAAATTTTCGAAGTGTAATAACTTGTTTATTACCCCACTTACCCAACGTCAATAGAAGCACCCCGAAAAATCGTATTGTACCCCTTATGAAATTGAGATTCATGGGCTCCTACTATTTGGTAAGGCTAAGTCTCAATATTTTAAAAGTAAAGGTCTTGTCAATTTATTATCTATCAATTTTAAGTGAACTAAAAGTCGAATTCACGATAATTATAATTGACACGGTCGATGACTTGATATGATATGCATGTGTTGTTATGGCGATTTGGCAATGCATACAACATATTAAAAGAAATGGAAGGCAAATAATAAATTTTAGTATGGCCTTCCTAAAATAGAAAAATCAAATAATCTATTATATATTCTGAAACAAACTCCTTTGGTCCCTTGAATCTTCAAGTGGCACGCCTCCCAAGAACACCGTCTTTGTCGGAACGCCTTTCCGAATGGCACCGTGTTGAAGGAACTCCGGGATTACAAATAATACTAAAATACAAAGCTATTCCTATTATACATTTGTAATATGAAAAACTAGTAAAAATAAAAGTGATACGAGATCACATTAAATTACAACCGAATCAATATCCCCTTACATTACGAGAAATATCGATTAAAAACTAAGGCCATACTAAGATAAAATTACATAAATAAAATATGACATTCAACATTGAAATATGCAACATTATTATATGTGTCTATCATGCCAAATTATGGGCCAAATCGCCCTATTTAACTTATATCGATTATATAACTCGATTTTATGGAAATGCACAATTTTATCTTATTAAAATCGCTAAATAATACTAAAATCTAATTTTACTCCAAGTTAATTATCCTAACACTTTTAGGACTCAAAAATTAGTCATTACTCAATTTTTGACAATAATTCAACTTGATACTTAATTTTATGCTCATTTTTGACCTTAAAATTGTAACTTTTATGAAATAAATCCAAATTTAATTACAATAATTTCAAAATTTGAATTTTAAATTTTTGAATATTCTGGAATATATCAACGACACTCATAATGTAAAAAATCATGGTTAAAATTTTCGAATTTATTTCGAGAAAATGTAGTTGCGATTTATCGATTTTATCAAATAAAACATCTAAAGCATAAAAAAATTAATCTAATCAATTTTAAAACTTTAGATCTGATAAGTGGGATATTAATGCAACCTAAAACAATTTTCTCATCCCATGTAATTTCTTTTAGCCATTTATGCTAAAATAGTCATTATTTATGTCATTTTTAAACTAAAAATTCATAGATCATGCTAAATGAATCAAGTTCATCTCAAATTTTTCACACATTGAGTAAAATATGCATGAGGCAACATATTAAAATTTCATGGCCTATTTCGAAGCTTAACTATTTTTAACCATTTTACCTCCTTGTATTCCATTTTTATCTCATAAAAATCATAAATGATGCAAAATAAATCAAATTTATACGACATTTTACATATAATAATTAAAATTTGCATGCGAGGTCATATAAAAGTATCAAGGTCATAAACTACGTTTAACTATTTTTAGCATTTTAAATACCATTTTAGTCATTAAAATGTAATAAAATAGCTAAAAATCATTAAAATGAACAATAAAATACCATAAATCATAAAAATGACCTAAATACACACTACAACAAATCCCTTGCATTTTTTACGCTTATAAAGCCAACTCTCGACACAAAAAAGCGTCAATAATTATATTCTCGACGCTTCTTAAAAGCGTCAAAATTTTTGCCGTCAGTATTTTTTGACGCTTTTTAGCGTCACCAATTTTGACGCCTTTATGCGTCAATAATAAAAAAAAAACTACACTTTTAAGTGTCACTCTATGGCACAATCATGACACTAAAATTATATATTCATGACGCTTTTAAGCGTCATCTGTTGATTTCTCTATAACGAATATAATCATTGTATGCATCAATTTTGTTTCACACATACATCACGACGACATATATTTAATCAAAGTTCTTACATTATTGTCGACCGGGGTTGTCGTTAAATTGTAACAAAACCTCATAATTAATAACCAAGAAAACTAGAAAATACTCATATATAATATAATTAAATTAGTAGTTACATTATTTAACCATGCCAAAATAGAAAGAGTGTTGACTGAACTTAATCCAAAATACATATTAAAACTCAAGTTATCAAATGGTACTAGAACAAAAAATCTCTTGATAAAATAACTCGACGCGATAGTTGTAGCAGATAACAGATAATGTCTACAACAATGTTTACTTATAAGACTTTACAAACTACGAATTAATAAAAACACATATACAACAGTTGTCTATGCGGAATAACTTCTCTTAAAAATTCATCGTTCACAAGTTTCCGTAGACATCTCTTGGTAGTCTCAAAGTAATCAGGGCTTAGGTGAACCATGCATGACCAACTTCATAGTTTGAAACCTGTAAGACAAAGTAAATATCAATATCCTAAGGAACACTAAAATGGCCAAATAAGATTAGGAAATATTATTTTGGCAGGAGTCGTCATAAATTTGATAGATATCAGGCATATCACTGATAGCAAGATTAAGTACTGCAATTATCAAGCAGCAGACATCAAAAACGAGCTACAGCCGCTATAATGTACTGTCCATCCCCTATATAATGTTCCCATTTGATTATGTTAGTGATCCCATTTGATTATTTTAGTGATCAAATGAAGTCGCCTTTGAACAGTGATGTCTCAATCATTTGTTTTGAGTTTTTTATTCTTTGTGAGGGGTATTCTAATCAAAAATAAACAAATGATTGGAACGTGGAGTAAAAATTTGAAGAAATTAATGTATGTAAAAGTAGAGCATAAACTAAGATAAGGAATAACCTGAAGTAGTGGAAACAACATCATCATTATCCTGAGTCTTGTTGGCATTTAAAAAGGGTGATATTAGGCGGACGATGGTAGCTAACTGGAAGTTGGTGAAAATTAACAGTAAAATGAGTGAAGAAAAGGAAATTATTATGATAAGAAACGAGAGCTCAAAAAGTACTTGAGCGAAGAAAAAAACAAGAAATTAACTAAGATCAGAAGAGTAAGAAGCAAGATAATTGTCAGTAGTATGTACAAGTGAGATAATTGAGGGATTAATGGTTGAATTTCAAAAGAAAAGTAGGGTGGGCAGCATTTGAATATCACCAAAGTTAATACCAGTGAATTTCACTATAATGTAATATGCTCAAGTAGTCAACAGTAAAATAATAATGCCGCATTGCACGAGTTAACTAATCAGCAAACAATCAGATAAGAAACCACAATTACTCCATGTTCAAAATGATCTGATATACTAATCTTCAACAATGTCCGAGTTATCTTGCCTTGCTTACTTAAAAAATGTTACTCCCTCCATTTAATCATTTATTTAACTTTAATTTAAAAAATTTCTCACAATGAATATAAAAGGTAACAACTAACTAAAACGGAAAGAGTATATTACAGTAAAATTCACTATTAAGCCAAATGACCACTGTCTAATGATCTATTAGCAAGTCCAAATGCACAGAAGTACAGCAAGTTAATGACCACTGTCTAATGATATATTAGCATATTCATAGCTAAAATTTACGCTCTACAGAGCAAGGGCTGACAGGAAGATCGATTAACCTTATAAGAATCTTGATAGGAAGATCGACTAACCTTATAAGAATCTCTCCAAGATTTCTATTGCCTTCATCTATACGCGGTCTTGGACAACAATATCCCCATACAACTAGAATAATTCCTTTAACTATATTTATGAGATGATAGGGTTATGGTGACTAATAGCTACTTACATTTCTTACCAACGTCCTCGTGTTATGAACGTCTAGTAAGACCGTAAGGAGCGACACTCAACTCAAGAAATACATACATAGGAATTAGTGATGTTTTTAAGTTCATCATATTCATCTCAAATAACATGTTATCTGGAAAGAAAAAAGACATGGTCTTAGTCTCCAAACTCTTGAGGCCAACAAAATAACTTTTGGAGAGTAATCTTCATGCAATGTGTTTAAACAAGATTATATAAGCACAAATGTTCTATAGATGATGTTAGTTTAACACAACTAAGTTGCACTAATATGAACAAAAGTGCAATATTTGACATAAATAGAGGTAGTAAATGATATTTGGCCTAAATATATATTGCGCAAAATGCTCTAAAGTTAACACAAATTCACACTATGATGTGAACTCGGATAGGTAAGATCATTGACTAGCATACCACACTAGTTCATCAATACCCAGAGAAACTTTAATTTAGTAACAACAGCAATGCAAGGCTAAGTAGTTAGGTGTACATTACTTTATTCTAAGTCTGCAAAAAATATAAGTTATAGTTTTCAGTGATTAAAGTGATACTACTCGGACCAAGCCTAACAAAAACATACTCCCTTTATTCCAATCATTTATTTGTCTTTCTTAATCAGTGTGAGAGGTAAGTTTAATCAAAAGCAAACAAATGATTGGTACGGAGGGAGTAGTTCACAACGAGAATAAAGTAGCTCCATTAAGGCAACAAAACCTTAGCCATCAAAGGAACAAGGTGAACCAAGGCTGCAAAACATAAATTTGATAGTGTATCTTTACACATTATGATGAGTAACTAACTACGTCCAATTATCAGAGAGTGATACCTGGGCAGCAAAAGAGGCTCCGATGGCAAAATAAGAGAATATGTTTGACTTTTTCCTAATTGTTCATAATCAACATGTGACGAACACCCTGGATTCGAAAAATACTGAAAACAAATGAAACTAACAGTCATACGACAATAAAATCAATTGAATTTTCATATTAAGCTACTAAATTAACCAAACGCAAATTAAAGCTACATAACAATGAATGGATACGGTGATACCTGAAACATGATTATATTGAAGAATCTTGCAATTATATAACCAAAATTGACTTTCTTGGATACGACCACAAGAGCCAATAACCAGTACTTACGAGCTTTGCGAATAAGATGAATAGTTAAATAAGGGAATCACCAACAAATTGGTGGTCTCATATACTAGATTGACTGATGAGAGGTGAACAACAATTATCGATTTGACTTGCAACCTGTGTTTTGTGAGAGGAATTGAGCAATTAGGGTTTATTTTTCTTCTTTTTGTTTAATTAGGCGGTGCTTTAATTTTTCCAATTGCCCGCCCAGTCGTGGGGTTTAATTTTTGAATAGGCGCTTAGTTTGGACCAAAATAGGCCCATTATTTCCGGTCCATCCAATTTTGACGTTAAGAAGGGTCAATAAGCAAAAGGGGGTAATTGCCCCATCGACACTCATGTAAAGCGTCATTATTGAAGTGTCAAGAATGCAAGGGATTTGTAGTAGTGACATTTTAGGACCAGAATATACAACATGCATCAATATTTCGTGGGTTTATCTAATAAATCACAAATTTTTAGTTTTAATTAAGTTACTAATAACTCGAAAAAATTATAAGTCGGTTATGTATGCAACATCCTATGCTCTGATACCTATTATTAGGTTCATAGACCTATTATTATACTCATCTAATAGTTAACTAATTAACATCTTAATATAAGTTCATTAAGATCTAGTGCATGCATAACAAAATAAGATATAAAATAAGAAAACAATGGTTCTTACATTGTTGTTGGTTCGAAATAAGGGCACAAATAAGGACACCTTATTTGTTCTTGAGCTTTAATGTAATGGATGATCCTCCAAAATCCCAAATATTGAGATCCTCCTCTTGTTGCACCTAAAACAAAACCCTTAAACTAATATATTAACTAACTAGATTAATATACTAATAACCATTAAAATAATTCTAATAATATCTTTATTACTACACTAGTAATCTTATATATTGATAATAGAATTTTAGATGAACAATTTTTAGAGTTTCTAAAACTATTTTAGAGAGATTTGTTAGAGAGAATGATAGAAAAATATATGTAGAGAAAAATAGAGAACAATTCTCTAAGTAGAGAAGGGGGTGCCGGTTTGGGAGAGGCTAGAAGGCCAATGCATGGCCATCTCCCTATTGCTTTTTCTCTTTTCTAAACTTTAGGTGTGTAAGGCTATTGAATTAGGGTCATGATTATGATTATTTTATCTATTAAAATAAATCACCCACTATCCACTACAACCTCCATTATTTCGGTCCATTACATAAAATGGACATCCATTTTATTTTGTCAATTTGTCATTTATCACAGAATGTGTCACATGTAGCATGTAGCATTTTATTAATTAATTCTAATGCATATTTAACATACTAAATATCATTATACAATTAATTAAATTACATATAACAAATTGTCTAGTAATTCACAATTACATAGTATAAAATGGGACATGTTAATATAATTCACAACATTTTGTAATTATATTTAACCATTCATTCTTATCTTAATTGTTTCATAAACAATAATCAATTTTAGTAATGAAATCTTTTAATTACTAAAATAAATCTTATTTAATCAAATTATAATAAGATATAAATATTCTCACTAACAAAACAATTCGTCAATTTTAAGGAATTGATCAACTTGCATCGATATACAATTAATCAACTTACCTATTAAGGGAATTGTCCTATAGGTGTGACCTTAAGAGATCAACTGATCACCACCGTCAAACGACAATAATGTCAAACTCTAGTTAGCCAATCATTACTGATTAATGTGGATTAGTTGACTATATAAATGAATCATCCCTTACGTATTTTTATTATGAGATTTAATTATGATTTTAAATCATGTGATCGCACTATTGTTGAGGACACATACTCCAACACTGTCTCCTCTCAAGTCTGTATCAGCACCTCTCCATCTTTCGTTCTCGCTGTAATGAAATTAGAATTGAGGGTGAAATATATTCGAAATTTTGAGTTTTTCAAATCCAAAGGATAGGAGAAGAGGTGAGAAGAGGTTCATACCTGTGCGCCGGGCCTACTGGAGAGCGCATTAACAACAAACGCTCTTAGTCAGTTCAACATTTGCTATAAGTCGGCATGACTCTATAGATACCTGGTATTCTACGGATTCCCAACAAACACCCGATGATTATCGGACTATAACATGTTTCGTAAATCGCTACGTCTAATCGACAATTTGTATGTTAACGTGTCGGAAAACACAATTTGAAAACTGATTTTGGAAATGAAAAACACCTTAAAACAATCTAAAAATACCTAGAATATTTTATGCACGTCAACGGCGTCGGAATGACACTAATTAGAGTCAAATCCGACTCCAGAGCCAATATCGATGCAAAATTCAAATCCCGACTCAACACAAATCAAACACGAGTCAAATACACAAACTACCCACCCCAAATAACACCCAAATAAAAGCAAGCTTACATGGATAATAAAACACAAATAACAACCCGCCAAAACATAGGAAGAACTAAGAGGAAAATCCAAATTGGTGAAAAGGACAGAACGCCCCTTTCCCTCGCCGAGTACCTCACGCCCTTACTGGGCCTCTCCTTAACCAGCAAATAAACTCAACCGACACAACACACCCCATTTTTCACAATGAAATATAGTTGATTTTGTTGACAAATGAAATGACAAGGCTAGGCTCAAAATGGGTTAACAGAAAGGGAAATATGACTCAAGGGTAAAACAAAGGCTATTTGGCTATGTGTGATTACTTTATTACACAAACATTATTGTCTCAATGAAAATCAACACTTCTACTGCATCAAGGAACGAGGCCCATACTTTTGCCTTTCGATAAGACACACCACGTAAGGATGACTACTCACAATTCCTAAACGGGGCCGGTTTGATGGACCAGCCATAAGGAGGCTCTATCCTCACATTTGAGTAGCTTTGTTGATCCTAGATCAGGTCTTGGGCCTGATACGGTCTCACAAGGTGGTTGAAACTTGATTGTTAAGCTAGTCTTCCTGGTTTTTGCAAGCAAAAACCTTAACCATGTGTCATCAAAAGGTACGAGCTATCGAAAGGGAAATGACATGGGTAAAACGGTTATCATAATTGGCAATCTATACCCTCCACATTAGACTCTCTAAACACCTATATACATACAAGATATAACATGTACGTAATGCAACTAACACATATGAATAAGCTACGTTAATGCAAGAGTGAACACATATATAAATACACATCTACTCTAAATGCACACAATATCTAGTCCTAACAGCACACCAACAACACACGCAAATCCAAAAGGTTCCAAAAAGAGAGCATCCACATCACATATCCCGTCCTCCTCCATGCTAATATATACAAAAAGAAAAGGAAGGATAAAGGAGAACAGATTGGAAAAATTTTACCAAGCGTTCTTCTCTTATGCTTTTCGTGCATTGCCTATCAAAATGGTTAGGAAAAAGTTGTAATACTCCGTATTTTTGTTGGAATACTCGGTCGAGTACTTGGTTGGTACTCGGTCGAGTGTGTGTTACTCGGCCGAGTGCACTTGACCGAGTAAACCAGTTCAGAGAGTGTGACGGTTTCCTTTATGTTTTGACAAAGGGTTTTGTTTATAACTCTTAAGTCATTTTTAAATTCATTTTAGCTTTTCTAAAACTCATTTCTAAACATATATTGAGGGAGAGAAAGAAGACATGGACGAGCTTTTCATTTGATTGGAGATTTCTCACCTTTTCAACCTAATTTAATTCCTCTGTTTGTAAGTCGATTTCATTTAATTGTGTATACCATTTTAAAATGTTCTTCTTCGAAAAGTTTGAAAATAGAGTTCTATTTATTTGTAGTCTAGTTTATACATATCAAATTTTGTAGCTTAATTTCTTATGGTTTGTTCTATATGATTTATTTATGAACCTATCGCTGAAAAGTCCGTGAATCTGATTTGGTTGCAGAAAATGGTTTGAAACCCTAATTTATATGTCGATTCTGTTTTGGGGATTTTTAATACATCATCTTTATAGAGTCTAAATGACAATAGGATTTGTAATTAACGTAAAATGATGATTTAAACTTGAGTAATGAATCGATACTTTTTATGCGACGGATTCTGTCAGCTTTTGGAAATCAGTCTGGAACCTACTGATAAGTTTGGAATTTGAGAAACCTTCGTTATATACGAGTTGTATCTAAGACTCATAGGGTTCAAACCCAATTGGCCTTGTATCGATTCGAATTTTTTGGAATTAATTATGCATTTTATACCGAGTCTGTCATGTGCTGGAAAATCAGGAAAAGTCGTGTTTATTCTTTAAGTTGATATTTCTATTAAGTTGTGATGAGTCTATGTTATATGCATCATTAATTTATTGAGTAGGTGGTAATTATACATAATTATGTTATGTAGGTGTTGGATATGTGAAGGATCATAATTGATTGCTTGTGATCGGAGTATTGCTAAAAGGTAGGGTTTCCCTACTCGATTTACGGTTTAATTGATTTGAGATTATGTGGTAATTGTTAGTACGATTGATATTGTGATTATCTGTTATTGTTGGATTGGAGTTTGGTGTTGGTGTGATGATGGTTGTTGGTGATATTCGCGAGGTGCTTCTTCGGCTGAGTGTAGTCAATTGCGGGAGTGGCTTCATGCCCTAGTTTCGGCCTCTGTGGAACCCGCCACAGGAGGGGATGTGCACATTAATGAACAGGGTTATCGCTCGTTGATTAGCGGGGTTTAGGTGGGTACGGCTGCGGTCTCCCACTGGCAGGGCTACACACTTTAGTGTGTAGTCAGTTACGAGACGTGATTGGGAGTTGGAGGTGGATTGTGAACAGTTGTTTATCTTATCGTACTTTGTCTTATTTTGATTATGCAGTAAACTGACTCCGTTGTTATTTTGTAAAATCTGTGGTGATTCATTCGGGGATGGTGAGAAGATTATGATAGGTGATGATGGTATTTAGCTATGGGGACGATATGGTGAGTCATCACTTTGAGTCTAGCTTCCGCTGTCACGAGATTAACTGTTTTAGATGTCAGTTGTTTTAAGTAGTAGTAAACATTTCTTTGGTTTGGTTTTTGCAACATGTAATCGTTAACTCGTCATACTTTAATAAATGTTGTTTTGGAATGGTAACTATGATATACTAACCTCAGAAAACTGAGATGGTGATGGTCTCTCATGCTAGGGTGGTCCTGGTAAGGCACCTTGGTATGTCGGGGTGTCACAAAAGTAATATATACAATGCAAGTTTTATGGAATTTTTGAATTTGGTTTTTAATTTTAAGGCATTGTTTTTAAATTTTCTCAAATTTGCAAGTACTTATAAATATATACAAATATGTATAAAGTAAAAGACATCGTCCCCGCAATTAAGATTGACATCGTCCTCGATGGAACAAAATTTAGGGAGGAAATAGGAAAAATAAAAGACATATTTTTGTGTTTTGCAATTTGTCTTGAAATTAAAGAAGTTTTTTTTGTTTTTTTCGGGACCTCCTCCCCACACTTGATATTTACAACATTTAATGACGAATGAAGTGTGGGTGGAGGCAATGTTTTTGAAATAAAAGAACATATTTGGGATTTTAAATTTTTTGAAATAAATAACATGCTTTTGTATTTTTAAATAATAGAATTTCCTCCCCACACTTATTTGCTTACATAATTTCCAATGAAAATAAATGTGTGGAGGAAATTCGGAAATGGAATACATGTTTTTGTAATTTTTTTTATTTTTGTAATTTTTGTTGTTTTTTTTACTAAAGTGCAATGCATGTTCTATTCTAATGCAAAATTGAAATACGATGCAAATTTTTTTATTGGTGAACTGTGAAAATATATTAATAATAATCAGAATGTTTCAATATAAAGCACCATCACCAATCAAAAAAATACAAATGCATTTAACACTCTACAATCATCACTAGTCATAGGCCGGTTCCCAGGGAAATTTTTGAATCTTTAACGTCCAGGCCCTCTCTATGCATCGTGCTTGTATATCACATTTCACCTTCTTAATAATCCATCTAGGACATGGTACCTGTGCATCAACCGTGCAAACATTCCTAGCATTCCAAATATGATACCATAAAGCAGCAACCGCAGCACAAACAATCTGCTTCTTCATTCGGGAAGGACATCTCCAATGTATCCACCAGTCTATTACTCTTGTTTTGGGTATAGGAATGCCAAGCCAATCAATCAGTAACTCCCAGCAGCGGCTACTAAAAGCACACTCATACAAAAGATGCATATGATCTTCCATCTTGTCCTGGTAGACATCACAAAATCCATCAGTGATCACTCCAAAAGCAAGTAATCTATCCTTAGTTAACTGTCGACCTTGCACTATCAACCACCCAATGAAGGCATGTTTAGGGATAATTGTCTTGCTCCAAATCAGAGGGTACCAAGGAACCTACTGCTGCTGACCTATCAGCCACTTGTAACCACTAGCCACATTATACTCTCCCTGTGTAGCAGTCCAGACCCCATTAGAGAAACCAGCTTTCATTTGGTCCTTAACCTGGCATATTTTACGCAAAGTCCAGCTGGTGTTGGTTGTGGGACAGTAATCTTGCCAATCTCTCCCTTTTATATAAATAAGATCAACCCACCTGATCCAGAGGTGATCAGATTTCATTGCTAACCATCCAGTATATTTGGCAATCATAGTTGTGTTCCAGTTTCGTGAATAAATAATACCCAAACCCCACCCTTCTTTTCTCTACAAATATTTTCCCAAGCAACAGTAGGGGTTCTCAAATACTATTCAGATCCTGACCATAAGTAGTTTATGCATATCCCTTCAATTCTATCATTGACAGTGAGAGGTATTACAAAAATCCTGGTCCAGTAAGTATGCAATTGTGTTAACACTGCCTTAATGAGCATAAGTCTTCCAACATAACTTAGGTTTTTGGCCCCCCAACCTCTAATTTTGGCCACCACTTTCTCAACAAGTCTGGTACAATCACCTATTCCGATTCTCTTACATGAATTTGGAATACCAACGTATCTAAAAGTGAATACCCTATCATTAAACCCAGAAATTATGAGAAAATAGTCTATCTCCCCTGTGGTCATGCCATTAAAATAAATATCAGACTTCTCATTGTTCATATTCAACCCAGAAGCACAAGAAAAAGTAGCAAAAGCCCTGAGAATGAGCTTAGAAGTCCTGTCACCTCTACAAAATAGCAGCAAGTCATCAGCAAACCAGAGATGATTTAACTTCAATGCTCTTCAAAGTGGGTGATATTTAAACTCAACTCTTGCTGTAACATCATGAATAATTATGCTTAGGTATTCCATGAAAAGTGTAAATAACAAGGATGACATGGGGTCCCCCTGCCTTATCCCCCTCTTGCCTTTGAAATACCCAAAATTAGACCCATTAATTGATAGAGTAAACCAAGGGGTAGAGACACAAGCCATTATCCACCACACTACTTTGGTTGGGAACTTGAGGCCAACCAGCATTTGCTCAATACAGCACCATTCCACTGAGTCATATGCTTTTTATAAGTCCACCTTCATGATACATCTAGGAGAACAAGACTTCCTTTGACAGAGCCTAACCAAATCATGACATATTAGAATATTATCCACTATGTCCCCGCCTTTGATGAAGGCACTTTGGGTATCACTTACAATACTAGGTAGGACACCAGCTAATCTATTGCATACTACTTTAGATATGACCTTATAAACCACATTGCAGCATGCAATTGGTCTAAAATCAGCCACAGAAACAAGTCTGGTTTTTGTTGGGAATAAGTGTGAGGGTACTAGAATTCACCCGCCTCAACAGCTTTCCAGAATTGAAAAATTCTTTGACAGCCTCCACCAAGTCACACCCCACAACTGAGTATGCATCTCTAAAAAGTTGAGAAGTGAAACCATGAGGACCAGGGGCTTTTATGGCAGGTATGGCCCATAAAGCTGCCCTGATTTCCTGATCAGTCACCCCCCTAGACAACTCTTGACATTGAGCTTCAGTTATCAGACTCCCATTCCTCACAGTAGGCATATGAATAGGTTTAACCTTCTTACAAGACCCAATCAGAGCCTTATAGTAGTCAATGAAAGCTCCTTCAATATCAGCAGTACTTGAATAAGGATTACCATGGATATCCTAAATAGTCATGTTTCTATTATGCATCCTCCTAGCTTTGATGAGACGGAAATATTGGGTGTTGTCGTCACCTTCATTCATCCACTGTGCCTTAGCCTTCTGAGCCAGAAAACTTCTTCTAGCCTCATCCATTCCCCTATAACATTGAGCAGCCAAATGTACTTCCTGTTGGAGCTCTAAATTATTAGGATCTGAGTGCAATTCCTCCTGTACATGGTTTAAATAGAGTCTGGCAACTTTTGCAGATGTTTCAATATTAGCAAAAATTGACCCATTTAACTGTTTCAGAGGAAATTTCAACATTTTAAGTTTTTTAACCAACTGGAACATCTTGTACCCATAGAGATGCCTCCCCCAAACTTCTTGCACTGTCTGAAGAAACTCAGGGTCTTTCCCCCGTATGTTGAAGTATCTAAAGCACTCCTTATTTCTCTCTATTACTTGATTCAGGTTAATAGTACAAGGGCTGTGGTCAAACAGCCTTTCAAGATGGAAAACAGTATTAGTTTCAGGAAACTCCTGTAACGATTCATCCGTAATCATCACTCTATCAATTCTGCTAAACACCATCTCCCATAGCTCATGCTTGTTATTCCAGGTGAAGAAAGCACCAGTTGTTGGGATGTCTATTAATCCACAAGTAGTGACACACTCTTGAATATCCCTCAATTCATAATTAGATAACTCAGACCCAATCCTTTCACACATGGCTAACACATTGTTGAAGTCTCCCATAACCATCCAAGGACCATTCACTGTGTGTCTTATATTACTGATAGAAGCCTATAAAGGAAGTCTTTCATGAACTCTGTTAAACCCAAATTCCAGAGATAACCACCATTCCTTGCCAGTTGGAATAAAAGTAACTTTAGTGTGGATGACTTGAGCTTCACAACTTATGACATCCACATTATAATTCACAGCATCCCAAATGACCCATAATCTTCCACCAGGATGACTATCATTATTATGCACTAAACTCCAATTACTGCCAATGCCCCCATGTACTTTATTGATTGATGATGATCTAACTCTAGTTTCAATTAAGCCAAAAACCCCTACATTATTATTGTGCATAAACCATCTAACATCACTCTGCTTATTATCACTATTAATACCCCTAATATTACAGAACCCAAAGCTATCCATTCTCAATCTTTGATGTACTACTCTCCATATCCACCTCAAGGACTCTCCTATACTAAACTGAATGCTCCAATACTTCAATGAATGTTCTTCTGCCACTGCCAATAATCCCACCTTGCCTGGTGATTTTGGTGATAATCCTTGCAGAAGAAAGTGATTTAAACCCAACTGGCATAGGAGTGATCATACCCCCTAATTGTGGGGTAATATCCGAATAAAACCCTTAAATTTTAGGACTATAACGTAAGTTTAACATGCGATTTATGGTCATAAACGAAAAACAATAGAGAAACGATAAAGAACAAGAATCAACCTCGGGTCCTTTGTGAATGCGGCCTAAGAACAGAAATCAATATAGATTTCCTCCTAATCGTTGCACCCAAGACCGTCTGAGACTATGCCCCTTGTGCTAGAAAGTACTCTCTAATTGCCTTGCAATATTGAGAGAGTTTTTGTGAGGTTTTCGATGTGAGATCTAGGTTTCAGAGAGAATGCCTCCAAAAACCAAATTTTTGTGTGCAAATGAGATGATTAGGGCAAAAGGAGAGGGAGCCTCTCCTTTTGTTTGGTTCGGCCAAACCGTGTACATGGAGGAGGGAGTGGGCTTTCCACTTCCTCCTTATTTTTGGCTCGTGGTCCGACTCAAAATGCTAAAATGTATATGACGGGTTTTTATTATAAATCGTCATCGGTTATTAAAATATCAACTAGTAACATGACTTAGTCGATATATTAATACTTGTCCGATAATGACAATATTGTATACTTAATTAATTCAATATACATTAATTAAATATAATCGTTTATATTCAATTTACGAATTAACCGCTTAATTCGTCTTAGCCATTATTATTTAATCCGTATTAAATAATTATCTCACATCGCGTTTGACTAATTAATAGTCAATAACTCCGACTAACTGATTAGTCATATTAGGCATCAACATGACTGTATTTTCATACCGTCACATCTCTCAAACGTATCCTATAGGTGTGACTTTTAGGGACCAGTTGATCACCGCCATCAGTATGACAATAACGTCAAACTTATCTAGCAAGCCAACCGTTATTGATAAACGTGGACCAACTGATAATAATACAAAAGTATACCCTTTGATCCTTTTAGAGATTTAAATGTTATTTGCACTAACTGTAGAGGACACCAGCCCCAACAAGCTCCCACTTGTCCGTACAAGTGTATGTGCAATAACGTTATCCGCACTAACTGGAGGACACGGCTCCAACAAACTCCCACTTGTCCGTACAAGTGTATGTGCGATAACCGATTCTCATATTCATTTAAAATTTCTCCCACTCAATGTAAAACAATTTGCAGATCCGGATCCGCAAAGGTCGTATTTTACAATCGATCTGTATCAAGAGTGGTTTCCCCGACTAGAGAGTAACTCAACTGATAAAACGAATTCGTATTCGAGCATGGCCATGCATTTCGATTCTGACTCCTCGAGTGGCCCAGAGAAATATCGAGTACCTGATAAAGGCTGAATATTTCCTTCAACTCGACTCCTGCCGATCTAAGCACAACATGAAATGACCAAGAAAAAATCTACTTGGCCCCCTGTTACGGATGACCGTGAGAAAGAAACCAAAGTCACCCAAAATCTGCCTTAGTCTCAAGAGACAGTCGATTGTCAAAAGAATCGACTCTTAGGATCACCATGGAGGTCCTTGATACTGTCGTTTCGTACCAAAAATAAAATACCTAGATTACTACTAACAGAAGTCAGCGGTAAGTAGGGTCGATCTCCACAGGGAGGCTAAGTTGCTATCTATCTGTCTAATTCGGTCTGTCAGGGTGTCACAGAAATGGGGGTTTTGAATTGATTGTGAACTGACTAGAGACTAAAGCGAGGGAAATGAATAAGAGAATTAACAGTAAGAGGAAGGAAGTATGCTAGGAGTCGGTCTACCGTGGCAGCTATCAGATCTTATACTATCGGGAATACTGAGGCGATTAAACTATTGATAAGAAGAGCTATGGTCGTCACCTTTCGGTCCTTAAACCGCCCTAGAGCGTAAACAGCTTAAATTTCGCCCTCACTGCAATACCCTATTGTAATTAAGCAAGCCTTCCCTTCCAATCTTTCGATCTAGGTCGGGGTTAACTAAATTTATGGTCTCCTGCATGCATTCATTCGACCGGATAACAGTTAAATTGCCTAATACAATTCCTATCGCAAGACTAATCTATATAAGTCAGTTAAAACATCGCTACCACGGCTTCCCTAATCCTAACATACTAGGGGAATTAGCTAGACATAATTAAAGGGAGAACAAGAAATAAAGGAGAAACAATAAATAACATTAAGAAATTAAGGAGAAAAAGGGAGAGAAATTACTGAATTAAATAGTCCGGAAATGGAAGAACAAACTAACAGTGTAAAAGTAACAGTCTGAGAGATAAGAGAAGAGAGAGAGCCGGGGGAGAAGAGAGGAAGCCGTAACGTGTGTTCCCCCTTTGATTTATATATAACCTCCAAACATAAAACCTAATCTAAACTTCACGTGAATAGAGGCCCAATAGCTTGTAACTGCTCGATCGAACAGTTAAGTCACTCGATCGAACAGTTCCTGCGTCTGTTTACTCGATCGACCAAGAGAAACTGCTCGATCGAACAGTTGGCCACTCGATCGAACAGTTGTTCCGTCTGTTCACTCAATCGACCAAGAGAAAATGCTCGATCGAGTGGTTCCTGGTTCCAGCTCGCGTTGGTCTTGTAGTTTGGTCTTTGACTTGTCCTCTTAGCTCCCGAAATAGCTTCACGCATCCCAAGACAGCAATATTTCCCGCTCCAAATTATCTCTTCCTCCAAATGCATGCAAAACGGACGGTAAATGACTTGATTTCGCTACTTTATGGCTCATTCCTGCAAATAAGACAAGAACTTCCAAAGTATGCAATTCGGGGCATTTCGTAGCATAAAACCACGATAAAAGCATAGAAATACGTGCATAAAATAGGCTAATAAGACTATATAAAATGCACGTATCAAATCTCCCCAAACCAAACCTTTACTCGTCCTCGAGTAAACTAAAATGCAACTAATGGAACGGAAAAAGATAACTCAGAGCTAGCTACAAATGCCCACTTAAGCCAATTTAATGCAAGCAAACTAACACTTATAGCAGACAGTCAAATGCAAACGAGTTATAGGATGTTTATAAATAAAGCTGAACCGTCGACCTTGCAAGACCTTTAACAATGGACTCTCACGGGTCACTCTTCTCTCATGAAGCAAAGGGTGAACATATATATATATATATATAAGAGAGAAAGAAAAATAGTCGCTCACCTAGACTACGACCCACATAAACATGCATGCAACTAATATGATAGACAATTCTAACTACCGTACACACATTCCAACCAAACAAGGTCCTGTCACAGCCGAGGGCTTACAAAAAATATGGTAAAGTGAGGCAATGGGTAAGAAATGGCAAAACATTTATGGGAATGTGGAGGTATAGGCGGCCAAGCTAGTACCTAAACAAAACCATATGAAACATATCCATTTCCAACTCAATTTTGAAATTAAGCACATGCCCTTCATTTGGCAAAAAATCTCACCAAACCAAACTGCAAACACTCCTCAAATGATATAAGATAGAACATAGGAGCAGAAACCGTCAACCATTTTTTCTCATTTTTCTTTTCTTTTTCTATTTTTTTTCTTCGGTTTCTTCTTCTTTTCTTTATTTATTTTCAACTTATTTTTCTTCTTTTTTTTTTCTACTTCTTTTTCACGTCTTTTTTTTTTTTCATTTCTTTTTTTCTCATCCTCCTTCTCTTCATAAATTACCAACTCCGAATCAATAGATACAAGCCAAACTTGATACAATAGACAATATACCGCAGAAACAATCTAAACTAGCTTGACAAGGCAGGCTAAATTTGGATGTAGCTAAGGGTCAACTGGCAAATTTGGCTAATGTGGAGTTTATGGGTAAAAATGAAAGAAAGGGAAATGTAAGCACCTCCCTGCATGTGACACCAACCACTAACCCGAATGTATGCAGGCAAAAAGCAATTGAATTTCATATACGTGCAAATTAATAATACATGATATGCAAGGAGTAACTACTCACAATCCTACATGAAACCGGTCATAAATGACACCAGTTTATACGGCTCCAATTCCTTAGAATTTATAAGTAGGTTGCCAAAATTTCAGGTCAAGTCTATTCGTTCAGCTAAATTAAACATTAACTCGTAGATATGCAATAGACAAAGCTAAAAAATAACAGTTTAATGCAAGACTTAAGCAAAAAGACAGTTGCAGTGCAATTTCATCATTGAAATCTACCGTTCCGACTCAACCTATATGCTAAATTAAACGTGCAAATTTTTGAATTTTATCAATTTTTTTTCAATTTTTATGGAATTTTTTGAATTTTTATGAAATGAATAACAATGCAAACAGAAAATTAAATGTGATAACTGAAATGCAAATAAAAACAATATGCAGACACAGATATGGATGCATAACCTCCCCAAACCAAACTGTACAATGCCCCCATTGTACCAAAACATGGAAAGGAAATGCAAGCTGAAAGGAGAAAGAGAGTAAATGCGGAAAAACTCACAAGATTGCGCGAATAAGGGGACCTCCCCAAACCGACCATGAACATGGGAGGTTGCTAAAGGCCCGGAAAACCGTCTCAGTAAGCTAATCCAAGTCAATAGCACTCGATCAAGAGGAATAGTAGCTGATCGAGTGAACTGGGCATTCAAAAACTGCTCGATCGAAAGGTAACTAGGTCGATCGAGTGGTTCTCCTTTTGCAGGTGGTCGATCGAGTAGAGGAAATGCTCGATCGAATGGATTTGGCAGCAAAAGTGCTCGATCGAGTACAACAAGTACTCGATCGAGTGATCCTCAGCGTATTCCTGCAAAATTCAATGAAAAACACCCCGCAACTGACAAAAACAAGCATACTGAGATAGTCTATGGTAAAAACACCATTTATTACAACTGAAATTAAATAAAAAGCAAAATAAAATCGCCGGGTTGCCTCCCGGGTAGCGCTAGCTTCAGTCAGGTCCCAGCTCGACCTTCTTTTTCTTCGAGCCTCTGTAATCAGCTACAATCAAAACAGTTCAAAGCGCGCAGCAACCTGTCAAATAGCTGCGCATGTGCTACACAGAAGAGTAAGTAGCACCAAAGTGGAATAGCAAGGTAGGAAATAAAAATATGTAAATATTTAAGTCTAACAAATTTCCTATGGGCGCTCCTAAATTTATCCACAAAATATAGGAGCGCGGGAGCAATTGTCAATAAAGTAGGGCTCCATTTCAGATTAACGAAATTAAAATGATAAGGACGGTGAAAAATCGTCAAATTATACGACCTACTGGGAAAGGGTAAAGCATTGGGATGCGCAGCAAAAGTCAACTGAGGCAATTTACTATTAAAACAAACAATAAATAAATTATCGTTTACTACCTCGTGTCAGTCACTCTCAATGACGGAATCATCGACAAAGGAAGATATTACCTCTTCCGTGCTAGGAGCAATTACCGACTCAGCTGCCTCTTTGACACCCTTCTTAGTGGAATTCCTCCCGTAAATCGCAGCCTCAAGTGCATCCAACTCGGCTTTGAATAGGGAAGATTCACCGTATCCATTATCGTCATCGAAATCGTCATCAAAATCAAACCCAAATGACGAACCAAAGCTCCCAATGGCCAAACTACTCGATCGAGCAGTTTCCTCCTGATTTCCACTCGATCGAGTAGAATGTTCACTCGATCGAGCACTTTCTCCTGGAAAATCAGTCGATCGACCAATAATTGTCACTCAATCGAGTGATTCCTCCTGTACAGCGCTGAAATCCTCGTGTGGGGCAGTGAAATATGATAGAAACTCGTTATCCGAGTCATAGAAGTCTTCCTCAGCATTGGGTAACACGGTATCCTCAGGGGAAGAACCGCTCTCAAAAGGTATACTTCTTCTTCTTGCATCTCACCGCTATCCGATCAACTACTGATTCAAGCTCATGGAATCGAGCGTCCATATTTTTATTACTCTCTTGCATTTGTGATACAAGCGTTACCATTGAATATGTCACTCCGCGATCTCTTCTTCTTCCATCTCACCGCTAGGCGAGCAACTACTGAACTCGAGCTTATCAACTCGCGAGACATATTCTTGTGCTTGGAATGCAAGAGTCTCCATCAAGGATTTCAGCTCCGCAATGTCTTCTTCTTGTATATCAGGGGGATCTTGTTGCGGCGGCCATTGATAGGGTAGATGTGGCGGCACAACTACAAACATTGTGCTCAGCAGACCACATCTCTGCGCGAGATCACAGATCACCTTGCTCCATATAATGGGACATCGGTGACGGGTCAAAGGTACTCAAGCCTTCCCTTTGGCGGTCTTTCACCTAGAACTGTCTAGGTAGTACCCGTAAGGCCTATCAAAACAAAGACTCAAGGAGAAAGATCAGAACGGCCTCAAGGGAAAAATCCCCTGAGGCTAAAAACAGATAAAATTTAACAAATAAATAAATAGATTGCCTCCCGAACGGCGCAAAAAAATTTGATACTGTCGTTTCGTACCAAAAATAAAATACCTAAGTACTACTAACGAAGTCGGTAGTAGGGTCGATCTCCACAGGGAGGCGGTGTACTATCTATTTGTCTATTCTATCCGTCTGATGTCACAAATGTGGGTTGAATTGATTGTGTTGACTAAACTAAAAAGGCTAAAGAAGAGAAATGAATAAGAGAATTAACAAAGAAGAGGAAGGAAGTATGCTAGAGTCGGTCTATCGTGGCGGCTATCGGATCTTATACTATCGGGAATACTGAGGCGATTAAACTATTGATAAGAAGAGCTATGGTCGTCACCTTTCGGTCCTTAAACCGCCCTAGAGCGTAAACAGCTTAACTTTCGCCCTCACTGCAATACCCTATTATAATTAAGCAAGCCTTCCCTTCCAATCTTTCGATCTAGGTCGGGGTTAACTAAATTTATGGTCTCCTGCATGCATTCATTCGACCGGATAACAGTTAAATTGCCTAATACAATTCCTATCGCAAGACTAATCTATATAAGTCAGTTAAAACATCGCTACCACGGCTTCCCTAATCCTAACATACTAGGGGAATTAGCTAGACATAATTAAAGGGAGAACAAGAAATAAAGGAGAAACAATAAATAACATTAAGAAATTAAGGAGAAAAAGGGAGAGAAATTACTGAATTAAATAGTCCGGAAATGGAAGAACAAACTAACAGTGTAAAAGTAACAGTCTGAGAGAGAAGAGAAGAGAGAGAGCCGGGGGAGAAGAGAGGAAGCCGTAACGTGTGTTCCCCCTTTGATTTATATATAACCTCCAAACATAAAACCTAATCTAAACTTCACGTGAATAGAGGCCCAATAGCTTGTAACTGCTCGATCGAACAGTTAAGTCACTCGATCGAACAGTTCCTGCGTCTGTTTACTCGATCGACCAAGAGAAACTGCTCGATCGAACAGTTGGCCACTCGATCGAACAGTTGTTCCGTCTGTTCACTCGATCGACCAAGAGAAACTGCTCGATCGAGTGGTTCCTGGTTCCAGCTCGCGTTGGTCTTGTAGTTTGGTCTTTGACTTGTCCTCTTAGCTCCCGAAATAGCTTCACGCATCCCAAGACAGCAATATTTCCCGCTCCAAATTATCTCTTCCTCCAAATGCATGCAAAACGGACGGTAAATGACTTGATTTCGCTACTTTATGGCTCATTCCTGCAAATAAGACAAGAACTTCCAAAGTATGCAATTCGGGGCATTTCGTAGCATAAAACCACGATAAAAGCATAGAAATACGTGCATAAAATAGGCTAATAAGACTATATAAAATGCACGTATCAGTCCTACCCACGACCTGGCACCGAATGTTATAAAACATTTACGACTCCACGTCGTTGTCACAATTGTGTCCTACGAGATATCCGTATAACTAGCCTCTGTGATTGGTCAGTCAACCGTGTGACTTATGGCTCGTTGAACCCAACATCAACCAACGTCACAAAATAATTGCCAGAGTTATCAGCCCACGTGGGCAATTAAGGACCAAAAATATAATGTTTGTTCAGTTCACTTTGTGGTGTTCAAAAATTGTCGTACAAATCCACAAGAAAAACAAAATATATAATTATCAAAACGATGATGTCGTATAGAGTACAAAAGAGAATGAATCTAATCCATAAAAGAGTACTACAACTCAGGAACACGTTTAATTCCAATGGAATTAACATGCCCTTCATGCTTATCTTGTCGTAATGGTTTAGTGAGAGGATCTGCTATATTATCATCTGTAGCAATCTTTTCTATCACTACCTCCTTTTGCTCCACGTAATCTCGGATTAGATGAGCTTTCCATTGTACATGTCTAGACTTGTTGCTAGACTTAGGCTCCTTAGCTTGGAAGATGGCACCTCTATTGTCGCAATAGATGGTGATCGGGTCATTCGAACTAGGCACTACAGATAGTCCTTGTAAGAATTGACGCATCCATATCGCTTCCTTTGCGACCTTCGACGCGGCATAGTACTCGGACTCGATCGTAGAATCTGCTTTGTAACACTTTGTTTGGAACTCTTCCAGGTGATCGCAGCGCCATTAAGAGTAAAAACGAATCCAGACTGAGATTTCGAGTCATCACGATCCGTTTGGAAGCTAGCATCTGCGTAACCGGTTGCGCATAGCTTTTGTTCGCCTCCATAAGTCAATGCCCAATCTTTAGTCCTCCGTAGGTACTTAAGAATGTTATTGACAGCCATCCAATGTGATTCACCTGGATGCTGTTGGAATCGACTTGTCATACTCAATGCATATGCCACGTCCGGACGTGTGCATATCATGGCATACATGATTGATCCTATAACCGAGGCATAAGGAATCCGTGTCATGCGCTCTTTCTCTTCCGGTGTCTCTGGTGCCTGAGACTTGCTCAAATGCACCCCTGGAGCCATAGGAAGAAACCCCTTTTTGGAGTTAGTCATGCTGAATCTCTCTAGTATCTTGTCTATATAAGACTCCTGACTGAGAGATAACATCCGATATGATCTATCTCGATAGATACGGATGCCCAAAATTCTTTGTGCCTCACCCAGATCTTTCATCTGGAAATGGTTCTTCAACCATACTTTTACCGAAGTTAAGAGAGGTATGTCATTCCCAATCAGGAGTATGTCATCAACATACAATATTAGGAAGACAATCTTGCTCCCACTCGACTTGATATATAGACATGGTTCCTCGACCGATCGAGTAAATCCATTTTCTTTTATAACTTGGCCGAAACGATGATTCCAATTCCTAGAAGCTTGCTTAAGTCCATAAATGGAACGCTTAAGCTTGCACACTTTCTTAGGATGTTTAGGATCGATGAAACCTTCGGGTTGTACCATGTACAACTCTTCCTCCAAAAAACCGTTTAAGAAGGCGGTTTTCACATCCATCTGCCAAATTTCATAGTCATGAAAAGCGGCAATCGCTAAGATAATCCGAATGGAACGCAACATGACTACGGGTGCAAAAATTTCATCGTAGTGCAAACCTGGATCTTGGGTGAAACCTTTAGCAACTAGTCGTGCTTTATAGATATCTTGTTGACCTTCCACAGAATGCTTTATCTTGTAAAGCCATTTGCATTGAAGGGGACGAACCTTAGCAGGTAAGTCAACAAGATCCCATACGTTGTTCTCATACATGGAGTCCATCTTGGATTGCATGGCCTCAAGCCATAGCTTTGAGTCAGAACTAGTCATGGCACCTTTATAGGTTGCGGGTTCACTACTCGTTAAGAGTAGAATGTCATCTATGTCATGTTCCTCGACCATACCAATGTATCTGTCCGGAGGAATAGAGACTCTTCCCGACCTCCTAGGTTCCTCAGGAATATTCACCGCAGCCGGGATTGAAGGAACTGGTTCCTCCAATGGTTGCTCGGTATTTGGTTCTGGAATCTCCGACAGCTCGAAGGTTCTATCACTCTTTGCATTCTCGAGAAATTCCTTCTCTAAGAATGTCGCACTAGCCGCAACAAATACACGTTGTTCGGTTGGCGAATAAAAGTAATGACCAAGCGTTCCTTTAGGATAACCTATAAAGTATGTCTTGACCGATTGCGGGCCGAGCTTATCCTCGTGTCTCCACTTGACATAAGCCTCGCAGCCCCAAACCCGTATAAAGGACAAGTTAGGGACCGTTCCCTTCCATAGTTCATATGGAGTCTTGTCAACAGCTTTAGACGGACTTCGGTTAAGCATTAGAGCAGCTGACAGAAGAGCATAACCCCACAATGAGTCAGGCAACATGGTGTGACTCATCATGGATCGAACCATATCAAGTAGTGTTCGATTTCTCCGTTCGGACACACCATTCAACTGAGGTATTCCAGGTGGAGTTAACTGCAAGGCAATCCCACAGTCCTTGAGGTGTTGATCAAACTCGTGAGAAAGATACTCGCCACCACGGTCTGATCACAGTGTTTTAATCTTTCTACCCAGTAGGTTCTGTACCCGATTCTGGTATTCCTTGAATTTCTCAAAGGATTCACTTTTGTGCTTCATTAAGTATACATAGCCATATCTACTTAAATCGTCCGTGAAAGTGATGAAATACCTACAGCCTTCTCGTGCGGTGATTGACATAGGTCCACACACATCCGTATGTATGAGTCCTAATAGGTCAGCAGCAGCATTCCAACACCTTTGAAGGAAATTCGAGTCATCTTACCAATGAGACATGATTCACACGTGCCAAATGATTGAAAATCAAAGGCCGAGATAGCTCCATTCTTTATGAGCTGTTTTACGCGTTTCTCATTAATGTGTCCCATACGGCAGTGCCATAGATACGTTTGATATTTGTCACCAACCTTTAACTTTTTATTCATTACGTGCAATATTTCGGTGGTCTGAGCTAAAACATAAATTCCGTTCATGGAGACTGCCTTGCCATAAATCATATCGTGTAATGAGAAAATGCAACTATTATTCTCTATTACAAATGAAAAACCAAGTTTGTCAAGTGCGAAACCAAATAATGTTTTTAGAAAGACTGGTACATAATAGCGATTATATAAAAATAACTCAAATCTGCTAGGAAGTGGATCACATATGTTCCCCTCGAGACGGCAGCCACTCGTGCTCCATTCCCGACACGCAGTCCACCTCACCCTTTACGAGGGGTTCGATGTTTCGGAGCCCCCGCACATGATTACACAGATGAGAACCACAACCAGGATCTAGTACCCAAGTTCCGTAACTTGCGTGGTTAATCTCAATCATATGAATAAAAGTAGAAGAGGAAGAAGACATACCAACAGGTTTAACGCGACCGCTTTTATGTCCTCATGGTAAACAGACATGTACGCCTCCAATGCCCATCTTGTGGCGGTGATGGCATTCCATGTTTTCGGTCTTGCTCTTTGTCGCGCCTGATGAGGTGCTCGACTCACCAGGCCCACTCTTACCTAATCCCGACTTCTTAAACTTCGGTTTGCCTACCGCTAGGTCTGCCTGAGCTTTGCCCTTACCCTTGCCCTTGTTTGACACAACGAGAACATCCTGTTTCAAGCTCCCACTAAACTTCATATCCTTCTCGGTCCTGCGATTTGAGTAGGGAGTGTAGTTCATGAGGACTTTTCTTCAAATCATTCATATAGTAATTCGCTCTAAAGAGCGCAAAACCATCGTGGAGTGAATGAAGCATGCGGTCAATCACGATGTTCTCGCTGATTTTACAATCAAGCGCCTCCAGTCTCTCGACATTCTCAATCATGCTGAGAATGTGTGGGCTAACTGGTTGGCCCTTCTGGAGTTTCGCATCAAAGAAGCGAGTGGTATGCTCATAGGTCACGATTCTCGGTGCTTTCGAGAATTCCTTAGTAAGCGTGGTGAAAATCTTGTTTGCACCTTGGGCTATGAAGCGTTTCTGCAAATTGGATTCCATTGCAAAAATGAGTACGTTTTTAATCGCACCCGCTTCGATGACGAAATCGTTATACTTGGCGATCTCGTTAGCTCCACCCCGTGGGGCCTGGGTTTGACGGGATGGGCTCTGTCGGATATTTGAGCTTCCGTCGCCAGCGGCGGCATTCCGTAATGCCGCCTCCCGATCCGCGAAGTTTGATCCATCATTCTTCGATCGAGTAGACCGATTCATCCGATTCATGAAGATCCGAGGCCAGGACTCACGGTCCAATGTGGCACTTGGCATTGGGTCGTCGGACGGCCACCATTTTGTTATTAGCAGTTTAAGTGATCGTGATCTACACTGAAAAAGAAAGGAAAAACAAAACGAAATAAGCAACTCATCGAGGTGATTTAAGTCTATTTAAAATTCATTTTAATCGTGTAGACTCATTGCAATTTCATAATTGATCTCCCTCAAGAATAATACAAGTGATCCCAAGACTCAATTTCCGTAAATTGATAAGCCAACTGTTTAGCTAGTTCTATGGTTAGAACTCTTGGTCGATAGATTTCCGTAAATCCTATCTATAGTCCACCATAATCACAGGATCGTACGAGTGACCATAGTGTTGAGATAAAATAGGTCAATCAGTTCCAACTTACCCGACGTAGAAGGGGTCATATTATGCCTACCGACGAAGAAGGGATTCATTGGAGTTTGACCTATAAAGACTATTCTCAATTTTTTGGTTATACGAGGAAGATCCCATCAACTTAGTTTTAATTCATTTTAAGTGAACGAAAAACTAGCATTACGTGAATGAATTAACTTAGGCGATGGCTTAATAAAAAACATGTGATATCTGTATATCAAAGAAAACTAACGCGTGACCTCTATATGAGTCAGTTTTCATGCAATTATTAGGTGGTTTGGTTTTAGGCGGAAAATGATGCAAACTATCGTTACGATAAAATAAATAAAAGAATGCAAAACGTAAATAAAAGTCCTAGTGTGGCCTATCCTAGTAAAAAGAACATAATACAACTTTGGAATCCACCGTTGGACCCGAGAAGCTTGTCTTGATGTTCCATCTTTGTCCATGCAGCGGGAGTGAGCATCCGATCTCCATCTTGGTCTTCTCAAAATTACAATTAAAATTTACAAAAATAAACGTATTTACATTCTAAATAAAAAACTGTAATTACAAGGAAAAACCAAAACGGAGATTCAAGATCTCAAAATACAACCAAGACCGTGTTCCATCATTACGGTAACACGTTCTACTAACGCCACACTAAGTTACAACCGTTTGTAAAATTAAATACGTAATTAAAAAAAAAAACATTCAAGGCATTCAAAATAACGATAAATAAAATGCATCAACTAAAATAAAATTTATTCGTGACATAATTCCGTAATTATGTTAAATTTATCCAAACCACCTTTAATGATTAAAATTATGTGACAAAACCGCTTTAATCAACTTAATTTTAATTCATTACAATCCGTTACTATAAATCGCTTTAAAATAACTAAATGGTACGTGAGTGAACCGTTTCACTATCAAGCGAATGCATAAAATACGTATTATGCACAAAACATGGCCGAAAAAGAAAAAAAATAAAATAAAACACGAAATTTTTTTTTCTTTTTCTTTTCACGGTTGAACCGTGACAAAACATCAATTTTTTTTTTTTTTTTTTTTTTTTTTAAAATTTCCTGCAGTATTGCCGAGACCAAAAAGGAGAAAAAAAAAAAATTTCAGCAGCTAAACCGTGAGCTACAACAGTCCCAAACAAAAATCGATTCGATAAAACCAATTGCAAATTAAACCTAATCCGTATAGAAATGAATTTACAATTGATAAAACATAAACATATTGCAATGATAATCATTTATAATAACAATATGCAAAGAACAAATCGAAGACAAAAGACCGTCTGAACAGACGTAAACCGTAGGGCACGGTTTCCAAAGAAAAAAAACGAAAACAGCCGAGAAAAAAAAAACTTTTTGCCGAGACAAAAATAGCAGCCGCACCCGTTTTTTTTAATGCAAAATAATTTATCGATTCAAATCGTTTAATGAAAATCAACATGAAAAACATTACGTGGCCTCGCGCTGATACCACTTGTGGGGTAATATCCGTATAAAACCCTTAAATTTTAGGACTATAAAGTAAGTTTAACATGCGATTTATGGTCATAAACGAAAAACAATAGAGAAACGATAAAGAACAAGAATCAACCTCAGGTCCTTTGTGAATGCGGCCTAAGAATAGAAATCAATATAGATTTCCTCCTAATCGTTGCACCCAAGACCGTCTGAGACTATGCCCCTTGTGCTAGAAAGTACTCTCTAATTGCCTAGCAATATTGAGAGAGTTTTTGTGAGGTTTTCGATGTGAGATCTAGGTTTCAGAGAGAATGCCTCCAAAAACCTAATTTTTGTGTGCAAATGCGATAATTAGGGCAAAAGGAGAGGGAGCCTCTCCTTTTGTTTGGTTCGGCCAAACCGTGTACATGGAGGAGGGAGTGGGCTTTCCACTTCCTCCTTATTTTTGGCTCGTGGTCCGACTCAAAATGCTAAAATGTATATGACGGGTTTTTATTATAAATCGTCATCGGTTATTAAAATATCAACTAGTAACATGACTCAGTCGATATATTAATACTTGTCCGATAATGACAATATTGTATAATTAATTAATTCAATATACATTAATTAAATATAATAGTTTATATTCAATTTACGAATTAACCGCTTAATTCGTCTTAGCCATTATTATTTAATCCGTATTAAATAATTATCTCACATCGCGTTTGACTAATTAATAGTCAATAACTCCGACTAACTGATTAGTCATATTAGGCATCAACATGACTGTATTTTCATACCGTCACATCTCTCAAACGTATCCTATAGGTGTGACTTTTAGGGACCAGTTGATCACCGCCATCAGTATGATAATAACGTCAAACTTATCTAGCAAGCCAACCGTTATTGATAAACGTGGACCAACTGATAATAATACAAAACTATACCCTTTGATCCTTTTAGAGGATTTAAATGTTATTTGCACTAACTGTAGAGGACACCAGCCCCAACAAGCTCCCACTTGTCCGTACAAGTGTATGTGCAATAACGTTATCCGCACTGACTGGAGGACACAGCTCCAACACTAATAACTCCAATCCCTGAGGACCACTAGGCTGTATAGCCATTTGAGTAGTAGTAGCCACAGTCACAGGATCATCAGTAGTTGGAGGAGGAGGTACAGGATCATTCTTTGGTACCCACTCTTCTTCCCCTGCACAAGACCCTTCCCTTTCCTACAGTCCCTAGCAATATGACCCAGCACCTTACATTCAGTGCATAAGACATGCTTCCATTCATAATGCACAATTTGCCTATGCATATTATATATTTCATCTGCAAAATGTATTACATCAGGTAAATCAGCCCCTATCTTAACTTTCACCATGATACGAGCATGACCTAGGAAGGTTTTCAATAAAATATTGCTATCACATCTAACAGGTTTACCCACAAGCCCTGCAATCTTCATCAAGGCAGTACCCCAAAATTTCTGTGGTAAGCCATAGAAGCGAATCCATATTGGAACCACATATATAGATTCCTTTATCATTTTGACTTCCGGAGTCTATTCCATAATCACCATCGGTTTGTTATCAAAGAAAATAGGGCCAACTTGCAATACTCGAGTTTTCATTTCCTCAGATGGGAACCTCACAAGGAATGTTCTATTTGAATTTAATTAAATCTTATCATACCCAGTATATCCCCAAATTCGTTTGATAAAACCATCAATGACCTTAAAAGGAGGGTTAGCCCCCAAAACATAGTAATATACCGCAGTTGACCAATATTTCAATTCAGGTTCAACATCCTCAGAGGAGAGTTGCAAAGGACTTACCGTCAATGTTTCAGAACCAGATGATTGACCCCTGCGAGGAACCTCCGTCCAATTTGAAGCATTAGCACTTCCTTCCTCCGAGATTGAATCCATAACATTGCTCAAATTATATGGATGGATTATCAAATCATTCTCAAGTATGCGTTCATCCAGATGATTAATCCCCAGAAGAACATCCTCATCATGATCAATGATTCGAAATCTCGATCCACTAGCATTATTATTTGGCGTATTAGTATTACTTTGTGATTTTTGATATTTTTGTTAATTATTATGAGTTATTAATCTTATTATTCTATTGGATTTAGGTTAATTTCTCTTATTTCGTGCCATTGGAGAAAAAAGGAGATAAACCCTAAATCGTCTTAGCTTTCTCTCTCATCATCGCATTCTCTCTTACAAATAAAGTATCCTCTCTCTTATGTGGATGTTAATATGATGCAAATTACACTATATGAATGGAACTATATGTGACATATATTAAAAGAATTTAAATTCTGATGCAATCCTATATGAATGCAATTATATAAAACTATTTCTAATATATTACAAGTAAACTAAATGAAAACTATACTAATATGCATGAAAGATTTGGATTAGGAGTATACTTGTGTTTTTCGATTGAGTTTGGGAACAAGGCAAGTCATTGTCACTAAGCCGCCTATGCATCATTTTCATCATCCTCGTCATCATCACCAAAATCATCATGGACAATGTCATCCGTGTTCATTGGGATTTCACCGTCGCCCGTCATCATGCCTTCACCTACCGCCCCAGAAGTGCCAACATCGCTCCCAAAGTAGGGGCGGACATGTCCAAACCAATGGGCATTGTGGCCCTCTTCTTGATCTTGTACACGGGGAGGAAAAACGGGGGCGCAGAAGTAGTCTTGTGAGGGTTTAAGATTTCCATAGACATTGCCCCTACCTTGACTATGGTAACCACCATCGAGCCAAAGTTGGTAGGAAGGGTTTTGAGCATCGAAGGTCATATATCCCCGCCTACAAAAGTCATCATAGATGGGGAATTGGCCGGTGG